>NC_135574.1:186950826-187569755 GCF_965152235.1 Eretmochelys imbricata | reverse complement strand
TTCAAGCCCAAATTAATGGTATTAAATTTGCAAATGAATTGTAGCTCTGCAGTTTCTGAAGAAGAAAGAAGCGTTAGAGGAGCAGCAACAACGCATGGTGGCTGTGGAACCTGGGCAGAGTGTGGATGGGGAAGGGATAAATAGTTACACGGTCTGTACTTAAGACAGATGCTTATTTGTTGTTTGTCTGTCACCGTCTGTGTCTTGTCTATTTAGATCATAAACTCTTTGGGGCAGAAGTTGTCTCCTTCTATGTGTCTGATTAGCATCCCACACAATGGATCCCACACCTTAACAGGGGGCCTTTGGTAATATGATAACAATAATAAATAAAGAAAGAAAGAAAACAAACAAAAGGCCCAAGAATCAAGAAACTGAAAAGAAAGGACAGAATGCACAGAAGGAAACACAGTGCTAGATAACCTCATAGATTCTTTCACTGACTCGTTGGCTAACCTGTGCATAAGCTCTGCTGTGTCAGACTTATGCTGCGTTGCCATGGAATTTGAGAATTCAATTCCTCTAGCTCTTCCACACTCATATAAACTTCTGGTAACGACAACATTCTTTTTGTTTGTTCAGACTTGGTTGTCCTGGCAATATTTGCCTCTGGCTTCGTATTTCATAAAAAGTTGGGACTTGTAGCCAGATTACATAAACAGAGACTTTTTTTCCATTCTAACCCTAACACGCTTCCTTCTCTCCACCATACAACTTAAAATGGAACTAATTGAAGAAGAAGAGAGTGGCTCACCAGGAATGTTCTTACCAAATACATTCATTGACTACATGGCACATGTACACTTGTGTTGTTTCAACGTATGATGTTATCATCACCCCTAGAAATATAATCAACCTGTTCAAGTCACAAGCTTCTTTTTCATTTAACTGACTTTTGGAGGCCTGATTCTGATCACACACCAGTGTAGATAAGGAGTCAATGGGACAGATTTTGTTCACAGTTACACATGAGGGCAAATCTGGAATAACGATTGCCTAATCAGTGGAGTTATTCTAGATCAGTAGCTCTCAATCTTTCCAGACCACTGTACCCCTTTCAGGAGTCTGATTCGTCTTGAGTACCCTGAATTTCGCCCCACTGAAAAAACTACTGGCTTACAAAATCAAACATCAAAATACAAAAGTGTCACAGCACGCTATTATTGAAAAATTGCTTACTTTCCCATTTTTACCATATAATTATCAAATAAATCAATTGGAATATAAATATTGTAAACTTGCATTTCAGTGTATAGTATATAGGGCAGTATAAACAAATCACTGTCTATATTAAATTTTAGTTTGTACTGACTTCACTAGCGCTTTTTACGTAGCCTGTTGTAAAACTAGGCAAATATCTAGATGAGTTGATGTACCCCCTGGAAGATCTCTGCATATCCCCGGGGGTAAACGTACCCCTTGTTGAGAACCACTGTTCTAGATGTCCACCAACATAACTGAGATCAGAATGTGGCCTAATGGATTTACATCAATATAATATTGATGTAAATGAAGTATGAATCCAGTTTTGTCTTTTAAGAAGCTTCTTGACTACTGCAAAATGTCTCAGTACAAGCAGACATTATGTCTCTGCTAACTGCAGAATATACTATCAGAGATAGCCTAAAATTCTATGCACAAGAGCCGATCAATAGGTAGAGACTAACAGCAGAAAAGGCACATGAAAAGGGTGATGCATAGGTTGTTTTCGTATAATTTATCTTATAACATATTGCATTGTAATACAGCCAGCTCATTAATTGCAACTCTTTGGTTAAGGACTCTGGTTACAATATTACGTATGTTATTTACTGCATGCAACAAAAATGTGAGGTCAGATCACACCCTCTGCTTTTATGCATGGGGACAAAAAACGTCTGCAAATAAGGGCCTAATTTTTGTAGCAGCCACTCCCTCCAAACGTTCAGAAATTTCCCAAGCAGATTCCCACTCTATGCTCTTAACCACCCCACCTTTCTCACCTACCCATTAATTAAAGAGAAGGGGACTTCTGTTCAACCACTCATTTTTTTTTTATCCCTTCTATTCTGCTGCTTTATTCATGTCCTCTAACCACCCAGATTCTTCTATTTCAGTCCAAGAAAATTCAGTCCTAATTTACTGGAAACTTGTCTGGAACAGAGAGACATGAACACTGCTGAAATGAATCAAAATATAAGTCAAATAAATATCAGTGGAAAATCTTGGGGAACTGATTTTAGGATTAAGCAACTGCAACTCTCTCATACGGTAATTAGAACAATTGGCTGAGAATTCCATAATATAAGTGACAAACACTAATAATTTTAATGGGAGTTGTGTTGGTCATCACATTAATGAAAAAAGCTTTTCTTATATAAATAATTTTATTCTTAACTTGACAGCCAAGTGATAGTAGACAAACCAGAGTCAGCTTCTAGCTGAAACAAGCAACTCCATTCTGTTCAGCATTCACAGAGCCATGTACTGTCATGTGAAAGATGGCCATTAGAACTTTCAATCCACCTCCCACAATCTGACATAACAATAGTGGCTATTTCACACAAGAGCTGTGCCTTTTTTACATATGGACTGAAACTAGTCTCTATAGTAAAGCCTAAGCTACACTAGAAAAGGTTTGCCAGTATAACTACTGGTACACTGGCAAACCCTCCTAGTGTAGATGCAGTTTACACCAGCAAAGGAGGTGCTTTTGCCAACATAGCTTATCTTGGTTTTCTCAAACAAAATAAACTATCCCAGCAAAAGCACTTTTTTGCTGGTATAACACTAGGGCTTCGCCAGTATAAAAAGGTTTTTAAAAATTACACCCCAACATTATCATAGTGACAAAAGTTTTAAGTGTAGACCTGGACTAAGAGAAATTCCTTGCACTGAGATATTAAAATAAAGATAGACAAGAAACAAAAACATGAAATAAAACTTTAGGTAAGAGGGTGCAGAGATATTATTCTTCATGGCCAGTGTCCGGTAAGGCTTAACCAAGAATTCTAAACATGCCCTGAATATATAGGAGAAAATAATCACTGTATAAACCAAGTTGCTTAAACATACATACATACTGGATACACTCTTCCAGTCGTATTATATCTAACCATGAATCTCCTGAAAAGAAGTCTGACGTTACTGATTCTAAGTCTGCTTTCTTTCTGATCCACCAAAATCATCATAAATATTTTGTGCTTCTGTGAATTGCGCAGAACAGCCAGGGGCCAAACTACAGATCTCTTAAAGAATCTTATTATATGCCAGATCTTTCTTGGTTCAAATTACACCACCCACAAACATCCTTCCCCAAATTGTGTCTCTCTGTGTACACCACTAGCAAGCACTGTTACATACTTTTGTGTTTGAGAAGCACTGATATTAACCAATAATCTACTGTTTCCTCATGCCCAGCCAATGTAGTTTGGCAACTGGTAGGAAGACCCTGTTGCATGCTGCATGTCTTGGAAAACGTCTGCTTTTTTTCACAAAACTCATATCTGTGGCCATATATTGAATGTGCTTGGATTATATCTTTTGTTTGCTATCTGAAAACAAATATATGCTAATTGCTGCCCCCATCAACAAAGCAAATTTACAACTTGTCTGCAGCTTCTCATAACTCTTAAACCTAGTAGAATGCAATCAACCAGCACACGAGCAAATGTTGGGAGACTTTTGCAGTCTTAAATGAATAGGAGCATTTTTATACCGTTTCTATTCCCTGATCAGACTGAAATATTGACTCACTGTAGCTATTGGTTTTTCCCCTAGCCATAGTAATTTCTTGTCATAGTGCAGCAAACTAGAGCTCAGAATTCAATTTGAACAGTGAAGATGTCATCAGAAAAAAGTGTTTCAGTGAAAAGGTGCCTGCTGCTAAATATTAATAAAACTTTTAAGTTACAGGTAGTGGGGGGTTGAAATAAAAACTAATATATAAGAAAAAGACAAAAAAGGCAAAGGAAAAGGGGAGATAACTAGTCGGTTGCCAAGGAGTTTTGTGCTCTATGCAGGGTATAAATGGTCACACCATTACACAAGTTGGTATGAGTAATGCATATCTGGAAGAGGCGAAATAGGGCAGGGTAGGAAAGGGCTTAAAGAGGAAGAAAGAAGGCGTAGCAGAAGAAGAGAGGTGAGCAGACAGGAAAAAGTAAGCATCGTAAGTAGCACTGATCATACTCACTCAGGGATAGAATAGCTACTAACAAGTGTATCAATAACAGTTCACCTCTCTCACTCTCTTCTAATATGTACAGTCCTGGAGCTTTAAAATCCCTGCTGTCCTGCAGGGTGAGTGCCACTGAATAACAGGGGGGTTTGTTGTTGTTTTTTGTTTTTACAAAAAGACATTCCCTTCCCACAACACAGGTGGAGTTTTCATACCCGTAACAGAAAAGGAATTTCATTTGATGCTCTACACTTGGGCCTGGTCTACACTGGTGGGGAGGAGGTCGATCTAAGATACGCAACTTCAGCTACGAGAATAGCGTAGCTGAAATCGACGTACCTTAGATTGACTTAGAATCACTTATTTCGCGTACTCACAGCGCGGGATCAACGGCTGCTGCTGCTCCACCGTCGACTCCACTTCCCCGATCACTCTGCTGTTGACTCTGGAACTCCACCAGGGTGAGAGGTGGATCGATTTATCGCGTCTACATTAGACACGATAAATCTATCCCTGATAGATCGATCACTGCCCGCCAATCCGGCAGGTAGTGTAGACGTGGCTTGGAGTGGAACTGTCAAAAGCACTGAGAGTCATCCTAACCCTCAGAAAACTCCCATCGCCTTCATCAGAAAGATAGTTAAAGCAACGTGGAGAGAGCTTTTGAAAATCAAAATCCCATTCTATGTCTTTCTACTTCTGTTTCAGCCTGACAAGTGTCCAGAGTATAGTTACGATGTTTCCCATAATGACAACCAACCCAGACAACAGAGAAGGTTAGCCACTACTGCCCTTTTTAACCTTAGTAACTTTGAAGGTAGAAAAACAGGTCAGATAGAATGTTGCCTGAACAAGTGTCTTTCACCAACTCACCTGAAAGCCCCAGAAAATTCTTTATAGAACATGCTAGCCAGGTCCCTACTGTCTCATATAAATGAAACACTAACATAACTGAGTATGACTTCAGAATAGGCTAGCTGTTGACTATACTTCCTTCCTGTACTGAAAGCAATGAAATTCCTAGGATGAGCAGACATGCTGTGAAAGGCCAACACATGTCATTCTCATAATTTCTAATGATAAAGTGTTTACAGGTGTTTGGTTAGCTTCTAGAACCAATAAACCAAGCCAAGATATAGACACACATTTGGCCATAAAGCATATATTTATGTCAAGATGCAGACTTTGTTGCCTACTTAATTATTCCCTTTGCATTTCCCTCAGCTTCTGCCCCCCGCCAAAAAATACACCACTGCCCCATTGTAGACTTTTAGGCACTATTTTTAGAACTGATTAGTGACTTTGGATACCAAACATGAGAGACCTTAAAGGGCCATGATTTTCAGAAGTTGGGAGTTCTGCACTTTCTGAAAACTCAGACCCCTCTACAGTGTCTCAGGTGTGCACCCCAAAATGGAGACAAACAAAATCACTAGTAACTTGAAAATTTTTGGCCCTAAAGTCTTTCCTGAATGATCTATCACACAAAGACAAATCAGAGATTGTGTTTTTGGTCAATCATTATCATTTGCCTTGCTTGGCAAGACAATAATACTCTGCATCACAGAGTATCTTGCATCTCAAAGGCTCAGCAAATGTGATTTTATATATGATAATCCTCATTACCCCTTGCAGGTGGTGAATATTATATGCCCATTTTTCAGATGAATAAACTAAGGTACAGAGAAGTTAAATCACTTGCTCAAGGTCACATAACTAGTCAGTGGCAGAACAAAGAATAGAACTATTACCCCCTTTAACTATTAGGCAAAACCTTGCTTAAAATCTGCTTTACCAAGGACATCACCAACTCTGATCCTGAGCCATCCCTGTAACTAATGCATTTGTCTCTATACTTTATAAAAATGATTAAATCCGAGTCTGTGAATATCATTGCCCCTTCCCTTCACCACTATCTTTGATTTTTACACACAGGTCATAGTATTCTGAGTCAGTACGACGAACTAGCATTACATGGGTATTTTTTTAAAATGAACAAGATATTTCATTTTGAAAAGGTACTAATTTCCACAGTATTTTTAAATTAAATATAATATCAAGATGCATTAGTCAATACAAAATTAACATATATTTGAAAAATGCAAATATTATTAATTCATTGCTAATAAATAAAAATAGTTAAAATAAAAAGAAAGGCATGTACCCAGGAGAGCTTTAACTCCAAATCATTTGATGTTTATTTTTAAAATGTAATTTCAGTCTCCCCATTAAGCACCTAATACATCCCCCCAAAAAATTACAATAACAAATTTATTATTTTAATTGCTTGACAAATTTCCATTTTTGAATCAAAGTAATGTTTTAAGTTGTCTGCACAATAGCATTTGAAACTTTATATTTTAGAAAGATATGAAGAGAGAAATTCACTCTTAAGATGAAACTAGGACTGTCAAAGGTCAGCTGTTTGTAATTTTAAACTTCTTAATTGTTAATTAAAACATAAGTTTCAGCCTCCAGTGAGTTCTTACAAGGTATCAACACTTGTAAAGGTGAAAAAAATGCTCTGAAGTATTGTCATGATCTCAAATACACCAGTAGAAATGCTCCACTATAATCAGCAATGAGAAATGAAAATAAAAGATGCTAGAGGCTTTGATTACTGTAATGAGAGCCTTTGATCACTCTAAGAGTTCAAATTATATCAGTGTCTCACTGCAGAAAACACGGATGTTAAACACTAACACATGAGTGTTACTATCTAGCTAGGAGCTACTGTTCCTATCAACAGGAAGTCACCCACCTGGGGTAGCATGCGATTTTCCTCCTCCAGCTGCCTTACTCTTGCCTCCAGCTGCCTAACATAGGACAAGGTTGAGTCTAAAATTAAAAAGAAAAAACTCACATTATACACACAAGTCTGCTTTTGTGCACTAGCATCAGAGCCTATATAAGACAGGAGATTTCTGATTTGGTGTAATCACAGCAGATATCTCCGCTTAAGCGTACCTTACAACACCCAGTTCTGTTTTTCTCTAAGATAATACCAGTTATTGCTGATACTATAAGTAGTTTAAAACGTTAAGACTTGGCAGAATCAGCCTAATTCCTTGTTGATTTTGAGTCTAAACTACTGTAAATGACAAGGCAGTTGCTTCTCTACAACACAATAAAAGTCCCAAAGAAAGGCAATAAAGAACAATTTCTGCTAATCCCTACCCTAAACTTCCTGAATTTTCTGTGCTATGTAACTACATACAATTTTAGAAACACAAGAATAATACAGTGAACTATGGGGTCACTTTTGTACAGCCATGGAGATAAAAGAATTTTGTGCTATAGCAAGAGCCAATCACAGAGGTAAATCCTGCTCGCCCCATCCTGCTCACACAAATATTTTCATTGGCCTCAGGTGAAGAAGGAGAGCAGGATTTCCCTCAGATATGAGATTCAAAAAATAAGCATACATCAATTCCATGGGCTCACTTCCACCCTTGAGAGAGTCATATATGGTCAATTATCCTCCCACTGAAGCAAACAGTTTTCCTAATGACTTAAATGGGAGCAGAATTTGGTCCATAAGGAGAACCAAAGCCAAAAATCAGAATTTTCCAATACAGATGACCATGCATATCTTGGCCCACATGGAAGCTCTGCAGGTAGAAAACTGCCTCTAAAGAAAATGTGCATGGAATGGGGAGTAGTTTAATTGTAATACAGAAGACTACTTCTCCATACAAGACCATAACTGTGACTCTGCCAGCCCCTATTAATTCAACAGAAGTCAGCCCTTCTCTGGGGCCTGATTCATTAATTCTCTACACCATTTTTATGCTGGTGTACTCTAGTGACTTTAGCTGGAATTACACCAGCCATCTACTCATGGAATAGAGTGGAGAATTAGCTATTTGGTCTCTAAAAGGTGTATCTGTGGACATGCTGGGTCAGGTGTTCAACTGGCATAATCCCCATGGCTCCACTGACTTCACTGGAGTTCCTCAGTTGAAATTAGCTGGCACTCTAGATCTCTAATATATCCAAGTCACTTCACATGCCAGCCAGTCCATGAAATAAAAATGATAGGAGACTGGGAATGCAATGTAGTTGTAGCTATGTTGGTCCAAGCATATTAGAGAGACGATGTGGGTGAGGCAATATATTTCCAACAAAAGCTATTACCTCACCCACCTCGTCTCTCTCGTAGACTAGGTTTCACTTAACACTCTTATGGGGAGATAGTAGACTAAGGGCCATTTTAATTCTGAATTAGAGTGTCCACATAGGGGTTTAATATAGTTTAACTAATCCACTTTAAATTCATACCTTTATTTAATTCTGATTAACTTTCCTGAGTGTCTCCATGAATACAAGCCCTAAAACAGCAGTTCTCAAACTGTTGGTAGGGACCGAAAAGTGGGTTGTGACCCCATTTTAACGGTGTCGCCAGGGCTGGCTTAGACTTGCTGGGGCCCCGGGCTAAAGGCTGAGCCCCACCGCCTAGGCCGAAGCTCGAGGGCTTCAGCCCTAGGCGGTGGGGCTCAGGTTACAGGCCCCCTGCATGGAGCAGTGGGGCTTGGGCTTTGGCTCTCCTACCCAGGGCAGCAGAGCTCAGGTGGTCTTAGGTTTCAGTCCCTCCTCCTGGGGTTGTGTACTAATTTTTGTTGTCAGAAGGGGGTCGCGGTGCAATGAAGTTTGAGAAACCCTGCCTTAAAATATGCAAACATATGTAGTGCACATGAAGTTATAGAACATGAAGGCAATATATAGTCATTTGTCAGAAATGATTAGTACACAGTGAAGTAGTGGATTATACATAGAAACAGAGGGAGAAAGGTAATCTGAGGTTTTATATGCTGTGCTCTGCAAGTCTTGCATTAACTAGTCCTGGATGAGTCTCTTTGGATTCCCAAAGTTTGGTATAGATAAGCACTGAAGTTGCAAAGCTTATCCAAAACTAACCACATTCTTTAAGAGGACCTCCCATCTCATGACCCTCCTTCCTTATCTGTAACCCACCCCTGGTGGTAACAGCACTCCACAACAGTCTCCCACACTACCTTCCCCACCCTAAGGGCAGTTATTTTGGGAATCAGTTCACAGTCCATCCTTCCCTTCCAACAACATTCTTCTATGTACTCCTCCCCCTCCTACAGTACCATCTTCTCAACGGGGTTGATTTGCAGATTTCCACCACCAAGAGGAGGCTTCTGGACTAAAAGCTGCTCCTTTTGAACTTCATGCTTTTGCCAACCCGTGCCATTATGCCATTGTCTTTTGAATTCATTTTTACACTTGATGCTTTTGCTTCTGCCATTTGCTCCTCTACCACCGTCTAGCGTCACATACTTACATGTTATATTTGTAAAAGATTTTCACCTCTCTTATATATTCCTTTGTATTATACTTTACAGCTTAAGGACCAGAGCCATAGTTGGTGTAAATCTACATAGCTCTAGTGAAGTCAACACTGATTTTACACTATCTGAGCATCTGGTTTAAAATCTCCTAGTATTTCAACCCTTTCATAGTATGAAAGATTTATTTTAATCTCCCTACCAATCCCATTAATACTAACAATTAGATCAGATACCAAGGGCCTGATCTAGCAAATGCTAATTGAAATGAGTAGTCCTGGTGTCCTTCATTATTACAAATATATATATATATATATAGGAGTATAAATTAATATACTCAAGTTATGTTGTAAAATGGATACCATAAATTACACAGGGTGAAATTTTATCTCCATTGAAGTCAGTGGCAAAATTCCCAATGATTTCCATGGAGCAGGATTTCATCCAACCTATATTCACTGCAGCACAGCCAAAGGCATTACGAGAACTGTAGCAGTAACACCTACCAGATCTATATTAGTGTTGTTTCCCAGTCTAGCATCTTGCAAGATGCTCCAATATATCTGTCAAGAGGTAAGCCACAGCCCTTTATGGTCCTTCCAGGGCACTCCACCCTCGTATTCTTTCAATTACCAGACTTTAATTGGCTCAAGAACATGTACCCCCTTCCTGGGGTCTGATTTATTAAGTTTTCTACAATGGATGATTTACTTCGTTGCTCCAGATCTCCCTGCTGGGGTCCCAATAAAAGACCTGGTCAGCTCTTTGTCCCAGTTCAGGAGCCCCCGCCCTCCTTCCTGGAGCTGGTGCTGTGCTTCAGTCACTGCCTCTCCTTATGGTAGGAGCCCCCCCAGCTCTCCTCCTTGGGGTCGGATTATAATTTTTCCAGCTGTAGGGCCTTAACTAACTTCTCCCTCTGCTGGCCCCTTTATCCTCAATTAATCCTTAGGCTAGGAGGATCCAGCAGGCAGCCTTCTCCTGCTGATGCCTTCTTGCTCTTTAGGGCCCTACAGGAGTCCTTTTACTCCCTACAGTGTCTGCAGGCATCTGACCTGCTATGAGAGAGGCAACAGAATTTATGCTGGACCTCTTTTCCCAGCTCATTCCCAGTTGTTTGGAGGGGAGAAAGGAGCCTTTCCTGCCCTTTCTGAAAGACTCCTGGCCTCAGATTCTTAAAGATATAATGACAGGATTTCCTCCCAAGCGTCATTTATTCCCAGGACTACTTTCTCTCTGTCCCCATTAGGTTCATATAATGAACCCTTAAAGACTTAAAAGGGCATGTCACATGGCAAGGTGGCCCACGGCCTTTAAGGGGCAAACCACCCCACCACAATATCAGACAATAATTGTTTTGAAAGACAAATTGATAATCATTGGACAAATAAGATGATTTTCACCTGATGTAATTAGTAAAGCCATTTGTATTTTATGCTTCTCTAAGTAGATTCATTTATTATCCATGTAGTTCTTAGGATTTCAAATGCATGGCAAAAGACCTCCATTTACTACAAAACAAATCTTAATCTTTGGTTGCACAGCTGCTTACATATTGTGACAGGGCAAGGCCAGATGGCTATAGAAAAGTAGTGGGAGATAGATATATTAGCTCCAGGCTAAACTAATCCCTGGTACCAGGTTAAGTGAAATGGAAGCTGCTCCAGGTCAATTAAGACACCTGGGGCCAATTAAGAACTTTCCAGAAGGCAGGGAGAACGCTAGGTTGACTGGAACACCTGAAGCCAATCAGGGGCTGGCTGAAACTAGTTAAAAGCCTCCCAGCCAGTCAGGTGGGTGTGCATGTCAGAAGCTGTGGGAGGAAGTTCTGCTGTTGGAGAGGCTGAGTAGTATGCACCATATCACAAAGAAGGAGGCCCTGAGGTAAGGGTAAAGTGGAGCTTGAGGAAGTGAGGGTTGCTGTGGGGGAAGTAGACCAGGGAATTGTACATGTCATGTTTTTAAAAGGTCAGCTACCATATCTGATACTATTAGGATCCCTGGGCTGGAGCCTGGAGTAGAGGGTGGGCCTGGGCTCCCCACACACACACCTTTGCCCCCTGATTAATCACTGAGACTGGGAGACAACAGCGACTGTGCAAGGAAGGATAACTTCTCCTCACCTCCCTTGCTGGCTTATGATGAAAATGGCTCAGTAGACTGTGACCCTTGTCTCTAGAGAGAAGGGTTACATTGAGGGTCATAGTGAGCCCCTGAGGCTAGTGAAATCTGCCAGGAAATGTGGGACCCACAGAGGCAAGGACAGAGCTTTGTCACAATATAGAATTTTAACTCCCAAACACATCTCATTGGAGCTTCCCTCAGTCTTAAACAACTAATGAATGATGGAAAAATATTTGTATTAATACCAGTAAAAGCTCTATTGTCATGTTCTGAATATCAGCATAAACCTGTCAGTGATGTTATGGCCAAATGAGGACTTGGATAAGACCAAACAACTTGTTTTTGCTCAAGAACTGAACAGGATTTGGACCCAGAGACAGGATACTGGACTAGATGGACCACTTCTTCTTAGTTTATGTGCAATGTGGCACATGACCAGGATTCATTACTGAATTTGGTCTGCTGGTTGGATCATTAGCTTCCCTGGCTTGGGCTGAGTACTGATAGGGAGTGCGATGTGAATTCTGATCCATCTCTCCCTGCCAATGGACCACTGGTCAGATCCAGTGTGGGAACTCCTAGCTTCATGTCTGGCTGCATTACTTCTGCTTCTCCCATGGTCCAATATTCTGTTTTTAGATATTTGTTCTACTGAAGCAGCAATCTTGAACAAGTTCCATTCTACTTCATTAAATATGATCTCTGTCAAATAAATGTGTATTTTAAAATTATAGTATTATTCATTAAAGCCATAAGCACAAAAAATAGAGATAGAAAAGGTTGTTGGGTCATATTTTGTCACAGCCCCCTGAAGACACAGGATTGTTTCCTTGGTGTATTACAGGGTATGTCTACATTGCAATAAAACATCTGTTGCTGGCCCCTTGTCAGTTGACTCGAGCTCGTGGAACTCTGGCTGTGGGGCTATAAAATTGCAGAGTAGATGTCCAGGCTCAGGCTAGAGCCCTGGCTCTGAGACCCTGTGAGGTGGGAAGGGTCCCAGAGTCTGAGCTCCACTTGAGCCCATATATCTACACTGCAATTTTATAGCCCTGCAGCCTGAGTCCTGTGAGCCTAGTCAGCTGACACAGGCCAGCCTGGGTGTTTTACTGCAGTGTAACTAGAAATATTATAACAGCATCCAGCCCATTTTTAAATCTCATTACTGTACATTGTCAACATACTGTTCTTATTTACACTGGTGAAGCTACTCATTGAAGCTACTCTGTATTTCCACTAGCTCTATTAGAGTTGCATCCCTTGTATGACATTTTTAAATCCTAGAGAGCTTCTTGTTAAACTATGGTGAAATTCCTCTGAAACCTACCAATATTAAGGTTAGCACTATCATATAGATAGACCTGAGGTTTGCCTAAGGGAAATTGTATTAAGCTCAGCAAAACGTTTAACAACTGTTTATTGTGAAAGTGACTGGTAAAGCATGTTCTCTAGAACACCTATGGCAGCAAAACCCTTAGAGTAGGGTTTGTATCACTCAGATTATTGCTTTTTTGACCAGAATAATTATTTGTCTTACATTTTGTTGCAGCAAAACTGAGCGCTCTCATCTGTGATTATTGGTCACAATTATACAGTGTTTTTTTTCCTGTAACTAACAATATAACTTCTGGTGGTGGTGGTTGGTTTTGGTTTTGTTTGTCAATTCACTAAACTCGGCTCCATTGATACTGCTCTAATTATTTCAAATTAGATCTTAGTGCTTGTAAACTTTACACATTTTTAACTAGAATGTATCCTTCAGATTATTCTTTCAATCAAAACAGTTATTTTTGTTTCTTGGGCAACAGGTGCTGTACCTCCTGTTTTCAACACACATAGGATCCAGACTTAAGTAATTATGTCTCTGGAATTAGACATTTTTATCCAAATTTTCTTACACAACTAGTGTGTTCTCAGTTGCAGCTTTTAATTGCAAATTATGTCTATTTGTTGCAGTCAGAGGTTTGTATTTTTTCATAGTCTTGACTCTGCTATAGTCAAGGCTTTAATGGTTTATTGATGAAGTCTGACTGGGGTTGTCTGTGTGTTTGCATTTGTCTGGACTTAAGTGCTACTTTGACACTATAGATGACCTCCTTTTGAACTGGGGCTGCATTGACTAGGGCCAGAGTGCATTAGTTTTTCTCCTACTCCAACTTGATGACACAATTCTATTTCAGTAGCAGACTTTTGTTTGACTCCTGCTGATGTCACTTAAGGAGTCCCTCAAAGATTTGTTCTAAGCCACACTCTTATTCACTATTTAGATGTTGCCTTTGAGACAGGTTATTTAAAAATACAGGCTTGGGTTTCTACTATCTGAGGATAAGCAGATTTATATTTTACTTAAGAACAATATTGATTCTACTCCATGCTCTCCTTTGCTCTTTAACAATGCTTTCCTACCTCAAGATGAATCCTACTGCACTTGGAATGCAGCAAGAAGGACTGGTGCTCAGAATGGGCTTGATCCAAAGCCCACTGAACTCAATGGAAAGACTGACAAAACTGAGCTTTAGAGCAGCCTCAGTAAGAGAGCTGAAGAAGGAAATGAGGACACAGTCTGGGATGACGTACAGTGGAATTAGGAGTATGGGAGGATCACTAAATGGGAAGGGCTACTAAATCGGAGATAGGATTAAGAATTGGTCCAGGAGCAAGAGATAATCATGGCAGACTCCACAACTAGGGCATGGAGAGAAGCTCATGGATGGGAGGAAAAAAAAGCATCAGGTCTAGAGAAATCTTCAGTTTATGTCACAGCTTTAAAATTCCAATCTGTTTAATTTATGTTTATTATTAATAAACAACTCCTTACTGAAGACCCCCACCCCTGGGCTCTACAAAAGCTATTAACAATACAGAAGCATAAGCCAGTTCCAATGAACCAGCTACTGACCACCCTCCAGCAACAAGTCTTCCTTCTCCCACCCAAGTGTACAGAAACAGAATGCCATTGTTCCATATGTTTGTCATATAGCATGACTTTGCAAAAGAAAACAGGGTATGTCTTAACATCTGTCTTAACATCTGTCTTAACATCTGTCTTAACATCTGTCTTAACATCTGTCTTAACATCTTAACAGCTTTTCTTGACCTGCTGCTCACAAACCGGGTAGAATTAGTGGGGGAAGCAAAAGTGGATGGGAATCTGGGAGGCAGTGACCATGAGTTGGTTGAGTTCAGGATCCTGACGCAGGGAAGAAAGGTAAGCAGCAGGATACGGACCCTGGACTTCAGGAAAGCAGACTTCGACTCCCTCAGGGAACGGATGGCCAGGATCCCCTGGGGGACTAACATGAAGGGGAAAGGAGTCCAGGAGAGCTGGCTGTATTTCAAGGAATCCCTGTTGAGGTTACAGGGACAAACCATCCCAATGAGTCGAAAGAATAGTAAATATGGCAGGCGACCAGCTTGGCTTAACGGTGAAATCCTAGCGGATCTTAAACATAAAAAAGAAGCTTACAAGAAGTGGAAGCTTGGACATATGACCAGGGAAGAGTATAAAAATATTGCTCGGGCATGTAGGAATGAAATCAGGAGGGCCAAATAGCACCTGGAGCTGCAGCTAGCGAGAGATGTCAAGAGTAACAAGAAGGGTTTCTTCAGGTATGTTGGCAACAAGAAGAAAGCCAAGGAAAGTGTGGGCCCCTTACTGAATGAGGGAGGCAACCTAGTGACAGAGGATGTGGAAAAAGCTAATGTACTCAATGCTTTTTTTGCCTCTGTTTTCACTAACAAGGTCAGCTCCCAGACTGCTACGCTGGGCATCACAAAATGGGGAAGAGATGGCCAGCCCTCTGTGGAGATAGAGGTGGTTAGGGACTATTTAGAAAAGCTGGACGTGCACAAGTCCATGGGGCCGGACGAGTTGCATCCGAGAGTGCTGAAGGAATTGGCGGCTGTGATTGCAGAGCCATTGGCCATTATCTTTGAAAACTTGTGGCGAACCGGGGAAGTCCCGGATGACTGGAAAAAGGCTAATGTAGTGCCAATCTTTAAAAAAGGGAAGGAGGAGGATCCTGGGAACTACAGGCCAGTCAGCCTCACCTCAGTCCCTGGAAAAATCATGGAGCAGGTCCTCAAAGAATCAATCTTGAAGTACTTGCATGAGAGGAAAGTGATCAGGAACAGCCAGCATGGATTCACCAAGGGAAGGTCATGCCTTACTAATCTAATCGCCTTTTATCATGAGATTACTGGTTCTGTGGATGAAGGGAAAGCAGTGGATGTATTGTTTCTTGACTTTAGCAAAGCTTTTGACACGGTCTCCCACAGTATTCTTGTCAGCAAGTTAAGGAAGTATGGGCTGGATGAATGCACTATAGGGTGGGTAGAAAGCTGGCTAGATTGTCGGGCTCAACGGGTAGTGATCAATGGCTCCATGTCTAGTTGGCAGCCGGTGTCAAGTGGAGTGCCCCAGGGGTCGGTCCTGGGGCCGGTTTTGTTCAATATCTTCATAAATGATCTGGAGGATGGTGTGGATTGCACTCTCAGCAAATTTGCGGACGATACTAAACTGGGAGGAGTGGTAGATACGCTGGAGGGGAGGGATAGGATACAGAAGGACCTAGACAAATTGGAGGATTGGGCCAAAAGAAATCTGATGAGGTTCAATAAGGATAAGTGCAGGGTCCTGCACTTAGGACGGAAGAATCCAATGCACCGCTACAGACTAGGGACCGAATGGCTAGGCAGCAGTTCTGCAGAAAAGGACCTAGGGGTGACAGTGGACGAGAAGCTGGATATGAGTCAGCAGTGTGCCCTTGTTGCCAAGAAGGCCAATGGCATTTTGGGATGTATAAGTAGGGGCATAGCAAGCAGATCGAGGGACGTGATCGTCCCCCTCTATTCGACATTGGTGAGGCCTCATCTGGAGTACTGTGTCCAGTTTTGGGCCCCACACTACAAGAAGGATGTGGATAAATTGGAGAGAGTCCAGCGAAGGGCAACAAAAATGATTAGGGGTCTAGAACACATGACTTATGAGGAGAGGCTGAGGGAGCTGGGATTGTTTAGCCTGCAGAAGAGAAGAATGAGGGGGGATTTGATAGCTGCTTTCAACTACCTGAAAGGGGGTTCCAAAGAGGATGGCTCTAGACTGTTCTCAATGGTAGCAGATGACAGAACGAGGAGTAATGGCCTCAAGTTGCAGTGGGGGAGGTTTAGATTGGATATTAGGAAAAACTTTTTCACTAAGAGGGTGGTGAAACACTGGAATGCGTTGCCTAGGGAGGTGGTGGAATCTCCTTCCTTGGAAGTTTTTAAGGTCAGGCTTGACAAAGCCCTGGCTGGGATGATTTAACTGGGAATTGGTCCTGCTTCGAGCAGGGGGTTGGACTAGATGACCTTCAGGGGTCCCTTCCAACCCTGATATTCTATGATTCTATGATCTGATGGCCAAATCTGCTGAGGTGCTGAGCTCATGCAATTGTGGTTGCTCAGCACCTCACAGCGCTGGGTACAGAAGTAACAGCTGCACCTCTGATCAAGGAAGATACAGGTTTTCAGACTCTGTGAAATCAAAAAGCCACTTGCTGGACTTAATAGCCTGAAGAAGCGCATAAATATCCAAAAATGAGATTGGTTGAGAGTTTAACTATTGATAGAGTAATCCAAGTGGATTATCGGATATTTTTGGGTTTACAGAGCTAAACACCAGCCTCTTCCATGGCAAGGGGCAGACAAACAACCCGACCCTTAAAGGCAAAATTTCACTCCAATATAAGAATAACTTGGGCAAGGAAACTTGGGCCCAATACAATTATTTTGTGTGCCAAAAACTCTCCTTTGTAATAAAAAGCTTTTGAAAGGGACAGGAATCCCAAACATTCACTTCTGAACAGAGTTTTGTAAATTAACATATGCCATCTGATCCAGAACAAGAAAGTGTTTGGGTGTGGCTGAAAATACCCATTAAATAGATTAAAACACACTGTGGAAAATGCCTTCTTAGGTGAATTAAATACATCTGCTGGCATTCTAAACCATACAACAGTAAAGTAATCTCCTGGGACTTGAAGAGGGCTTTCAAACACAGATCATACCACATAAAAGAAACTAGTATATAAATGTATTAAGTAGAATATTGTTGGTAAAATTTTCATCTGAATAAAAAAAAATCATCTTAGCAACTGAGGTCAAAGAAAGAAAATGACAAGCAGAACACCAAAGACTAGTTAGATCTGATCTTGTTCATGCAACAGACAAAAAACCTTTTGTAATTTAAGTTACAGTTCAGACTTACCATTACAAGTAAAATATGTCCTGGACACCAAGGAATCTCACAGTAACTAACAAACCCTACAAAGAACACCACCCACTTAGCTACCTAAAAGGACCCAGTTAAAGAGAAATATTCCAAAATATACATATAGTTCATATAATCTCTAACCAAAATGTACAATTATAAAATATCATAAAACACATTCAAACAACAACCTTATATTCTTCCCCATGATTCTAACCAAGACTCAACTTCCAGATCAAAAACCCTCTTATGCCTACCCATCATACACCTGCCCTCTAACACTCACCCACCACAAGCATAGAATCCTTCATTCAAAAACCAAGCCAGTACATTACTTATTTGCCATGTTTGTAGAATGTTTACATTTTATTTGTAGTCAATGACCTAGAACAATTATATGATGTTGTAGTTTTTAAATAATATCACTATTAGACAAGCGATGGGGAGGTGGATGAGGAGATCACTCCTGGATTGCTTTTCTTGCTTAATTACCTTATTTGACAATGGTAGTGCTTGCTCACAGAATTTGCAGGGATGTTCCTTCTGTGACATTTTAAATCCTTATCTCAATTCTCAGTCATGGAAACATAGACCATTAGTAGTAAAAAGAAAAGCTACTCTGGTTTATGGTCAGACATTTCCAAGAGTTTCTTACTAGCTGCATTACGAGCATTGCCAATACACAATTTTGTATTGAAATAATGAATCAGGCTTTCTAAAGAGCAGTAAAAATTAACTCTGAATTTCAGATTTGTGCTTCATTTCCCCCAAAGCTTTGGGTTACAAAAGATGAGTTGATTGGAGGACCTCAAAATGACTCCTTTAGTTAAAGTTGCACAGACATCTCTATTCTTAACAGGAAAAGACTGTTGTTCAGACTCCCTCAGACTTTTTTTACCTTTTGGATTTAATTTTCCAAGTTTGTTCTTAGTCTCAGAATTTTTTTTAAAAAAACACTGAGCAAAAATGATGTAGCCATTTTAACAAATGAGTGGAATAAACAAACACTTTTACCATTATAAATTTTTTTAAAAAATCCTAGTGCTTCAACATTTTGGGGTTAGAAACTTAAAGTTTACCATAAGTAATTCCATAGCTCACAGAGATGGTCTGGTGTTAAATTGAGCTAAATTATAAGGCTTTTATAAGCATTGCACATGTCCAGTGATTTTAATCACATGAAAACAAGAAAAGTGCTAGCATATAAAAAGTCAAACACTGGGGTTTGACATATAAAATGTAATACATTGGCATCTGTGACAGAGGACCAAGTAGTAATGATGAGTTATACTAATACCCTTTTTAATACCCTACCAGGGCTTCAGCCACACCCCACTGAAGTCAATGGGCCTGATTCTCATTTACACAAAGGTCCCTTGATACCATTATGGTAGTGCCAGAACAGTACAGAGGGAACTTAGTGCAAATAAGAATCAGGCCCAAAAAGTCTTTCCATTGACTTCAGTGTGTTTTGGATGAGACTGAATTAATAGAGATGCACGTACAGAAAGTTCAAAGTGTAAAGCATTGTTGGATCTCATTTACACCAAGGCTCCTTTACATTGCACTAGCAGTGTGCCCCCTTATCTGTATAAAAGGCCTAATCTAATGCCCATTAAATCCACGGGAAAGAGTCCAAGGGGCAAAATGAGGATACTGGCTGAAAAGCAGTTCATGTAATTAACAAAGTGACACACACTGGGTCATAAAAGGGAGAAATGATTCAATCCTAATGGATCACATGCTACAAACCACTCTTAACAGAATCAGAATGTGGTTGTGAAATGAAACTTTAAAACCACTGTCTCAGGCCTCATATATCCACACAATTTTGTACCAGAATAACTATTTCAGTCAAGGAGGTGGGAGGAGGCGGGGGTGATTTTTTATTTTGACCAAAACATTTAGTACTTGCTCAACCTCTGGACTGAACAGAGGGTATATCAGCATAAAAGTATTCGTACCAATACAGCTTATTCCCCTTCTCATATAGGAATAAGCTATACTGCTATAAGAAGGTTGATAGTGATATAACTTCATCCACACGAGGCAGGGTTGTATTATTTAACTCCTAAGGATTTCAGTGGGAATTAGGCATCTAGGCACTTTCGAAAATCCCACTAGGTGCCTATCTGCATCCATTAGATGCCTAAATTCCTTCAAAAATGTGGCTTCTAGTGTCACTAAAAGAATCATAGAATATCAGGATTGGAGGGGACCTTAGGAAGTCATCTAGTACAACCCCTGCTCAAAGCAGAACCGATCCCTGACTAAATCATCCCAGCCTGGGCTTCGTCAAGCCTGACCGTAAAAACTTCCAAGGAAGGAGATTCCACCACCTCCCTAGATAACACATTCCAGTGTTTCACCACCCTCATAGTGAAAGTTTTTCCTAATAGCCAGCCTAAATCTCCCCCACTGCAACTTGAGACCATTACTCCTTGTCCTGTCATCTGCTACCACTGAACAGTCTAGAGCCATCCTCTTTGGAACCCCCTTTCAGGTAGCTGAAAGCAGCTATCAAATCCCTCCTCATTCTTTTCTGAAGACTAAACAATCCCAGTTCCCTCAGCCTCTCCTCATAAGTCATGTGTTCCAGTCCCCTAATCATTTTTGTTGCCCTCCCCTGGACTCTTTCCAATTTTCCACATCCTTCTTGTAGTGTGGGGCCCAAAACTGAACACTACTCCAGATGAGGCCTCACCAATCTCAAATAGAGGGGAATGATCACGTCCCTCAATCTGCTGGCAATGCCCCTACTTATAGATCCCAAAATGCCATTGGCCTTCTTGGCAACAAGGGCACACTGACTCATATTCAATGTCTCATCCACTGTAACCCCTATGTCCTTTTCTGCAAAACGGCTGCTGAGCCATTCGGTCCCTAGTCTGTAGCGGTGCATGGGATTCTTCCATCCTAAGTGCAGGACTCTGCACTTGTCCTTGTTGAACCTCATCAGATTTCTTTTGGCCCAATCCTCCAATTTGTCCAGGTCCCTCTGTATCCTATCCCTACCCTGCAGCATATCTACCTCTCCTCCCAGTTTAGTGTCATCTGCAAACTTGCTGAGGGTACAATCCACACCATCCTCCAGATCACTTATGAAGATATTGAACAAAACCGGCCCCAGGACCAACCCCTGGGGCACTCCACTTGATACTGGCTGCCAACTAGACATGGAGCCATTGATCACTACCCATTGAGCCTGATGATCTAGCCAGCTTTTTATCCACTGTATAGTCCATTCATCCAGCCCATACTTCTTTAACTTGCTGGCAAGAATTCTGTGGGAGACAGTGTCAAAAGCTTTGCTAAAGTCAAGGAACAACAGGCCCACTGCTTTCCCTTCATCCACAGAGCCAGTTATCTCATCATAGAAGGCAATTAGATTAGTCAGGCATGACTTGCCCTTGGTGAATCCATGCTGACTGTTCCTGATCACTTTCCTCTCCCCTAAGTGCTTCAGAATTGATTCCTTGAGGACCTGATCCATGATTTTTCCGGGGACTGAGGTGAGGCTGACTGGCCTGTAGTTCCCAGGATCCTCCTCCTTCCCTTTTTTAAAGATGGGCACTACATTCACCTTTTTCCAGTCATCTGGGACCTCCCCAGATCGCCATGAGTTTTCAAAGATAATGGCCAATGGCTCTGCAATCACATCCGCCAACTCCTTTAGCATTCTCAGATGCAACGCATCTGGCCCCATGGACTTGTGCTCATCCAGCTCTTCTAAATAGTCCCAAACCACTTCTTTCTCCACAGAGGGCTGGTCACCTCCTCCCCATGCTGTGCTGCCCAGTGCAGTAGTCTGGGAGCTGAACTTGTTCGTGAAGACAAAGGCAAAAAAAGCATTGAGTACATTAGCTTTTTCCACATCCTCTGTCACTAGGTTGCCTCCCTCATTCAGTAAGGGGCTCACATTTTCCTTGACTTTCTTCTTGTTGCTAATATACCTGAAGAAACCCTTCTTGTTACTCTTAACATCTCTTGCTAGCTGCAACTCCAGGTGTGATTTGGCCTTTCTGATTTCACTCCTGGAAGCCCGAGCAATGTCTTTATACTCTTCCCTGGTCATTTGTCCAATCTTCCACTTGTGAGCTTCTTTTTTGTATTTAAGAGCAGCAAGGATTTCACTGTTAAGCCAAGCTGGTCGCCTGCCATATTATTCTTTCTACATATCAGGATGGTTTGTCCCTGTAACCTCAATAAGGATTCTTTAAAATACAGCCAGCTCTCCTGGACTCCTTTCCCCCTCATGTTATTCTCCTAGGGAATCTTGCTCATCAGTTCCCTGAGGGAGTCAAAACCTGGACTTCAAAAAAAGCAGAGTCTGTATTCTGCTGCTCTCCTTTCTTCCTTTGTGTTAGGATCCTGAACTCTACCATTTCATGGTCACTGCCTCCCAGGTTCCCATCCACTTTTGCTTCCCCTACTAATTCTTCCTGGTTTGAGCAGCAAGTCAAGAAGAGCTCTGCCCCTAGTTGGTTCCTCCAGCACTTGCACCAGGAAATTGTCCCCTACATTTTCCAAAAACTTGCTGGATTGCCTGTGCACCACTGTATTGCTCTCCCAGCAGATATCAGGGTGATTGAAGTCTCCCATGAGAGCCAGGGCCTGCAATCTAGTAACTTCCATGAGTTGCCAGAAGAAAGCCTTGTCCACCTCATCCCCCTGGTCTGGTGGTCTATAGCAGACTCCCACCACGACATCACCCTTGTTGCTCACACTTCTAAACTTAATCCAGAGACACTCAAGTTTTTCTGCAGTTTCATACTTGAGCTCTGAGCAGTCATACTGCTCTCTTACTTACAGTGCAACTCCCCCACCTTTTCTGCCCTTCCTGTCCTTCCTGAACAGTTTATATCCATCCATGACAGTACTCCAGTCATGTGAGTTATCCCACCAAGTCTCTGTTATTCCGATCACATCATAATTCCTTGACTGTGCCAGGACTTCCTGTTCTCCCTGCTTGTTTCCCAGGCTTCATGCATTTGTATATAGGCACTTGAGGTAACCTGCTGATCACCCCTCTTTCTCAGTATGAGGCAGGAGCCCTCCCCTCTCACGCGCTCCTGCTTGTGCCGCCTCCTCGGTATCCCACTTCCCCACTTACCTCAGGGCTTTGGTCTCCTTCCCCCAGTGAACCTAGTTTAAAGCCCTCCTTGCTAGGTTAGCCAGCCTGCTTGTGAAGATGCTTTTCCCTCTCTTTGTGAGGTGGAGCCCGTCTCTGCCTAGCACTCCTTCTTGGAACACCATCCCATGGCCAAAGAATCCAAAGCCTTCTCTCTGACACCACCTGCGTAGCCATTCGTTGACTTCCATGATTAGACAGTCTCTACCCCGGCCTTTTCCTTCCACAGGGAGGATGGACGAGAACACCACTTGCGCCTTAAACTCCTTTATCCTTCTTCCCAGAGCCATGTAATCTGCAGTGAACCGCTCAAGGTCATTCTTGGCAGTATCATTGGTGCCCACGTGAAGAAGCAGGAAGGGGTAGCGATCTGAGGGCTTGATGAGTTGCAGCAGTCTCTCCATCACATCGCGAAACTTAGCTCCTGGTAAAGAGCAGACTTCTCGGTTTTCCCGGTCAGGGCAGCAGATAGATGACTCAGTCCCCCTGAGGAGTGAGTCCCCAACCACCACCACCCACCTCCTTCTCTTGAGAGCAGTGGTTGTGGAACCCCCAACCCTAGGACAGTGCATCCCATACCTTCCAATCGGCAGAGTCTCCTTCTGCTCCCTTCCCTCAGACATATCATCTGGTCCATACTCCGCATTAGTACCTGTAGAGAGAACATGAAAACGGTTACTTACCTATATCTGCCCTGCTGGTACATGGACGTTCCCCCTTTTTTCTTCTGGAGGTCACATGATGCCAAATTTCTTCACCATCCTTCTGTCCCTGATGTGCAGCCTGCTCTGAATCTTCATAACCTTGTGTCGATAGAAGCCTATCCTAACATCCATCCAGGAAATCTTCAGTTTCTCTTATGTAACACAGGGTCGATACCTATTGCTCCAGACCTTGAACTTTCTCTTCCAGTATAGAGACCAGCGTGCACTTTGTACACTCACATCTTTTCAGACAGTTACAGAGTAAATTTGTTCAAGTGATGTTTGCTGGTCTGGTTTATTCACTCATTCTACAAAGGGTAACTCACTGTTTAATCACTCAAGTTCATATCCATCCTGAGTCCATGAAAATACCATCTGACCCTAAGCAAACAGGATAGGTGAGATATATCAATGGAGGATCAAAGCACAAATCAGAAGACCACTTGATGGTATCATACAAAGAACCAGCAAGACCACACTAATTGTATTGTACAAAGTTGTGAGTGCCATATTACAGGAAGCATGTTGAATAAAGTATACAAAAGTGCACTTATAATAAAAGTACAATAACTTCTGTGTTAAGTTTATTAAATACAAGCTCCCTGTGCCTTTAACACAACTACAACTTCTGCCCTGAAAGTTGGGCATAGACTAAGCAATGGGTTTAATCATGAGCACCCGCTGTCAAGCATTGCATATGACACTCATTCATTTGGCAGCCCTGTCATGCCAACCATCAGCTCAGCTGCAGAATTTCATGCATTTGGCTCAGCTGCAGGCAGAAATTACAGCCGCTCTGGCAGCTAGGGACCACAGTGGCACACCCTGCCCCACCTCTCCCTCTTTACTCTCCCTGCTGGGTCCAGGCAGCAGCTGGAGGAAGGGGTGTCAGCAGCTGCACAAGGTATATCCCTTGTCTTCCCCTGCCCTCCAAAACCATACCACAACAGCCATCCCCACTTCTGTACTGGCACCGGTACCAACCCCAGCCAGCCACCCAACACCAAGGACCTCGTGCCCACCCTCAAACACCCCCCAACCCTTGACACCTCAGCAGTCACAGGAAACCAGCAAACACTCCCCCCCACTATTACCAGCTACCCCAGCACCCACCCAACTTCTCCCTTCGTACCACCCAAACAGCCACTACCAAATTTTCCACAGCTCCTTGTTCTGACCCTGCCACTGCTTAGGACAGAGTGTGTTGATCATAAGCTAAATTGTATTATGTGCAAATAAGTGAATATGCAAATTAAATTAAGCAATTTGCATAAATGCCACATGGAGCTGCACAAAATCAGCACCTTACAGGAAAACAAAATATATAAACATAAATATTAGCTAGCTGGGTTTCCTGGCCCGCTTTCACAGAGAGATATCTCAGTGATACTGTAATATGTTGCTGTTTTGTTACTGTGGTGCTGATTAAGACATTGCTTCAAAAATTTAGAGGATGTGGGCAAGACTCACCAGACAGACACGCAGAGAATTCTCTGTAGTAATTCAGATCCCACCCCATCTAACATCCCATCACAGGCCATTGGGCATATCTACCGCTAGCAGTAGAAGATCAATTAATTGCCAAAATTAGGCTATCCCATCATATCATCTCCTCTATAAACTTATCAAGCTTCATCTTGAAGCCAGATATGTATTTGCCCCCACTGCTTCCCTTGGAAGGCTGTTCCAGAACTTCACTCCTCTGATGGTTAGAAACCTTCATCTAATTTCAAGTCTAAACTTCCTGATGGCCAGTTTATATCCATTTGTTCTTGTGTCCACATTGGTACTGAGCTTAAATAATTCTTCTCCCTCCATGGTGTTTATTCCTCTGATATATTTATAGACAGCAATCATATCTCCTCTCAGTCATCTTTTAGTTAGGCTAAACAAGCCAAGCTCATTGTAGTATCTGGCTGATGAATCTTGCCTATATGCTCAGGGTTTAGCTGATCGCCATATTTGGGGTAGGGAAGGAATTTTCCTCCAGGGCAGATTGAAAGAGGCCCTGGAGGTTTTTTGCCTTCCTCTGTAGCATGGGGCACAGGTCACTTGCTGGAGGATTCTCTGCTCCTTGAAGCCTTTAAACTACGATTTGAGGACTTCAATAGCACAGATATAGGTGTGAGGTTTGTTTGTTTTTTTTTTGTAGGAGTGGTGGGTGAAATTCTGTGGCCTGCATTGTGCAGGAGGTCAGACTAAATGATCATAATGGTCCCTTCTGACCTAAATATCTATGAATGTATGAGTCCCCTTTCATAAGACAGGTTTTCCATTCCTCGGATCATCCTAGTAGCCCTTTTCCGTACCTGTTCCAGTTTGAATTCATCCTTCTTAAACATGGGAGACCAGAACTGCACACAATATTCCAGATGAGGTCTCATCATTACCTTGTATAACGGTACTAACACCTCCTTATCTCTACTGGAAATACCTCGCCTGATGCATCCCAAGACTGCATTAGCTTTTTTGACAGCCATATCACATTGCCAGCTCATAGTCATCCTGTGATAGACCAATACCCCGAGGTCCTTCTCCTCCTCTGTTACTTCCAAGTAATGCATCCCCAGTTTATAACAGAAATTCTTGTTATTAATCCCTAAATGCATGACCTTGCACTTTTCACTATTAAATTTCATCCTATTACTATTACTCCAATTTACAAGGTCATCCAGTTCTTCCTGTATGATATCCCGGTCCTTCTTTGTATTGGCAATACCTCCCAGCTTTGTGTCATCCACAAACTTTATTAGCACATTCCCGCTTTTTGTGCCAAGGTCAATAATAATAAGATTGGTCCCAAAACCGATCCCTGAGGAACTCCACTAGTAACCTCCCTCCAGTCTGACAGTTCACCTTTCAGTGTGACCCGCTGTAGTCTCTCCTTTAACCAGTTCCTTATCCACCTTTCAGTTTTCATATTGACCCCCATCTTTTCCAATTTAGCTAATAATTCTCCATGTGGAACCGTATCAAATGCCTTATTGAAATCGAGGTGTCAAGGTTCCTTCCCCACTCTGAACGCTAGGGTACAGATGTGTGGACCTGCATGAAAAACCTCCTAAGCTTATCTTTACCAGCTTAGGTCAAAACTTCCCCAAGGTACAAAATATTCCACCCTTTGTCCTTGGATTGGCCACTACCACCACCAAACAAATACTGGTTACTGGGGAAGAGCTGTTTGGAAATGTCTTTCCCCCAAAAATACTTCCCAAAGCCTTGCACCCCACTTCCTGGACAAGGTTTGATAAAAAGCCTCACCAATTTGCCTAGGTGACTACAGACCCAGACCCTTGGATCTGAGAACAATGAAAAAGCATTCAGTTTTTTTACAAGAAGACTTTTAATAGAAATAGAAGTAAATAGGAATAAAGAAATCCCCCCTGTAAAATCAGGATGGTAGATACCTTACAGGGTAATTAGATTCAAAACATAGAGAACCCCTCTAGGCAAAACCTTAAGTTACAAAAAAGATACACAGACAGAAATAGTTATTCTATTCAGCACAATTCTTTTCTCAGCCATTTAAAGAAATCATAATCTAACACATACCTAGCTAGATTACTTACTAAAAGTTCTAAGACTCCATTCCTGGTCTATCCCCGGCAGAAACAACATATAGACAGACACACAGACCCTTTGTTTCTCTCCCTCCTCCCAGCTTTTGAAAGTATCTTGTCTCCTCATTGGTCATTTTGGTCAGGTGCCAGTGAGGTTACCTTTAGCTTCTTAACCCTTTACAGGTGAGAGGATTTTTTTCTCTGGCCAGCAGGGATTTTAAAGGGGTTTACCCTTCCCTTTATATTTATGACACGAGGTATATTAGATCTACTGTGTTCCCTTTATCTAAAAAATCTGTTACCTTCTCAAAGAAGGAGATTGTTTTGGTTTGACACGATCTACCTTTTGCAAAGCCATGTTGTATTTTGTCCCAATTACTATTACCTCAATGTCCTTAACTACTTTCTCCTTCAAAATTTTTTCCAAGACCTTGCATACTACAGATGTCAAACTAACAGGCTTGTAGTTACCCGGATCGCTTTTTTTTAATCTTTCTTAAAAATAGGAACTGTATTAGCAATTCTCCAGTCATATGGTACAGCCCCTGAGTTTACAGATTCATTAAAAATTCTTGCTAATGGACTTGCAATTTCATGTGCCAGTTCCTTTAATATTCTTGGATGAGGATTATCCCAGGCCCCCCGATTTTAGTCCCATTAAGCTGTTCGCGTTTGGCTTCTACCTCGGATGTGGTAATATCTCCCTCCATATCCTCATTCCCATTTGTTGTCCTACCATTATCCCTAAGCTCCTCATTAGCCTCATTAAAGACAGAGGCAAAGTATTTGTTTAGATATTGGGCCATGCCTAGATTATCCTTAACCTCCACTCCATCCTCAGTGTTAAGCGGTTCCACTTCTTCTTTCTTTGTTTTCTTCTTATTTATATGGCTATAGAACCTTTTACTATTGGTTTTAATTCCCTTTGCAAGGTCCAACTGTACATGGCTTTTGGCCTTTCTCACTTTATCCTTATGTTCTGACCTCAGTAAGGTAGTTTTCCTTGCTAATTCCTCCCATCTTCCATTCCTTGTAGGTGTTTTCCTTTTATTAATCACCTCTCTGAGATGCTTGCTCATTCAGCTTGGTCTACAACTCCTGCCTATGAATTGTTCCCCTTTCTTGGGATGCAGGCTTCTGATAGTTTCTGCAATTTTGATTTGAAGTAATTCCAGGCCTCCTCCACCTTTAGATCCACAAGTTTTTCAATCCAATCCACTTCCCTAACTAATTTCCTTAATTTTTTAAAGTTAGCCTTTTTGAAATTAAAAACCCTAGTCACAGATCTATTTTTGTTTATCCTTCCATTTAGTTTGAACTGAATTAGCTCATGATCGCTTGAACCAAGGTTGCCCCCTATAATCGTTTCTTCTATGAGGTCCTCACTGCTCACCAAAACTAAATCTAAAATGGCGTGTTCTCTTGTCAGGTCAGCAACTACTTGGTGAAGGAATCCATCAGCTATCATATCCAGGAAAATCTGAGCCCTATTATTATTACTAGCACTTGTCCTCCAGTCTATATCTGGGAAGTTAAAGTCCCCCATGATCACACAATTCTCATTAATGTTTTTAAAGAAGTAAATACTAAAGAGGTCTCTATCCATGTCCACATCGGATCCCGGCGGTCTATAGCAAACCCCAAGCACTATCCCAGGACAGGCTCTAGTAGCTTTCTTCCCCAATGTGATTTTTGCCCAGACTCTGTCTTATCCATTCCATCACTTCTTATTGCTTTACAGTCTACCTCATCACTGATATACAATGCTACACCACCACCTTTGCCTTTATTTCTGTCTTTCCTAAATAGCACATACCCTTCAATACCTGTGCTCCAGTCATGACTACTACATGTTTCTGTTATCCCTATAATATCTGGTTTCACTTCCTGCACCAGTAGCTCTAGTTCCTCCATTTTATTATCTAGGCTCCTCGCATTAGTGTACAAACATCTTAATTTTTGACGTTTGGCTTCGCTTACATTCTTTACCGAATTGGGCACAGACATTCTACAGCCAATATTACCTGTTAAATTGGTATGTACACTGCCCTTCTGGCTTATGTCCATTCTCCTACCCATGGCTATATCCTTTCTTACTTCATTTTCTTCCCTCTCAAAGAGAATAACTGGCATGGAGATTACCTGGACATCTCCCACCCATCTCGCACAAATTCCTAGTTTAAAGTTCTCTTGATCAGTTGTGCCATCCTCCATCCTAGAAGTCTATTTCCCTCCTTACTCAGGTGAAGTCCATGCCAAGAGAACAGTCCTCTGTCCATGAATGCTTCCTAGTGGAATGCTTCCCAAAGCCCTCATTATAGCACCACTGCCTCAGCCATCTGTTGAGCATCATAATCTTGTCACACCTTTTGTTGCCCTTCTCTAGGAACAGGCAGAATCCCACTGAAGATCACCTGAGCCTCGATATCCTTTAGCGTCTTCCCCAGCCTGGCATAGTTTCCCTTGATACATTCCAGCAAGAATTTAGCTGTATCATTTGTTCCCACATGAAGGACAATCAACGGATTCTTTCCCACTCCCGTTAGTCTTGTTCACATGCTCAGGATCATGCTGACTACCAGATTTGGGACGGAGAAGGAATTTTTCCCCAAGTCAGACTGGCAGAGACATTGAGGATTTTTCTTCTTCCTCAACAGCATATGGTAGTTCATCAACTGGGCATATCTCACCTAATCAATTCCCTGCCAATACAGGGGCCTAGGGATTGATGGAATGTCAGTGTCTCCCATTCTCTGTCTGTGGCACGCAGTTTAGTCTCCTGAGGAGTGAAATGCTTGAGTCCAACTAAAGTCTTTGGTGTTCAGGTAGGGGTACATAGGTGAAATTTTGTGATTTTTGGTTTGTCCTGTCCATGAGCCAATGACTTCCATATGCTCTGCCAGGGCCTATGACTGAATGTCTGTGTATCCAGCTAATGGAGTCAGAATAGTTTGAACCATCCTGCTGCACTCATAACATACCTCCAGCAGCCTCCATGGGGGGCATGCTGTCATGGATTCCCCTAGTTGCCATCGCCCTCATGGATACATCCTTCAAAGGGATTTCCCAGCACAATCAGAGGTTCAGGCTGTGTTAAGGCCCTGATTCAGCAAAGCAGATAGCAAGTGCTTATCTGCTTTGTTGGATCAGAATCTAACTCACCTGTTTTTCCAATGGTGTCCAAAAGGGAGATGATCTGCACCCTCCACTTACTCTTCTGTGCCCAAGTGCTTGCTATGATGACTAGGGTGACCATATTTCCCTATGCTGAATACGGGACTGAAGGCCTCCCCCCTGCCGATTTCTGCCATGGGGGAGGCATGTGACCCTGCGTGCCCTCCCCGCTGCATATCAGAATGTGACCAGCAGCAGCCTTTCGGCACTGTGCAGAACAGAAGTGATGGGAGCTACTTCCAGCCATGGGGTGGGTGGTGGGTAGTAAAGGATGACCTGGCCCATGTCTTTGCAGAGCTCATCTCTTCCCCCGACACACACTCCCTGCTGGCTGGAAGCAGCTTCTTCCTTCCTTCCTTCCTTCCTTCCCACACAGTGTCGAAAGGCAGTTAACATAACCACCCACAAAATGCAGCCGCCTCCTGTCCTCCAACTACAGTGTGGGCAAGAAGGGGTTAAGCCCTAAGGATGCATTGTGCACCAGGGCCCAGGGAACCTGACTGCAGGGGATTCAGTGAACCCAGCCAGAGAGGTGGCTTAGCAGGGGAGGGTGCCTAGGGGACTGAGTGGGTGAAAAGGGTGCTAAGCCCTTGCCTGGGAGACAGCTGTGGAGCCTGCAGGGTCAGGGCGCAAACAGGCTGGAACTCCCTTTCAGGTAGTTGAAAGGAGCTATCAAATCCCCCCTCATTCTTCTCTTCTGCAGACTAAACAATCCCAGTTCCCTCAGCCTCTCCTCATAAGTCATGTGTTCCAGTCCCCTAATCATTTTTGTTGCCTTCCGCTGGACTCTTTCCAATTTTTCCACGTCCTTCTGGAAAAAAACTGGACACAGTAGTCCAGATGAGGCCTCACCAATGTCAAATAGAGGGGAACGATCACATCCCTCAATCTGCTGGCAATGCCCCTACTTATACAGCCCAAAATGCCATTGGCCTTCTTGGCAACAGTTGCACACTGACTCATATCCAGCTTCTCATCCACTGTAACCCCTAGGTCCTTTTCTGCAGAATTGCTGCCTAGCCACTCAGTTCCTAGTCTGTAGTGGTGCATGGGATTCTTCCGTCCTAAGTGAGGACTCTGCACTTGTCCTTGTTGAACCTCATCAGATTTCTTTTGGCCCAATCCTCTAATTTGTCTAGGTCCCTCTGTATCCTATCCCTATTTCTGGAGAGTGAGTAAAAAAAATAAACAGAAGAAACTTCCATCTGACTTAGAGCTATATTTGGTGGTAATAGAAACATAAGGCTCTTCAAAATACACAAGAGACAGGGAGGGAGTCCTAAATATAGGAGCTCCATGCCAGAATATGAGAGGTGGCAAGTATATTGTTTACCAAGTGCTTGAGGCTAGATCCTCTGCTGGTTAAATCAGCATTACTCCACTGATGTCAATACAGCTATGCTGATTTACACCAGCTCAGGATCTGACCCCTCAATGAATAAATCTTGTTCACCAGCCAGTCCAGTCAGTGATAGCACTTTATTAAGGAGACTGAGATATTAGTATAACCTTTTAGTTTGCCACCTCTGTAAACCTTAAATCCAAATCACAGACCCTTGTGCAGTTTTCTCTGCAGTGTCATGATTTAATCAGAAATAGTTTGGTACAGATCCAAAGGCAAATGAGATCAGTCATAAATAAAACACAGCTATGTTTCTCTTCTATGTATAATTTCAAATTGTAGAGCAGCTAGAGGGGAAGATTTATTGAAGCTGGCACAGGAGGGATGTAAATTGCACCTCCCTGAGCCAGATATGGCCTCTGCACACTAAGGGAATTCATCCCAAGGGAGAGCAGGTGGTGATGCTGTCGCCTGCCCTCCCTCTGTTTGTCTGTTGGTTGTAGCAGCTTTAATTTCCACATAGCAGAGGTTGCTGAGATGGATATGCTGACTCACATGTCCCCCAGCCATGCCCATTTCTTGGCCAGCACCACCCGCTTTTCAGGCTGCACTGGCTCACTACAGACGACAAACCTCCCAGCCGAGGGCAGGCTGCGGCCACCTTATGTCAGCACTACATCTTCCCCTAGAAGCCATCCTGCTGCTGCATCTCTCTGCCAGCCATCTATCAAACCCAACCAAAACCCCAGGTTCTTTAACACAGACTATCATCTCCTCCTCCTTACTATTCAGCAGCCAATAGTTTATCTAAACAATCCCTCTAAGCTATACCATGTACTGCATAGGAGATGACTCTAAATAAATGACTATGAACTGATACATACAGATCTGTCAGTACATACTTTTTTGTAATGCCCAGCCAAAAATAACCCAGCTAACAATTTCTGACTGTACCATCTGTCTGCAATGGGCTGTTTCTGTTGAAAGCTTTCCGAACTGTGGTACATTGCTACCTACTGAGGACTGGTGAGTTGGTCTCGACCACCTTCTCAATCCCTTATGGAAAAGTGCAGTTTAATTTAATGGGGATTAAGTCAGTAGGATTTTACCGAAATTACTCTTAAACCTATAAAATTTACGACAAAATGATTTCCATTCTGGCTTCTCTAGGTTTTATTGTGTACCTTTTTTGTACCTTTTCTATAAACAGGGATTAAGTCCTGTATTAAACGCTACTGGAGGCTTCCAAAATTCTAGACAAAGGCTATAATTTTCTCTTACATTATACAGGACTTTTCCATAAGAGAGATGACAGCTGATTACCTATATTATCCAGCTGACACAAAGTTTAAAACATATATTTTAAACAAAGTCTCTCTTCTTTATGTCCTGGTTCTTTCAATAGTGGGCAAGCAGCACCCTTTCCTAAATAATTGAACTCCACTTTAAGCTACAATGGATATTGGAAACAATAATATCCTTCAGAGTTCAATGTAGACACAACAGAGACCCATACCTGCCACAATCTTCATGGAGAAATAGCCATTTTTAGAGTGCTGTTACCAGCAGTACAGAACTATTATTATTATTTTTGAAGTTTATATTACAGTAGTGCCCAGAGGTTCCATTCAAGATGGGTGCCCCATTGTGGTAGGTGTTATACAGCTACATAGCCCTCAAGAATTTACAGTCTAAGAAAGGTTTCAGAGTAACAGCCGTGTTAGTCTGTATTCGCAAAAAGAAAAGGAGTACTTGTGGCACCTTAGAGACTAACCAATTTATTTTAGCATGAGCTTTCGTGAGCTACAGCTCACTTCATCAGATGTTGTTCATCAGAAGAAAAGAGCTCAAAGGGCCTGACCCAAACCATAGCAGATTCCTCACATTACATGTAATGACACAAACCTAAGCAGCAAGGCTAGACACTTCTACATATTAGATTGCTTTATACTTCACAAAATACATTTCAATAACTGTGGTTTAATAATTTGGGAAAATACTTTAGGATGATAGAACTACTCGTAGCTATCATAACCATTTTATTAATATGTATGGAAAAATATAGTAATTTTGTAAAAAATGAAAGTTCTAGAAAAAACAAAAATGCTGACATTTTACTCTCCCAACAGCTACATGGGATAACATGATTTTGGCAATTAATTGATCTTTAACTATTCATGGTAAATAGGCCCAATGGCCTGTGATGGGATGTTAGATGGAGTGAGATCTGAGTTACTACAGAGAATTCTTTCCTGGGTATCTGGCTGGTGAATCTTGCCCACATGCTCAGGGTTCAGCTGATCGCCATATTTGGGGTCTGTCATAAATATAAAGGGAAGGGTAAACCCCTTTAAAATCCGTCCAGGCCAGAGGAAAAATCCTTTCACCTGTAAAGGGTTAAGAAGCTAAAGGTAACCTCGCTGGCACCCGACCAAAATGACCAATGAGGAGACAAGATACTTTCAAAAGCTGGGAGGAGGGAGAAAAACAAAGGGTCTGTGTCTGTCTGTGTGATGCTTTTGCCGGAGACAGAACAGGAATGGAGTCTTAGAACTTAGTAAGTAATCTAGCTAGATATGTGTTAGATTATGATTTCTTTAAATGGCTGAGAAAATAGCTGTGCTGAATAGAATGAATATTCCTGTCTGTGTGTCTTTTTTGTAACTTAAGGTTTTGCCTAGAGGGATTCTCTATGTTTGAATCTAATTACCCTGTAAGATATCTACCATCCTGATTTTACAGAGGTGATTTCTTTTTACTTCTATTAAAAGTCTTCTTGTAAGAAAACTGAATGCTTTTTCATTGTTCTCAGATCCAAGGGTTTGGGTCTGGTCACCTATGCAAATTGGTGAGGATTTTTACCAAACCTTCCCCAGGAAGTGGGGTGCAAGGGTTGGGAGGATTTTGGAGGGAAAGATGTGTCCAAACTACATTTTTTCAGGAATCCAGATAAAGTTTGGTGGTGGCAGTGGAAATCCAAGGGCAAAGGGTAAAATAATTTGTACCTTGGGGAAGTTTCAACCTAAGCTGGTAAAAGTAAGCTTAGGAAGTTTTCATGCAGGTCCCCATACCTGTATTCTAGAGTTCAGAGTGGGGAAGGAACCTTGACAGGGTCGGGAAGGAATTTTCTTCCAGGGCAGATTGGAAGAGGCCCTGGGGGTTTTTCGCCTTGCTCTGTAGCATGGGGCACAGGTCACTTGCTGGAGGATTCTCTGCACCTTGAAGTCTTTAAACCATGATTTGAGGACTTCAATAGCTCAGACATAGGTGAGAGGTTTATTGCAGGAGTGGGTGGGTGAGATTGTGTGGCCTGCATTGTGCAGGAGGTCAGACTAGATGATCATAATGGTCCCTTCTGAACTTAATATCTATGAATCTATGCTGGAAAGACATCTCCAGTGAATTTTTAGGATTAAGACAAAAATATATCACTATTCCCAGAGTCCTGTATGATAAAAGGTAGATATGACTTCAAGGATGAATTGCAATGGGTAAAACAGAGGGGAATTGCAAATCAGATGTCATATACATATATCCACCATGACTCTATTAAAAAGACAATAAAAAGACAATCCCTTAGTTTATTAAGTAAGTTTGAGCTCAGATACTTCTGTAGCTTCATCACTGTACTATCTAGATAGAAAGGTTCTGTAACTGATCTAGCAGGGTAGGTACTAGATCAGAATGCAGATAGCACCCTGAGGAGCTTGAAGGTAAGGGGGGAAAGCAATTATAAGGATTCAGATATTTTAAACCAGAAGAGACCATTATGATTTGTTAGTCTGATCTTCTGTATATCACAGACCACAAATTTTCACTCTCATAACTTTTGGTTGAACTAGAGCAGTTAGAAAGACTTCCAATCTTGATTTAAAGTGATGAATACATTTTTCCATCTCTAGGGGAATCAATCACATCCCTTGGTACGTTGTTCCAATGGTTAGTTACCCTCACTGTTAAATCTGTGCTTATTTCCAATTTGAACTTTACTAACTTCAACTGCTAGCCATGGGAGCTTATTATACCTTTTGTGCAAAGGATTAAAGAATCCTCTACTATCAGAAATCTTCTCTTAGAACTTATAGACTCCGTTCAAGTTACCTTTTAACCTTGTCTTGATAAGCCAACTATTTTCTGGGTTGTCCCTCCTTCACTGACAGAACTAGAGCTGGTCACAACATGGGGGTTTTTTGTGTGGAAACTTTTGACACCCTCCCCCCCCAAGATCTAAAACCCAGTTTTCCATCTAAAAATAGATTTGACAGAAGATTTTCAACCAGCCCTAGCCACAACCCAAAGGAGGGGTTAGAGGCAGCAAATTACTGAACCAGGGACATACTCACCCTATGCCAGGAATACCCAGATTAAGAATTATTGCAATTCCCATTACATCAATGGTTACTGTGGTGTTGTCAGGTTTGACTACTGGCTTTGGACTCCCTACATCACCTCCGCTTGTCTCTGTGAGTTCAGTGGTAGGGAGGGCCTTGATACTATGCTCATCTACAGAGTGTGCTGTAGTTATCGGATAGCACCAGGAAACCCATTTCTCTCATTCCCAGCCACTTGGTCTACATCATGTTTTACACAAGAAGGGAAGAGACTGCTCTCAGTACAGGGCTACCTGTCAAGAAGTAGAGCACTAAATTTCCTGTTTTTCTGGCTCTTGTCAGCAATAGAAATTTGCCTCACAGTACAGGGATTTTTCATGCTCTGGTAATAATTTCATATGTATCTGAAAACATCCTGAGAAACGTAAGAGGCAGCAGCCCAAGCAAAAAAACTCCTCCACAGAAATTCACTGTGGACTTTTCCTGCCCAAAAATAAACCTTTCCACCTAAATCGGAGTCTAAATGGGATCTGTTTCTGACTCTACAGGGGCAAAAATTGTGGGCATAAACTCAGGGGCAGGCTTTTGCGTGGCCCTGGTCTACTCACCAGGCGCAAGATAGCCTTTTGTTGAGGACTGCTGGTCAAGAGCTCAACAGAGAAATAAAGATTCCTAATGCAGACAAAAAAATAATCTGTATGTAGTGATGGGAGACTAAACAAATGTCCTTCTCTCTTGTTCCTCTAATAGTAGCAATTACTACACAATGAATCCCTGAGACAGTTGACATGCAAACACTCTTCTTCCTGGAAACATACCAATGTCTGAGGAAGAATACAAGCCTACTTTTTTCTGGTAGCATAAATAAACTTCAACTAGACTCTGCAATAACAACCGAAGCAGAAGAATTATCAGGCAGAACAGAAGCTGACCACCACCTCCCACTCTGTCGAAGACTAGATTCTTAGCTGTCAGCACTGACAGACCAGGTCTGAATGAGGGACTGGCCCTTTTATGGAAAACTGCAGGTTTACAGATAGCCAGGATTTCCTTGACTTGAGAATTCAGGACTTGCTCCTATAAGGTGTTGAGCTAAGTGCCCTCAACTCATTAGAGTACTCAGCACTTCATAGGATCAGTCCCAAAGGAAGCAAGTGGGACTAGATAGTAGTAATCTGAATTATGTTTGCTTCTTTTATTGAAAAGAAAATGTCAGCTAGCACAAAAGGGTATAAGAGAACAGGCATCTCTGACACCTCTCTTTAAGACACCACATAGGCTGCAAAGCTTAAGTAAGTGGCAGACAGATTTTCCACCTCAATGTCTACTTCTACCCATTCCTGACTGTTACAAAGGAGTCCATGGATGGATTCTTTCCAGGTTCAATAACTCACAATATTCCTGGGCTTAGCTTTGCTCCTTGTGTTAAGGGAATGCCCACTGAGACAGTCTTCACAGATGGCTGAGTTTTCCGACAGTACTTGTTATACCATGACTACGTACTTAGCCACACACGCAAAACATAGGAAGACACTCCCTGCTCTATGGAGTTTAAAATTTTAATGGACAGACAAAAATAATACAGACACAAAATATACTTTGTAATCAGAAGGAAATTATTACAGGAAGATGGATTCTTTTTCTGACTAGGAAGAAAGATTATTTTTCTGACGAGCACAAGATCCTTGAATCCTTCACATCATCCTTATATCAGCTACAGCTAACTTCATTGTTCAAAGTTACAATAGATTCTTTAAAAAGAAAAGGAGTACTTGTGGCACCTTAGAGACTAACCAATTTATTTGAGCATGAGCTTTCGTGAGCTACAGCTCACTTCATCAGATTCTTTACACACCAAGCTAAACAGTAGCATTTACCCTTGGTGCGCAACGGGGCCTATTAGCTATATATTGAGCAAAGTGGCATTGTATTGTGTTCTATGGCCTTTAAGTCCTTCATAGAATATCAGGGTTGGAAGGGACCTCAGGAGGTCATCTAGACCAAACCCCTGTTCAAAGCAGGACCAATCCCCAACTAAATCATCCCAGCCAGGGCTTGGTCAAGCCTGACCTTAAAAATATCTAAGGAAGGAGATTCCACCACCTCCCAAGGAAACGCATTCCAGTGTTTCACCACCCTCCGAGTGAAAAAGTTTTTCCTAATATCCAACCTAAACCTCCCCCACTGCAACTTGAGACCATTACTCCTTGTTCTGCCATCAGCTACCACTGAGAACAGTCTAGATCCATCCTCTTTGGAACCCCCTTTCAGGTAGTTGAAAGCAGCTATCAAATCCCCCCTCATTCTTCTCTTCCGCAGACTGAATAATGCCAGTTCCCTCAGCCTCTCCTCATAAGTCATGTGTTCCAGACCCCTAATCATTTTTGTTGCCCTCTGCTGGACTCTTTCCAACTTTTCCACATCCTTCTTGTAGTGTGGGGCCCAAAACTGGACACAGTACTCCAGATAAGGCCTCACCAGTGTTGAATAGAGGGGAACGATCACGTCCCTCGATCTGCTGGCAATGCCCCTACATATACATCCCAAAATGCCATTGGCCTTCTTGGCAACAAGGGCACACTGTTGACTCATATCCAGCTTCTTGTCCACTGTCACCCCTAGGTCCTTTTCTGCAGAACTGCTGCCGAGCCATTTGGTCCCTAGTCTGTAGTGGTGCATGGGATTCTTCCGTCCTAAGTGCAGGACTCTGCACTTGTCCTTGTTGAACCTCATCAGATTTCTTTTGGCCCAATCCTCCAATTTGTATATGCCCCTCTGTATCCTATCCCTACCCTCCAGCGTATCTACCTCTCCTCCCAGTTTAGTGTCATCTGCAAACTTGCTGAGGGTGCAATCCACACCATCCTCCAGATCATTTATGAAGATATTGAACAAAACTGGCCCGAGGACCGACCCTTGGGGCACTCCGCTTGATACCGGCTGCCAACTAGACATGGAGCCATCGATCACTACCTGTTGAGCCCGACAATCTAGCCAACTTTCTATCCACCTTATAGTCCATTCATCCAGCCCATACTTCTTTAACTTGCTGGCAAGAATACTGTGGGAGACCTTGTCAAAAGCTTTGCTAAAGTCAAGGAACAACACGTCCACTGCTTTCCCCTCATCCACAGAGCCAGTTATCTCGTCATAGAAGGCAATTAGAATAGTCAGGCATGACTTGCCCTTGGTGAATCCATGCTGACTGTTCCTGATCACTTTCCTCTCCCCTAAGTGCTTCAGAATTGATTCCTTGAGGACCTGATCCATGATTTTTCCAGGGACTGAGGTGAGGCTGACTAGCCTGTAGTTCCCAGGATCCTCCTCCTTCCCTTTTTTAAAGATGGGCACTACATTAGCCTTTTTCCAGTCATCCGGGACTTCCCCAGATCGCCAGGAGTTTTCAAAGATAATGGCCAATGGCTCTGCAATCACATCCGCCAACTCCTTTAGCACTCTCGGATGCAGCGCATCCGGCCCCATGGACTTGTGCTCGTCCAGCTTTTCTAAAAAGTCCCGAACCACTTCTTTCTCCACAGAAGGCTGGTCACTTCCTCCCCATGCTGTGCTGCCCAGTGCAGTAGTCTGGGAGCTGACCTTGTTCGTGAAGACAGAGGCAAAAAAAGCATTGAGTACATTAGCTTTTTCCACATCCTCTGTCACTAGGTTGCCTCCTTCATTCAGTAAGGGGCCCACACTTTCCTTGACTTTCTTCTTGTTGCTAACATACCTGAAGAAACCCTTCTTGTTACTCTTAACATCTCTTGCTAGCTGCAACTCCAGGTGTGATTTGGCCTTCCTGATTTCACTCCTGGAAGCCCGAGCAATATTTTTATACTCTTCCCTGGTCATTTGTCCAATCTTCCACTTCTTGTAAGCTTCTTTTTTGTGTTTAAGATCAGCAAGGATTTCACTGTGAAGCCAAGCTGGTTGCCTGCCATATTTACTATTCTTTCTACACATCGGGATGGTTTGTCCCTGTAACCTCAATAAGGATTCTTTAAAATACAGCCAGCTCTCCTGGACTCCTTTCCCCCTCATGTTATTCTCCCAGGGGATCCTGCCCATCAGTTCCCTGAGGAAGTCAAAATCCGCTTTTCTGAAGTCCAGGGTCAGTATTCTGCTGCTCTCCTTTCTTCCCTGTGTCAGGATTCTGAATTCGACCATCTCATGGTCACTGCCTCCCAGGTTCCCATCCACTTTTGCTTCCCCTACTAATTCTTCCCGGTTTGTGAGTAGCAAGTCAAGAAGAGCTCTGCCCCTAGTTGGTTCCTCCAGCACTTGCACCAGGAAATTGTCCCCTACACTTTCCTTGACAACAATCACTCTTTTTAGATAATTCCTTATAACTGTGAGTGAATTTAAGTATTGTCTTTTCAACAACTGCACCCAGCTCCCAAAAAACTACCCCAAGAAGTGCTTTTTAAAATCAGAGAAGGGGCAGGGGCTAAAGACCCTATGAAGCCCACTAGAGATTTCACTATGACATTCTACTTAACTTGTGAGGCACTCAAACTGTGGTGACCAGTACACAACCCTGAACAGATAGATAGATCTGAGGTTTTTTTTATAAGGCACCTACCTCTGTGATATCGCAACACCAAGGCTAAATGCTTGTGAAAGGTGATGTACTGTCAGCCCCGGAAGTAACATCCTCTATTGAGCAGAGGATAAGTACAATTTTGGCACCATGACACGCTATTACTGTGCCTCAGTCTCCAAGCTTATTCAGCTCTTGGCTTGTCTGCTGAAACTTCCAGCAAGGGTGCCAAAGCTTGATGATGCTTTTTGCTACACGGACTCTTCTCTATTGATATAACAAGCCTGAGACCAGCCTTTCGTTTCACAACCGCCACTGAGAAGACACTGGCTGAACAGCAATGGCTTCCAGTCCCAGCTGACACTTTCTGGATTTAAACTAGCAGTCTAAGGGCGAAAAGACCTGTCTCCCCTTACCAATTTCCTGGGCCATCCAGTCCCTGACATATGAACACTTATCTTCAACTGATCTCTATTAGCTTGACGTACTGATATTCCATAAGCAATATATGCACTGTAATCACTTGATCATTGCTGTTGATTTTATGACAATCACTGAATTATTTTACACATTAATAAAGACAGGTTTTTATTTGTGTCTCGAGTGTATATATCATTCCTTGCTCAGCTCTTGTCAGAATATAAAGTAGGGGAGATATAGCAGGAGCAGCTTTCAATGGGTGTGATCTTTTGTCCCTACATGCTTTTGTTAGGAAGCAACTGAGAAATAAGCTCATATTTGTCTTTGAAGCTTAGAGAATGGGAAAAAAAGAAAACTTGACCTCAAATTAAACTATCAAATGAAACAAATCTGCTACTATGGAAGCCAGAGGAATGTACATATGTTTGAAAAAAGTAAAAGCAGAGAGGAAATAAGTAATAAATAATAATTTTTTTACTTTGGGTAAGTCATCTTGTCTAGTCTATCTCATTTTTAATCACTGAGCAAAATGCTTCTTATGTTAAAATTGGTAAAGAATTGACTATAAACCAAAACTGAAAAATTGATTTTTTTTTTAATACGGCCACCCTCCTCAAAACAGTCATTACTACAGACAAGAGTTTCTTCTGAAGTATTGTGATCCCTCAAATTTAGCATCAAAGCATTGGCTAATAAAATTGTTAACTGTGGGTAACAAACATTATTGTTTCACTGTAATTGATTATGCAATGAGGTCTCCTAATTTTCTAAAGTTCTTATAGTGGCTCATGTAATAGCTAGTCTAATACTGGCTGTTAACAATGCCACATAGCCAATTCATTCCTTTAGCTAGTAACTTCCTTTCAGAGTATGAAATTAGACATTAAAATCACAATTGAAAATATTTTAGTTTGAAAGATGTATCATAGCTGACTTATAGAACTTCTGATGTCACATTTATTACAGCACGATATTTACTGCCTGTGTGATATTTTACAATGTTTTATTTAAAATACTGGCATTAGTATATGAAGTATTTTAGAAACCTAGTCAACAGTGTCCCTAATCAGAGTCTATGAAACTTACTGTTATTAAGCTGTCAACATATGTTGCAAACTGAAACATATTTCCATACCTGCTGTGGTCTGACAAGCTGCATGTTGTGCTTACAAAAAGTGTCACATCCAGATACAATATCTTTGGCATCTTTGCAATCCTTTTCTTTTCACTTCTTTGCATGTGTGTGCATATAAGTAAAAGTACAGCATAACTAAGGGGTTTTCAACCTTTTTCCTTCTGAGTCCCCCCCACCCCACACCCCCACATGCTAGAAAAATCCCACAGCCCACCCATGCCACCATAAGTGTTTTTCAGTAGATTAAAAGCCAGGGCTGGCGTTAGGGGGTAGCAAACAGAGCAACTGCCCAAGGCCTCACGCCACAGGGGGCCTGTGAAGCTAAGTTGCTCGGGCTTCAGCTTCAGCCCTGCACAGCGGGGCTCAGGATTCAGCTTTCTGCCCTGGGCCCCAGTGAATCTAACGCTAGCACTGCTCTCTGGTTTATTTTGGAGGACCACCTGAAACCTGCTCACAGCCCCCGGGTGCGCCTGGACCCCTGGTTGAGAGCCACTGGCCTAACTGACTACACAACTGGAAAAAAAGTCCTCTCTTTAGCCACAAAACAGATAAGCCTCTATGCTTACTTCTCAATGCTATTGTACAATATGTGCCTTAAAGCCTGACCTGGAGGGGACTTCTCTAGTAGTGAGAAGGTAGCTCTCCGCATTTATTTAATCCTCGATTTCTCTGCAGACACTCCAGCAAGGTGACCATGTTAGAGCTAAACATGGTGGTAATTTCATCATGCGATTAACCATCTATTTCAATGTGCTCTGCCAAATGACACAATCGCAGCCCTGAAGTCTTCAAATTCCACCTGTCTTGCAGTGGATTTCCTGGCCCATAAGATGAATTCCACTGACATCAAGGCCTGAATTTCTGAGGAGTTGCAGACATTCAGTATCTACGAAAATCAGCTTCAGATTGTCCTGCTTTGAGCAGGAGGTTGGATTAGATGACCTCCTGAGGTCCCTTCCAATCCTGAGATTCTATAATTCTAGATGTCTCAAGTCAGGCACCCAAAAACAGATATTCAAAATTAACTGAACACTGAAAAATGTTGGCCTCTATGTATCGTACTGTGCTCTCTTATCCAGTAGCAATTACATTACAATGTTTAAAACACTCAATGGGTATAGAAAGAAAAGTCCTTCATCACTAAAGACAGGGAACCACAATTATTCTTGTAAAAATCAGCCTAAAGTGCTATAATTTATACATTTACTTAGTCTTTTATCTTCCAGCTGTAAAAGCATTCTACCAAATCTGCTGATTCAGAAAACTGCCTTTATATGAAAAAGAATGCAAATTTTCCAATTCAGAATCCAGAAATATTATAGCAACTCAAGAGTGCATGGAATATACATTAAGTTTTAAAATACTTTGTGTACATTTCCTTGTAAAACTTGTTTATCACACTGGAAAACAAATACTGGAAGAGTATCACATATGTCACCGAATATCTCATACTACAAATCCTCTAGAAGTCTTCCTCCTTTAAAATCGTAATGTATACAGTCCAAAATGTCTAAATCCTAAAGTTGTTGCTTAATGTTGTCGAGTATGTCACTTATCAAACCGATGGCATTTTGTTATTAAATCAGAAAAATTGACTGTTGAATCAACTGCATCATATACTGAATTAAATTTAATAAGAATCTAATAAGAATACATCACCTACCAAATATTGCATGTTAAGCATACAACACCGAATCAAATAAAGACCACATATTTAATTAAGTAATGCTGGCATATCATTTACTGAAATGTAGTAAGGAATGACCCTTACTGAGCCTTCTACATTTTGAAACAAAAACATCAAATACCAAATCTTCCACAATTTTCAGGAAATCCCCATTCTGGATGAAGTCTCTCATGAGGCATTTTGGAGGATTTTAACCAAGATAATGTTTTGTAATGATCTGAGAACTACAGAATATTCTGTTTGATAGGGAAAGTCATAATGTACATAAGACACTGAAACACAGGCAACGATCCCAGTAAGAAGTTTTATCCCTTGAATCCCATCATACACTACAGTAAAAACAGCATTAAAGTGTAGCAAAAATTTTCATGCTCAGCAAAGTTTGCCTTTACCATGTTAGATATATTAAGGAAAACCTCTAGAAGAAATATGTACTTTGCTATATATGTAGGAAAATACCTATAGATTCAACACATTAGAGATATTGTTTAACAAGTTAACTGTACTTTTTTCCCCCTACAACAGGGATCCAATTCTGCAAGAGGCCCATTTTTATGGTGTGTGCACGTGTGTATTCTTTTCATTAGGGTATTCACTGTACACTGCAAATGTAGGTTTACAATAAATCAACTTGTTAACAGACTGTGGGCCAAATTATGCCCTTTAGACCAGTGGTTCTCAAACTTTTTTTTTCCACAGACCACTTGAAAATTGCTGAGAGTCTCGGTGGACCAATGAAGGATCTTTCCAAATGCTGTTTGTACCATTAGCTAACTATTGTAAAGCGCTTTGGAGAAAAGCACTATATTAAAAAAAAAACATAATAAACTTTTTTTGTTCTATAAATAAAAAGCATAGAACTCATATTTTCATATCAGTAGTTTAACCTTTCTAATGCGATAGATGTGCCCTCTCTACCCCGCCGCAGCAGCCCCTAGGCTGGGGCTGGAAAGGAGGGGGGTCTCTCCCTCTCTACCCTGCCGTGGCAGCCCCTGAGCTGAGGCTGGGAAGGAGGGCTGTCTCTCCCCAGCAGCCACAGCCCTGGAGCTAGGGAAAGTCACTTGTTTCTCCATCCATCGCAGCCCTGCACATCCCAAATTCCTCCCACCCACTCTTCTCACCCCAGTGCCCCCTCCCAACTAGCCCTATTCCCCCCAATGCCACCACCTCACCTTACATGTGCATCTTCTCCAGGGTCCAGGCACCTAATTAGTGGAGCCACACCTGCACGGCTCCACTAATTAGGTAGGTGACCCTTCATTCTCTTGTGTGCGGCTGCCCAGTCGCACACCTTAGAGGGAACTATCCACAGACCTCCTGAATGGAGCTCGCAGACCACTGGTGGTCCACGGACCACAGTTTGAGAACCTCTGCTTTAAACTTTAAAAGTAGGTGCATGCATACATACATCTGAGGGCAGATTCAGTCCCTCTGTTGATACTTTTACCAATATGAACCAAGTTTTTGTTCGGAATTTATCGTTAAACATGTATATAATATAATTAAACATGTATTCTATTGTTAGCCTACTTTCATTTATGGTTCCCTCCCATAACAATTAGTATAGTGGGAATTTATTGAACTATGGCATTTTGCCCTAAAAAATTCAAAGCAGATATAAAGTTTTGTTTCCCCTTGTTTATAGGTCTGTGTTCTCCTCTTTTATCTCTGTCCAATATGCATCAGCATTAATAACTACCTCCATATTTTTCTAAGTACAAAAATGGGTCATATTATTTTAAAGATCAGTGTCATGGGCAAACGTATAATCTAATTAGCAGCAAACTGGGCCCAAATCTTCTAATTATTCTGTATCTTACTCCGCACTCCTGCACGGGTGGGTGGCAAGTAGGCAGGCAGGACAGGAAGTGGATACAGCTCTGGGTTTCAGGATGCAGTCACCAACCAGCACAGCAAGGCTGGTATGGAGAGGGAAGTAATCTGGTGCTGGTATTTTGACTCTGAGTCCACTCTGGGGGCATCACAGCTACATACAGCTCCTTAGAGCAGATTGTTCTTAACAACCTTGCTCTTAGTGTAGAAATAGAAAGATAAATAATATAAAGAACTTGTGATGGGCTCTACTGCTCACTAGGAAGGCAATGAAGGGATTAAGTAGGAGCCCATTAGGACAAGGACATAAAGAGGAGGCCAGAGAGGACCTGTGCCTGCTGACTGGGAGGTGGGGGGGGGAAGAAGGGAAGGAGAGTCAGGGCAGAATTTAGAATTTCAGCAGAAATTTGGGGTTTGCTATATTCAACTCAAATGCACTACTGCAATGATTGTACGGCTGAAGACAGCAATCAATCACAGATCATTTAATTCTTCTGAAAATGTGTGTGTAATTAAACTTAATATGCCTGAGATTTTCAAAAATGGATTTTTAACCTGTACTGTATGTGGAAGGAATTCCAGCTTAGAATTCTAATTCAATTTCCGGCATGCAGGCAGATTGTTGAGCCCACGCTGAGTCCTAGAGAAGTCAATGCCATTCTGTGCAAGAGCAGAAGTCCACTGATTTGCAAGAAGTTGAAGAACCGGGGCCTAGATCTGTATTGTCAAATGTGATCATGCCAATATCTATTACACAATATATATCTTAACAAAACAGTGATTTCTTAGCGTTTGTCTAGACAAATTCTTTTATAATAAAGTACTCTTTACTCATCAGTCTCTTCAGTTCTACTAGTCAATATCTACAATCCTTTAATTTTAGATAGACAGTTTCACCATACGGATACATTTGAGCTGGGAGGTGCAATTCCCTGCTTGCGTAGACATTTCTGCACTACTTCTCCTCAATTTAGTATGCTGAAAACAGCAGTGTAGCCAGAGTGGCATGCCCAGAACCCCCAGGGATTTACACCACTGAGCTCAAACGTATACGTACCCTAAGTGTGAAACCTTTTATGCAGCTTTAGAATAGGAGACTGTAGAAAGACTAACGATTTTAGTAATAATAGTGTAACCTGTGCCAAGATTAATTTTATATTAGCGATCTAATTTATATGTCCCTTTCATTTAAGGGCCAAATTTTGCTCTCACTTGCAATACTATTCATCTATAGTAACTCTATTGAGCTTTGGCGATTAAAACTGACATAACATTTGGCCTTACCTATTTTTTGCCATTTATTTTATCTTTACTTGTCATTCACACCGAGTTTTCACTGTTTTGGCTGTTTCTCTGCCCTTCCATTTGCAGTGAGCTGTCAACCAAAGATTCATTTTTTGTAAATGCTGCTCTGCCCAACTTTGAAGTTTCAGCTTGAAAACTGTGCCACTGAATAGCAGAGATGCTAGAAAATTTCACACTGTTTCCAGTGAAAAAGCCAGTGGAGAGCTGATGGAAATCACAAAGCTACTTTCCCACATAAGTCTCCTTTGTGACACTACTCTGAAGCAGAGCATGCTAGTTTTCTTATGGTGTGGATGTGAGCAAGGCTTGAAGAGCAGAAACACTGATAGGATAAGACAGGAAGTGGAAGGGAGAATCTGGACCAAAGCACACTTTCAAAGGGCACACACATGGTTCAAGCTCCACTTTTAACTTACCTTTACAGGTGTAAGCAGGGGAATAGTCCCGCTATTGTGGGGAAATTTCCTGGCTTCTGTACTACCCCGGTGAAGTGGGCTAGCAAAAGGATCTGAGTCCTCACTCCCACTTCCTTTATCCAGTGGCCTCCCTGCTCTTGAGGACTCCCCTTCCACTCTCCTGTCTGGCAGAGTCCTCGTAACCCCAACAAGGCTGGGCCCAGGATTCCTGGGGGGCTTAACCCCCCAACCCTGCTGTGGTCACCTAGAGTGTCCCCACTCCGGGGTACTCTCTCTGCACTAGGCACTTCTCTGACCCACTGACCATTACATACAAGTTAAAGCAAATGCAAGTTATTTAATCAACAATTAATTTTAAAAAGAATAAGGAAAAATGGGAAAGGTTAAAGAAAACACATCAACCCGCTCTGTGGCAGGGAACATCACAAACAGTGTCTCTGGAATGTCAGGGCAGTTCACAGTCTGTTCCTTGTAAGTCCCAGGCCTTCTTCTCAGGCCGTGGCTGTGCTGCAGGGATGCTGTGGATTGGACACTTGCTCTGGTGGTGGCCACACGCTCTCAGGCTCTAAGTGGTAGGACCCTTCTTCCCAGTGTCGCCCCCGCCCTGTCGGGGTTATGATCCAAGCCTGGCCTGCAGAGCCTTGTTGGCTGAGGCGTCTCTCTGTGGTGGGCCTGCTGCCCAGGGCCCCCCTCAGTCTCCCCAGCTGCTCACCGCACCCGGCTCCGGACTGTTCCAGCCCCAGCTGCACCACTCTATCTCTGCACTACTGCTGCTGCTCTGCCTCCAGCTCCCTGGGCTGCTTCTTTGGCCCCTCTGGCTCTGGTTGCTGCAGCTCTGCTCTCAGGACAGGTCTGCTCTGCAGGCTGCTTCTGTGACTCTGCTCCCAGCACTGACCTGCTTCCTGGGCTGCTTTTCTGGCCTCTCTGGCTCTAGTTGCTGCAGCTCTCCTCCCAGGGCAAGTTTGCTCTCTCTGGGCTGTGCCTCTGGCATTGGGGCTGCAGCTCTGCTCCCAGGACAGGGTCTGCTCTCTCTGGGCTGCTTTTCTGGTCCCTCTGGATCTGGCACAGCTCTGCACCCCAGCTTAGCTTGGGCCCCTGCTTTCTCCTTAGCTCGGCCCCACTCTGTCTGACCCAGGCAAATCTAGCTCACACAGAGGACGGGACCCCCCCGGCCTCCCGACTCCCTGATTAGCCTGCTTGCACTGTCATTCAGGCTGACCTGGAGCACTGGCCTCTCCCCATTGTTCCTGGGGACTGTCAGTCTCAGGGTCCTGATTCCGCATCGACCCTTCCCCCTTTTTAGTACTGGGAGCTAGCCAACCAAAACACCCCCACTGAATGTTAGTAAGGGGGCAACAGTCCCCTTACACAGGGACACTTTCAAAGTTCATTGTCCCCTTATGTAAGTGCTCCTCTTCTCAAAATTTGTTTCTCAGTTTAAAAACACTTCTGTTTTGGGAAATAATACTGCCCCTTCCACATGTGGATAACAAAAGGTTAAGGTGCTCCCTTGTGCTGCACAGTGCAAAGGGAATAAAGGAGAAACTAATAGCCCCAAAAGCAAGGAAAGAAGGTGGTAACATCACATTTTGCCATTTGGGGAATGTCCAGAAGCCACTCCACACTAACACCATGTGGCTAGGTGTCCTTGGACTGAAGTGGGGCTTTGGGGCTAGAGAGAGGAAGAGCTCCTGCATGACAGACTTCTCTCCTGCCAACACCTTCAGAGACCCAACCATAAATCTATGATGTATCTCACTGCTTCCTCCCACATCAAAGGAAGAAGTAATGCATAGACACAGAGTTCACCTCACTAAATCCTACATGGAAGGGAGCCATTTAGCCACATATTTTAGACACCATGACTTAAACATTTCTTAACCTTTTTATACCTGGAACTGGCCTGTTGCCTTCCTAAACTGTCACGGAGATCTTAGGGACTGGCGCCGGTTCATAGACCAGTCATTGAGAAAACACTGGTCTAAGGAACACTTGACTGCTCCAGCCCTACACAATAAAATAGTTCAAACAATGGTCCAGTCATAAATAAACCATGATGGGAATCTGCACGGACAGGTTTATTAATATGCAGTGACAGCAGAGAGGTGCCAAATTGGTTTTGATTAGTTAATTTGAATTATTTAGTGCGGGCAGGTGTGAGAAACAGCATCTCTCCTCTGAGTATAGAAAGTTCTGTGTTCTTTGTTTTCTTGCTTGTTTCTGTTTTAGAAAACCATAAGAGCTCTACAAATTACAGCTATAGTGAAACCAGTGATTGAAACAACGTGATGATGTCTATTGAACAGACCAACGGGACTGTTTCTTGATTAAGGACTTGGATTGGGCTGAAGTAGCTTCTTTGGATATACCAGAGTGGCTCTACACTAAGGAGAGTAAGGTTTGCTCACACTACCCACTGAGCCTCTCCCCCAGCTACTCAATCTGGGGGCTGTAATGAGTTCTGGGCCTTGCTGAACCATTAACTATTGTGTTCTTCATTTATTTTAATGTGATTGCCTAAGAAATCTTAAATACCATCATGTAAAACAAGCAGAAATGTGTTTATTGTAATGTGTCCTCCACTCAAACACATTTTGTCAATAAATACTACAGGCAAATATTGTCTCACTCCAGGAAAAGCAGCGCTTGCAAGATTTTTTAGTATCTGTTTTCCAAGAATGCACTGATTAGGGCTCTCATAATATACAATAAAAATGATTAAATGTAAACACTACTAACACAGGATAAATGTTTTATACAGTTATATATAGATATAGCTCTGCCACATTACATATACTGAAATACTCTGTGTTTCTTTCCCCCAATAGATCATCTGCAGCTGGTATGATGAAAGTTTCTCTGTTGAGCTTTTGACCCACTACTGCTAAAGCTCCTACTGATTTCAATAGGAACAGAGTTAGACTAACACTGAGCAATTTTGAAAACCTGGCCCTTTATGTGGATATAGTTCTTACCAAACCAAAATTATAGCACAAAATGTAAATTGCTTAAGAATTTTAATTCTTTTAGGACAAATTTTGCAGGTCTTTCACTTTGAAGCCATTAAAGACAGGAAACTCAAAACAGGCAACAGGACTGCGAATTAATAGAGATTCATGCCTATTTTTCTTGTTAGAACTGGACATTATGTATAATGTTTCAGTATTAATCTTGCCCTCAATACAGTACACTTCAGCTCAATATTATTAGGGAGAAAGTAGCTGCATATTGTGGCAGAGTACATTCAGTAACGTGTAAAATTAAAGTAACATCAATAATTTAATAATTAAGAAATGATTAATAGAAATTTTAAATAAATAAGTTTCATTAGAAAATACTTTAATCATGTATCAATTATTTTAAAATACTTAACAGATGAGATTATAGCAGATACAAAGCACCTATAGAAAGCAATTTAAACACATGTCCACAATGTGATCCAACACAATTGATATTAATGCATTTACAGAAGTGACTATTAAAAAGCCACTATTTATCCAGAGTTTCCACATCACAGTATCTGATATACTCCAGGTATTTTCCTGAGAATAGGATATATCATGGTCATGTGGTGTGCTAACTCTGGGTAAATGTTTTTACAATTTTATTTATAGCAATTTTATTTATAATTAATTAATAAGCCCAGATTTTGCCACTTTTACTAATGCTAAGTAGTACCTCTTTACCTGATTCTGTAAGTAAACCAAAGCGGATTTCAGTGGTGCTTTGTATGGGTACAGAGAACCAACTATCTGTGCAGGATTGGCACCTTTCTGCTCAAGTAGTCCCGCTGATTTCAGTGATATTCCTCTCAAAGTAAGTTTCTATTCAACATGAGTAAGGGCATCAGAATCTGGCCCTAAGTACCTAAGCATGTAGAGGAGGCATATTCCATGAGTCCAGGTCAATTGAAATATCAGTGCATCTTATTCAAAAAGATATGATACTGAATTACTGCATCCCGTAAGGGACAAATTCACTGCTGGTGTAACATCACTAAAATCAAATAAACTAGTGCATCTTATTACTGTATGGAATGGTTGACCACTATATGCTGGCTAGCATATGTATATATTATATTGATAATATCTATTGGCCACACCCTATATATGTTAGTATGCATTCAGCACAAATAGCATTAAGCACAAATAGTATAGCAGTTCTAAATTGGCCTGTACCTTTACTACAATCCTGTTCTCTTATGCGAAATATCCCATAAAACCTTTAAGTAAGCTTTGGCATAAGCAAACAGGAAACTTGTCAAAATCAAGATACATTTGTTCTATGTCTTAGTACAAGCTATGGCAGTATCTCCATGGATCAGTACCTGAAATGTTAGTATCCAAAACAAAGATAAGGAAAGAACAGTACACGAAGTTAGGGAACTGGGACAAACAGGTTGGATTTTAGTGACATGTCAAGAGATGTGTGTGATGTTCCCCTCTAGTGTTATCTAGACTGGTGATCTGCTAGGTCACTCAAATCCTTGACTCTGGGAGCCAGCCTTACCCTGCTCTGCTGTGAGAACCCCCATTCCTGGGCTGTTCACATACAGCCTCTGGCATGTATGCTGCTCCTTGGATTGTGCAACTGAATGACACTAGCCAAAATCTCTGGTCCCAGACACAACCCTAGGAACCTCCATCTTGCAGTGTCCAGTTATGCACTGGACACTAAGCTTATATGAGTTCGTCAATTTAACAAAGAAATTGATATGTACCAGGCTTCTTATTCCAAGGAGAGTCTCTGACATGCTTCAAACCAAACGCACTGCTGCAGGAATAATAAACAAACAAATTTAATAACTACAAAGATAGATTTTAAGTGATTATAAGTCAATGCACAACAAATCAGATTTGGTCAAACGAAATAAAAGCAAAATGCATTTTTCTAAGCTGATCTTAACACTTTCAGTGCCTTTACAAACTTAGATGCTTCTCACCACAGGCTGGCTGGTTGCTCTTCAGCCAGGCTCTCCCCTTTGATCAGCGCTTCAGTCACTTGGTGGTGATATCTGTAGATGGAGGTGGAAGAGAGAGGAAGAGCATGGCAAACGTCTCTCCCTTTTATCATGTTATTTCTTCCCTCTCTGCGCTGCGCCCCCCCCCCTTTCAGGGTCAGGTGATCATTACCTCATCGTAGTCCCAAACTGACCAAAGGAATGGGGGTGACTCACTCGAGAGTCAAACAGATCCTTTGTTGCTGCCTAGGCCAGTGTCCTTTGTTCCTGAGAGGCTGGGCTGGATTTGTCCCATACATGCCCTGATGAGGTGTGAACTGCCTCTCTGCTCTTGGAGAGTTTTGCCTGGGCCTGTTTTAAGCTATGAGGACACATTTTCAGCCTCATAATTATATACATGAAATTACAACCTATAACATTACCATAACAACAATTACTATGACATCACTATAACAACATTACTCAGTGCCTCATGAGCCTTTTGAAGACACACGACTTTGCATTGGATACCACACAATCATTTTATAAGAGTGAACATGGCAGTGCTGGGTGTTCCCCTTAGGTACAGAGTGTAACAATGTGTAACTAGTAAAACCATCATATAAATAATAACAGCTAAAATTTATAACTTGGGGAACACACCTCCTGTATAAGGTGAATGTAACATTGCTGCAAAAGAGGCTTCCTGGAGATTGGTATTGTGTAGAATCTTTGTCCTGTAACTATATTATTATTGGCTTAGAGCAATAAACCTGACTAAAATTGGTTATTTGGCCTCTTGAGTATGTTTCATACCAAACCAAACTGTGGTCAAGTAATTGACTATGCAATTTATCAACACGATTCACACTGCACTCACAGGCTTGCTTTCAGGCAGACAACAGTTCTAAAAACCTATTAATTAATGATTACCAAATTACTTCTTACAGGAGCTGCCATTAAAAAGTAAACATTTACACAAGTGAAATACCACAGTTATTTTCCATTCTAGATATATTGAAATACCTGCAGTTACACTAGGTAAATACTGACTTTTCAACAGCAACTACTGTAAATGCATTTTTATATTATTACAGAACGTGTCATGGAACTGATTAAACTGGCCCAATGCATCTAACTGAAGCCAGCTATAGGCCCTGATCTTTCAAATAGCACTTGTACTCCAGCAGAATCCCACTGACTTCAGTGGGACTGATCATAGTATACCTTGTAGAACTGGGGCTATGGTCTGAAGAACAAGGAGACATAAATTAATTTCTGTCTGTGATTCCCCTGATTTCAGCAGCAATCTGTTTTGAGGCATATCAGTTACCATATGTTCAAATAACCCTGTGCTTATGCATAATGGGATGAACTGACTTTTTCATTTTAATCCATCTTAGTCTTGTTTTCATTTCCCTTCCAGATAGTGTAATAATGGGGAGAGAGAAAAAGAAAATCATTCCTGTATGTCCTCTTTCAAAAGTGTACACTATCCAGTGTGTGTGGATGGAATTCTAAAATGTACCTCATATTATTGATTTGATAGAACATAAGAGAGCTCTTCCAAACCTTCAAAGACTATCCTGGAAATGTAAATTTTATGAACTTTTTATCCCATGTATGGTGACAGCAGCTATAATGGCTTCTTTGTTTTTCAATATACATATTTAGAGTTTGCTTTAAATGGGAAATAGTCATCTGAAGGACCATGACATCTCCGCAACTACTGCCCATGAGAACTGAATGCTAACAATGCTTATGTCATTTTTGCTAGAGGAAAACAATTGCTGCATATACATAGTAGCTACTTTTTAAAATGAAAATAAAGTTTGTGTTTCTGCAGAGCACTCAATATAGCTGGACATTCTGAAGGTACATAGGCACTTCCAGTGGCCTTCATTGGTTAGTGGAACTGGAGGCTATCAGGAGCTAGACTGTGCCTGGCTGGTGCATGGATGTGCAAGGGGGTAAGTGCTAAATGTTTTTCCTTCCTGCAGCACAATCATGACCCCAGTGCTCCCCGGAGACAAACTGAGCAAAACAAGAGAAGCCAAACACTCACGGAGGAATGTGTGAAGAGTACGGTCCTTTCACATAATAATTGTGTAATAAAATTATAAAGCCCAATTATTGTCTGACAGGACCATATATACAGTGCCTAAGCTCTGTTCTGATGTGGGTATATTGTAAATTTAAAAATGCTTTTATACGGTAAACATCACTCATTAAAGGTTCACAAAATATATGGACTAATAAGTAGTCTTGACACATGCATAGTGCAAGTTCCCACATACTATTCTGCCAATGCACTAGTTAATCCTTACTTGCATCAGTCCTTCCCCTGTAGTCTAACACAAACTGAAGATTGTTTAGCACTTTATTGAACTGCAGAGAGGTTTTAGGATGTGCATAACTGGAAATTAGGAAAAAATTCAATTTACTCATGAGTATGAGAATATGAATGTGCATATAGGTCAAAGTCAAGTGCACCAACAACCCCTTAATAAATTAACATTAGTAGCTATAAGCAATGTTATTAACATATAACATTAATGAGGCATGTAAATATCCAGCTGTTAAAATGGAAAACCTGTGATGATGATTTGGAATAATTTAATGCTGCAGTTTGCTTCTGGAAATGTTACTTTCATGTTAAATTAAATGCAAATACAATTCTATTAAAAACCAGAAGTACCTAGCTTAGTACATTCTGTATGTATTACTGAGGCAGGCACACAAGCCCAAGTTTGACGAGATAACTGGCTCTGTGTGTTAGGATATAGATATTCAGGCCTGTCTGTAAAGGCCTATACTCTAAGAATTTAGGTGTATTCTTATCGCTTGGCTAGTTCTAGAGGTATAAAAGAAAGAAATCACTGTCTGCCAGTGTAAGGGCCTTCTCTTACTGTGACAGATTGAGGCCCTGTTCTTAGGCTCAGGCCTTTGGCTAAGCAGCAGAGGCAGCCATAAGCTAGGAAGCGAACAGTCACATCCTCACATTCCAAACTAGTCACATTGAAATAAGGTGCTATTGGGCTGTCAGGCACTATCAGGACAGGATTGTATTCCTGTCACCTCCAGAGAGGGGGAGGTGCCTAGAAAATGTAAAAGGAAACTTGGTTTGATGGCATCCTGTCTGGCAGGAACTCACTTATCAATAGCTGGGATGTGAAATCCTCACTTCTGTATTGTCTTGTCATTATAGTTCCCGCTTTGCTGTTGTTTGTCTGTATAATCTCTGTCTGGTTCTGTGATTGTTCCTGTCTGCTGTATAATTAATTTTGCTGGGTGTAAACTAATTAAGGTGGTGGGATATAATTGGTTACATAATCATGTTACAATATGTTAGGATTGGTTAGTTAAATTTCAGGAAAATGATTGGTTAAGGTATAGCTAAGCAGAACTCAAGTTTTACTACATAATCTGTAGTCAATGAGGAAGGGGGTGGGCATGGGCATGTGGGTAAGGGAGATGGGAATAGGGAATGGGGGTAAGAAAATTGGAATCATGTTTTGCTAAAGGGGAAATGGGAACAGGGAATGGGAGTAAGGAAGTTGGAATCATGTTTTGCTAAGGGTAGGAATGGGAACAGGGACACAGGTGTAAGGCTCTGTGGTGTCAGAGCTGGGAAGGAGGATACTAAGGAAGGAAACTGGAATCATGCTTGCTGGAAGTTCACCCCAATAAACATCGAATTGTTTGCACCTTTGGACTTCGGGTATTGTTGCTCTCTGTTCATGCGAGAAGGACCAGGGAAGTAAGTGGGTGAAGGAATAAGCCCCCTAACACTGTGGATGAGAGGAAAGCGGTGGATGTGTTGTTCCTTGATTTTAGCAAAGCTTTTGACATGGTCTCCCACAGTATTCTTGCCAGCAAGTTAAAGAAGTATGGGCTGGATGAATGGACTATAAGGTGGACAGAAAGTTGGCTAGATTGTCGGGCTCAACGGGTAGTGATCGATGGCTCCATGTCTAGTTGGCAGCGGGTACCAAGCGGAGTGCCCCAAGGGTCGATCCTCGGGCCAGTTTTGTTCAATATCTTCATAAATGATCTGGAGGATGATGTGGATTGCACCCTCAGCAAGTTTGCAGATGACACTAAACTGGGAGGAGAGATAGATACGGTGAGGGTAGGGAAAGGATACAAAGGGCCCTAGACAAATTAGAGGATTGGGCAAAAAGAAATCTGATGAGGTTCAACAAGGTCAAATGCAGAGTCCTGCACTTAAGACGGAAGAATCCCATGCACCGCTACAGACTAGGGACCAAATGGCTCGGCAGCAATTCTGTAGAAAAGGACCTAGGGGTGACAGTGGACAAGAAGCTGGATATGAGTCAACAGTGTGCCCTTGTTGCCAAGAAGGCCAATGGCATTTTGGGATGTATAAGTAGGGGCATTGCCAGCAGATCGAGGGACGTGATCAATCCCCTCTATTCGACATTGGTGAGGCCTCATCTGGAGTACTGTGTCCAGTTTTGGGCCCCACACTACGAGAAGGATTTGGAAAAATTGGAAAGAGTCCAGCAGAGGGCAACAACAATGATTAGGGGACTGGAACACATGACTTATGAGGAGAGGCTGAGGGAACTGGCATTATTCAGTCTGCAGAAGAGAAGAATGAGGGGGGATTTGATAGCTGCTTTCAACTACCTGAAAGGGGGTTCCAAAGAGGATGGATCTAGACTGTTCTCAGTGGTAGCTGATGGCAGAACAAGGAGTAATGGTCTCAAGTTGCAGTGGGGGAGGTTTAGGTTGGATATTAGGAAAAACTTTTTCACTCGGAGGGTGGTGAAGCACTGGAATGTGTTACCTAGGGAGGTGGTGGAATCTCCTTCTTTAGATATTTTTAAGGTCAGGCTTGACAAAGCCCTGTCTGGAATGATTTAGTTGGGGATTTGTCCTGCTTTGAGCAGGGGGTTAGACTAGATGACCTCCTGAGGTCCCTTTCAACCCTGATATTCTATGATTCTATGAAGTTTAACTTATTTTACAATAAGGGGACTGACTAACTTACCTTATATCAATAATCCCTATACAGATTCATTTGGAATATCAATGGGAATGAACATTCTGACAATGAGTAATCAGCGTTAAAATGAGCTAACTGACTCATTACTGTGTGGCAAGCTCATATTCTCTACAAAATAAGACTTCATGGAACATCTAGGCACTAACACCACCCAGAAAGTGCAAGAATCTCTATATGTGAAATTGGTCACTGGTAGAACACTGAGCTTGGTTAAAAAAAAAAGTGCCACAGTTGATGATGGAACTGTAGATTTCTACATTATATAAAAATTTCAATTCACAAGGTTAAGAGTTGTTTCATTCTCCACCTACTGCAAAGCACAAAAATCTGAGCTTCACATAAAACACTTCTGCATGAATTTTAGTGCACTAATGTACTCAAAAATGTATCCTTGTTCAGATCATTATTATTCACTATCAGTGGCTCTAAAAGTATTTAAATATCCAACTGGCTTTGGCTGAAAGACTATGAAAGAAAAAGTTAAGGAAGGGCTATCTGAGCAGTGCAGGCAAATCTGATGAGTCATGCTCACCATATGTAAAAGCATAGAGCCTTTGATGCAGAATTTGAATAATATAGCTAAATACCACCCTGGTTGTATATTTATTTTGTGCACCTCTGCACAAAACTCAAGTACCTAAGGACTGACGTAAACATCAATATACTGACATAAGCATCAATATAAAGTTCCCTCTTTAGTCCTTCTAGTATAAAAGGAAGTCATAATTAGCAATGAGTTAAATTAAATGGTTGAAAGTTAAGGTTTGGGTTTGAATAAGAATCCTTAAGAACAGACGTTTATCTGAAACATCTCCAAACTAAGCAAACGTTGAGTCTGTAAAATTAAGGTGAAAATCTCAAGAGAACAGGCTCCTTCCCAAGATTTTTATCACTTACATTTGTGAGCCCAGCTGCAAAAAAACATATCTAAAAATGAGGTCGGTGGAAGTTTGCCACCAAAATTTTCAAAAACAGCTGCTGATTCTGGGCGCTTCAGTCTTTCAGTGCCCACGCTAAGCCATCTTGAACAGCCAAGCACTGAGGAACCCAAAATCAGAGGCAACTTTTGAAGACGTTGGCTTTTTTCTTTTCTGAACCAATTTTGTCACAGCAACCAATTTTTTGATTAATCATCTGACCAGACAAGGAGCATGTTTCTGCCTCTGTAGCTTTGTGTGGGATTTTCTCTTTTAAATCAAGCTGAACTGAGCCTTAAATGAAAGTTACCTGCTAACAGGAACTGCTTTTTTGAGGATGAGTGCTTACATCTGCTATGTCTATGCCATCTCCTACTACACATAAAGAAGCATTTAGAGCCTTACAAACCACTGTATACAAACAATATACTTCATTCAGATTGAATCAGTGCCATGTTTTCCTTTAGAAAGTAATAATAGGTTATTACCTCCCCAATATGTAAGTTAAGAAACTTTTTTGGAAAAAAGAATCTTAAGATCTGATCCAAAGCCCTTGGAAATCAACGAGTGTCTTTCCATTAACTTCAGTGGGCTTTGGATCATGCCCTTCATTTTCTCCTTAATCACGTCAACAAATTTGAAAAATCCCTCAGAGAAATTCCTGCAGTTGTTTTAAAATGTCTAATCCAGGAGGACCAAAATTTAATGAGTTTCTAAATTTACATTTTTAGAAGTTAAAAAAAAAAAGTGACCTAATATCTATTTAACAACAGCTATCTGTTTTTGATATTTTTAGACTCTGATTTCTTGCAGTGAAATAGTCCTGTCAGAGTCATTGTGTAGAGCTGAGTGAGATGACAGAAGGAATTAATTATTTTTGTTGCAACATGAAAATATTGCTTTTCACATTTTTCATGCTCCCAAGTGGGAGTTCCACAGAATATACATGTTGTGGCCTCATGAATCTCCAAAAGGAGGACTGTGTGGGGACAGTTTAACTCACTGCACTGCAACTCTGGATTCTGCTCTCTTGAAAGCTGACAACAGTGTTCAAATTCAGGACTTGCTTAAGTGGGCACAACCCCATTGATTAAAATTGTGTTATGGTTTCTGATTCCATCAGTGAATTTAGCCCAAGAGTGAGAGGGCTAAGAGTGAGAGAGAGTTTCTTGCAGTTTTGATAGTTGCTAAGCTTGATCACTACCACAGAAAAAAGTGTTGTTTGTAGCTTCTTCCCAACGTTAACCAAAGTAGTGGCCCTACTGAGCAAGAGCTATCATATCAAACAATGCTATGGCAATACATATCACTTTGATTTAAGAATCTCTTTCACCCCAGAAACAGATTTCAAAAAAATCACTTGCATCAAACAGACTTATGAACCATAATATCCTATTGTCTCCAAGCCAATGTAATTTGTCTGGGGAAATCTGACCGGATCAGAATTTTTGATCCTTGTAGAAGCAGATGAACAGTGAAACCCTGTAAACTGGATATGAAACTGAAATTTAACACATATGATCCATATCACTGGAACAGAAAAAAATGCAAAATGCTCTCTATCAATGGCCACTTAATGGCATAAAAATTGTTTGCCTACCTCAAGTAAATTAATGAACTCACCCCACCACCAGAACAGAAAGCTTAGATGAAAGAATCCATCACCCCCAAGCAAGTACTGCAGTCAAAGAACCAGACCCTCCTCATAGTCTGCCAGTCACAGTAGGATGCTGTTCAATTTCCCAAAGGCAACATGTTATGTTTAGAGCTAGTTAGGAACTTATCAAACAATTTTTTCTTTGGAAAGTGTCAATTCATCAAAATCATTTCTCTGGTCTAGGATTGAATTTCTGGTCAAAACCAGAGAGACAGCCCACTCCAACCCAGAATAGCAGATAGCCCAGTGGTTAGAACACTCACGTGGGATACTCAGGTTTTAAAAGGATCCTTTGGTGATTCTTAATTTTAAGATGGATTTCACAATTTCACATCATCCAATGGCTTACGCAGCTGAATACAGCTAGACATGCCTCATCATAGCAGCGTCTTTTACCTGATAGTTCTTGAAGTGGAAGTGATTTTCGCTTCACGTGATATTCCTTATAAAACGTTTCCCCCCATTCGTATTTAAGAAAACTGCATCTTTCTGCATTGACCATTTTGTGACATATCACATTCACATCCTTTTATATCAGTCACTTTGTATTAACATTTATATGCATTTTCATAGAGACAAGCAATGTATCCCAAGTATAGCATTCCATTTAGTTGATTTAGCTATTCATTTCATTCTGGCAACAAGATTGAGCTATTCTCTACATACTATTCTGTCACAGTGCTATTTTCCTTAAGACTTTATTTGGGTGAAGGGAAATCTGCTACATTAGCTGAAAAAACATTTACTGCCTCCATTAAGCAGGGTAAATTTGTAATAAAAAATATTTTATTTGTAAATTATATTAATGCTGATAATTACAACCCTGTAGTGTATGTATGTGTTCTTTCTCCCATACATACCACAGCAGTTTCAGCTATGAAATAGTAATGGTGGAATGCATTCTAGGATGATCTAAGGTTCATTAAGCCTGACTTCACAGCCTGTATCAACACTATAAGGAATACTTTATTCAGAGGGAAACACACATGACTCTTAAAGAGCCTGATTCTTTCTAGCCCTTTTGTAAGTAACAGTGGGAAGCAAAGGTGACTGTCTCAGTGGGGTTGTCCAGGAGCTCTGGGAGGTATTTTGCCTTCCTTGAGACAGAATGCTCTCTAGTGCTCCTCCTGGACTCACATTACTTCCAACACAGTGTATAAATGCTACAGGAAATCCAGATCAGACTTCAGGAGATTACTGCGTATGCATTAGAGCTCAGAGCTCCCCAAAGCACATTAAATTATTTAAAAAATTAGCACCCTACATTGCCAGAAATAGTCAAAGGCCACAATCCTCACTGAGGACCAAAAAAAGACAAAAAGACAAAAATTCCCACCCCACGCACATACCAGTATGATGTTTCTAGGCCCCTTCTAAAATTAGAATAATTTTACAAAATTGAATTGCCTCTGTACTGAAACTGTCTTATCCAATTACCCCCTAAATCTACCTCCCCTGTCACAAAACTGTCCTCTGGCAGAGAACCACACATAAAAAATATTCAGGTGATTTATTTCTGCTCCTCCTGGTGAGGGGGTTGAGAGTTAAATTTGGGTTTACAACAGAAAGATAACCACAACCTTAACTATGGAGAGACACACTGACAAATACCACTTGGAGTTGTCACAGATCTGGTTGAGCTCCTCATGCTGGACACTCAGACTTCTGTGAGAGGATCCAAACACTGAATCCCGCATGCCCTTAGCTTGCTAGAACTGGCCAGAGTTTATACACTTTCTGAGCTGGGCCTCAAGGCATTCATTCCAGGTGCAGGTGCAACGCCAACAGACCCTGGTCATCAGCAAGCAGGATCAAACCTGGGATCTCTGGAGCTTAGTGCATGAGCCTCTACAGCATGAGCTAAAAACTAACCAGCTGTTAGCTAAGGCTGTAGAGCAGACTCATTAATCTCTCTCTAAGTGGTCTTGGTGCCACTAGATGGGACAGAACACCACACCCAGGAGGTGTGTGGGTTACACAGGCACCCCTCTTGGCAGTGGGGACCCTACAGTATAACTACCAAGACACTGAAACTAGTCCCATCTATCCCAAGCCTCCCCAAAAGCTCTTGTATATTCCTCAGAATCCCACCAAACACATGGGCTTCGCAGTTTATAGTTTACCTCTTCAGAGGCACATGACAATGAAAGTAAATAGACAGAGGCTTAGCAAAAGGTTTCTGACTGAATTACTCCTAAGAGATAAGGCACAATCATGTACATAACAATGATCACCCTGAACACAATGCCCCTCACTCTAGCTCACCTTTTCCCTTATGAGGGACAGACAGACAGACAGTCAGGATTCCCTCCACCCCAGATCAGGCCCCTGAAACAACTTTCATCAGCTTGAACAGGTGAAAATAACCAAAAACCCAGAGTAGGGCAGCTACTGCCCTTTTATAACCTTCCAGTCTCCTCCCTCATATGACGTCCTGATCAGTCTCAACAGGTGAGAACTGACCCCTGCCAAGCAACTTCATTGTCAGGCAACCTCTCCCCTAAGAAACCAATTTTCCAAGATAGAAGTCAGCTTTTTGTCTAAGGTGCTTCTATTTGAATAGAGGATCATCAAGGTTTAACTACTGTTAGTCCTGTGCCACTACCCCTTGGAACTCCAGTCCAATATGGCGATAAGAGCACAACAGAGAATGCAAACAAACCCCCCAATCAAAATGGAGCATGCAGTCTGACACAGATCCATATAAAGAGTCCCCAATATTAAACAGAATTCATAAGTTGTACATAGATACCCCAGATCATCACAGGAGTCTTATACAATCTTCTGCTTCCAGATAGGATGACCAAATAGTAAGTGTGAAAAATCAGGACATAATTTTTTTTTTGGGGGGGTGGGGGGAGCGGGAGGGCATAGTTCATAGAATTATAAAATAATAGAATAGCAGGGTTGGAAGGAACCTCAGGAGGACATCTAGTCCAACTCCCTGCTCAAGCAGGACCAACACCAACTAAATCAACCCAGACAGGGCTTTGTCAAGCCAGGCCTTAAAAAAACCTCTAAGGAAGGAGATTCCACCACCTCCCTAGGTAACCCATTCCAGTGCTTCACCACCCTCCGAGTGAAAAAGTTTTTCCTAATATCCAACCTAAACCTCCCCCACTGCAACTTGAGACCATTACTCCTTCTTCTGTCATCTGCTATCACTGACAACAGTCTAGATCCATCCTCTTTGGAACCCCCCTTCAGGGAGTTGAAAGCAGCTATCAAATCCCCCCTCATTCTTCCCTTCTGCAGACTAAATAATCTCAGTTCCCTCAGCCTCTCCTCATAAGTGACATGCTCCAGCCCCCTAATCATTTTTGTTGCCCTCTGCTGGACTCTTTCCAATTTTTCCAAATCCTTCTTGTAGTGTGGAGACCAAAACTGGACACAGTACACCAGATGAGGCCTCACCAATGCCGAATAAAGGGGAATAATCACGTCCCTTGGTCTGCCGGCAATGCTTATACTTATACAGCCCAAAATGCCGTTAGCCTTCTTGGCAACAAGGGCACACTGTTGACTCATATCCAGCTTCTCGTCCACTGTAACCTCTAGGGTCCTTTTCTGCAGAACTGCTGCCTAGCCACTTGGTCCCTAGTCTGTAGCAGTGCATGGGATTCTTCCATCCTAAGTGCAGGACTCTGCACTTGTCCTTGTTGAACCTCATCAAATTTCTTTTGGCCCAATCCTCCAATTTGTCTAGATCCCTCTGTATCCTATCCCTTCCCTCGAGCATATCTACCTCTCCTCCGAGTTTAGTGTCATCTGCAAACTTGCTGAGGGTGCAATGAACACCAGATGTTGAAGAAAACCGGCCCCAGGACCGACCTTTGGGGCACTCCACTTAATACCGGCTGCCAACTAGACATGGAGCCATTGATCACTACCCGTTGAGCTCGATGATCTAGCCAGCTTTCTATCCATCTTATCGTCCATTCATCCAGCCCATACTTTAACTTGCTGGCAAGAATACAGTGGGATACCATATTAAAAGCTTTGCTAAAGTCAAGGAATAACATGCCCATTAGACAAAGCCCTAATATTGGGATGTTTGGTCACCTTACCTCCAGCGGAGATGAACAGTGGCACATGCCAGCACACATTTTCATCTCAGTAAATGGACATTTACTAGAGTTATGCCTTGGGCGTTAAATAAGAATATGCCTGTGAGGCTAGAATGCCATCCCCTGTATTAATTAAACCATGGAGAAGGTTCTTGAAGGTCCTAAGAGTTTTTTTCTAGTGAGAGATAAGGTTGGGGTTAATTTATTGTTTGATGTTCTCTGTTTATACACAGAACCATCAATGGAAAGTATTTGCCCACAACAGGTATATCAATGTATCTGTTTTCTGTTTTGAGGTACCACAATGAGGGGTTAGGTGGGGGAATGCTTCTGGAAACAATGTCTGACTGATACTAACATCATTCCCAGATAGTAATTTTAGGCATAATGAGAATTCAGAGAACCCAGGGCTGTAGCAGGTCTTGGAGAATGCCAATAGATTCAGGTTTAATTTTTATTAGCCACGTTTCAGGTTGTTTAATAATGGATAGGATATTGCACATCATAAATGAAAGAGATAAAAGTTATAAGAACTTGCCTTCCACATGATTTGTTTATAATGCTGCACATTTGTACTTTAAAGGTGCGAGCAATGCTTTCTGTACAGGCTTTATCAACCTGAGGATAGTAATATCCCAGACTTTTACCTAGAGTTCATTACATTTCTAGCAAGATGACAAATAACAACGAACATCGAGCTTTCATTTTTCCAGCCAAGAATTTAAATCCCTCCTGAAGACCTATTTCCACAGCACCTACAAGAAACTAGCTGAAAAAGTCATCTACTTTTCTTCTTCTTTTCTCTGTGGTGAACTGCAGGGACTAAACCTGGGAACAACTGCAGGGCAGGGAAAGAGGAAAGGCAAGAGCTGATTATGGAGGAAGAACGGGAATTTAGTGTATTTAACTTTTAAAATATATACAAAATTAGAATCCATAACAAACGTGTAACTAATATGACATGCACTTATCTCCCTGACCACTTTGCTTGTCTGCTGTATACCTCTCCACTGCCCTTCTTCCGTCTCTGTCTTTTAAACTGTGCATTGTTCAGGGCAGAGACTATGTCTTCCATTGTGTTTGGCAAGTGCCTGGCACATTCTGAGCACTGCTAAAATTTAGCTAATAATAATACATCCCATTATCCATAGGGAACTCCAACAAGGCATCTAGGAGCAAGAAGCAACAGCAAAGGCAAAAGGTCAGAGAGACACACAGAGGATGGCAGAGGAGCAATAGCCAGTGCAGCAGAAAATGACAATGTGACATCTGAGTAATTTAGTTTTCACCATTCCTCAGCATGTTTGGATATTGCTCTCAGGCTCTGACCTTCAGTAAGTTGTGACTATAGCAGAAAAATAGCTCAGGCCAGGGTTCCATAGCACATACATCAAGAGGACATACCTGGAAGTCATCATATAATTTGATTTGCAACCAACATAAAATAGCCACAGCTAAAGTTATGTCCTCACTCCATCTAGTGCCAGTCCGAATCCCAGAGGAATCCTGGCTTTTGTAACAGCTGTAATCTTTTCAGTGTGCATGCAGAGGGCCAAATTCTGCCCTCAGTCACGCTTCAAGACAATAGGCCAACCCCGTCTCTGGGGTAAGGCCACTGAAGTCAGTGGAGATACCCTACGGGTGAATTTGTCCCAATACGGTTGCACAGGTCATACCGAGAACAGATTTTGGCCCATAATGGTATTTTTAAAAATAACCAAATTAATATATTTACTTTAATAACAATAAACATTTTTGCCTGCTATTCACTGTCTGGGCAGAACTCTAATGGGTTTAAAAGGAAATCTCAATGCCAAATTCAGCATGGCAATCTGGTGGAATAGGTACAGAACAGGTGTAAATCACTTAGTAAAACAGGATAAGTGGTAATACTGGAACTTTCCCTGTTTAGCTGGGGTGGGGGGATTCTTTACCTCCTGGTAGTAGCTTATTCTACTACACCCCTCTGGCACCTGAGACTTACATCACATTGTTTTTCATGCACACTGAATGCCAAATCGGTGCACACTATCCTACTTTACCATTTACATCTGTTTTATAACCAACTTATGGCTGACATGAAATGTCAACCACCATTTGTTTGGCTGCTCAATCTGACTCCCTGAATGCAGCTTCTGCGAAGCCACTCCAGGCTAAGTACTCACTAGGTTCCCAATTGGTCTTTATTTTAGAAGTTTGAAGTACTTGAAGCTGCCCACTTCAGCCCTAATTAACAACATTCTCAAGTGCTGTTATTTTTCTCCTCACAGCTGCCAGATGGAGCAGTGCAGATTACTCTCTGCCTCATCATTTGAGTGTATATTTTTTTTAAAAGCATCTGTTGCCATAGTGTACTTCTTCCTTCCCCTTTGATCTCAGCACATTTACCCCGTTTGATCCTAACACATAATAACCAAGTGTAATGAATGCTGCCTTCCTTCTGAGTTTCAGATACTACTACTGGGCCATTTCACTGTTTTCGTTATGTGCTTATTTTTATTAAAAATATTTCTCATAACAATTAACTAACAGGCCAGTGTAGCAGGTCGGTCTGAAACACAGCTGGCCTAGTGGTCAGGCTGTTGCTCCACAGTTCTTTTCAATCTGTTCTGTTCTGGAGGGCCTCATCCCCCCTTTGTGCATCCCTTCCTTTTCCCACAGGGTTCTGTCATGACAGAGGGAGGATGGGAGCAAGGTAGGAGACCCGGGCCCTCCCACTCCACTGGGTCCAGAACCAGGCCCTAAAAGAGTATTTCAGTGCCCGGACCACTTGTTGGTCCACCCTGTTAGAGAACTGTGTAATGAATTGTGTTACTCAAACATACAGCTAACAGAATGTTACTAACCATTAGGAAAGGGATAGATAATAAATCAGAAAATACCATAATGACACTACATACATCCATGGTATGTCCACAGCTTGAATGCTGTGTGCAGTATTCATCACCCCATCTTATAAAAAATATATTAGAAATGGAAAAGGTAAAAAGAAGGGCAATACAAATTGTTAGGGACATGGAAAAGCTTCCATATGGGGAGAAATTAAAAAGACTGGGACTGTTCAGCTTGGAAAAGAGACAACTAAGGAGTGTATGATACAGGTCTATAAAGTCATGAAAAGGTGGAGAGAAAGTGAATAAAGAAGGGTTATTTACCCCTTCACATAACACAAGACTTAGGGGTCACCTGATGAAATTAATAGCAATTAAGTTTATAAAACACAAAAAGAAATTCTTCTTCACACAACACTCAGTCAACCTGTGGAACTTCTTGTCATGGGATATTGTGAAGGCCAAAAGTATAACTGGGATCAAAAAAATAATTAGATATTTTCATGGAGGATCAGTGGCTATTAGCCAAGATGGTCAGGGACACATCTGGTTGGGTGTCACTAAACTACCATCTACCAGAAGCTAGGACTGGATGACAGGGGATGGATCACTCAATAATTGCTGTGTTCTGTTCATTCCCTTTGAAGCATCTGGCACTGGCCACTGTCAGAAGACTGGATACTGGGATAGATGGACCAATAATCTGACCCAGTATGGCTGTTCTTATATACTGAATGTTAGAAAAATTAATATTATTTATAGTACTATAAGAAAATATAATGGAATGTTTGCCTTTTATGCCTCTCTGCTGCTGCAGCATTTCAGAACTTAGCAGAAACAGCTTCAGGGCTGCGTACTATAGGCAACTGGTCTGTGTATCTGAACTATAAAATAGCACGGTGAAGCAGAGTGTCAAGAGGAAGTTGTTAGCTCCAGGTATATTTCCCTCCCTCTCAACAAGACAAGCTAAAAAGTAAAAACCCAAGGATACATAAATAGACCAATAAGAATAAACAACTGCTGTAAGACAAGAACAACTGGATGGAGCCAGTGGGGTTGACAGCAGAGAAGAGATGGGTTGGAAATCAGACAGATAAAAGTAAGTTTTAGCAGGATAGGGAAAAATGAGAAGGTTACTCACCTTGCAGTAACTGAGGTTCTTCGAGATGTGTGTCTCTGTGGGTGCTCCACTCCAGGTGACGGCGCATCCGAGCGCCGTTGATCAGAGATCTTTGGTCGCAGTGCCTGGTTGGGATGCACGCGCTCAACTGCTGTCTTGCAGCCTCGTTAGAGTCTGCCTAAGCATGCGTGTCCCACACCCCCCTCAGTTCCTTTTCTACTGTACAGATGTCAGAATAATACTCCAAAGTAGGGGGGGGGAGTGGAGCACCCACAGGGACACGCATCTCGAAGAACCTCAGTTCCTGCAAGGTGAGTAACCTTCTCTTCTTCTTTGAGTGCTGTCCCTGTGGGTGCTCCACTCCAGGTGAATGTGAAGCAGTACCCACTATGGCTGGTGGGACTTTGGGGTTGTGGCAGTGACAACTGTAGACAGTACTGTGTGGCCTACTATGGTGTCTGCCGTAGTATCCTGTGTGATAGCGTAATGTTTGGCAAATGTGTGGTCAGATGTCCATGTGGCCACCTTGCAGATGTCAGTAATAGGTACGTTATGGAGGAAGGCAACAGATGTTGACATTGCCCACATTGTGATCCACTTGGAAAGGCGTTGCTTAGAGATAACCGCACCCTTCGATCTCTCGGTAGTGGAGACAAATAGCCAAGGGGATTTACGAAATGGTTTAGTCCTGTCTAGATAAAAGACAGTTGCCTGTCTGATGTCAAGGGTATGTAGTGCCACTTCGTGCGGAGTCTTATGAGGTTTGGGATAGAATGCAGGTAAGTATATTCGTTGGTTAAGGTGGAAGGTTGACACCACCTTAGGGAGAAATTTAGGGTGGGGTCGCAAGGTAACTTTGTCTTTAGAGAAGGTTGTGTACAGAGGGTAGGCCATCAGAGCTCTTATTTCCCCTGCTCTTCTTGCTGATGTTATGGCAACCAAGAAAGCTACCTTCATAGACATGTGGAGAAGGGATGAGGTAGCTAAGGGCTCAAAGGGATGTTTCATAAGACCACGAAGAACTAGGTTGAGATTCCAGGCAGCTCCCAGTGATAATAGCATTGTCTTTAAAACATACATCATAAGAACTAAAAGAAACTGTTTAAGCCTAAATTGAAGTGAATATCATTTGTCATCCAGAAACCACAAGCTATACTCCCTGCTGGATCTCTTCCTACTGGGCAGGAGCACCTCTATTTGGGGCGTGGTCACAGACTGTAGCAGTTTAGCCTGCCAGCGGATAACGTTCCACTCCTCTGGCCTCTCCTTGGTTCCCAGCTCCAAAGGGTGAAGGGTCCTGATCACTGCTGGCCTCACAAGTACTGCAGTTGCTCTTCCCACAGCTCCAGGCATCTACCTCACTTCCTGGCACATCCTGTAGCTCCTTTCCCCCTCTCCTCACCTGGGCTGCCAGTGCCCTTTTAAACTGTCCCTCCACCTGCAGCATGCCCTGCAGCTGCTCTGGGGTGGGGGCTACCCCACCCAGTACTGCTCCAGGGCTTGCTCTGGTTTAGCTTGGGGTCTGTAAATCCCATCACAGTCAGATTATTAACAGATGCTGTCATAAATATAAAGGGACGGGTAAACACCTTTTAAACCCCTCCTGGCCAGAGGAAAAACCCTTTCACCTGTAAAGGGTTAAGAAGCTAGGATAACCTCACTGGCACCTGACCAAAATGACCAATGAGGAGCCAAGATACTTTCAAAAGCTGGAGGGAGAGAGAAACAAAGCATTGGTCTGTGTGATGCTTTTGCCAGAGACAGAACAGGAATGGAGCCTTAGAACTTAGTAAGTAAGTAAGCAAGCAAGCAAGCAAGCAAGCTAGCTAGCTAGATATGTGTTAGATTATGATTTCTTTAAATGGCTGAGAAAATAAGCTGTGCTGAATAGAATGGATATTCCTGTCTTTGTGTCTTTTTGTAACTTAAGGTTTTGCCTAGAGGGATTCTGTATGTTTTGAATCTAATTACCCTGTAAGGTATTTACCATCCTGATTTTACAGAGGTGATTCTTTTTTACTGTTTCTTCTATTAAAATTCTTCTTGTAAGAACTGAATGTTTTTTTCATTGTTCTTAAGATCCAAGGGTTTGGGTCTGTGGTCACCTATGCAAATTGGTGAGGAGTTTTATCAAACCTTCCCCAGGAAGTGGGGTGCAAGGGTTGGGAGAATTTTGGGGGGAAAGACGTTTCCAAACAACGCTTTCTCAAAAATAAACCCGGTCAGACGTTTGGTGGTGGCAGTGGAAGTCCAAGGACAAAAGGTAAAATAGTTTGTACCTTGGGGAAGTTTTAACCTAAGCTGGTAAAAGTATGCCTAGGAGGTTTTCATGCAGGTCCCCACATCTGTACCCTAGAGTTCAGAGTGGAGAAGTAACCTTGACAGCTGCATACAAAAATAAGTGCACACTTTCAGGAGTCTGGTCTTATGTTTTTCTGTAGATGGACCCTACAAAAAAAATTCCAGCACCCCTTAAGTTTGGGGACATCTATACAGTGATGCTAACATTGCTGCTGCTGTCCATAGACGCTAAAAGAGTAATATTTAGCACTTATGACTGACAATCAAACTGCTTCAGGAACATAGGAACTGCCAGACTGGATCAGACCCAAGATCCTTCTAGTCCAGAATCCCATCTCCAACAGTGGCCAGAAGCAGATGCTTCAATGGAAAGTGTGAAAACCCTGCAGTAGACAGATGTTGGATAATCTGCCTCCCTCCATAGATCTGCTCCTGATCCTTAATACTTAGAGACTGGCTTATTTATATAAAAGCGTTACAATATTCTCCCATTCTAACATCTTGCTAGCTTTTTTTTTGCCACATTGAGCAGCGTTCTTCACTGAGTTATCTACAGTAATATCCAGGTAATACCAAAGTTGATGTAGTAAATTTATAACCCTATAAGGTGTATATAAGTAGTTTACATTTTTTCTCCCAATATTCATTATTTTGGGTTTATCAACCCTGAATTTCATTTGCCATAATGTTGCCCATTCATCTAGCTTGGGTAGGTCTCTCTGAAGTGCCTCTCCCCCTTCTAGATTATTAATAAATGTATTAAATAACACGAGACCTAGTACAGAATCTTGAGGCACCTGCTGTTAACCTTTTGCCATGATAAAATTGACCATTTAATCCTACTCTTTGCTTTCTGTCTCCTAGCCAGTTTTTGATCCAAGCCAATACTCTGCCTCTCACATCATTAGTTTATTCAATAGCCTCCTCTGCAGGACCTTTTGGAAGTCCAAATAAATTATGTCAACCAGTGCTCTTTTATCCACTACTTTATTAACACATTTAGAGAACTATAAGAGATTAGTGAGACATAGTTTTACTTTGCATAAAACTTGCATTATCTCATGATCTTCCAGGAGTTTTGTTGCTTTATTTCTAATTAGTGTTTCAACCAATGGGCCAGGTGCAAACCAATGGGCCAAGTGCAAATGTAAAGCATACTGGTTTATAATTCCCAAATCAACCCTAGAAACTTTTTTAAGTCTAGGAACAATATTTGCTACTCTCCGGTTCTCTGGAACATTTAGATGAGTGATTGGATATCTGTATTAGTAATTAAGCCTCTTCATATTTCTCCTAGATATACCACCTGCGCCTGGTGACTTATTCCTTTTGAAATTATCAATTCTCTCCTGTACTAGTTCTTCTGACACTTCAGTTTCCAAGAGTAACTCATCTTTATTATCAGAAAAGTGCAGGTCTTCAGCAGGTATCTCCCCAACATCCTCTGTGGTGAAGACTGATGCAAAGAAATTGTTTAGTTTCTCGGTGATGTCCTTGCCTTCCTTAATTATTCCGTAGCCTCTGAAGATTCCAGTGGGCCCACAGGTGGAACTTCTAATTTCCTTCTTACATATTGCCCACTATAATTTATGCTCTTGCTTCACTAGGGTCAGATTTCCAAATTTTGAAGGATTACTGCTTGGCTTGAATTGCCTCTCAACTTTTGCCATTTAGCCATATTGATTTACTCCTTGCCTTCATTCTTCCCTTTTTGTTCAGCATTACACATGCTTTGTGAGACTCTATTATTGTTTCCTCAAGTACTATCATGCCACTTCTACGGATATTACTTCCCTTACTTTTAACTTTAGGGCCTATTAGACTAGCCTCATTAAAATGAAATCTCCTTTTCTGAAGTTTAGTCAATTGTGTCACCTTTTTGGTTCCCTACCTCTTGGTTCCCTTGGATGGTCAACCTAATTACATTGTGGTCACTATTACTCAGTGGCTCAGCTACTATAACTTCTTAAATTAGCTCCTGTGTTACTTATGATTGTCAAGAATAGCTTCTCCTCTTATGTGCTCTAGAAATTGCTGTTCCAATAAGTGAACACTTAAAGTGTTGAGAAATTGTTTCACTAAATTTTGTCCCATTCTGCCGTTTGACTATTTTACAGGTGAGTAGTTGAAGTCCCCCATTATTGCCATTTTATTAGATTTTGCTGCCTCATTGGTTTCTTTCAACATTGTGCACTCAACTTCTATTTCTTGAACTGGAGGCCAATAATATAACCCTACTAATATATTCACATTCTCATCACTTAGGACTTGTTTCCATTGTGACGGGGCAAGGCCAGATGGCTATAGAAAAGTAGTGAGAAACAGGTATGTTAGCCCCAGGCTAAACAAATCCCTGTTACCATGGTAACCAAATGGCAGTTGCTCCAGGTTAATCAAGACATCTGGGGCCAATTAAGATCCTTCCAGAAAGCAGTGGAGACAGCTAGCTTGATTGGGACACCTGAAGCCAATCAGGGGCTGGCTGAACCAGTTAAAAGCCTCCCACTTAGTCGGGGAGGGCGTGTGTCAGGAGCTGTAGAAGGAGCTATGCTGCTGGAGAAACAGAGCAGTACAAACCTTATCAGGCACAAGAAAGGAGGCTCTGAGGTAAGGGTGACATAGATATTGAGGAAGTGGGGGCTGCTGTGGGGAAGTGGCCCAGGGAATTGTACTTGTCCTGTTTCCAAAAAGTCAGCTACCAAGAGCTGCTACTATCAGGGTCCCTGGGCTGGAGCCTGGAGTAGAGGGTGGGCCCAGGCTCCCCCCTTCCCTCCCTGACTAATCACTGAGACTGGGAGACAACAGAGACTGTGTGAGGAGGGTTGCTTCTCCTCACCTCCCTTGCTGGCTTGTGATGAAAATGGCTCCGTAGGCTGTGACCTTTCTCTCTAGAGAGAGAAGGCTATGGGGAGGGTCACAGTGAGCCTTTGAGGCTAGCGTAATCCGTCAGGAAGCCCTGAGACAAGGTCGGAGCTTTGTCACACCATATAGTTTCAACAGTGTGGTTCTCTCCACTCACAATAGTTATCTCATTAGATTCTATGAAATCATTTACATACAACAACACTAGTCCCCACCTCTTTGGTGTACTTTACCTTTCTCATATAGTTTGTAAACAGGTAGTACAGTTTTTTGTTGAATTTTGCCATTCCACCAAGTTTCTAATGCCTGTTATATCAAGGTACATTGGAAGATATTCTAAATCACCTGTTTTTGCTTTGAAGAGATTGTGGCCAGCTGCAGCATGGTGGGTGAAAGGGCAGGACATATAGGGCCTGAGTCACTGTCCCAAGTCTTCCCATGTGCCTCTCTGGTGGTGTAAAGACTATGGAATCTGGATTACCAACCCTGTTGGAAAATCCCTTGTATGGGGAAGTCTCCAGGGGATATAGATCCAGCTCCTTCCCCATTCTTCCCCAAACCTTCAGAGCAGAGAGCATATCAGGTTAGGAAATGGAAGGGGCTCCTTGCCCCCTCTGACCCAGCACATACAGACACAGTCTGGCCCTCAGAAAGTAACTTGAATCTGTTGATCCAATTCCCAACAATATGAAGTTGAGGGAAAAAAGTTAGGGAGCAGAATATTATGTGTAATTTGAACCATTGCTTGAGGGCCCAAACTCAAATCTGTCAGGCAAATAGTGGGAAGCGAAAGTTATAAGTATGGACCTGGCTGCTGGAAACTCTAGAGCAAATGAAGGAGGATGGGAACTGTCATTCAGCAAGCCTGTGCAATTAGAGATTATAGTTGTCTCCCTTAGTCAGGCAGCAGGGCAAGGAGAAGGGAAGAAAAGGGTGAAAGTTTGGCTCAGTAACACAAACATTATTGATTACAAAGCTGTGAGACCAGCGACATCACTTGCCTTTCAAGGGGACATGGCAAACTATATTTAAATGTATGTGGTATAAAAGTAAAAGCAAACAACGTTATGTTAACAAATCGGTCAGATATGCATGGAAGGATTAGAATAAAAATAATAAAATAATAACCCCCGGACCTGCCCAGCAGTGTCACAACAAACATGCTAACATGGGGGTAAATCTGAGTTTGTGACTCTCACACAGTCCTAAGAGGAAGGAGTGTCTTGTATGACTCCACAATGAGCTGTGCATTGTTGTCTTCCCTTTCCATAGAGGGTCCCTGGTTCCAATGAAGCTCCCCTTGATAAGAAAGGGAAATATCACAGACCAAACATGCTTCTCAGAAAACCCAGAAGATTCTGTGCCATTTTAGGATCTGATCCTGAGCCCAACACAGTCAGTGGCAAAGCTCCCACTGAATTCAATAGGCTCAGGATCAGACCTCTAGTGCAGGGGTTGCCAACCTGAGCCTGAGAAGGAGCCAGAACTTACCAATGTACATTGCCAAAGAGCCACAGTAACATGTCAGAAGGCACAGTAATATGTCATGGCAGAGCAAGGGGTTGAGCAGTGAGCACCTCCCAGCACACTGGAAAGTTGGCGCCTGTAGCTTCAGCCCCAGAAGTCGGTGCCTGTACAAGGTGCCACATATTAACTTCTGAAGAGCTGCATGTGGCTCTGGAGCCACCGGTTGGCCACCCCTGCTCTCGTGGATTAGAGGATTATTCCTAGGTACCCTATGAGACTGCTGTACTCAGCCGCCCATAATGAATGACTACACTTATTGTCACAATTCTAACTTAATGAGAAAATGGAAACTAATATCAGTCACTTTCTTACAAGCATGTCTAGTACATGACATGCAGCATTCTTCATTTCTCCTATCATCTAGCTACCATAAGTAATTAGCTTCATTATTGACAATTCAAAGGTGCCACTCTTTTCCCACCACCACATATCCTCATAGAAAGGGGATGATATTGACATATATTTCTTTGAATCACCTGGTGGATGTGAAGCTTCTATGACAACAGAGAAGAGTATGCATATCTCCACTGAATGCATTTTACAAGTCATGGAAAAAAAAGAAAAATGATTACTAGCACTGGCAAGATATGAAACCCATAGGTCATTATACTGCAATATTTAAACCATTTAATTCCTGTTGGTTAATAAAATACCATGACTCCACATCAAATTCAAGTGACATTTGACAAATTTACCATATTCAGGTAAGCTGGTTTTGAATAAATTAGTGCTGATGATTTTTTTTCAAGCATACTTCTGCCAATTAAGTGAGCTGTAGCTCACGAAAGCTCATGCTCAAATAAATTGGTTAGTCTCTAAGGTGCCACAAGTACTCCTTTTCTTTTTGCGAACACAGACTAACATGGCTGTTACTCTGAAAACTATCAAGAATGTGCATACTTTACAGCCTTATTCCTAAGGATATTTGCTTGTTTTTCACAAAGGTCCCTAAGACAATGTTTTACATTTCCTCTTATTTATTGGTCTTTATTTCTTTCTTTAATTCTTCATATAGGTTTTATTGTTACCTCTACACCCCAATATTCAGCTTTGAGTTATATATATATTTTTACCCTTGTTTTGCCGCTACAGAATGCCATTTTCTTTGCATGCTTTTGTCATTTATTTTAAAAGACACTTTTTCTTATTTGGCCAAAAAATATTGAAATTGTAGTTTACAAATTTGTTCCTATCCCATATCCTGTTGGTTTAAATCTTGTCACTACACTTTGCCTGTATTCATATCCCCTTTATCCTTCTGGTTTATGAATTTTCAGACGTGACAATTATTATCTGGAGGCAGATAGAGAAGTGATATACTGTGCTCAGCACTGTGCCAAGTGAAGTTTACAAACAAAAGGTAATGTATCTTAGACCAGAGATAATACGCTATGTTAAGTACAACACCAAAATATGCTGAATACAAATAAGCAGCACTTTCTACGCAAATATATACAAATACATAGCCTCCCAAATGAGACAGAATACCTAGGAATATTGGGCTAAAGTCACATTTGTATAGATACACTTCCAAATCACACCTCCTGGTCTCAAGTCTGGCTCTGTGCCCCAAGAGAAGATTCACTGAGGAAGCATATACCATGATGCTACCATTTACATTCCTCTTGGTTTTCTGCCAATGAGTGCATGGTTGCAATATCCACTGGGGGAGAGGAAGTCCATATCATATGGAGCTAGGATATGCTGAATCAGATATTCCTCCTATTACCCTGACTGCACCGTCTTTGCCAGCCAGCTCTGCTCACATTTGTTGGCTGTTTGCAAGCCCCCTGGCAGAAGGGAAGTTGTGACCCATTAGTCTTATCAAAACTTTCCCATGGCCAACATTTCACTGCTGGGGGCCCCATGTCTTGGGTATGCTAGCAGAATCCAACCTAGACCTGGACTGAGTCTAACCCATTACCTGTAAAATACTGGCTGATCTGTTTTAACTAGGGCTGTCAAGCGATTCAAAAAAATGTGATTAATCGCATAATTTAAAAGATTAATCACTGTTAAACAATAATAAAATACCATTTATTTAAACATTTTTGGATGTTTTCTACATTTTCATATATATTGATTTCAACTACAACACTGAATACAAAGTATATAGTGCTCACTTTATATTTATTTTTATTACAAATATTTACAAAACAAAATAAATTGTATTTTTCAATTCATCTCATACAAGTACTGTAGTGCAATCTCTTTATCATGAAAATTGAACTTACAAATATAGAATTATTTACAAAAAAACTGTATTCAAAAATAAAACAAAGTCCACTCAGTCCTACTTCTTGTTGAGCCAATCGTCCAGACAAACAAGTTTGTTTACCTTTGCAGCAGATAATGCTCCCCACTTCTTGTTTACAATGTCACCTTAAAATGAGAACAGGCATTCGCATGGCACTGTTGTAGCCAGCATTGCAAGATATTTATGAGCAGGTGTGCTAAAGATTTATAGTTCCTTCATGTTTCAACTACCATTCCAGAGGACATGCATCCATGCTGATGACAGGTTCTGCTCAATAACAATCCAAAGCAGTGCTGACCGACACATGTTTATTTTCATCATCTGAGTCAGATGACACCAGGAGAAGGTTGATTTTCTTTTTTGGTGGTTCAGGTTCTGTAGTTTCTGCATCAGAGTGCTGCTCTTTTAAGACTTCTGAAAGCATGCTCCACACCTTGTCCCTCTCAGTTTTCAGAAGACACTTTAGATTCTTAATCCTTGGGTCGAGTGCTATACCTATCTGTCATAAATATAAAGGGAAGGGTAAACACCTTTAAATCCCTCCTGGCCAGAGGAAAAACCCTTTCACCTGTAAAGGGTTAAGAAGCTAAGACAACCTCGCTGGCACCTGACCAAAATGACCAATGAGGAGACAAGATACTTTCAAAGCTGGAGGGGGAGAAAACAAAGGGTTCTCTCTGTCTGTGTTGTCTTTTGCCAGGACCAGATCAGGAATGCAGGTCAGAACTCCTGTAAAGGGTTAATAAGCAATCTAGTTAGATATCCGTTAGATTCTGTTTTGTTTAAATGGCTGATAAAATAAATTGTGCTCAATGGAATGTATATTCCTGTTTTTGTGTCTTTTTGTAACTTAAGGTTTTGCCTAGGGGGATTCTCTATGTTTTGAATCTGATTACCTTGAAAGGTATTTACCATCCTGATTTTGCAGAAGTGATTCTTTTACTTTTACTCTAATTAAAATTCTTTTTTTAAGAACCTGATTGCTTTTTCCTTGTTCTTAAGATCCAAGGGTTTGGGTCTGTGTTCACCTATGCAAATTGGTGAGGATTTTTATCAAGCCTTCCCCAGGAAGGGGGTGTAGGGCTTGGGGGCATTTTGGGGAGAAAGACATTTCCAAGTGGGCTCTTTCCCTGTTATATTTGTTAGAAGCTTGGTGGTGGCAGCAATAAAGTCCAGGGACAAAAGGTAAAATAGTTTGTACCTTGGGGAAGTTTTAACCTAAGCTGGTAAAAATAAGCTTAGGAGGTTTTTCATGCAGGTCCCCTCATCTGTACCCTAGAGTTCAGAGTGGGGAAGGAACCTTGACACTATCTTTAGAAATCTCAGATGGGTACCGTCTTTACATTTTGTCAAATCTGCAGTGAAAGTTCTCTTAAAACGAACAACATGTGCTAGGGCATCATCCGAGACTGCTATAACATGAATTATATGGTAGAATATGGGTAAAACAGAGCGGGAGACATACAATTCTCCTCCAAGGAGTTTAGTTACAAATTTAATTAACATACTATTTTTTTTATCAAGCATCATCAGCATGGAAGCCTGTCCTCTGGAATGGTGGCCAAAGCATGAAGGGGCATACAAATGTTTAGCATATCTGGCAAGGAAATACCTTGCAATGCCAGCTACAAAAGTGCCACGCCTGTTCTTACTTTCTAGTGACATTGTAAATAAGCGGGCAGCATTATCTCCCATAAAGGTAAGCAAACTTGTTTGTCTTGGCGATTGGCTGAACAAAAGTTGGACTGAGTGGGCTTGTAGGCACTAAAGTTTTACATTGTTTTGTTTTTGAGTGCAGTTACATAACAAAAAAATCTACATTTTTGGGTTGCACTTTCATGATAAAGATACTGCACTGTACTACTGGTATGAGGTGAAAAAAATATTTAATACATTTCAATTGGTATTCTATTGTTTAACCATGCAATGAAAACTGCGATTAATCGCGACTAATATTTTTGACTTAATCGTGTGAGTTAACTGTGATTAATCGACAGCCCTAGTTTTAACCAAAATAGGTGTTTCCTGTCTTGTGTGAAGTTTTCCTTTATCATTTTTGAGAAGTGCTAAAGTGCCCGCCCTCTTTTATTAACCACTACTTTTAAACCTTTAAGGCATAAAACTGAATATGAATGGTGTTAACTCACCAATCCAATAAAACAGCAGCTGATAAAAAAATCCCTGTAAAAACGGACACATAGCTCATTCTTCTTGCAAGTTTGCCTGCAGCTTATAAAAACGAAAGTGACACTGGCATTTTTTCATAAATCCTCAGAAAAGGCCGGGATACAGCCTATCTATCAGAAAACCATCAAGCTATATTTTCAAGTCAGGCTAAAATGATCCCAAATGAGCAGATTACTTAAAACTATATTACCCATCAAGAAAGTTTTTGTATTGAACTACCTTAGCTTTATACCCCAAAGCTAAATGCTGAAAAATAGGAAGCTATGTCCTCAATTTGACTCCTCTTACCTTTAATGTCCATATGCATTCCTGCTGCAGCATTAATCAGCTTTGCATTTATAATAAGGCCTATCTTGTTTATCAGGCTACACAATATGCACATAGCCTTTTTTAGTCTACCTGCACATTATGGACCAAATCTTTAAAGCTGGGGTACAGCTAATGCCCCCAAAAAGCCACATATTTAGATGAGTCAAGGGGCATTTGCACACACTGAAAAAGACAGTTAGGTGTGCAGTTACCTGATCTGTATACACAAGTACCTCTTCATTTCGTGGGTGGAATAGGCAAGCATGACTTTGGGGGCCCATCAGTTGTACCAGCTTTAAAAATGAGGCGCCACATGGAATAAAGCTGTTAAAGTCACTCCAAGATTAACGTGTAAATTTCTGAATTTTAAAACCAGCAATTTTCACATTCACACAAAACACACATTCATTGTGGGCCTTTCAGAAATGCTCAGCATTGGCCAAACTCTGCTCCCATTGACATTAAGGGGAATTTCAACATTGACTTCAGTGGAAGCAGAGTTATGTCAGGCTAATGTCTTTTGGAACTCCAATCCTACATGTGTAGAGCCTGATCCTGCAAACAGATCTGCACATGCAGATATCATCATTATATGTAGAGTCCCACTGAAGTCTGTTCATAGATTATGTAAAAACATATTTAGTTAGGTTTGCAGTAAATACATTTCAGTAGTTTTCTCTTAAAAAGTTATGATCCAGGTAGTGACATGAGGGAGCTGCTAACTGCAAATAACATTAGGATTCCCACTGACTCATTTCTTGTCGCGTCCAAGGACTTTGACATGACTTGCAGTAATCGGGGAAGAAAAGAATCACGTGGTTGGTGATGTAAAAAATAGGGTCATCTCTTCAATTGAAGTAAATCAGCTCCACTGAAGTCAGTGGAAGCCAGCTTATATTATCTGAAGATTTCATACATAATCTTTCAATATTTTTAAGCGCTATACAATATTTGGGAATAACTAGGATCCGCGTGGTATATTGTATGCTATTCTCAGCACCCCCAGGCAAAGGAAAAGGCTAGACTAGAAAGGCACCAGTGATGCTATCAATTCCATAATTGCAGGGGACATGCAATGGTTGAATTCAGTTCATTGTGTTTTTTCTTCTCTGTCCCTCTGACCCATACTCTGGCAATACTAAAGGAAATGCAGATCTAGAGGTTCAAAATGATTTACTCAAAGTTATTTTCTGTATCATACAGGAAGTCAATCTAGATGATCATAATGGTCTCTTCTGGCCTTGGAATCTATGAATTTTCTTCCCACCTAACTCCAGCTTCCTCAGAATTATTTTTCATATTATTTTAACAACTTTGTTTTAGAAAAAGAACTAGAGGGTGAATGCAGTAAGAAAAAAACAGGTATACACAAACAAAGGAGACCTGTTTTGCTGGCTGTTGCTAGAGTTAGCTTAATAAATAACTGTACTCAGACTCACTTATAACAGAAGAAAGAAGAGATGAAGAAGTTACTGTCAGAGGAAAACTGGGCTAGGTGAAACTTCAAACTGACATCCTCATCTTTATCCCTTTCCCTCTCCAAAATCTTAAGTATATGTAATATTACTTGTTTTCAGCAAAACTCTATTTAGCTAAATGAAAAGACTCTCCAAAATGTTAATGCTATCAATACCCCTTTATCCCTGCACACTCTCAGACATTTTACATGCACTCTAGCTCCTCCAACATGACATCTCCAATATTACTGTAGCTTAGTATCCAACTTTGGCATCCACTACTTGAACCTTCCAACAATTATTGATCATCTATGATCTTTCATATGATGTATTTTTCCGAGTAATTTCCACAGACCGATACTTAACATTTGCCGTGGAATTCTTTCCACTCCTTCTGGAAAGAATATTCTTTTTCTAGTGCTCAAAAACAGAGTGCAGCTCCAGCTTGCTTTGTGTAACTCAAACCATAAGATCTCCATTGCTATGAATTTCTATTTCAATTCACCTTCTTTGCATCTGCTATTAATTTCTTGCATTTATGTCCATGCTAACATCACCCTCATTGAATGTAAGTGGTAACTTCAAATGTTTCTGGGTATTCTGTTTATAAGAACCCTGTATTTTCCAAGGTTCTGGGTTAAAAATATTGAATAAAATTACCTGATACCTTCTCTGAATTCTCTACATAGACTAAAATCTGCTCTGTGACATCAGTGTAAATCCAAAGTGACTCCATTCTAACTAGTTGAGTTATTCTGAATGTACATTAGTGTCAGTGAACAGGATTTGGCCTAGTGCACCTGCCAGTCTGTTTAATGCCAGTCAGTTCACTGAAGTTTTACCTCTTCTATGAAATATCAGAGTTGTACAAAGCTAAAGAATGTAAGATGCAGTTTGCAATCCTATATTGTATCTAACTTTCCTTTTCCTTCATGTTGTGTCCCACAAGCTTTTCAAAGGTACGTCTCTTTGTTCTGTGCCTAAAAAGCGTTGCAGTGTAATAATCTTAACAATGTGACTACAATAAACCCTGCTGGGACCATGAAAAAACTTCAGATGCATTCCACTGAATGCATCCGATGAAGTGAGCTGTAGCTCACGAAAGCTTATGCTCAAATAAATTTGTTAGTCTCTAAGGTGCCACAAGTACTCCTTTTCTTTTGGCGAATACAGACTAACACGGCTGCTACTCTGAAACCTGTCATTTTAGATGCCGTGTATTTGAAAGAAAACAATGTGGGGGCAGGGCTGTCTTTCCAGTTCCTAGTAGTCTTAGTTCAAGTATAAGTAACCGTTCCATCTCTAAGGAAGCCAGTTTACACAGGTGCAGAAGTCCAGAATCAGGATATAGGATATTTAGGTGAAATCCTCTCTCACTGAAATCAAATGGGAACTTTGCTGTGGTTTTGATAACTTATTTCACTTGCTAGACCAAATTTACCAGCATCTGTTTTTGTTGTTTGGGGCTTAATCAGCCATATATTCTCTCTTTCTGAGAAAAAGGGGTTGAACAATTACTCCAATACTCTTTCCCCTACCCTGACAGGAACAGCATTAAATGGAGTTGAACATCCAAATATTTATGTCAGAGAAATTTCAATCCCACAGCTTCCTGCCACTCCTTACATCTAGCCAAACCGTCTGATGCACATTCAAAGACTCACGGTTTAAATTCATTCTGAATGCACAAACTACAGACATTATTAAAATTAAAATGACCTAAAGAAATACCAAGAGCACTTTCCCAATACAACACCACAAAAGAAATCCCTCAACAGCAAACAATGCAAGCAAAACTTCAGTGGCTTAAAAAAACTGTTGTATTTGCACTCAGTTCTGCTACTGCTTCAGGTGATCCTGGCACTGTGCTATAGGGCTGCTTAACCATAGCAAAAATAAAAACAAATCCAAAACAAAAACACCCACATTCCAGGTCTTCTCATGCCAAGAAAATACAATAAAAATATCCTGCCATAGTCTGAAACTCTTCACCCATTCTCTGTTATTTCTCTGTAATGATGGGAAAGTGGAAACATTTATCGAGGTGACACACCATGGCTTCCAGAAATTGAGATGTCTAGAAACAGTCAACTGAGTAATGTCACTTTCTGTATGTCTCTGGTTCCTTTCTGAAATGATCCAATAACAAGTAAAGATACAGCTGCAGTAAACTTTCCAAAGAACAGTTAAAGTACAAGTATACTGGACAATACATTCTAGCTCCCCAGTGAATTGTCTGAGCAATTTTAAGATAGCTTTCCTCCCTAAGTGAGTTAGCAGGATGCATCATTTCTACCATTAGCAAAAGAGTATGTGTCCAGAGTACTATACCTTCCTCCTAGATAGTTGCCACTTCTTTATCTTTTCAGCAATGAAAGACAGGTGATGAAGCATACTGTGCAAAATATAAATATAATCAAATAATGTACCCTCAGCTATACGTAATAGACCAAACTCTGTTCATGAATACATGCACACAAGTCCCACTGGCATAAATGGGAGCCCTATATATACATGTGAGAGGAGAATTTTATCCACCAGTACTAATACCTTTGAGGGATTCAGCTAAGACAATATACTAGGAAAGTGATGCTGAAGTGGTTTGTGTCACCAGATCCTCAAGATGGAATTATGTATACATATTTTGGAGATACAGCATTTTATGTCATGCAGGACGTGGTTAAAGTAAATACCCCCTCTCAGCCTCTTGCCTGCATCTTCAGAAACTCAGGGCACCACTTCTAAGTCTTTTGCCCTTCTGGCTTCCCAACTTCTACCATGTGGAAACTAGGTCAAAAAGAGGAAAGTAGGTCAAATTATAAAGGACGGATTTTAAAAAACACACACATGTAGGGACAAAATCAGAAAGGTCAAGGCACCAAACGAGATTAAACTAGGTAGGGCCATAAACGGTAACAAGAAAACATTCTACAAATACATTATAAGCAAGATGAAGACCAAGGACAGGGAACAGACAGTGAGGTGGGAAAAACAATAATAAAAAACACAGCAATGGCCAAAGTGTTAAATGGCTTTAGTGTTTCAGAAAGGTTAGCAGTGATTGGAATACTAACATAGTGAACATCAATGTAAATTAAATAGGATCTGAGGTAAAAATAGGGAAAGAACCAGTTAAGAATTATGTAGACAGGTTAGATGTCTTCAAGTCAGCAGGGCCTTACAAAACACACCCTAGAATACTTAAGGAACTTCCTGAAGAGATCTCTGAGCCATTAGTGATTATCTCTGAGAACTCGTGGAAGACAGAAGAGATCCCAAAGGACTGAAAAAAGGCAAATATAGTACCTATGTGTAAACGGGGGAATAAGAACAATCCAGGGAAATATAGACAAGTCAGCTTAACTTTAGTACCCAGAAAGATAGCTGAGCAAATCATCAAACAATTTGTAAGCACTGTGAGAGACCCAGGCCAGTTGGGTACTGCAGAGTAGTCCTATTGGGATCCAGGAAGTGGGAGGGCGGAGCTCGTCCACTACAAAAGGATCCCCCCCCAGCCTAAGGGGGAGATCCACAGGGCCTGGAGAGCCAACTAATTACGGGGGACAACTAATGAAAAAACAGGGATGGGAGTGCGGTCAAAGGGTCAAACGAAGGGAACCGGACAGGGACACCGAGCAGAGGACTCCGGACAGCGCCCACCGCTCCTCAAAGGCGTCAAGGGAGTCAGTGGACGCTGCCCAGAGGAACTCCACTCGGAGGCGTGAACGGACAGAGGATCGGAAATAGGCCCCGCAGTCGCAGGAGACTCCATCGGCCAACCTCCTCACCCTCAGAGTAGTCCTATTGGGATCCAGGAAGTGGGCGGGCGGAGCTCGTCCACTACGAAAGGAGCTCCCCCCCGCCTAAGGGGGAGATCCACAGGGCCTGGAGAGCCAACTAATTACGGGGGACAACTAATGAAAAACAGGGACGGGAGTGCGGTCAAAGGGTCAAACGAAGGGAACCGGACGGGGACACCGAGCAGAGAACCCCGGACAGCGCCCACCGCTCCTCAAAGGCGTCAAGGGAGTCGGTGGACGCCGCCCAGAGGAACTCCGCTCGGAGGCGTGAACGGACAGAGGATCGGAAATAGGCCCTGCAGTCGCAGGAGACTCCATCGGCCAACCTCCTCACCCTCAGAGTAGTAGAAGGCAGATATGCTGGTCACTGGATAAGTAGTTTTCTGTTCCCTGAGTGACCAGAGTAGGGGTTGCACTAGCGCAATCAGGAACCTGCTAGAACCGATTAACAGGCAAGCTAATTAAGACACCTGGAACCAATTAACAACATACTAGAATCAATTATGGCAGGCAGACTAATCAGGACACCTGGTTTAAAAAGAACCTCCCATCAGTTAGTGGAGGGCGTGCAAGGAGCAGGGAGTGAGAAGGCGTGCTGCTAGAGGACTGAGGAGTACAAGCGTGATCAGGCTTCAGGAGGAAGATCCTGTGATGAGGATAAAGAAGAAGGTGCTGGGGGGAGGCCATAGGGAAGTAGCCCAGGGAGTTGTAGCTGTCATACAGCTGATACAGGACACATTGTAGACAGTTGCTAACCATAGGGCCCTGGGCTGGAACCCGGTGTAGAAGGCGGGCATGGGTTCCCCCCAACTCCTGAACAGACACAGGAGGAGTTGACCTGGTCTCTGAGCAACACCAGAAGGGAAGGTCTAATTTGGAAAGGGATCTGGCCTGTTCCCAACCCACTAGGTGGGACAGCAGGGACTGCAGAGATCGTTCTCTGTTCCCCCCCATGCTGGCCAGTGATGAGGTTAGCTGAGAGAATGGCAGGTTTGAGCCTCTAGCAGTAGCAGTTAAACTGAGGGCTGCTGTGAACCTCTGACGCAAGCAAATCTGCCAAAAAGTGCAGGACCCACTAAGGCAGAGGAGGAATTTTGTCACAGCACCTAGAAGATAATAAGATGATAAATAACAGTCAACATGTATTTGTCAAGAACAAAGCATGTCACACCAACCTAATATCCTTCTTTGACAGGGTGTTAACCTTTGTGGATGGGGGGAAGCAGTAGATGTGATATATCTCAATTTTTGTAAGACCTTGTCTACACTACCAAGTTTTGTCACCAAAAACTGCTTTTTGTCAACCAAACAGTGAGTTCGTACACACTGCGATGCGACTTTTGTCAGGAAAAATGCCCGGTTTGGTGACTAAATACATCCATCCCAACAAGAGACTTACGTCTTTTTCCTCTACATTTTTCTTGACAAAGTGCCAGTGTAGACACCATGCTTGATTTCATCACTTTCATGGGCCTCCAAGAGGTGTCCCACAATGCCCATCCTGACCGCTCTGGTCAGCAGTTTACCTAGCTGCAGGGCAGTGGAGTTCAAACAACCATCTGCCCCTCCCCCTTAAAAGCCCCGGGAATTTTTGAAATTCTATTTCCTGCTTGCTCAGTGTGGAGAGGCCTCAACGCATCTTCCTAGGTGACCATGATGGGTTATTAAACCAAACGCTCTCCCGCTTGGACCACTGCGGAGCTGTTGGATCTGATCGGTATACGGGAAGAGGAGGCTATGCAGTCCCAGCTGCGCTTGAGCCGTAGGAATTGGGATACCTATGGGCACATTTCTCTAGACTTGTGCTAAAAGGGCTATGATCAGGACATGCTGCAGTGAAGAGCGGAGATAAAGGAGCTGAGGCAGGCATACCAGAAAGTGAGGGAGGCAAACCCTCACTCCAGTGCTTCAACTTCACGCTGCCGGTTCTAGAAGGAGATGGACGCTATCCTCAATGGCAACCCCACCTCCACCTCCAATACCCCCATGGATACTTTGGAGGGAACAGAGGCGGCAGAAAGAGGACCTAACCCAAAGGATGAAGAGGTGGAGTTAGATGAGGATGTGCAGCTCCTGGCGGAGTCGCTCAGTGAGGCAGGCAGTCAGAAATTGTTCTCCACTCCTGAGGTGTCTAGCCAGTCTCAGCAGTCGCTCTCTGGGGAGCAAGAAGCAGGAGGTCAGACGCCTGGTAAGTGGCTGTGGCTTGTGTAGTGCAGAGGTGCATTCAGTGTATAGAAATGTGGGACGCTGACTGTGTTTCTCTGAGGTGGACATTTTCCTGTGTAGCTAATCAGTACGGTGTAATAGAGTGTTGATGCACAGCGAGATCTCATGGGAATCCTTCAGAGAGATCTCCAGGAAAGTTTCCTGGAGGTACTCGGTAATCCTCTGCTGAAAGTTCCACTGCAGAGCATCTTTGTTCCTTCCCCCATTGTATGAAACTTTCCCATGCCATTCAGCAATCACTTGTACAGGGACCAATGCAGCACATGGGCGAGCAGCATAGTGAGCAGGGTGGAAGCCACAAGCATGGAGTAGATGTATCCTTGTTTCCCTGCTTACCCTTAGCAGTGAGATGTCTGCTAGAATGACCCCTGCCTGTGGAAAAGTGTGGGAGAATTTTAGATTTTTTTCCCCATAGAATGCTGCACCATGATCCTTGGAGAGAGTGCAGGTTCTTTTCCCCATGTGGAGCATTGCCCCCCACCCCAACCCCCCCAACACTCATCATAGTTTGGCTGTTCACAGAGATGTGTGCCCAGCTTGGGTCAGTGAGAAAGTGATTACAATGTTGCAAAAGGTGTACTTAACTGAAATGTTACAATGCTGTGTGTGAATTTAACAATCCCACTTCTGTGCATTGTCCCCTGTACTTCTCCAGATGAAGCCTTCAGGAACACCCCACATACCCCTGCTGAGCATTTCTGCCAGATAAAAAAGCGCCCAAGACACAACAAAGAAGACATGTTCCAGGAGGTCCTGCAGTGCTCCAATGCAAAAAAGAAAAGAAAAAAGGGAACATAAGGAGTGCTGGGAAGCTGAACAGCAGGACAGAAAAGAGAATCAAGTGTTAGTTAAGGACACAACTGAGAGGATGATTAAAGTAATGGAGGAGCCAACACAGATGTTGCAGGCCTTAATGGTGCTGCAGACTGAGCAGATCCATGCACGCCCTCCCATGCAGCACATTCAGAACACTTTTCCATGCCCCCCCCAAACTCTGCCCATACATTCCTTTCCACTTTCTGGGATTTCTCGGTTTCCCCTTCACTCCACCCCTTCAGACAACTTTCACAATGATAGCTGCCCTTTCCTGGTTCCTCCTTTCCTAGCAGGCATCTGTGTGTTTGTGTGTGCTATTTCTTGTTCAATAAAATCAAAGTTCTTTAATGGTGAATCACCTTTATTTTTTTCTACAAATTGAGATTGCAGGCACTACCAATACATGCGCAGGCATTGTTATCACTGTCTTACAGGAATATAAGGCCCAAAATGACACCATTGTGTACTGGGAAAAGTAGCACCTTTGACAGATATATACATTACTGGTGCTCATTCTCAAAATGCTGCCTCAAAGCCTCCCTGATTCCAGCTGCCCTCCTCTGGGCTCCTCTGACAGCCCTGGTATCTGGCTGCTCAAAATCAGCAGCCAAGTGGTCTGCCTCAGCACTCTACCCCGAACAAACCTTTCAGCCTTAGCTTCACAGAGATTATGCAACATACAGCACACAGCTATGACCATGGGAATATTATCCTCATTAAGGTCTAGCCTGCCATAAAGGTATCGCCAGCACACCTTTAATCTGCCAAAGGCACATTCAACTATCATCTGGCACCTACTCAGACTGTTATTGAACCTCTCCTTACCGTTGTTCAAGTTTACAGTGTAAGGTTTCATGAGCCATGGCTGTAAGAGATATGCTGGGTCTCCCAGGATCAGTATGGGCATTTCAACATCCCCCATGATAATCTTCTGGTTTGGAAAGAACGTCCTCACTTGTAGTTTTCTGTACAGGCTGGTGTTCCTGAAGATGTGTGTGTCTTGCACCTTCCCAGACCACCCCACGCTGATGTCAGTGAAACACCCTCAGTGAACCACAAGTGCCTGTAACACCATGGAGAAGTACCCCTTCCTATTGATGTACTCTGTTGCAAGGTGGTCTGGTGCCAAAATTGAAATATGTGTTCCATCTATCACCCTTCCATATTTAGGGAACCCCATTTCTGCAAAGCCGTCCACTATTTCATGCACATTTCCCAGAGTCACGGTCCTTCGTAGCAGGCTGTGAATAATTGCCCTGCATACTTGCATTAATGCAGCCCCACTCCAAATTGATTTGCGACCGACTGATAGCAGTCTGGAGTTGCCAGCTTCCACACAGCAATTGTCACATGCTTCTCTACCAATAGGACGGAGCTCTCATTCTGTGTCCTTGCACCTCAGGTCTGGGGCGAGCTCCACACACAGTTCCAGGAAGGTGGCTTTCCACATCCAAAAGTTCTATAGCCACTGCTCTCCACCCCACTCCTGCATGACGACATGATCCCACCATTCAGTGCTTGTTTCGCGAGCCGAAAAGCGACTGTCTACCCTATGCAGCTGCTCTGTGAATGCCAAAAGCAATTTAAAGTTGCTCCTATCCATGTCACGCAGAATGTCAGATGCCTGCGAGTCTTCTTCAGTTAGGAACTTGATGATTAACTGCACTGCCATGCGTGACATCTTCATGACAGTTAACAAAGCACAGGAGAGCAGTGTGGGATCCCTGTCTTATCACAAAGATGCCGAGGTGCATAGCAAAGAAAGGCTGTTGCAAAAATGCCGCAAAAGAAAGCTGGAAGCCCATGTACTGCGGGGACATAAAGCAATGCATCACATTTAGCCAGGTCCCAAAATGTGCCGCGATGCAATTCGCTCTGCCTTCCATAGCAACAGAAGGTGTCGAGCTGGACTGTGGGATAGTTACGCACAGTGCAACACTCACACTGTTGATGATGGTGCCCCCATTGTGGGTGCGATCTGCCGACAGAGGGAGCAAGTGTGAACATGAGATTCCGATTTTTATTATGTTAACTTTTGGGTGTTGCCATCACTTTTGTCAACAAAAATTAGTAGTGTAGACATAGCCTAAATCTTTTGATACTGTCTCACATGACCTCCTCATAAGCAAATTACGGAAATACAGCCTAGACAAGACTACTATACAGTGGTGCACAACTGCTTGGAAAACTATACACAGCGAGTACTTATCAATGGTTCACAGTCAAGCTGGAAGGGCATATCAAGTGGGGTCCTATACAGACATCTGTCCTGGGTCCAGTTCTGTTCAATATAGTCATAAATGATTTGGAAAATGGCATAGAGAGTACACTTATAAAGTCTGTGGACAATACCAAGCTGGGAAGATTTGCAAGAATTTAGGAGGACAGAATTAGAATTCAAAATGATCTTAACAAACTGGAATAACTATGAAATAAACAGGATGAAATTCATAAGGACAAATGAAAAGTATTTAATTTAGGAAGGAAAAATCAATTGCACAAATGCAAAATGGGAAATGACTGCCTAGGAAGGAGTACTGCAGAAAAGGATCTGGGGTTATAGTGGATCACAAATTAAATAGGAGTCAACTATGTAATATTGTTGCAACAAAGCAGACACCATTCTGGAATGTAAAGCAGGTGTGTAAGCAAGACACAAGGAGTAATCTTCCACTCTACTCAGCACTGATCAGGCCTCAGTGGGAATACTGTGTCCAGTTTTGGGCACCACATTTCAGGAATCATAGAATATCAGGGTTGGAAGGGACCTCAGGAGGTCATCTAGTCCAACCCCCTGCTCACAGCAGGACCAATCCCCAATTAAATCATCCCAGCCAGGGCTTTGTCAAGCCTGACCTTAAAAACTTCTAAGGAAGGAAATTCTACCACCTCCCTAGGTAACGCATTCCAGTGTTTCACCACCCTCCTACTGAAAAAGTTTTTCCTAATATCCAACCTAAACCTCCCCCACTGTAACTTGAAAGTGGACACAATGGAGAAAGTCCAGAGGAGAGCAACAAAAATGATTAAAGGTCTAGAAAATATGATCTACAAGGAAAGATTGAAAAAAATGAGTATGTTTACTCTGGAGAAGAGAAGACTGAGGGGGCACATGATAACAAACTTCAAGTATGTAAAAGGTTGTTATAAAAAGGAGAGTGATAAATTGTTCTCCTTATCCACTGAGGTCAGAACAAGAAGTAATGGACTTAAATTGAAGCAAGAGAGATTGAGGTTAGACATTAGAAAAACATCCTAACTATAAAGGTAGTTAAGCACTGGAACAAATTACCTAAAGAAGTTGTGGAATCTCAGTCATTGGGGGGCAGGGTTAAGAATAAGTTAGATACACACCTGTCAGGGATGGTCTAGATCAGTGGTCCCCAACATGGTGCCCGCAGGCGCCATGGCGCCCGCCGGGGCATTTATGTGCGCCTGCCTCCTGACAAGGGAGCACTTCCGCTGGACAACCCGCCACTGAGGAGCGCGGCCACCGGACAACCAGCTCCAAAATGCTGCCCAGAAGTGGCAACGCCAACAAGTGTCGCCACCGAAATACCGCTGCTTCTCGGCGGCATTTTGGCGGCAGCACGTCTTGATGACGCCACTTCTCGGTGGCATTTTGGCAGCTGGTCGTCCGGCGCCCACCACACTCTTCTGGGAACATGAATATGCTATTGCAACAGAAAGGTTGGGGACCACTGGTCTAGATAATACTTAGACCTGCCTCAGAACAAGGAACTGGACTATAGGACCTATTGATATCCCTTCAACTCCTGCATTTCTATGATGCTATAGTCTCCTCTCATTCTACCCTTTCTCATAAATGTCTCCCACCAATTCAGAAGTTTCAATTTTAAGAATTATTTACATTACAAAAAGTAATAATATATTTACATATTTTCCTCATAACACATTATGTACTTGTCCAAAAAGTTATTTTTCCTATTATAGTTGCTTGACCTGTTGGACCCATATAAACGACATTGAAACTTTCAAACCAGTTATATACAAGGGGCACATCTACAACCACTGAAGTACGTCTAGAGTAACAAATGGTACCTCCAGCTGTACAGAACCTCTTACCATCTTACTGGGGAACTGGTTCAGCCCTGACTCTGATAGACCTAAAAACCGCCAGTATTGCTTCATGCAGCACAGAGATGTTCCATAGAGATTGGGCTGGTTGCCAGCCATCTTGATTTTGCTGAGATGATCCCGCTTCCCAAAGTGCTGTTTGCAGGATGGTAACAAGTCATAAAATTACTTTTAGAGATGAAGGAATATTACTAAGGTTCATGCGGCTGGATGACATTTTAACACATCATGTTGAGTATGATGCAAAATTGTTGTGGTAATCAGTATTAAGATAGTACCTCGATCCTCAGCTGAGAGCAGAGGCCCATTTTGCTAATCACTGTCAGAACGCCTATTAAGAGATAGTCCCTACTTTGAAGAGTCTAAATAGACAAGACAATCTTAGGATAGGAGAAAGAAAGTATTATTACTCTTGTTTTACAGATGGGGCACTGATATATAGTGACTTCAAGGGAACACTTACAAAAGCATTCAGTGTTAGCCTGACTCTGCTCTCCTTGGAGTTTTACCATTGATTTCAAGGGAAGCAGCATTAGATCAATGTTGGATGCTTTTGAAAATCTAACTCTGAGTGATTTGGTCATACTGGGAGTCTATGATAGAGTTAGGAAGTGAACCCAGAACTCCTAAATCTCAGACCAATGCCTTAACCTTAAGGCCATCTTTATTCCCAAACAGAATGATGTCTTGATTCCAGATGAGTTTCCTCCAAAAGGACAAAAACATTGTACTGTTCAAGTACTAGCATGGCTGAACTCAGTTTAATTTATGAGCTCTCCTAAAGTAGCCCATAGGCAAAGACAAAGAAAGCTGGATGTAACCTGGGATTAGTTTCTCTAATATAGAATTTTTTTCCATAACTTACATTTCATTACTTTGCACTTCAGAAGTCAATAATTTGAAATCATTGTTTTGTGACTGTACAGCTAAGTCCTTTAACACACACAGGAATTTACTGCACTATCAATTCACTTTTTACAACTTTTTTCAAGGATGAAGACCAGAACACCAAGGGCTCGTTAAGAAAACTGTCTCTTTCATAAGTACAGCTGTTCATCAGATAGGCAAGCCAAATGTAGCCATGAAAGCCCAAACACTAATCACTCAGATAAATTCAATGATGACAGTAAAAAAATCATGAGGGGTTTTAACCGAGCAGAACTGGGGTGTGGTTTTTTTGGCTTGTTGGGTTTACTGGCTATTAAACAGGAATGATGTCAATAATTTACAGTGATCAGTTGTGATATACCATCAGATCAGAGTCAGATGGAGGTACATTGAGTCATATAATTAGTCCACGGGGATTTGCATAATTACAGTATGTTTATTTACTTTACCAGCCATGAAGGACAGAGACCCTACTCACAAATTTTGAAAATAATTTTTTAAAAAAGATTTTTCAGAAGCTTTACATCTGTGTGGGAAACTGTGCTTTCAAGACAGAGAAAGAACAAACCTGTGCTGGGCATTTACTTCAGTGAGGGACCCAGTCAAAGCGAATGAAAAGCAATTAGTTCAGGAAGGTGGAGTTCTCCTTTGGACACGGTCAAGGACAATTTGAAGCCTCAGGTGACACTTTACTTATGGTTATATAAAATCTTTAGAAGTTAAAATTGATAATGGATTGTGGCAGGGAGTTGGGGATGGAATAAAAGTATCTTTATTTTTAACATAAACACTATCTCAGATGATTAAGATATTGTAAAGATTTGTAGCAACACAACTGCAGGAGGCTCAGTGTCTCAGCGATAATTCACACTGTGCCAATATAAAGAAAACTAGTATCAAGCTTTACCTGGCAAATTCTGCTCTTATTTACAAACACGACTTCAATGGAGTTGTAACCAAGAACAAAATTTGGCTAGTTAGATATAGCTGAACAATTTTGCCAGCCTTTGGCATGAAAGTAACCGTTAATAGCACACTGCTGCACTACCCAACAGTTCATGACAAGAAGTGCATGATAATGTACCCAGATAAAATTTACAGGGGAACTGTGGATAAGCAAAATGTAATACCTATGTTAACGCATGGAACAAAACATTGGAAAACTCTCCCATTCTCATAAAAACTGCCTGGCACGTTAAACAAGTAAGAAGGATTTCAATTTAATCTCTCATCCTCAACTCTCACCATGTTTATTACTGACTCAGAGGAAAAATGCTGTGTACTGCATTACCAACATCACTTCCTGCAGCCCTCGGGTTTTCCTTAGAGGATGCCCATCCAAGTAATGACCCTGCCTTTCCCTGTTTAGCTTATAAAATGAGTAGAGTATAGCTTGAGATAGTATAGCTACACTAAACATAAGCATATTCATCTGCTCACAAATGTTCATTTCACTGCACACTTACACATGGGCATACTGAGTTCTGACAAGATCTTGCTTTCTACTGAAGTGCACAATTAAATAATTTTCAGATGCTTAGAAATGCCTTGATTGTGATGGACACAGTACTCCAGATGAGGCTCACCAATGCCAAATAGAGGGGAATGATCATGTCCCTTGATCTGCTGGCAATGCTCTTACTTATACAGCCCAAAATGCCGTTAGCCTTCTTGGCAACAAGGGCAAACTGTTGACTCATATCCAGCTTCTCGTCCACTGTAACCCCTAGGTCCTTTTCTGCAGAACTGCTGCCTAGCCACTTGGTCCCTATTCTGTACTAGTGCATGGGATTCTTCCATCCTAAGTGCAGGACTCTGCACTTGCCCTTGTTCAACCTCATCAAATTTCTTTTGGCCCAATCCTCTAATTTGTCTAGGGCCCTCTGTATCCTATCCCTACCTTCCAGTGTATCTACCACTCCTCCCAGTTTAGTGTCATCTGCAAACATGCTGAGTATGCAATCCACGCCATCCTCCAGATCATTAATGAAGATATTGAACAAAATCGGCCCCAGGACCAACCCTTGGGACACTCTGCTTGATACCGGCTGCCAACTAGACATGGAGTCATTGCTCATAACCCGTTGAGCCTGATGATCTAGCCAGCTTTCTATCCACCTTATAGTCCATTCATCCAGCCCATACTTCTTTAACTTGCTGGCAAGAATACTGTGGGAGACCATATCAAAAGCTTTGTTAAAGTCCAGGAATAACACATCCACTGCTTTCCCCTCATCCACAGAGCCAGTTATCTCGTCATAGAAGGCAATTAGATTAGTCAGGCATGACTTGCCCTTGGTGAATCCATGCTGACTGTTCCTGATCACTTTCCTCTCCTCTAAGTGCTTCAAAATTGATTCCTTGAGAACCTGATCCATGATATTTCCAGGGACTGAGGTGAGGCTGACCGGTCTGTAGTTCCCCGGATCCTTCTTCTTCCCTTTTTTAAAGATGGGCACTACATTAGCCTTTTTCCAGTCGTCCGGGACCTCCCCCGATCACTATGAGTTTTCAAAGATAATGGTCAATGGCTCTGCAATCACATCCGCTCTGCAGGGGGCGGGCCCTGGGGCTGTCTGTTTGTTTGTTTCAGGGAAGCCTGGCTGTTTAAAAATAAGCCAGAGCTTCGCCAACCAGCTGAGAGGCGGCGAACCAGCTGAGCAGCAGGGAACAGCAGAGCAGCACACAGCAGGAGTTTGCCTGGGATTGGTGAGCATCCGAGTGCGTGTTTGCTGAGTAAGTATCCGAGTGTGTGTTTGCCAGGAGGGCAGTGTGAGAGCCTGAGTGAGTGCCTGATTGGCTGGTAGCCTACAGGGGGCGGGCACTGGGGCTGTCTGTTTGTTTGTTTCAGGGAAGCCTGGCTGTTTAAAAATAGCCAGAGCTTCGCCAACCAGCTGAGCGGCGGCGAACAAACTGAGCAGCGGGGAACAGCAGAGCAGCACATAGCAGGAGTTTGCCTGGGAGTTCGCCTGGAGTGAGCCCAGTGAGGCTTACATCTTGCCAACTTCTCTGAGGAAGCTCATAGTAGGAAGGTGATATGGAAGGGGGGGGGGGTTCAGCTGTTGTGACCTGCACTGGATGTGCCATGTTTGTCTTTCTTCCACAGGACAGAAGCGACTTTGTGTGTACAAAGTGCAAGCTGGTCTCCATACTGGAAGAGAAGATTGAAGGTCTGGAGCAACAGATAATGACCCTGCGTTACATACGAGAAACGGAGGATTTTCTGGACAAAAGTCAGGATATGCTTCTACGGGGCACAAAGCTCTAAAGATATAGAGCAGGTTGCACAGCGGAGCCAAGAGGCCAGTGAAGAAGCTTGGCAACATGTGACCTCCAGAAGAAGAAGGGGGAATGTCCGGGTTCCAGCAACGCAGACACAGGTAACTAACCGCTTTCATGTTCTCTCCACAGGTACCATTTCGGAGAGTGGACCAGATGATATGTCTGGGGGGAGAAAGCAGAAGGAGACTCCGCTGGTTGGAAGGCATGAGATGCACTGTCCTGAGATGGGGGGTTCCACGACCACCACTCCCAAGAGAAGGAGGCGGGTGGTGGTGGTCGGGGACTCTCTCCTCCGGAGGACTGAGTCATCTATCTGCCGCCCTGACTGGGAAAACCGAGAAGTCTGCTGCTTGCCGGGGGCTAAGATTCGCGATGTGACGGAGAGACTGCCGAGACTCATCAAGCCCTCGGATCGCTACCCCTTCCTGCTTCTCCACATGGGCACCAATGATACTGCCAAGAATGACCTTGAGCGGATCACTGCGGACTATGTGGCTCTGGGAAGAAGGATAAAGGAGTTTGAGGCGCAAGTGGTGTTCTCGTCCACCCTCCCTGTGGAAGGAAAAGGCCGGGGTAGGGACCGTCGAATCGTGGAAGTCAACGAATGGCTACGCAGGTGGTGTCGGAGAGAAGGCTTTGGATTCTTTGACCATGGGATGGTGTTCCATGAAGAAGGAGTGCTGGGCAGAGACGGGCTCCACCTTACGAAGAGAGGGAAGAGCATCTTTGCGAGCAGGCTGGCTAACCTAGTGAGGAGGGCTTTAAACTAGGTTCACCGGGGGAAGGAGACCAAAGCCCTGAGGTAAGTGGGAAAGCGGGATACCGCGAGGAAGCACAGGCAGGAATGTCTATGAGGGGAGGGCTCCTGCCTCATACTGAGAATGAGGGGCGATCAGCAGGTTATCTCAAGTGCTTATATACGAATGCACAAAGCCTTGGAAACAAGCAGGGAGAACTGGAGGTCCTGGTGATGTCAAGGAATTATGACGTGATTGGAATAACAGAGACTTGATGGGATAACTCACATGACTGGAGTACTGTCATGGATGGTTATGAACTGTTCAGGAAGGACAGGCAGGGCAGAAAAGGTGGGGGAGTAGCACTGTATGTAAGGGAGCAGTATGACTGCTCAGAGCTCCGGTACGAAACTGCAGAAAAACCTGAGTGTCTCTGGATTAAGTTTAGAAGTGTGAGCAACAAGAGTGATGTAGTGGTGGGAGTCTGCTATAGACCACCGGACCAGGGGGATGAGGTGGATGAGGCTTTCTTCCGGCAGCTCGCAGAAGCTACTAGATCGCACACCCTGGTTGTCATGGGTGACTTTAATTTTCCTGATATCTGCTGGGAGAGCAATACAGCGGTGCACAGGCAATCCAGGAAGATTTTGGAAAGCGTAGGGGACAATCTCCTGGTGCAAGTGCTAGAGGAGCCAACTGGGGGGGAGCTTTTCTTGATCTGCTGCTCACAAACCGGGAAGAATTAGTAGGGGAAGCAAAAGTGGATGGGAATCTGGGAGGCAGTGACCATGAGTTGGTTGAGTTCAGGATCCTGACACAGGGAAGAAAGGTAAGCAGCAGGATACGGACCCTGGACTTCAGGAAAGCAGACTTCGACTCCCTCAGGGAACGGATGGGTAGGATCCCCTGGGGGACTAACATGAAGGGGAAATGAGTCCAGGAGAGCTGGCTGTATTTCAAGGAATCTCTGTTGAGGTTACAGGGAAAACCATCCTGATGTGTCGAAAGAATAGTAAATATGGCAGCGACCAGCTTGGCTTAACGGTGAAATCCTAGCGGATCTTAAACATAAAAAAGAAGCTTACAAGAAGTGGAAGGTTGGACATATGACCAGGGAAGAGTATAAAAATATTGCTCGGGCATGTAGGAATGAAATCAGGAGGGCCAAATCGCACCTGGAGCTGCAGCTAGCAAGAGATGTCAAGAGTAACAAGAAGGGTTTCTTCAGGTATGTTGGCAACAAGAAGAAAGCCAAGGAAAGTGTGGGCCCCTTAATGAATGAGGGAGGCAACCTAGTGACAGAGGATGTGGAAAAAGCTAATGTACTCAATGCTTTTTTTGTCTCTGTCTTCGCTAACAAGGTCAGCTCCCAGACTGCTGCGCTGGGCATCACAACATGGGGAATAGATGGCCAGCCCTCTGTGGAGAAAGAGATGGTTAGGGACTATTTAGAAAAGCACAAGTCCATGGGGCTGGACGAGCTGCATCCGAGAGTGCTAAAGGAATTGGCGGCTGTGATTGCAGAGCCATTGGCCATTATCTTTGAAAACTCGTGGCGAACGGGGGAAGTCCCGGATGACTGGAAAAAGGCTAATGTAGTACCAATCTTTAAAAAAGGGAATAAGGAGGATCCTGGGAACTACAGGCCAGTCAGCCTCACCTCAGTCCCCGGAAAAATCATGGAGCAGGTCCTCAAAGAATCAATCCTGAAGTACTTACATGAGAGGAAAGTGATCAGGAACAGTCAGCATGGATTCACCAAGGGAAGGTCATGCCTGACTAATCTAATCGCCTTCTATGATGAGATTACTGGTTCTGTGGATGAAGGGAAAGCAGTGGATGTATTGTTTCTTGACTTTAGCAAAGCTTTTGACATGGTCTCCCACAGTATTCTTGTCAGCAAGTTAAAGAAGTATGGTCTGGATGAATGCACTATAAGGTGGGTAGAAAGTTGGCTAGATTGTCAGGCTCAACGGGTAGTGATCAATGGCTCCATGTCTAGTTGGCAGCCGGTGTCAAGTGGAGTGCCCCAGGGGTCGGTCCTTGTTCAATATCTTCATAAATGATCTGGAGGATGGTGTGGATTGCACTCTCAGCAAATTTGCAGATGATACTAAACTGGGAGGAGTGGTAGATATGCTGGAGGGCAGGGATAGGATACAGAGGGACCTAGACAAATTGGAGGATTGGGCCAAAAGAAATCTGATGAGGTTCAATAAGGATAAGTGCAGGGTCCTGCACTTAGGACGGAAGAACCCAATGGACAGCTACAGACTAGGGACCGAATGGCTAGGCAGCAGTTCTGCGGAAAAGGACCTGGGGTGATAGTGGACGAGAATCTGGATATGAGTCAGCAGTGTGCCCTTGTTGCCAAGAAGGCCAATGGCATTTTGGGATGTATAAGTAGGGGCATAGCGAGCAGATCGAGGGACGTGATCATCCCCCTCTATGGTGGTAGAATCTCCTTCCTTAGAAGTTTTTAAGGTCAGGCTTGACAAAGCCCTAGCTGGGATGATTTAATTGGGGACTGGTCCTGCTTTGAGCAGGGGGTTGGACTAGATGACCTCGTGAGGTCCCTTCCAACCCTGATATTCTATGATTCTATGATCCGCCAACTTCTTTAGCACCCTCGGATGCAGCGCATCCAGCCCCATGGACTTGTGCTCGTCCAGTTTTTCTAAATAGTCCTGAATCACTTCTTTCTCCACAGAGAGCTGGTCACCTCCTCCCCGTGTTGTGCTGCCCAGTACAGTACTCTGGAAGCTGACCTTGTTCGTGAAGACAGAGGTAAAAAAAGCATTGAGTAAATTAGCTTTTTCCACATCCTCTGTCACTAGGTTGCTTCCCTCATTCAGTAAGGTCACTTTCCTTGACCTTCTTCTTGTTGCTAACATACCTGAAGAAACCCTTCTTGTTACTCTTAACATCTCTTGCTAGCAGAAAATCCAAGTGTGATTTGGCCTTCCTGATTTCACTCCTGCATGCCTGAGCAATATTTTTATACTCCTTCCTGGTCATTTGTCCAAACTTCCACTTCTTGTAAGCTTCTTTTTTGTGTTTAAGATCAGCAAGTATTTCACAAAAAGAAAAGGAGTACTTGTGGCACCTTAGAGACTAACCAATTTATTTGAGCATAAGCTTTCGTGAGCTATAGCTCACTTCATTGGATGCATACTGTGGAAACTGCAGAAGACATTATATACACAGAGACCATGAAACAGTACCTCCTCCCACCCCACTCTCCTGCTGGTAATAGCTTATCTAAAGTGATCACTCTCCTTACAATGTGTATGATAATCAAGTTGGGCCATTTCCAGCACAAATCCAGGTTTTCTCACCCTCCGCCCCGCCCCCACACACACACACACAAACTCACTCTCCTGCTGGTAATAGCCTATCCAAAGTGACCACGCTCTTTACAATGTGTATGATAATCAAGGTGGGCTATTTCCAGCACAAATCCAGGTTTTCTCACCCCCGAGAGTGATCACTTTAGATAAGCTATTACCAGCAGGAGAGTGGGGTGGGAGGAGGCATTGTTTCATGGTCTCTGTGTATATAATGTCTTCTGCAGTTTCCACAGTATGCATCCGATGAAGTGAGCTGTAGCTCACAAAAGCTTATGCTCAAATAAATTGGTTAGTCTCTAAGGTGCCACAAGTACTCCTTTTCTTTTTGTGAATACAGACTAACACGGCTGTTACTCTGAAACAAGTATTTCACTGTTAAGTCAAGATGGTGGCCTGCCATATTTACTATTCTTTCTACACATTTAGATTCTCTCCCAGACGATTGTCTAAGCTAAATGCAAATGCTGATTTAAGCATCATTTGGAAATGTCCCTTTTCATCACGTCAGCATTTTGTATAGTGTGCTATTGAGAAAAAAGGACTGTGTTTTGATTAGTGAAATAAATGAGATCTAGAATACTAAACAGGAAAGTGGAGAAGAAGAAGAAGTGGCAGTGGCAGCAGCAGAAAGATGCACAAGATTTTACCACCTTCAAATTGTAAAGAGCTAAAACATATTTCCTGATCCACTAAACTGTCAGATGAGAATGGTGCCATTTTAGCACACTCTCAACCAGCTTATTTCTATTAACTGACAAACCATTCATTAATTTACTTAAAGTAAAGAATAAGGGCTAAATTGTGCCCTCGGTTATTCATGTGCATGGAACTTGTGTGTGTGTGTGTCTTGGGCTAGAGTCTGGCTCCAGGTATCCACATTTGTGTAATTCTGACACTTCTTTGTCTAGATCTTTGTTTCACAAACCATCAATATAAAATATGTAGAATGGAGCCACAAAAATAGTTTTCTCCACAGTACAGTATAGAGTGATGCAGCATTCCATACCTCATATTATTACTATTACTACAGTTGGAAAGCTCCTCTTTCAAGGTATATATGCCAGCAAGCAAAATGCAGAGCCCTGAAATCCTGTTTCAGGAAAGAAATTCAATTTGATCCATATGACTTCTGTGATATTTATACTCAACACAGAGAAGTTAATTAAACCTCCATCCAGTTAAGCAGAGTTTTTAAGAGCAGCAGTGAACTGAATACAAATAGTAGAGATCACAGAATCTCAGACAGCATGACCTGATCCTGTTCCAGTGGAAGCTAATGCAACACTCCCAGTGGCCTCAAAGGGAGCAGAAACAGTCCCCCATATCTTAAATTTGCCATTCAGTTTTATTTTCATTTTCTCAAGAGGAGTTTTGAACATTTCCCAAGTTCTTGTATCCCTTCTCCCCATAATCATAGAATATCAGGGTTGGAAGGGACCACAGGTGGTCATCTAGTCCAACCCTCTGCTCAAAGCAGGACCAATCCCCAATTGCCCCAGGTCTCTAAATGGTCCCCTCAAGGATTGAGATCACAACCCTGGGTTTAGCAGGCCAATGCTCAAACCAGTGAGCTATCCCTCCCCTATCCTAAGGGTCATTCTGTATTTGTCACAAGAGGAATACAAATAACACCTCATTAGGAGCCAGGAAATATCCCCCCTTGATCATACCTATGATTTTACAGTTCTAAAGGGCATAACAGGCATGTGTTTAGAATTGTCACTGTTTTCTTCCCTCTCTTCCTTCTCTACTTACCCTAATCTTTTCCCACACTGGTAGTAACAACTAATGTGAGAAACAAAGAATATGATGTCCCTTTTCAAAAGCTCATTGTCAAGAACAAAGCCCAGACCCCTATGCAAACAAATCACAAAAGATTTCTACCCAACAAGCTCTTTCTACCCAACAGGGTAAATTTCCTCTCTACTTTTGCCATTCCATGTCTCACAGAAAACAAAACCAAAAAAGAGGTAACGAATAACCTAAGTAAAACATTCTAGAACTGCCAGTGTAGTATTCCAAACATACATCACTCTCATTCCCAAGGAGTCAGTTGCATGTTGAGTAGTAATTTTATTTCTGCTTCAGAGACAGTGATGATCTTTTGAATGTTTTGTGAAAATACATAGCCCCACCCTCTATCCTTTTCAGTACCTTCAGGACTATGTTCTGGACATATCACTTTCCAAATACGATTGACAAATGTGGTGCATGCAAAAGACTAATACCAGACTCAAATAACTGAGAAGTCCTCTCAGATCTTCAGCTGGTGTAACCAGAGTAACTCCACTGACTTCAATGGAATTATGCCCATTTACACCAATTGAGGATCTGGCCTACGCTGTTTTCTTTTGCTGCCAAATCAATTCAGCTAAATGACTGTATTTCACATGCATCACTCTGAGCAACCGTGGTTTATAGCATAAGGCACCTGAGATATTGCCCAAGGTGAGGCCCAAGGTCAACATAGGGGAGTCTGTGGGCATTCGCTACAAGAAATATTTAGAAAAACTATTTTTAAAATGGGGACTTCTTTGCTTAGTTCAAGCACTGGTATCATTACATTTTTATTTCTATGGCAGACTCTTGTTTGCTTTCATTTTCCCCTATAAAGCTGAGAATTCCTCAGCACAGTTGGCTCTCCCCATACCAATATTCACGAACTCCTTCATGGGAATGTTTAGGAAAGGGCTCATAGCCCCTTTCGCTCTTGCCTGAGAACCTAGTCCAACAACCAGTGAAGTCAGTGGCAGTTTTTTCCATTGCTTCAATGATCTGATAGATGATCCATTACTCCTGTCGTGACTTAGCCTTCACTGAGGTCAGAGCCCTTCTCTCCAAGGCACCCAAGAACAGGTATCCCGAACATGACATTTCTTCATCCAGCACCATTTGTTTGAAATACACGGACACCAATACAAAGAGAACACCTACACCTGTCTGTGCAACCTCATGACTTAGGAGCATAGTATTTCCAAAAATCTGCCCTCAGTTACAGTATTCACAGCTGGAGTAAATGAGATTTCAGTGGAGTTACACCAATGGCACTGGGGCTGGGAGCTGAATTTGATCCAGGGTGCACAATACAGTTCTACTCTTGGCAGAAGACCACGTCTCAAGCAATTCAATTATGTTGGTACTTTGAGCAGGTGCTTAAGAAAAATATTAAAGGAAAAGTAGAGACCACCCTTGCAAACTAACAGGAAATTATTCCAGCCCCATGAAATATGACTCATAGACATTAAGGTCAGAAGGGACCCTTATGATCATCTAGTCTGACCTCCTGCACAATGCAGGCCACATAATCTCACCCACCCGCTCCTGCAATAAACCTCTCACCTATGTCTGAGCTATTGAAGTCCTCAAAACATGGTTTAAAGACTTCAAGGTGCAGAGAATCCTCCAGCAAGTGACCCGTGCCCCATGCTACAGAGGAAGGTGAAAAACCCCAGGGCCTCTTCCAATCTGCCCTGGAGGAAAATTCCTTCCCGACCCCAAATATGGCAATCAGCTGAACCCTGAGCATGTGGGCAAGATTCACCAGCCAGATACCCAAGAAAGAATTCTCTGTAGTAACTCAGATCCCACCCCATCTAACATCCCATCACAGGCCATTGGGCCTATTTACCATGAATAGTTAAAGATCAATTAATTGCCAAAATCATGTTATCCCATCATACCATCTCCTCCATAAACTTATCGAATTTAGTTCGATAGGTCAGAATAGGTCTTTTGCCCCTACTGCTTCCCTTGGAAGGCTATTCCAGAACTTCACTCCTCTGATGATTAGAAACCTTCGTCAGACTATGACATATGACACCAAATGCCTTAAGTGCTTACTCAGCCACTTCAAGTTTTATACACAGATTGGTCCATCAGTGTCTGTCCAGTACTTGTTTACAAACTGACTTATTGCACACACATGGTCTTCTGCCTATCACTATAACAACGTCCTGCCTACATCCTTGTGTTATTTCTTCTTTGCATCACTAATTTATGTAATTTCAAATATACCCTGTGTATCTGGTCACAATGTTTATTTGTTTAACCAACAGTATAGTCTATGTATCTAACTGCTTACTCAGTTGTGTACTTTCTTATACTGGTAACTATCCCTTTGAAGCACAAATAATTTGTTTTAAAAAAAACCCCAATCTTCTTTATGGGGAATTCCAAATCTACAATACTTGGAGCACAAACCACCTATAATGCAGAGGGGATTATTATCAATACGGCCCCTCTGTGGAAGCATATTTTATTTTACATTGCAATCTGAGTTACAAAAAACCTTAATTATCCCTTTGACAAGCTATTTTTTGTCCCTCATCAAAGGGGTTTTTTATGTATCTCCAATCCTCATTCACTAAACTAGTTTCTACTACCACAGTCTTTTCTCCAGGCAGAGGTTCTGCCCTCTAAACTTTAATTTTTAAGAACTGAAAATAAATTTGTTTTTAATTTTGTTCATTTAACTCAAAAATCCATTTCTATTCCCAGGCAACTTCCAGGAAAGGTTTCCACGCCCACGGTGTCTTTGGTTGGTGTTAAATTTATCAGAATTACCATTTAGAGAAGATGAGAGATTAGAGGTAATCAGGCTGTGTGTTAGCCTTTAGCCTCATGACTTTTTCTATGCATTACAATTTTTTTAAGAAAGCTTTCCAACTTTCTGTCTTTGTAAGATTATTTAGTTAGTTTCTGATAATTTTTAAAGAAACATTCTTATAATAAATGACTGGAAAAATCCTCAGTCTGTTTTCTGAACTGTAGGGAATTGCTTTTCAGACCTTAGCTAAACACCTAATCTGTTAAGCGACTGTATCACTAAGACACAGTACATAATAAGAAGCTTTCATTATTTTCAAAATGTATGGTCAACGCTGGATTTTTTCCTCCTAATCAAATGTGAGCGGATGTTTCCACAGTCCGTGCACAAACAGCAAATCTAAACAAATCTATACTGCTTTGTCACAGTTCTGTGTAGTCAGGATTTTTCCTACTGGTTGTTCTGACCCTTGATGTCATAGTGCCACACGAACAATGTGACAGTGAATAGTGAGGTGGCCCTTCCAATCCAAACAGCCCTTTTCATTCATTTTCTCAGAACGTTTTTGGAAAAGTCCATGAAAACCTGTTCAGTCATTCTTGTATTATCCAAATATGGGGGACAGTTAGTTTTCAACTGTTAAGAAACTTTTCAGATTTTCTTTTTAATTACACCCTGCTAACGCAAACACAGAATTATTTGAAAAACTCATCGGAGGGATGACCTAGACAAATTGGAGGATTGGGCAAAAGAAATCTGATGAGGTTGAACAAGGACAAGTTCAGAGTCCTGCACTTAGAAAGGAAGAATCTCATGCACCACTACAGGCTGGGAACCGACTGACTAAGCAGCAGTTCTGCAGAAAAGGACCTGGGGATTACAGTGGACGAGAAGCTGGATATGAGTCAGCAGTGTGTCCTTGTTACCAAGAAGGCCAACAGCATATTGGGCTGTATTAGTAGGAGCATTGCCAGCAGATCGAGGGAAGTGATTATTCCCCTCTATTCGGCACTGGTGAGGGCACACCTGGAGTATTGAGTCCAGTTTTGGTTCCCCCACTACAGAAGGGATGTGGATATATTGGAGGGAGAGAGTCCAGCGGAGGGCAACGGAAATTATTAAGGGGCTGGGGCACATGACTTACGAGGAGAGGCTGTGGGAACTGGGGTTATTTAGTCTGCATAAGATTCTATGATGACTTTAAGGATGACTTGTAGGTTTAGGCACAGCCTTCAGCAAGGGGTGGTATGAAGTGGCTCCATCTGCCAAGTAATCTTGCTAGGTATCATAGAATATCACGGTTGGAATTGACCTCAGGAGCTCATCTAGTCCAACCCCCTGCTCAAAGCAGGACCAATCCCCAACTAAATCATCCCAGACAGGGCTTCGTCAAGCCTGTCCCTAAAAACCTCAAAAGGAAGGAGATTCCACCACCTCACTAGGTAACGCATTCATCACCCTCCTAGTGAAAAAGATTTTCCTAATATCCAACCTAAACCTCCCCCACTGCAATTTGAGACCATTACTCCTTGTTCTGTCATCTGCTTTCATGATTCAGACACTCCTCTTAGTTCCGCTTCCAGGCAGGTGGGAAGGGCGTAGTAATCTACTGCTGGCATATATATCACCCGATGCTGGCTCGATCACTCTGGCCTCAAGAAGAAGAGGTGCAGTCGAAGGTTCACCATTCTGTACTCCTCCCCACACAGGAAGTAGTAAACAGGCAACTAGCTCCACTTATTCCTAATGTTTGAACCCAACGCTTGGGTAGCCTGTGCAAGACTGTAAGGGGGTTCTTATTTCACCTTACTCCTTTGTATAGTCCAAGTCACAACCTAACCCAGAAATGAGCACTATGATCTCAGTTCTGTGAATTGTGGAATGTCCTTAGCTCCCACTGATCCCAGCCCTCTGCAGTGGACACAGCTAGGCCTTAGTGCCTTTGCTCTGCCTGAAGTTTTTCCTGTGAACTAGTGTTAAGGAACGGACACTTGATAACAGTGTTGCTCAGTGCATTATCTTCAGAAAGCCTCACCTCTTTGCCTCTCTGAAGAGAGGAACATTTGTAGGGGCTGAAATTTTTGAAAAATTACAGCTTACAATATTCACCCCCTACCTCTATTTCAGCATATAATTATTTTAATAGCTGAAAGTACACCCATTTGATTGGACAGCTCAAAGGAAAGATAAGAGGTTAGGAGATGTCTGAAGGACCTGAAACTTTTTCTCAGAGTTAGTGCTGCTCATTTCTCTGCTAGTGCACCAATAACAGTCTTCATTTTTCAACCTGTAACAAGTGCAGCAGCTTATAACTACTTTTAAGAGTACTAATATAACTGGATGTGGAAGTGCACCCAAGGATCAGCAGAATGAGGGAGTCACACTGAGATGCTGTTAAATGCTGTGGTCAATTTTCAGTAGAGTTAGCATTAGGTTTGCTGCCTATCTGTAATAAGTAGAAAATCATTGATCCAGCCTGATAACTCTAAAGGTCAAATTCAGAAAACCTACTCACACTGAGTAGCACCTCACCTCAAAAGTAGCCCCACTGAAGCCCATGGAATAAGAATAGTAATAAGTTCTATTCAATGTCAATCAAGATATCAGAATCTGGTTTTAAGATTTTAAGAGTTAAAAAATAATAGGCATGGTGTTAGGATATAGATATTCAGGCCTGTCTGCAAAGGCCTGTACTCTAAGAATTTAGGTGTATTCTTATCACTTGGCTAGTTATAGAGGTATAAAAGAAAGAATCAAAATCACTGTCTGCCGGTGTAAGGTCCTTCTCTTACTATGACAGTCTGAGGCCCTGTGCTTAGGCTAAGATCTTTGGCTAAGCAGCAGAGGCAGCCATAAACTGGGAAGCGAACGGTCACATCCTCACATTCCAAACTAGTCACATTGAAATAAGATGCTATTGGGCTTTTAGGAATACAATCCTGTCCTGATAATGCCTATCGCCTCCAGAGAAAGGGAAGTGCCTAGAAGATGTAAAAGGAAACTTAGTTTGATAGCATCCTATCTGGCAAGAACTCACTTATCAATAGCTGGGATGTGAAATCCTCACTTCTGTATTGTTTTGTCATTATAATTCCCAGTTTGCTATTGTTTATTTGCATGGCCTCTGTCTGGCTCTGTGATTGTTTCGGTCTGCTGTATAATTAATTTTGCTGGGTGTAAACTAATTAAGGTGGTGGGATATAATTGGTTACATAATTATGTTACAATATGTTAGGATTGGTTAGTTAAATTTCAGGAAAATGATTGGTTAAGGTATAGCTAAGCAGAACTCAATTTTTATTATATAGTCTGCAGTCAATCAGGAAGTGTGTGTGGGGGGGGAATGGGAACAGGGAACGGGGGTGGGGAAATTGGAATCATGTTTTGCTAAGGGGGGAAATAGGAACAGGGACACAGGTAAGGCTCTGTGGTGTCAGAGCTGGGAAGGGGGACACTAAGGAAGGAAACTGGAATCATGCTTGCTGAAAGTTCACCCCCATAAACATTGAATTGTTTGCACCTTTGGACTTCGGGTACTGTTGTTCTCTGTTCATGCGAGAAGGACCAGGGAAGTAAGTGGGTGAAGGAATAAGCCCCCTAACACATGGGACTATTTAACCTACCAGTTAAAGGGTATAATCCACCTTTTATATATTAAAAAAATAGAACAATATGATTGTCACTCAATACAAGATACTATTTCAATAGTTTCAATCCATTTATAAGTTTTATTTGACCTAATCTGACTAGGCATTTGTGTCGTACCAATCACCGTGACATCAGAGTGTTTGTGCATTTTCTATTGGACTTCAAACAAAAAATGAGCAATACCCTGAATGTACTTAATGCCACTGGATAGGATGGGTCCATTCCATCATCAGATTCTAATTTGCCTGGACTGGAAATATTTGCTAAAATTTTCAAAACATTACTGAAAGCCTAAAACACCGGAGTATCTTTCATGAATACTCCCACAAGTATTCTTTACTGGTGTCTAGAGCCGGTCCTGATTATTTTAGTCACTGGCAGATTTGCAGTAATATATTCATCTCCATTATGCTCAGGACCAAATTCAGCCCTGCCGCAAACAAGCATGATGCTGTTGAAATCAGTGGAGTTACATCAGTCTGAAGCTGGCCAGAATTTATGTGCCAAGGTTGGTTACACAGTGATAAAAAAAAAAGTGCGCTAACATAGCCCTGTCTATGTAAGAAATGAAATCTTGTTATGTTATTACAGTAAACACTATAGAATGTTGCATTAATCTACTATGCTAATGATTTATGCTAAAAAAGTCAATAAACTACAACTAAAACTGAAAACACCATATAAACTAAGCTTTGCTTTCAAGATAGTACTCGCCCTATAATCTTTCTTACAATTAAATTTGCTACTTTGACTATTGGGTCTGTGCTTTTTACGAGAGCTATACAAGGCTGGACCATTTCTCTTCTCAGGGATTCTCACAAATATTTTCTGTGGTTTTGATCCACATGAATTTGTTTTACATTTCATGAGATACAGATTCCAAAAGCCAAATTTGATCGAAATCTTTCTGTGAACATGGCCTGAGTTTCAAGCCAGAGACAAAGCCTCCAGTGCAGGTGAGTCTCTTGTGATTCCAATTTTGTTATGAATATTTTGCACAGTTCTGCCTTTTAAAACAAGACCAAGGCCCCAGTCCTGCAAACACTTACATACATACTTAATTTTAAGCACTTGAGCAAAGTCCCATTAAAGTCAATGGAGCCACTCATGTGCTTAAAGTTTGGCACATACACAAATGCTTGCAGGACCGGGGCCTAAGATGCTAGGAAACTTGCACTGTAAGTTTAATATATTAGAAAAGAGAGCCATAAATAAAATGTAACTACTAAGCCATTTTTGACTTTTGAGTAATGTGTATTGTCTCTGGCTTGATGGATCATTCTGATTATGCTTAGCAGCACATTGCTAAGCTTTTAAGCAGCTCTACAATGCGGAAAGAACAAGGCAGCATGAGCCATCTGGATCCTCCACTAAATGCCTCTATTCTGTTCTTTTGTACTGTTGCACTCAACCTGTTTTGCCATGCTCTAAATCATTCTAGCTACACTGTACTTCTTTTCTTACATAATCCAAGGGAAAAATTAAAAAAACCCTAACAACTAACCATGTGGTGAGGCTGCCATGTAAGGGCAACACACACACACACACCCCCCTCCCTGTGTACAGGGCCCAAGTAAATTCCCAGCTCTGCTGCACAAGTAGGCTTATATAAGGTACTCTGGAGTCTATGGTCAATATACCTTTGCAATGTGGGGTCTCCAGCCAAAACGAGGAAAGTGAATAAGGTAGGTACAGTGGGTTTTCCAGTCTGTATAGGGATGGCTGACAAACTTAACTGGGATCTCTGGCTCTTTCCTAAAGTTATTGTTCCGACAAAAAAAGATTCCTGCTTCATCGCCCATCCTTCATCTGCCTTGTCTACTTAGAACATAGGCTTTTCAGGGCAGGGTCTGCCTCTCACTAAGGCAGTGTTTACACTTACAGTGGCGTGTAAAGTATATGCACTGCACACCCACCTAGCCTGGGTATAAACAGCAGTATAGACAGTGTGGCATTGCTTATGTGAGTAAAGACATGCCATAACCTTAGAATATATGCCCAGCACAACTCTCTACGCTCCCAAGCAGTGCCTCCCCATCTACACAGACATTTTTAGCAGTGTAGTGTCCCATTGCATCCCCACTGCCACAACCTTTCCTCGCCACAGTGAAAGGCCCCAGCAGTTGGGAGGTGCTGGAGCCTTTCCCCGCTGCCTCCCCATTTTCATGTTCTCTCATTTTGTGGATTCTGGAGCGACTCTGAAGTCCAAAGCGTGACGCGTATGCTTGTGAGCAGATTGGGAAGACAAAGTCATTGGTGAGCATCTTGGTAGCTATAACAGTGGTATGATGCTTTTCTCTTACAGCTAACAATCAATTATTTCTGTCCTCTTCAAAGGCTTGGGAAGCTCTGAGTGCTGTGTGTCACCATGCTGATCTATTTGACACAGCCTTCTCAAGATCGTCTGGTTTTATTGTATCAAAGTGTATGATGTTCTTGATGCTGTCCTTGTAGCGCTTTCTGGGGTGGCCTTGATTCCGACGTCCTTGTGCCAAGTCTCCATAGAAAATTTTTCTGGGGAGTCGATGTTCAGGCATCCTAATGATGTGTCCAACCCAGCACAGCTGGTCTTTTATCAGCGTGGCCTCGATGCTTATGGCATTTGATTTTTGGAGAACCTCATGGTTGGTAATTTTGTCTGGCCAGCGGATCCCTATAATGGCCCACAGACACCGCATATGGAAGGCTCCTAGCTGTTCTAAAAAAGGTTTAAAATACTTTCATCCCCGTGTGTCAAGACCTGAAGAGAAAGTGTTGGAATGGGCACCAGCAGCAGCATATGGAATGCAAACTTCTCTATGAATCTGTTCCATTTTCTCCAGATCCACAGTGAGGGGAAAGCCATCTTTTGAATGTCAGTGGGACTCGTGGTCCAAAGTCACATAAGATATGTCTACATTTAGGGCGGCATGTAGAATACGGACACAGCATACCCAGCGATCACAGGTATAAATAGCAGTATAGCTGAGGGAGTCCTGACATGCCTGAACCCTGCGGGTATGTAGCCTACACAGCTCTCTACTCACCCAAGCAGGGCCTGCCCTGTCTACACTGTTATTTTTAGCAGTGTAGTGTCCCATTGCCTCCCCACAGCCAGAATCTTTCCTCACCACAATGAAAGGCTCCAGCAGTGGGGAACTGCTGTAGCTTTTCCCTGCTGCCTCCCCCTTTCAATACTACGTGTAGCTACAAACTACAGTGTGGACACTGCCTGCTTTTTACTACAGCATGTTGCTACACATGCCCAACATGCTGCCGCAATGTAGACAAGGCCTATGTGTTTGGTACAGAGCCTTTCTTCCTTGATGCCTTTTGGAGTCCTGTAATATAAATCTTTTTTTAAATAGCAATAAAAGTCAGAGGACCCCTGGGCATGGGCTTCACAAGCCCCAAACACTAACCAATGATGAAAAGGGTTAGAAAGGAAAGAGACTTTTCTTCCTTTTTTTTAAGTGAAAGTTTAGATGCAATAGAGTTAGCCGAGTTTTGTAAACATATCCAGCCCTCTCACAGAGGTAAAACTGAGGGAGATGTTACAAAATTAACCCTCTAATACCAAAGACTTTGCATTCCAACTTGGTAAAAAAAATTGTTCAGTGCATCACCTCTTAATCAGGGTTAGTGTGTAAAGACACAAGTCTGAAGTTTTTATAGTTAGCAAACAGGAGCAGCAATGGGGAGTTTTGCAAGGGAGTTTTCCAGCCAAAGAAGAAGCAACTATGTGACCCTTGGGGTGAGTTTGTCATCAGTTAGTTTGTTGTGTGCTTGCTTGCCATGTGCCTGCTCAATTGAAATGTATAGTGTGTGCAGTTTGGGTGGCTGTGTGCTGAGCCTAGTGGTGTGCTAGGCAAGGCTGAGAGCTTCGTAATGAGGCTCTGGCTTGCCATCCTTTGATCCCTAATCCCTTTAGGATTCTTTGACATGGTGAACTGCCTGCCAGGTGCAAAGGATGCAGACCTCTCGAGATATCTAGTCAGACTTATGCGCAGTGCTGGGGGGAGCCAGTGATTGTAGTACATGTAGGTGACACAGGAAAGGATAGGAGAGATGTCCTGGAGGCCAAATTCAGGCTGCTAGATAAGAGATTCAAGTCCAGGACCTCCATGGCAGCATTATCTGAAATGCTTCCAGTTCCACTCACATGGCCAGTTAGACAGATAGAATTGCAGGGTCTGAATGGGTGGATAAGATGATGGTGTTTGGAGGAGGGATTTAGGTTCATTAGGACCTGGGGAACCTTTTGAGAAAGGCGGAGCCTATACAGGAAGGATAGGCTCATCCTAAGCCAAAACAGAACCAGATTGCTGGCATGTAAAATTAAAAAGGTCATAGAGAAGTTTGTAAACTAAGGGCTCTGGGAAAGCTGACTGGTGCTGAGAATCACACAGTTTGGAGAGAGATATCCCTTAGGAAAGGATTTATTAAAAGGGATTCTCTATATTCTAGGAAAGAGGAAAGGACAGATGTTGATAAAGTACAGGTAGAAACTGAACAGAAACAGTCAAACAAAAAGGAGTCCCATGCAACTCCATCACATGAAAGCAGAAAATTAAATATTGACAAATTTTATAAGTGCTTGTATACAAATGCTAAACGTCTAAATCCTAAGATGTGTGAACTTGGGTGACTGGTATTAAATGAGGTATCAATATAACAGGCATCACAGGAACTTGGTGGAACAATAGCAACCACGGACACGGTAATACCAGGGTACAAAATATATAGGAATGACAGAGTAAGTCAGGCTGGTGTGGGAGTGGCACTATATGTGAAAGAAAGCATAGAGTCAAATATAGTAAAAATCTTAAATGAATCAACCTGTACCATAGAATCTCTATGGATAGAAATTCCATGCTTGAATAATAAGAGTATAGCAGTAGGGATATACTACTGACCACCTGACAAGGATGTTGGCGTGATAGTGAAAAACTCAGGGAGATTAGAGAGGCTACAAAAACTGAAAGCTCAATAATAAAGGGGAATTTCAAATATCCCCATATTGACTGGGAACATGTCACCTCAGAATGGTATGCTGCCATAATATTTCTAGATACCATTAATTACTACTTCTTGGAGCAGCCAGTCCTAGAACCCACAAGGGGAGAGACAATTTTTGATTTAGTCCTAACTGGCACACAGGATCTGGTCCAAGTGGTGAAGAGAACTGAACAGCTCAGTAGTAGTGACCATAAAGTAATTAAATTTAACATCCTTGTGGAGGGGGGAAATACCAAAGAAACCCAGCACACTTCAAAAAGGGGAACTACACAAAAATGAGGAAGCAAGTTAAATGGAAAATAAAGGAACAATCACAAGAGTGAAATGCCTGCAAGCTACATGGAAACTTTTTTAAAACACCATAATAGAGGCTCAAATTAAATGTATGCCCCCCCGCCCGAAAAACAGTAAGAGGGTCAAAAAAATGCCACCGTAGCTAAACAACACAAAAAAGAGGCAGTTTGAGACAAAAAGGCATCCTTTAAAAATTGGAATATAAATTAAATTAAATTTAAATTTAAATTAATTTAAATTTAAAAATTAGAAGTCACATCCTAGTGAGGAAAATAGAAAAAAGCATAAACTCTGGCAAGTCAAGTGTAAAAGTATAAGTAGGCAGTCCAAAAATAGAATCTGAAGAGCAACTAGCAAATGACACAAAAAATAAAAGCAAACATTTTTAAGTCCCTCAGAGGCAGAAAGCCTGCCAAACAATTAGTAGGGTCACTGGACAACGGAGGTGCTAAAGAAGCATTCAAGAAAGACAAGGCCTTTGCAGAGAAGCTAAATGAATTGTTTGCACTGGTCTTCACTGCCGAGGATGTGAGGGAGATGCCCATCACTGAGCCATTCTTTTTAGGTGACAAATCTGAGGAACTGTCCCAGATTGAGGTGTCAACAGAGGAGGTTTTGGAACAAATTGATAAATTAAACATTAATAAGTCACCAGGACAAGATGGTGTTCACTCAACAGTTCTGAAGGAATTCAAATATGAAATTGCTAAACCCCTTCGTTTTCAGTTTAAACCGATTTTTACTGAAAAAATCCCAGGTTTTACAGAAAGTATTATTTATTTTTTTCCAATTTTCACCCTACTTTTGTATCATTCAAATATATAAAAAATAATGTGTTTTATTAGGAAAATACAATACATTGCAGGAGATATATGTATTTCGATAATACATTAGTCCGTGTGTATATGCAAAGCTGCCTGTTAAAGTAAGGCTATGTATTAGTCTAGAAGATACGCACAATAAACAAATAGGCACGCACACAAGCTCTAAAGTGCGTGTGCATCTGAACATACTGATGAATCTCACACCCACCACGTACACATTTCAAGCTGCTAGCAGATAATGGTTTCAAGATCTGACACATTAAAATGGGAAGAAAATTAAAATCTGTATCAGAATACATTTCAGAACACAAGGAAGTATTTGAAAGTTTAAAAAAACAAACACAGGAGAAAAGGATGAAGTTGAGTGCATGGACTGCAAATGATGTGACCCAATTATTAGATGCAAGTATTTACAGGCTAATAATTCTAAGTCTACAACAGTAAACTGTTTATTCAAATGAAAAGTTTTATTTGGGGATTAGAGAAATATTGTTTTTTTAAACTCAGAGGTGGCATTGTGTTTTGAGCTCTGTTTTAGTTGTGCAGCAAACCACGATGAATTCCATTCATCAAAGCATTAATCTACTGAATACTTTTTTCTCCATCCTTCTGTCCACCAAAATAAACCCCGAAATATACTCAGAAAAATTATTAATGTTTTTTTCCCACCAATTTTCACCTGTTTTTGTTGTTGTAGTAATAAACACGGATAAATTCCCAGGAAAAATTAAATAAAATAAATATCAAAAATGAAAGGCCCTAGAAATTGCAGACCTACTAACTGGAGTATGTAACCTATTGCTTAAATCAGACTCTGTACCACATGACTAGAGGATAGTTAATGTATCACTGATTTTTAAAAAAGGCTCAAGACGCAATTCCAGACGAGTAAGCATAACTTCAGTACCAGATAAATTGGTTGAAACTATAGTAAAGAACAGAATTATCAAAAGTTTCAGAGTAGCAGCCTTGTTAGTCTGTATCCGCAAAAAGAACAGGAGTACTTGTGGCACCTTAGAGACTAACAAATTTAATAGAGCATAAGCTTTTGTGGGCTCCAGCCCACTTCATTGGATGCATAGAATGGAACATATAGTAAGAAGATTATATATATATATACATACATACATACACATACACACACATACAGAGAAGGTGGAAGTTGCCATACAAACTGTAAAAGGCTAATTAATTAAGATGAGCTATTATCAGCAGGAGAAAAAAACTTTTGTAGTGATAATCAAGATGGCCCGTTTAGACAGTAGACAAGAAGGTGTGAGGATACTTAACATAGGGAAAAAGATTCAATATGTGTAATGACCCAGCCACTCCCAGTCTCTATTCAACCCCAAGTTAATGGTATCTAGTTTGCATATTAATTCAAGCTCAGCAGTTTCTCGTTGGAGTCTGTTTTTGAAGCTTTTCTGTTGCAAAATTGCCACCCTTAAATCTTTTACTGAATGGCCAGAGAGGTTAAAAAGTGTTCTCCTACTGGTTTTTGAATGTTATGATTCCTGATGTCAGATTTCTATCCATTTATTCTTTTGCGTAGATACACACATAGATAAACACAATATGTTGAGGAAGAGTAAATACAGCTTTTGTAAAAGGAAATCATGCCTCACCAATTTATTTGAATTATTTGAAGGGGGTCAACAAATGTGGACAAAGGTGATTCAGTGCATATAGTGTACTTGGACTCTTAGAACGCTTTTGACAAGGTCCCTCACCAAAAGCTCTGAAGCAAAATAAGAAATCATGGGATAAGAGGGAAGGTACTCTGGTGAATCAGTAACTGGTTAAAAGATAGGAAATAAAGAGTTGGAATAAATTATCAGTTTTCAGAATGAAGAAGGGTAAATAGCAGGGTTCCCCAAGGATCTGTCCTGGGACCAGTGCTGTTCAACATATTCACAAATGATCAGGAAAAAAGAAGTAAACAGTGATGTGGAAAAGTTTCCAGATGATAAGAAAATTACCCGAGATAGTTACGTCGAAAGCTGACTGGGAAGAGTTAAAAAGGGATCTCACAAAACTGGGTGACTGGGCAACAAAATGGCAGAGGACATTCAATATTGGATAAATGCAAATTAATGCACATTGGAAAACATAATCCCAACTATACATACAAAATGATGGGACCTAAATGAGCTATTACTACTCAAGAAAGAGATCTTGGAATCATCATGGATAGTTCTCTGAAAACATGCACTCAATGTGTAGCAGCAGTTAATAAAACTAACAAAACGTTAGGAATGCAGTGATCAGTTCTGGGTCTGGGTCTGTTTGATATCTTCATAAGTGATTTAGATAATGGCATAGCGTACACTTATAAAGTTTGCGGACGATACCAAGCTGAGAGGGGTTGCAAGTGCTTTGGAAGATAGGATTAAAATTCAAAATGATCTGGACAAACTGGAGAAATGGTCTGAAGTCAACAGGATGAAATTCAATAAGGACAAATGCAAAGTACTCCCCTTAGGAAGGAACAATCAGAATGGGAAATGACTGCCTAGGAGGGAGTACTGCAGAAAGGGATCTCAGGGTCCTAGTGGATCACAAGCTAAATATGAGTGAACAGTACAATGTTTCCAAAAAAGCAACCATCAATCTGGGATGTATTAGCAGGAGTGTTGTAAATAAGACACGAGAAGAAATTCTTCCGCACCACTCCACACTGATTAGGCCTCAACTGGAGTATTATGACCAGTTCTGGGCGCCACATTTCAGGAAAGATGTGGACAAATTGGAGAAAGTCCAGAGAAGACCAACAAAAATTATTAAAGGTCTAGAAAATATGAGCGATGAGGGAAGATTGACAAAATTGGATTTGTTTAGTCTGGAAAATAGAAGACAGAGGGGACACAATAACAGTTTTCAAGTACATAAAAGATTGTTACAAGGAGGATGGAGTAAAATTGTTCTCCTTAACCCCTGAGAGTAGGACAAGAAGCAATGGGCTTAAATTGCAGCAAGGGAGGTTTAGGTTGTAGATTAGGAAAAACTTCCTAACTGTCAGGGTGTTTAAGCACTGGAATAAATTGCCTAGGGAGGTTGTGGAATCCATCTGTCATAACCACAGGGGTAGCCTTAATTCCTCCTTACTTGTAAGGGGTTAAGAAGCTCAAGTAACCTGGTTGGCACCTGACTAAAGGAACCAATGGGGACAAAAGATACTGTCAAATCTGGTGTGGGGGAGAGGTTTTGTTTTGGGTTCTTTGTTTCTGTGGCCTTGGGTCTAAGAGGGACCAGACATCAATCCATGTTCTCCAAATCTTTTTGACCAAGTCTCTCATATTTCAAACTTGTAAGTAACAGCCAGGCAAGGTGTATCAGTTTATCTTTGTTTTCTCAACTTGTGATTTTTCCCTTTGCTAGAGGGAGGTTTATCCCTGTTTTGCTGTACCTTTGAAACTAAGGCTAGAGGGGGTTCCTCTGTGCTCTTTGAATTTCTGCTACTCTGTAACAAGCCTAAGTTTACAGAGGTGATTCTTTTACCTTTTTCTCTTTAAATAAAATCCTTCTTTTTAAGAACCTGACTGATTTCTCCATTGTTCTGAGACCATGGAGTTTGGGACTGTAGTCCCTTTGTAACCAATTGATGAGGATATATGCTCAAGCCTTCCCCAGGACAGGGGGTGTAGGCTTGGGGGAATAGGACTCCAAGTGGTCCTGCTCCTGATTGTTTGTTAAATCACTTGGTGGTGGCAGCGATCCCAAGGCAAGAAAGGAATCTGTGCCTTGGAGAAGTTTTAACCTAAGCTGGTAAGAATAAGCTTAGGGGGTCTTTCATGCTGGTCCCCACATCTGTAGCCCAGAGTTTGGAGTGGGGAAGGAACCCTGACACCGTCACTGGAGATTTTTAAGAGCAGGATAGATAAACACCTGTCAGGGATGGTCTAGATAATACTTAGTCTTGCTATGTGTGCAGGGGACTGAACAGATGACCTCTCAAGGTCCCTTCCAGTCCTACAATTCTATGAACCATTAGGAAAAGGATAGATAATAAAACAGCAAATATCAAAATGACATTATTTAAATCCATGATACACCCACACCTTGAATACTGTGTGCAGTTCTGGTCACCCCATCTCAAAATAAAAAAAATATATTAGAATTGGAAAAAGTACAGAGAAGGGCAACAAAAATGATCAGTGAAATGGAACAGCTTCCATATGAGGAGAGATTAAAAACACTGGGACTGTTCACTTTAGAAAAGAGACAGCTAAAAGGTGATATGACAAAGGTCTATAAAATCATTAACTCTCTGTAGAAAGAGAATAAGGAAGTGTTTATCACATGACAGAAGAACCATGGGTTACCAAATGAAATTAATAGGCAGCAGGTTTAAAACAAACATAAAAAAGTACTTCTCCACGTCACACACTGTCAGCCTGTGGAACTCATTGCCAGGGGATACTGGGAAGGCCAAAAGTATGAGTAGGCTCAAAAAAGAATTAGATTAATGGAAGACAGGTCTATGGCTGTTAGCCAAGATGGTCATGGACACAACCTCAAGCTCTGCTTGTCCCTACACCTCTAACTGACAGAAGCTTGGACTGGACAACAGGGGATGTATCACTCAATAATTGCCCTGTTCAGTTCATTCTCTCAGAAGCATCTGGCACCGGCCACTGTCAGAAGACAGGACACTGGACTAGATGGACCATTGGTCTGACCCAACGTGATCATTCTTATGTTCTTATATTGTCATTTTTCAGTTAGGAAAGGAGGTTTTCATTAGGTGAAAAGTTATCTGGCTATCTAAGTCTCATGACTCTAATGTAGCTTAAGTGACAACATCCCCTTCCCACCCATCAGAGATAGAATCATAGAAGAATCATGGAAGATTAGGGTTGGAAGAGACCTCAGGAGGTCATCTAGTCCAAACCCCTGCTCAAAGCAGGACCAACATCAATTAAATCATCCCACCCAGGGCTTTCTCAAGCCTGACCTTAAAAACTTTGAAGGAAGGAGATTCCACCACCTCCCTAGGTAACGCATTCCAGTGTTTCACCACCCTCCGAGTGAAATAGTGTTTCCTAATATCCAACCTAGACCTCCCCCACTGCAACTTGAGACCATTGCTCCTTGTTCTGTCATCTGCCACCACTGAGAACAGCTGAGCTCCATCCTCTTTGGGACCCCCTTCAGGTAGTTGAAGGATGCTATCAAATCCCCCCTCACTCTCCTCTTCTGCAGAGAACAAGCCCAGTTCCCGCAGCCTCTCCTCGTAAGGCATGTGTCCCAACCCCCTGATAATTTATGTTGCCCTCCGCTGGACTCTCTCCAATTTGTCCACATCCTTTCTGGAATGGGGAGCCCAAAACTGGACGGAATACTCCAGATGTGGCCTCAGCAGTGCTGAATAGAGGAGAATAATCACTTCCCTCAATCTGCTGCCAATGCTCTTACAACTGCAGCCCAATATGCCGTTAGCCTTCTTGGCAACAAGGGCACATTGCTGACTCATATCCAGCTTCTCGTTCACTGTAATCCCCAGGTCCTTTTCTGTAAAACTGTTGCTTAGCTAGTCGGTCCCCAGCCTGTAGCAGTGCATGACTTCTTCCATCCTAAGTGCAGGACTCTGCACTTGTCCTTGTTGAACCTAATAAGATTTCTTTTGGCCCAATCCTCCAATTTGTTTAGGTCACTCTGGACCCTATTCCTACCCTCCAGCATATCTACCTCTCCCCCCAGCTTAGTGTCATCTGCGAACTTGCTGAGGGTGCAATCTATCCCATCGTCCAGATCATTAATAAAGGTGTTGAACAAAACCGGCCCCAGGACTGAACCCTGGGGCACTCCACTTGATTCCGGCTGCCAACTAGACATTGAGCCGTTGATCACTACCCATTGAGCACGATAATCTAGCCAGCTTTCTATCCACTTTATAGTCCATTCATCCAATCCATACTCTTTTAACTTGCAGAATACTGTTGGAGACTGTATCAAAAGCTTTGCTAAAGTCAAGATATATCATGTCCACCTCTTTCCCCACAGGCACAGAGACAGTTATCTCATCATAGAAGGCAATCAGGTTGGTCAGGCATGACTTGCCCTTGGTGAATCCATGTTGACTGTTCCTTATCACCTTCATCTCCTCCAAGTGCTTCAAAATGGTTTTCTTGAGGACCTGCTCCCTGATTTTTCCAGGGACTGAGGTGAGGCTGACAAGTCTGTAGTTCCCCGGTTCTGCTTCTTCCCTTTTTAAAAGATGGGCACTATATTTGCCTATTTTCAATCGTCTGGGACCTCCCCCGATCGCCACAAGTTTTCAAAGATAATGTCCAATCGCTCTGTAACCACATCAAATCTGGACCCATGGACTTGTGTATGTCCAGCTTTTCTAAATAGTCCTTAACCTGTTCTTTCACTACTGAGGGCTGCTCACCTCTTCCCCATACTGTGTTGCCCAGGACAGCAGTGTGGGAGCTGACCTTGTCTGTGAAGGCAAAAAAAGCATTAAGTACTTCAGCTTTTTGCACATCATCTGTCCCTAGGTTTCCTCCCCCATTCATTAAGGGTCCCACAGTTTCCCTGACCTTTTTCTTGTTGCTAACATACCTGTAGAAACCCTTCTTGTTACCCTTCACATCCCTTGCTAGCTGCAACTCCAGCTGTGTTTGGCCTTCCTGATTATACCCCTGCATGCTCGATCAATATTTTTTATACTTCTCCCTAGTCATCTGACCAAGTTTCCAATTCTTGTAAGCTTCCTTTTTGTGTTTAAGCTCACCGAATATTTCACAGTTAAGCCAAGCTGGTCTCTTGCCATATTTGCTATTCTTTCTACACATTGGGACGGTCCATATGATTTCTATAAGGTCTTCCTCAGAAGTACCAGCAGCTCCCACAGCCAGGGGCACTCACAGAATAGCACAGTGTTAAAAAACCTGATTCTCAACTACACCAGTAACTCAGTACCATTTTTATCATTGGTGGCAGTGGCTATAATATAGATATTAACTTTTCTAAGGGGCGGTTCAGGCTACCTATCCAGAACCTGTCACAGACACTACAATTTGTTTATTTAATAATACTAAAACCTTCAACTATTAAATATATCACACACTGAAAAAACCTATATTAAACCTATCTTCGAAAGTTAGGAAAAGCCAAATTCATAGATTCCTATTCAACCTTAATTCTGCTCCCTTGCACATCTATCCTGTGCACTGAATAAGGCAGGAGTCCTGTGGAAAAAGTAGCATGTGCTCATGTAATTAAAGACTGTATCAGATGCACCAGGGGTCCAAATTAAGGTACCTTACTTTTAGTTTTTCCTAGCTTTTGCGTGTTTGAGTTTTCAATCTAAATAATGTTATTTATTGTAGGTTTGTGTATGTAAGTGTTTGTGTGATTTCCTTTTTTTTTTTTTTTTTAAAAAAAGGTAAAACAAATTCTATTATGTGCACCTCGAACAACCCTCTATTGCACATCATCATCAGGCTAGAGGCATGAGCCGTTAGTACTGCAGCACTTGAGCTACAGGACTAACCAGATGAGCAGGCAGCAAGAGAACATTATTTTCCCAGAGGTGACAATTGGTTGCTAGATCCTGGTGCTGGTCCCAGAGAATAGCCAGGACTCAGGAATAAGTCCAGTCCAGCCTGACTCTGTCCTCCACCGCTCTACCGCCATCCTCACACCCACAGTTTGGGGAGTTCCTCTCCCATGTGTTGCTGTTCTGAGAGCTCCCTGGTCTTCTCCATGTAGTAGGAGCTGCTGCTACTGCTGCACTGGCGGCATCATGAGTCTGACTTCAGTATGTTCAAAGATTTGGGCAGGCTGGCAGAAACTCAACAGAGAGAAGGAAATGGTGATTTTTAACACTCAGGCAAACCTGAGTAGAGTTTCATAGGATGAAGAAAAGGCAATTCTGTAGAACAAGGAGATGTTCCCTGCTGAGTATAACAGGCCTGCTGAAATCAATAGGAATGCAAGACCTTCTCAAAGAAAAGGTTCCAAGCTTCCTTTACACTGGAAAATATTAGGCAACCTAAATATAGGAGTCATTACCAGGTTCCCCGAAAATAAGCAGTTTAAAGCCCAGCCCATTAGTATTTCTGTGGTGTCATGGAGTTAACATTATTTCTAGAACAGTCTAAGACAGGGGTCCGCAACCTTCGGCACGCGACCCATCAGAGTAATCCACTGGCAGGCTGCGAGACATTTGGCTTACGTTGACCATCCGCAGGCACGGCCCCCCACAGCTCCCAGTGGCCACGGTTTGCTGTTCCACTTCCTGTAGCTCCCATTGGCCAGGAACAGCAAACCGCGGCCACTGGGAGCTGTGGGGGGCCATGCCTGCAGACGGTCAATGTAAACAAAATGTCTGGCAGCCCACCAGCGGATTACCCTGATGGGACGTGTGCTGAAGGCTGCCGACCCCTGGTCTAAGAGACTGTGGACTCAATGGGAATCCTCAAATGCATAAAGTTACTTACATAAACGAATGCAGGACCAGGCCCTAAATTCTTTCACTAACTAGATTAGCTGATCCTAGATAAGTGAGTTCTCCTGTTCTCAGAGGAAGAAAAACTACAACATTAATATTAATTTTTATAATTTTGCACATAATGAGAAAACAGTCCAGGTAAGAGAGGAAAACTGTTGGTCCTAGGAAGCAGCAACAGGAGCTTTCTGTGTTAAGTTTTATATTAATTGTGCATATTCCTAAAAGGTCAGTGCACATTAAAAAATGTGCATTACATAGGGTTGCCAATTTTGGTTGGATATATTCCTGGAGAATTCATCACATGACACAATCTTTAATTAAAAATTAATCTTTAATTCCTGGCAACTCCAGGCCAATCCTGGAGGGTTGGCAACCCTGTCATTACAAATCTGTGTTTCCATGTAAGCCTTTGTGCATTATGGGAGACATTTTCTGGTTGCTTGTCTGCCTAAGTCTGCCCAGTTCAGTCAGTATGTACACTCAAAAACTGCAGCAGGTTGCTGGATAATGTAACTGCTATAAAGCTGCAGAGGAGCATTAGGCCCTCTCATCAGTCTTCTATTGTGTTAGGCCCTGGAGCATTTCCTAATACAGTAATGCAAGTGATGTTAATCAGATCCCCACATCTTGATGCCTTACAGAGTTTCTAGAGAGCCATATTGATCAATATCATCACTTTCCCATCATTGTGGAAGGGGAGTAATTTTATATATGCATCATTTGTTGAGATTAATATTTTTGCCCACCTTAACTTTAATAGGCAATCTGTTTTACAGACTTTGTCCTTTTACTAATTTTTGCTCATGCTGGGTAATAGTTTAACAATATGCTGAAGTATTCCCGATTATCTACTTTTGGGGAGAAAAATGAATGACTAACACAAACTTTTGCCACTAAGGCCAAGATCTTCATTCTTGATAACATTTTCAATTTAATATTTCCTTTCACAGCACATTGATTAATGTACTGCTAGTCTACAGTTTTCTTCAAATGAGATATTTTGTACATTTCAGAATAAACAACTAGTTAATATATTTGCTGTCCTTTTAAGGCTGTTAGAGATCAAAAACAAAATTTCTTGTCACATCCACTGCAAAATAAGTCACTGTGAGAATATCAATAGTATTTTTTAACAAACAAACCAAAGCTATTTGAATAATATATAGGGGACATGGAAATGTCCGAAAGAGACTGATTAATAGACTTTTACGTGTTGTTTTTAAATTACAATCCAACTGCAGAAGAATACTTTAAAGGTCAAACTGATACTAAAGACAGGCAAGTAATCTGAATCATCTATGATGAATGAGCTGTTAATTATGTATAATAGTTCAGTAGGCAGCTGCTAAAAGTTTCTGAAACTACATAGCATCTTACATTTATAGTGAAGATTTTAAAGTAAAATTAATATATTTTAATCAAAGAACCAGCATGCTGAAAAGTACAATCTGCACACTTTATTCATATGAGTATCAGCTGCTGTAATGGGCATACTTTGATTAGTAAAACAAGTAGAATTTGGCCCTAAGTGATTCACTATTTAAGAGCGAATTTAACACTCACTATTCTGTTCATTTAGCTTTTCTTTAACAGATCAGATCTATTTTTAAATAGGAAACGTGTAGTTTATTTCTTCTTAGTTTTTTTCTGAGCTAGAAGACAATTCTACTGATACTCAGGGCCCAATTATGCCTCCTTTGAGAAAGGAATAGGGAGAAGGCACATGCCTGAGCTTCACAATGGAAGAATGATGTCTCTGAAACAGACAGTGCTACCTGGGCATTGGGAAATTACCCCTTATAACACACACACACACACACACTCTCTCTCTCTCTCTCTCTCTCTCCCCCCCCTCCCCCCGTGCAGACATACCAAATCTTGGGGATAACACTGCTTCTCTACTTCTCACACGTGTATTGTCAGGATATATTCATCACTGTTTGCAAGGTGCTCAGATTCTGCAGTGATGAAGGCCATACTAAGTTCCTAGAAACACAAAACAGTTTTTAACTACTCTTTGCTATTCATACTGCAGAGCCCATACTGCTAGGGGAGAATAAGCTAATTCTTTTCTGACTTGCACATTATCATCAGAATTGTTAACCAGGTTCCAGTTGGCAAATTTTTATTACTTGTGATGTGCAAGCCAAAAAGAACCAAGTCTGACACTGGGATACTCCATGCTGAGTTCACAGGGCTAGCAGTTAGAAAATCCAATTTTTTACATGTAAAAAAATTGATCTATGTCACTTGGGGGTCTAAAGGAATGAGTCACTTGGTGGGGTATAACTTGGGTTACCACCTTTGAAATGCAAAAAAAGGCAACACCGCAACCTTCCTCCTCCTTCAACAGCCATGTATAGAATCCAGAGAGAACACACATATAGATAAGATTGATAACATCATTTTCTTACTGCAGACATGGGAACACTGCAGCATCTTTACCTGGACACGGAAACTTTTAATATTAGATATCCCAGTGCATTGTGATAATAATGCAAATCTTTAGACTCACATAAATAACCCAGCAGATTTAATTATTTTTCTGGCAACTGGCAAATCCATAGAAAAGCAGCCAAGCCAGTCAAATATCGGTCAGGTGGTAATCCTAGGTATAACTGTGCTCCAAAATGCTAGCGCCCCACTCTGCCCTTTCCTAATGATGCTGGAATTGATAGTTCCAGTGGAACAAAAGAGTAACTGATCACCTGGATGGAATTTTCTGGAGCAAGTCACTCCTTAATTCACTCGATCAGCCTCTGAGTCTTCAATTCCTGTAAGCTTTTTCAGCTTTAGGCTACTCCTCTGCTAGGGCTACTAATATAACAACAGACATTGACCAGCTCCTACATAGGGGTAAAGGGGGAAACAAGAGCCCCCTCTCCATACCCCTGCACAGGAGGTGGTCAGAGTTCTAATGGGAGAGTAGGACCTCCTCTTTCCTAGCACTCCCACAGGTACTAGGGATCAGGGAGAGGTAAGGGGCATGGAGAGGGGGCTCTTGTTGTAACCTCCTGCTACACTGGCCAACAGGGAATGTCCATAAAGGTGGTAAAGCAGTGTGTGCTGGCTAGAAGCCCCTAAGAAAGAACCTAGCTGGGTCTCTCCATGCCACTTCCTGCACTCCTAGAGCAGAAAACAGCCCATAGTTTGGAATTCCCAACTGCTAGTGGTCAACGCGGCTTCTAACTCCTCTTTAAATACTAGACACCTATTTCTAGGTGGCCTTATGAAAGACTGTGGAACAAGGCAGGTCCAGGAGTGCAGTGTTGATGAGGCTCCGCTCTCCTTTATACTCCTATTTATCGAGGTGGTAAGTCAGTTCAAGCATCGTGTCACATTAGATTACCCCTTTCTGTGGCAAGCCACCCAGGGTTGGATGTGATTCGGCAACGGAGCTTTTACAGTTGAACTGCTACATCCCTCTTTATCCTGTGAGGACCTCACAATCGCAACACATGTCCTCGGGACCACATGCCTCAATTACTGTAATCCTCACTTAGCAGGGCTTCTCCAGTGCTGGCAGCTTGTTCAGAATGCAAGGAGGCCAGCACATATGCCCTCTGGCTGGAACTACTGTTTCCATGGAAGAGCCACCACTCTGTGTGCTTCTCATCAGCTGCCTGCTGCAGTGGATTGATTTTAAGATAGCATCCTTGATTTTTAATGGTGTCGAAGTCAGTTATAGGAGATATCTCATCCTTCAGCCTCAGCTTGGTGGATCTCTGCAGTCAGGCACTATCCATCATTTAAGTTCCCTACCTCTGCTTCTTAAGATGGGTCTAAAATATGAGAATTGCTTCTCCATAAAATCCATTTCCATCAAGCTCTCCCTGACTTTTATAAAACACCTTAAAACTTTTTGCTATAAAGGTTTATTTGTTACTATAAGAATTGTGGGCCCTATATTTATGCCTCTCTGTCCTTCTACCCATTTTTGTCTTTTGTTTTTTCTAGATCCCTTTGACTAGTTTTATTTTTTCAAAGATAGTTTTACTATTTTAATGCTTTCAATTATTGCAATGTTTTTAATAAAGTACAGTTCTTTAGTTCTGTTACACTCATTATTTTTCATTATCATCGTGAGATGGGGCAAAAGCCAGTAAGTAACACAATGTAACATTTCTAAATGGTTCCAAAAGGAATAATGGTTTTCAATGGCCCTAGGCAAATGCAAGGTACCTCTGAACAGGGAGTGCCTGCAGTAGCCCTGTTAAAAATAAGTACTGTATCTGCACTGTGGATAGACAGGTTACAATGAGAGAGAGAAAGAGCATTCAGCTCTGCTTGTACAATAACAAAATGAAGTGTGTCGGGAAAATGCCATAGTCTCCAGATTTACACATACTGCATTAAGATCTATGCCTACATTAATATGAAGTTTGTTTTGTTATTATACAAGCACAAACACACACCATGTTAAGGCTGTATTTTAATAACTTTAGAAAAAAATGGAAAAGTTAATTATATAACAATTAATGGTCAACATACAATATATTGCTTAACACTTAATTCCATAGTTAAATATGTAACAATATGCATCACAACAGTATAATTGTAATTCCTTATTGTACATGACCAAAACATCAATAATTGAAATCCTCCCTCCAAAAAAACCCAAAAAATCCACACCTGAAACGAACATTATAGCTGGTGGCTAGTTCCAAACAAACCCCATCCTGCACATAGGGAATGAACTAGGCTCAAGTCTGTATTCACTAACAATTCAAACCTCAGAAGCTACAGGAGCATTGTCTGTCAGCATTTTCGAGAGAAACTGATATAATCCCACCTACTGTTTAGCTGTGCTAGACTTTCTATACAAACGGTCCTATCACATTATTAAGAAGCAAAATAATATCTCATCAAGTACTGGAGCTGCTCAATCAGAGGAAAGCACTTAATGCCATTTCCTTTACTATGTACAGCTTTAATTTTTAAAACACCAGGCAGTGCCCATCCTAGAAATCTTCATAAGAAGCATGGCGATCACCAAGTCTCTTTACAACTCCACTCTGAACTACCATATCTCCAAATCGATCCCCTTTCTCTATCAACAGGAAACTTTCCTGATATCACTCAATTTCCCCTCTCCACCACTGTGAGATTCCTGCCGTTCCCTTTTTCTGCCCTACCCCTCAGACAAAGTTCCCACCTGTACTCCAGCCTCAACCTTCCCACAGCTTTTGGCATTGTTGATCACCCCCTTCTCCAGGACATTCTGTCCCCCCTTGGCTTTCATTGCCTCCACCCCCTTCCCTTTGCCATTTCAGTGTTTCCTTTGGTGATTTCTCTCTCACTCCCTCTGCAAAGGACCTACAGGGCTTTGTCCTTGTCCATTCTGTTGGTTGGCCTTGGCCAACCTCATCCATTCACACAAATTTAACTATCATCTTTATTCTGATGGCTTTCAAATCTGTTTCTCCATGCCTGACCAGTCTCTCCCTGTCCAGTCCTGTATATTTAAATTTCTTTCTCCGGGGTTTCAACCTGGATGGCTCACCGACAACTCAAGCTGAACATGCTCATGCAGCGCAGAAGCATTATCACTTGGGATATTTAAAACTAGACTGAACACAAACCAAGAAGGAATCTCTTAGAATGTGGTTCTTCTCTAATAAATGACATCGGGGGTCCCATGGTTGTTGTCTCTCAGTGATTTCCGTATCAAATGCATTTATCTTAAAAGTAAAATGATGAGATATGAGCCTTGACAGTTTGACTCTTAGAGAATTTCTTGTGTGTGTTTTGCTAAAAATAATTGATTTCTTGTGCTATTTTCACTGTCTGTATTAAACTACTTATTTTTTGATTAGGCACTTGAAATTTCTAACCACTTATTGCTCATCTTATCTTAAATTGGGGCAACGATTTAATTATTTGACCTATACCCAGTAAAAGGTTTTTAGTGGCACACATGCTTTAAGCCCAAACTATTATTATAAAATTGGCTAAATACATTAGGAATATTTTCACAGGAGAAAATTATATGTCTCTGCAGAATGTTTTACAGCAAAGACCTTTATACAAGAGTGTTACATCATAAGTGACACCATATGTTCCTACACTTCAGCTTGCAAGAAATACTGACTGTAAAACAAAACGTAATGAAGTCTTTCTGAAAAACTACTGCCCTGTGATCCTTGAAATATGTGCATATTTTAAGGAGCCAAGAATCAGACCAATCTAATTAAGAAATAGATAATTAAAAGACCATCAAAAATGTTGGCAAATCATGCTCAGGACACATAACCTGATGTTTGCACTAGTTTTTATGTAGGATTAAAATAGTAATGGAACCTCATCTGAGATATAATCTATGGATGATTTAGAGAGATTGAACTGCACTCAAACAGGCTTTATAATAAAAAATCCCATTAAAAACTCAACATTAAACACCACCAGAACCTGCAGTAATTGTGGTATCTTTCTGTACATATAACAGGAGGTGCTATAGTACCAATCTCTACAGAGTGAAAAATGTTTAGGCTAAGATTTGTAAAGCCACCTAAGGGATTGGATACCCATGTCACAACTGGGTGTCCAAATTCCTAAGGTATGAAAATCTCAATCTTAACTGCAAATGGTGCCCATTGTAAGTGCTTGTAGAAATTAGCATTTGCACTACACTTCTCATAGTCATTCTGTACAAAATGGACTGTGGGTTCTCTTCCCGAGAGCTTCTTTCAAATGTATGGTCACTGCTTCATACAAGTATCAACTAACCGGTCCACCAAGTTAGTGCACGCAAGAACATCAAAAGCAGCAACCTACCTGCCTGAAATAATGTGCCTAATATGCAAAGCACACTAACCCCCGCCAGCTTCGAAGAGGCTAGTTCACCAAGATGCCACCCTCCACATCTGCCAAGTCACACTGCCCCACAGTTTAGACTATGGGGGGGTATGAATTATAGCATGCACCCAAGTGCCGTGCTGTAACTTACCCGTGTAGACGCTGAAGGCGCGAACAAAAAGGTACCCAACTTCATGTTAATGCAGAAGTGGGCAAACTACAGCCCACGGGCCATATCCGGCCTGTGGGACCGTCCTGCCTGGCCCCTGAGCTCCTGGCCCAGAAGGCTAGCCCCCGGCCCCTCCCCTGCTGTTCCCCCTCCCGCGCAGCCTCAGCTCACTGAGCCGCCGGCGCAATGCTCTAGGCAGCAGGGCTGCGAGCTCTTGCCGGGCAGTGCAGCTGCAGAGCCGCGGCCTGACCCAGTGCTCTGTGCTGCGCGGTGGCGTGGCTGGCTCCACCCGGGCGGCACGGCTGCCTGGCCTGGTGCTCTGGGCAGTGTGGCTGTAGCGCCGCCAGCCACCAGCGCTCCAGGCAGCGCGGTCAGGGGGCAGGAAGCAGGGGGGATTGGATAGAGGGCAGGGGAGTTCGGGGTGGGGGTGTGGATGGGGGCGGGGCGGTCAGAGGGCGGGGAACAGGGGAATTGAATGGGGGCAGGGGTTCCGGGGGGACAGTCAGGAATGAGAGGAGGGGTTGGATGGGGCAGTGGGGGGTAGTCGGGGAGAGGGTCAGGGGCAGTCAGGGGACAGGGAACAGGGGGGTTGGATGGGGCAGGAGTCCTGGGGGGGCAGTCAGGGGGCGAGAAGCAGGGGGGGTCAGATAGGGGGCAGGGGCCAGGCCATCCCTGACTGTTTGGGGAGGCACAGCCTCCCCTAACCGGCTCTACATACAATTTCAGAAACCCGATGTGGCCCTCAGGCCAAAAGGTTTGCCCGCCCCTGTGTTAATGTATTCCTCTTTGAACAGTACTACCTTAACACAAAGTAGGTACCTTTTCCTTCGCATCCAAGGCGGACACATGGGAGAGTTACAGTACTGCACTTTGGTGTGCTCTGCAATTCACATCCCCATAGTCCAAACTACAGGGCAAGGGAGATATAGTCTTGGACACCCATCAGAGAGGATTAAATCTGCTATGCACCACTTCCTCCCACCCACCAGCATGTCTGCAATGATATCAAGGTACTGACTGAAATCAGTGGTCAGGCTGACCATCCTGTCACACAGTCTTATACTAAGTCAGGGTTTTTTTAAGTCCACCAATCATGACTGAACAAAGAATTTTGAATTCTGATCACAAAGATTTGTGCTCTTTTGTTTCTCCTCAGGTTAGCAATCTCTGGCTAACAGCTGACTGCACCACTGATTAATATAAACAACTTTCTTAGCCAGAAGTTGTCTATAGTAGTAATACAAAAACTAAGGTTGTTGCACTACACTGCAACATGAAAAACAGGTCACAAGAAACAAGATTAGAAATTAAAGCTGCCTTTGCAAACGTGATCATAGCATGTAATCCCTTCATCAATTTTTACTTAAAGCGTCAATCCTTTGTTATTAAGATTCTGGGGGGAGAGAGGACCTTAAATTGCATTTTTTACTTGTGAGCAAGGATCTTTAAGACAATCTCATTACAAGCACATTGTCATCTATTAATGGGTTTTCTGCATCAAAAATTAAAAAGTAGCTTAGTTTCCCTTTGGCCTAGCAAAAAAAGAGATCTCCCTAAGAAGCTAATTTTAAAAGGAAACACACTGATAATGTTGATATCATGATAATGATTAAAATTAAAAATTTTCTATGCATGATAGTAAAGCTTTATTTCCCCTAAGATATTATCTTTAAAAGACCTAATAGGAGATAGTGTTGCCTAGTGGGCAGCGCACTGGCCTGGGACTCAGGATATCTGGGTTCCATGCCTAGCTTTGCTGCTGGGTGCCTTGGGCAAGTCACTTCCTATCTCAGATTCCCCATCTGTATAACACGGATAATAATACTGAACTCCTTTGTAAAGCGCTTTGAAATCAACTGATGAAAAGGGCTATATCTGAAAAGCTGGCTATTCGATTTATCAGTTCACCAGCAGCTCTATCAAAACATCAAGCTTCGACCTTGCAAAGACTTACGCATATACATAACGATATGTGTGCAAGCAGTCCTACTGAAATCAACACTCACAAACCAAAGTTGTGCAATCCCGGCGTGATGGCCACCTTCTTGGGGACTTAACAAGGGACCTCCAGAGTTGAAAGTGAGAGTTTCTCCAGCTGGAGTTTAGAAACCAAGGCTCCCTAGGTGACACTGTAATCTTCTTTCATTCAGGCACAGAGGGGGTCCTGAAACACATATGCACCTTCAGGTTATGTCTATGTCAAGTCTTTGCGGACTGTGGCCTGCAACTGAAAGGTGTAAAAGAGGAGAGGATTTTCTGATGGCTCTTCACAGCATCCAAGCCACAGGTGTAAAAAAACAATCAAAGATACAGTGCCCCAATCACCCAGGCCACTGCAGCTGTTTCCATCCAGAAGACCACAATGTTCACTTGAGCCTGTCAGCAGTTCAACGGGTCTCTGAGGAATGCAGCAGTCAGTTTATACAATTAGAATCAGAGCAGCAAATTTCAGGTCAGGGGATGTGTACTGGGGCTGGAGGGGGCAGACTTACTACAATTGCTGATTGCCAGAATATTCATTAACGAGATTAGTCTGATGACCAGTATATTAGGGATTTCCAGTTCCTTCTCTTGCCAGCTGTTCTGCTTAAACACACTGTAGACATTACCCTGGGGATGATACGACATTGTGTGTTTATTTCAGTAGCTGCTTAATCTTCTAGATTTTTTTTTCAGTTTTCTGCACAATACTTTTAAAAAAAGATGGCTTTACAAAAACAAGGATAATTGAACAAACAGAAGATACAGGAGCTGAACTGCTATAATGGCCCTATCCTTCCAGGTAAGGCATGCTTCCTGACTGGTGTGCAGTGCCCTGATCTTTCAGAGAACTGAGGCACTCAAGGAGCTCCTAGGAAGTACACAGCACCTTGAAAGAGCAGCCCCTAACAAGCCTGTGCAAAATAACAGCACACAGTAAAATGCCAAGCATTATCGAAATAACTATCAAGGACAATTGACTTCCTTGCATCTACTATTGAACAGATGGAAACAGAAACTATGGCAAAACCTGTAATATAAACCGATATTGCCCTCAGCAATCTCTGTTACAGGAAACAGACAGACCATCACACCAATATTTTAACAGAATTTCGGCTCACAGTGCAGGATTAGATGACATCACTACTTACAGTATTAAATGCTCAATCCAGCTGAAATTAACCTAGGCAGCTGCAGTCTCCCAGAAGCTCCGTAAAATTCCTATTAATCCAATAGCTAGACTCAGCTCTGGGTTAGCCAGAATAATCCAGGGTGGTTGAAAGTCCACAGTGAGTTCTGCAGGTGGCTAGCATGTCCCCAAAATGGGCTGCACAGATCATGGTTGGGGCGCTGATCCAGCACACTGATCCACCATGCTGGAGCCTTTGCCAGTGGGCTCCTCTGCACCCCGCCCCCAATTTAATTTAAAGTTTCTTTCCTCCAAAGGAAACCTTCCTCCAAAGTGAATCCCTCTGGGGCACAGCTGTCCATGCTGGCACAGGCAGGAGCACGTAACTTTTCCCTATACCAGTGAGGGTGAATTGAGCCCAATAGCTGCCACTGTGACAGGGAGATTGATGGGAGAAATACCATCTTTTATTCACCAAACCTACATAACCCCTTCCTTTAAAGCAGACTCGCTGGGCCTTATTCTCATTTACACTGCCAGCGCAGTCTAAATAAGAATCAGCCTTCTGACTGCCTGGCTTCATTGTCATGCACGGGAATCAGGCTCATGATAATGACATTGGAGGAATTGTACAACAGATACTCAGGACATATCCAGACATCCTGCTGCAAGGGAAGCTTCATCAGGAACTGAGGAAGAACTTTAAGAAGAGTCATGGCCAAACGTTCCTATTCTGCTCTGGCCAACCTGGGAAACCCTTTCCTGAAGGGAACTAACAAAAGCAGCTTTGATAACCACAGGTAAAACTGTCTACACCTGTAAAGTTCCCAGAGTTAGCCACAAACTCCTGTGTTCCTGACTTATTCAAACCATCTCCTGATTTTGGCCTGCTGCTGCCCTCCCTAGGAGGCTGGCCTGTGAGCCACCTGCCTCTTTCCTCACTTATGCTGTCTCTCCATTCCTCTACCAGCCTGTCACAGTGCAAAAAGCACTGCAAGATCAAAAGAGACCAATGAAGTGCATCCGATGAAGTGAGCTGTAGCTCACGAAAGCTCATGCTCAAATAAATTGGTTAGTCTCTAAGGTGCCACAAGTACTCCTTTTCTTTTTGCGAATACAGACTAACACGGCTGTTACTCTGAAACCAATGAAGAGACTGTTATCTGTCTGCTGTCCGTCTATCTAGCAGCTTTACATCAGGAACGCCCCTCCCAATTATGATGACAGTAATGGGGAGATTGGTTAGAGCACCATGAGAGGGAAAGAAGAAATACTGGATGAGTCTCAGTGCTTTGATTTAGGGAGCTCTTCATTCTCTGAGACACAACATTTCTCACTATTAGTGCTGTTTGTTTTAACTCTTTGTATTTCTCTCATTCAGGACAACTAAAATACACTCAGTTTCACTCTGGAATGTAGTCTCCTTCCAGTCAATTTCAAGTTCTCAGTCATTAGTACTATGCATTTTGGGGTTGCAAACAAGGTAGAGAATTTCTGGAGAACAGGGGAGATTAAATGTATTTCTACTGGAATTTCATGTAAATTCACTGAAATGTTAAATGATTTGAGGGTTTGTAAAAGCATGTTATTCAAAATATTACATTTGGGGGCAAATTTCACCTATTTCATCCTATTTTTCCATTATGCAGATATCTGAAATCTTATAGCAAGGAAGTGATAAGACTGATATCTAACAGCAACCTTGTGACAAATACATCTCTTCCAAATGTAACCACACTAAACAAGAAACATACAAAGCTGAGATCTGCCACATTAATAAAACAGAGAGCTCTTGCACATTAGTACATTCTAACCAATATTTTGTTCTCGAAGCAAAAAATAGTGATTTCATATTGGATATTATGCAGTCACTCAAACTATCCTCTTGTCCAAATGGATATCAGAATCCTTCCAGCAACTGAGTTTGCTGGCTTTAAAATAAAAAACCTTCAGATGACAGAGTACCAGAATAAAAATGTGTTGTCCTGGAAACAGACTCCTAGTTTCACAATCTACAATATGCATTTCCAAGTGGCTGTTGATAAATGTTTACGTGTGTATTAAAAAAAACCCCTCTGTTTAATTTGAATGTTTTCAGAAATGTCAAGAAAGAGGATAATGCAGCTCCCTTTATGCAGAAACTCTTTTTTGCTGTTAGATTTCCACTAGTATCTTTTCTCTATCCCTTGGATCTGTAACCCTGGATACAACAGCAGGACTGTGATCAACACATTGAGTTGGCACTATCCAACTAATTTTCAACAAAACCGGGATGATTGGGTGTCTTGAGGTGATATAAATCTGAGGGCCATGATTCCAAAATAGTCTGATCAGTCATTTTCATGCTCTCAATTAATCCAATGATTCATCTTTACTAGCTTGAGTACAATTTTTCAGTAGGTTCTAAAAGATGAGTTCTCTTCATTTTCCATTTTAGTACCTTGATATGGAAGTGAAAAGAGATATGAGTCCAGATACCCAAAAGCTAACAGAGTTTGGTTGAATATATCCAAGATGCTCTTTGTCTAACTAGCTCTCCAAACTATACACCTGCTCTGTAGTAGCAACTAGACGAAATGTAGCATTCAGCGTATTGATTGCAGAGTGTATCAGGCCTCATTTCTTATCAAGTTCCAAAAAGGAATAAATCAAAGAATACTAAGCACCTGTACCTGGAGGAGACACTGATTCTGGTGTCTTCTGCTGTTTAGTTAAGACTGCAGAGCCTTTGATCTTGGTGGTTCGAGATCTGGTTAGGAAAAAAAACGTTGGAATGCTTTGTTTTAAGTTTCATTATTTTTATGGATTTAATAATATAGCAAACCCTAAAATCATAGAATATCATGGTTGGAAGGGACTTCAGGAGGTCACCTAGTCCAACTCCCTGCTCAAAGCAGGACCAATCCCCAATTTTTTTGCCCCAGATGCCTAAATGGCCCCCTCAAGGATTGAACTCAAAACCCTGGGTTTAGCAGGCCAATGCTCAAACCACTGAGCTATCCCTCCCCAAATCGTTCAAAGTCCCACAACAGAAATGAAAACAATGTACTAAAATAATAGTTAAATTATGTCTTTGAAAAGAGCATTGCAGGAACTAGCTTAGAATGTTCCAATTTTAGCCCCACCACATTTGTTTCAACAGGTTTAGTTTTACTGGTTTTCTTTAACTAACTCCAGTGAAATACTACATAATCCATAGCTGGGCACTATGTTCTGAAATCTATCAATCTTTTCAGTACTGACCTCAGACAAGAAAAATCATGGGATGAATTTTTTAAATCCTTAGATTCATCCACTGTAAAAGTCTCTACTAAAAGAGACTCCTAAACCAACACAGGCTGTGAGTCACCAAGCAATGTAGTACCCCAGCTGTAAGTAAGGTTTATTTAAATGTGAGTAACTTGGTAGCAAATCACTCCAGGAATGTTTCAAAAACCACTACAGATGTTAGGTCTTAGTTGTAAATTCACATTTCTAGAACTTGCAGGCAATGATCAAGGGAGAGCGTTACAATTCATAAGCCCATAAAAACAGATGCACTAAAAGAAACACGGCTATGCAGCCTTAGCCATTGGGCCATGAAGCCAAACATTTGGAAGCACATGGAAGGCAAATCTGATTCTGCTGATTAAATGGAACGAGTTGGGCATTGTTGGTTCTATGTCATTTAATCTCTTAATCTAAACTATGTCATAGGAGTTCTGGAAAACTTATTGAGTGCTTCCCAAGATCACAAAGTCTTTTAAATGTCTACTGGGTCTTGTTTACTTACTATATTAGTTCATGTTTGCTTTGTTGTACTGTTTATCTCAGGGTTCGCTTTGATTAGCCTTTAATTAACTGTAATAAATCTCTTGTTATCCCTAACAGAGTTTTAAATGCTGCTGTGTTTGACTAATTTAAACAACCACTTAAAATCATACTAGATTTTTACAGAACTGCTCTATAAATGTTGCAGTCTGTTCTCCTCCAGCAGCCAGCATTATTTGTAATACCCTTCAGGATAACCTAGTGCAAATTTCATACAAATCAGATGTAAGAGAAATATACGCCAGGCTTTCTAAGAAATGTACTCACTGAATCACAGAGGTAAAAAATGAAACAGTGATCCATCCCATCCTCTTTTCCAACAGTCTTTTCCAACAGTCCAACAGATTTTTCCAAAAGATTGTATAGCAAAATAGGCAAGTGAAAATGCACTAGAAGCTCTGTCGCAAACCTGATGCAGTCTGAACCACAGAAATGTTTCAATTCACAGCCAATCTGCCCATATCTGTTTATATTTTATTAAAGTGACAAGGTACATGAGGTAATATCTTTTACTGGACCAACTTCTGCTGGTGGAAGATACAAGCTTTCGAGCTTCGCAGAGCTCTCCTTCAAGTCTATACTGAGACAAAATAAAAGACAAATTGCTATGCAAAGGTTTACAAACTTTTTCATATAGTAGACTACATCTTGAGATCAAAATCATTTAGTGAGCACACCGCCAATCCTGATCTCACATCTTCTTGGAGGCTACTATTGTGCTCAGTTACCTCAAAAAGTAATATCAATATAGATACAAGATTTAAACAAACTAATTTTAATGGGATTGATACAGCTACTTGACTAAGTCTCTTCCCCCATCTTCCCTCTGTTAATTTCCTGGGAAAACACTCTACCTTTATTACTACTGAAATGTACCTCATTGCCTTTCAACCCTCATTGCTCTAAGTTCCAGGTTTCTTTGCAGTTTGGTTCTGTCCCCCAGTATACTTGCTACAGCTCCAGTTTTGAGACTGTCTGTAATGTGATCACAACTGAACTTCCATCACAGAAAGGCCATGCAGTAGCACAAATGGTGAGGAGAGGGTTGTGTTTTGTTTTGGAGATGAGTTTTTACGATTTTTGCCGTTTTAAGGTTCCTTGATCAAAAAATGCCTGGAAAATCTAAAAGAATCTGGACTGATCTACAAGTATTCTTAGGCAAATTCTGCGCCACTGTGCAAAGCAGAATTTGAGCAGAAATTAATGTTGTGCATGAAGAAATTCCCTTCCTCCCCGCCCCAAAAAAGTAGTACAGAACTGCTGGCCGCCACTAGAAGCCACTGAACCCAGCAAAGCCCAGCTCACAAACAGAAGACACTGCCAGGGAGGGGGAGAGGGAGCTGGTGGGTTTTGGGCAGCTGCAGTACTAAGCACGACCTGAAGGAAGGAGACGGCATGGAGGAAACTCCGTACAAGCCAAGGACCCAGCATCAGGCTGTTTCTACCCCTGGGGATCAGGGGTGCAGGTGTCTGGGCTGGGGGATACCCCATGGCTGGGCTCTGTGGGAGAGGAGGCAGAGAAAAAGGAACTGGGTTGTCATAGGGGTTTCTTTAAATCTATTCCTGGGGCATTTTTTGTGTGTGTCTATATTGTCACAGACATACTTGCTGACCGGTATTTTTAAATAAATTACCAAAATAATTGAAACTGGCATGATTATATAGTGTTATTTTGACAAATAAAAGTTGCAGAATTTTAAAATATTGTGCACAGAATTCTTAATTTTTGGTGCAGAATTTTTAATTTTTTGGCGTGGAATTCCCCCAAGAGTATCTATAAGTAACCAACTCATCACTGCTGAATAACTTACAAATGCTTTTACCTTTATAATAGAGGGCTCTAGCATCAGCGTTCTAGTGGCCACAGCCAGAAAACCAATGTGTAGACAAATCACAAACATGCATGCAGTATGGTAAAAGAAAGAGCCATTTTTCAAAAACTGTAACCTAAAAACACAGGAATTGCCATTGTGGCTCCATCTAGTCCTACAGCCTGTCTCAAACAGTGACAAATACCGGCTATGTTAAAGGAATATGCAAGACACCCTGCAGTAGGCAGTCATGGAATAACTTGCCCACAGTGAATTTTCTTCCAAACCTCCATTAGCAGAGGTTGGCTTCCAGCAGGAGGGTTTGGTTTCTTCCAAAACCCTTAAAGTCCTGGTTTGTTTGTTTTCATCTTTACTATTGTAGCTCTGTATGTTGTCAAAATCCCAAGAAATGGCAAATCCTCTTTTTAATCGTACTAAGCGATCAGATCCAGTGTCTCCCATTCAGTCCATGCTGGAGCTCGTTTGCGATTCTGGGACTGCATGATCACCTGTGCTGCTGAGCTCACCATGCTGACCAAACAGGAAATGAAATTCAAAAGTTCCCGGGGCTTTTCCTGTGTACCTGGCTAGTGCATCGAAATTGAAAGTGTTGTCCAGAGTGGTCACATTGGAGCACTCTGGGATAGCTCCCGGAGGCCAATGCCGTCGAATTGCACAATGCTGCATCTGCACTACCCCAAATTTGACCCAGGAAGGTCGATTTTAGCGCTACTCCCCTTGCCGGGGAGGAGTACAGCAGTCGATTTTAAGAGCCCTTTAGGTCAACAGAACGGGGTTGGTTGTGTAGCCACATTACTTATAAAATCGACCTAACACAGCTAAATTCGACCTAACCTCGTAGTGTAGACCAGGGCTTAGTCTTAATGGTATCTTGTGGAAATGAACTGTGTTAACTGTAAGAGATTAAGGAGTCTCATCCTATCAAAAATATTTTCCCAAAATGCCATTGTACAGCATTTTACCCTTTTCCATTTGAGACTCCAAACTCCAAAGTACCTTCAGAAAGACAAAAATATTGACGGTTAAAAAATATATCTTCCTACAGTCTTAAAATACAAGTTGCAAGCTTGCACACAGACCCATCATAGCATGGGTCAGTTTTGATCCTGTGACAGTTAGAACATGGCATTTTGAAGATGTACTACTCTCTGGAAAAAGCAGCAGCATTCAGAAACTGAGCAGCTTGAGTTCCAAGTTGATTCTCTTCATGGAGACCACACTGTAACTATTCAAGTAGCACCACCTGGACAATGTTTATTTCAAGACCACTAATTGAACATAATGCTGAATGCTCTCTTGGTAGGGAAAAAAATCTTCGTATGTGACATGAAAGAACTAAATTCAGCCTAGCAGTTCTCTGGCTCAGTAATAAAGGCAATACTTGCTAGCTCTAAAACCAATAAACAAAATCACTCTAGCAATGAAAACTAGGCATGCACAGTTTTATTACACCTCACAAAACAGATATAACACCAGAAAGCATCTGTACAGCAAGATTTCTACATTTGAATGGTAAACGCAGGCTGCCGGTATTTTCATTTCCACTTTACCTGACCACTTGGGCTCCTCATTACTTATTGTTAACCCATTCTACTCCAGGTCCTATTACATCTGGCAGTCATTCTTTTAAGGCTCTATTATTTCAACGGGGCAGTAAGAAATATTCTGTCAGCATATGCAGAAGGAAAGAAAAGAGGCTTTTTGATTAATGTGCATTATAAATCTGAAGAGAGTGAAGAGGTTAAGCAAGCACCACTTATGAAGAATTATGATAATATTGTTGATCTGCATTAAAACAGCCAGACCTCAGACAGTCAGACAATTTAATCACCAAAATATATCTAAAAAGCATGTTTTACATTGCAACAATATTGCAATACAGAAACCCAGAATTCAGTTTAACGTGATGCATAAGACCCAATTCTCAAATCAAAAGGAGCTTCCTTTGAGTAAAGGACTGAGTTAAGAGTTCAAGAGCTGTGGCAGACCTTTCCTCCCAGCCACAAAATATTACTGCATAATGTGGTGTTTAGATGCTGCTTGTAATTATTAGAACTGGGAGCATTGGCTGTTGAGAGTCTGAAAGGACAGAAAACAGGAAGGAAAGGGGGGAAGTTGAGGAGGCAAAGTGAGAGCTACTGAGGGTGCAGCAACTGCTTGGTAAAGAGGTTTCCACTTAAAAAAATAAAGTTATGTTGAAGTTTGTTAGTACCTTGCCTGGTTGATACAACATTTTGGCGACGAGGATGGATCTTCTGCCTCTGAACCCACCTGCACCCTTTCTGCAAAGCCCAGGTGAGTCTCCAATAGCTTTTACTACCTTGATCCATATGTTCGAGACTTATCTGCTTGCAATCAGTTCTACAGAGATTTCTGAAGTAAGAAAGCGTGCTCTGCTAATCCACTGCCTTGCAGCAGAAGGGCAGCGTATATTTTAGACTTCTCCCCTTGCAGATGATAAATATGAGACTGCGCTCACTGCATTAAAGAACTTTTTTGTGCCAAAAGTGAATGTAGTAGCTAATAGCTACAGATTTTGCCAGTGTGAGCAGAAACCAGGGGAAACTATAATGCAGTATATCGTTTCCCTGAGAAGTCTGATTGTAACTTTTTTCAGAGTAACAGCCATACTAGTCTGTATCCGCAAAAAGAAAAGGAGGACTTGTGGCACCTTAGAGACTAACAAATTTATTTGAGCATAAGCTTTCGTGAGCTACAGCTCACTTCATCAGATGCAACTTGTGACTTTGGGAATATGGCAAATGAGATGATTAGAGACCAGCTCATTGAGAAAACAACCGTGCTTCGTGTAAGAGAACGCTTACTTCTAGAAGCGTAACTTACACTAGAAAAAGCAATAACCGTTGCTACTCAGATTGAGTCGGCTACAGCTGAAGCCAAAATAACGAGCATGGATACAGGAAGCACAGTCCAAGCTGTGACTCCTTTGCAGAAAAGTTCACTATTGCTGTAGACAAACGATTACAAGAGAAAAACTAATGGAAAACCACCAAATCAGCAAATTCAAAATACAGTAAAAGCATGCGTTCACTGTGGATCCCCATAATACCTTGCAAGCTACACAGGATGTCCGGCAAAAGTAGCTCAGTGCAATGATTGCAAAAAGATTGGGCATTTTGCTAAAGTATGTCACAGTAGCCAGTTCAATCAACAGGTGCATGAAGTTACAATACCAGATGTTACGGTGCTGAGCGTGGACAAAATCACCACTGCACATATTCCAGACCAGATAAAGTGCACTGTAAATGTTTCCACCATACCCTCAGGCAAATCACATTCTATTCAGCTAATGCTGGACACTGTCTGAGCAGTATCTATACTAACTGATTCCATCTATCTGCGTTACTTTAAAGATCTGCCTCTTCCTGAACCCAAACTTCACTTGGTGTGCTATTTGAAAAACCATATTCCAGAACATGGCTGCCTGCCAGCAATAGTTACTTTTGGTGATTGCTGTGTAACTGCAGAGTTCTACATTGTCCACAAAGGCACTCTTATCCTTGGCAGAGATTTACTGGCTGCTTTAAATCAAGGTAGTTAATGGACGAATTGATCTTCCTCAGCAAAGCACTCTTGCAGTACACACACCTGTTTCAGCTGGGACCCAACACCAGGTTGAGGAGAAACTCAGCTGTGCTTATGGGTTTTTGCATAAAGTTAAAATTCAGAATAATGTGATGCCTGTACAACAGAAGTAACGGCGCTTACCATTTTCAGTCAGGGAAGCTGTGTCAGAGGAACTTAGAAAACTTTTTCAAAAGGACAATATTGAAGAGATTGACTCCTCGGAATGGGTTTCACCGATAGTAGTGATGCAGAAGAAGGGTGGAGACATTCGCCTTTGTGTGGACTTAAGGGAGCCTAGTAAAGTTATTGTGATTGACAGCCATCCTCTTCCTCACATAGAAGAGGTATTTGCAGAACTCCGTGGAGCAAAGATGTTTTCTACTCTTGATTTGCAGACTGCATACTACCAGGTTATGTTGCATGAAGATAGCAGAGACCTCACAGCATTTATTACACACGAGGGACTATTTTGTTTTAAATGTGTTCCATACGGTCTCGCATCTGCCCCAAGTGCCTTCCAAAAAATGATGTAATTGATTCTGAAGAATCAACATGGAGTTCTGTGCTATCTGGATGATATTATCGTGTTTGGAAATATTTCTGTGTAGCATGACAATAACCTGCAGTCTGTACTAAACTGCATCAGCAAAACAGGCCTCAAGCTCAATAGGTCCAAATGCAAATTTAGACAAACTGAACTCTCCTTTCTGGGGCATACAATTTCAGAGGCTGGACTAAAACCTGATCCAGATCATATCCTGGCAATTTCAAATGCTCCTCCTCCAACAGATTTGCAAACCTTACGTTCCTTCTTGGGTCTTACCTCCTGGTATGAAAAATTCATTCCCAGTTATGCTTCTGTCATTGAACCATTATGAGAATTACTACAGAGAAGTTCAACCTTAGTGTAGAAAACGGATGCACAAGCTAGTTTCAAAACGGTGAAAGACTTGATTGTACATCATCCAGTACTTGCACTATTCACTCCTTCATTGCCCGCAATTGTAACTACTGATGCTTCGGGGCTGTCCTCACACAACTTTCATGAGGACAACACAGAGGGGACTGTTGCATTTGCTTCAAGGACACTAAGTAATGCTGAGAGGAAATATTCTACAGTCGAAAAAGAAGCACTTGCTTGTGTCTGGGATACTGAAAAATGGAGAACTTACCTATGGAGCCACACGTTCAAGTTGCGCACAGACCACAGCGCTTTGACGACATTGCTCACCACAAAAGGACTGGGAAGAGCAGGATATCGTATTGCTAGATGGTCTGCAAGACTACTCTCTTTCAATTATTAACTGGAATATAAGCCTGGAAACCAAAATGTGGTAGCTGATTGCCTTTCTCGCCTGCCTTTGCCTTCACCAGATGGTCCACCAGAGGATAAGGATGTAGTAGTTGCAATTATTACAAGCACTCTCACTGCAGTTACAAAAGAACAACTTCAAGCTGCTCGTTCAGAGTGTCCAATTCAACAAAAACTACGGGAATTTCTGACAAAGAGATGGCCCAGTAACCCTAAAAACCTTGACCCGGTTTTGCTGCCTTATTTTAGATCTTGGGATGAACTTTCTTTGCTTGATGGCTGTGTGCTATGAGGTATATACCAGCTACTTGTGCCAGAAGAATTAGAGTCAAAACTCATACACCTGGCACACAATACTCATCAAGGAATTGTCAGAACTAAACAACGACTACGGGATCTGAATTGGTGGCCAGGGATGGACTCTCAAACTGGAACACTCATAAAATCCTGTGTCACTTGCCAAATGCATGATAAAACAGCAGTGACATGTACCCCTCCATTATAGCCTGTTCCTCTTCCTGAATCTGCATGGGAAAAGTGGCGATTGACATTGTAGGACCCTTTGATACTGCTCCAAGTGACTGCCATTATGCCATCACTTAAATAGACTATTTCAGTAAATGGCCTGAGGTAGCGTTTACATCACAAATCTCTTCTGCTACAGTAATTAAGTTTCTCTCTTCAGTTTTTAGCAGGGAAGGTAACCCCAAAGAACTAGTTTCAGATAATGGCTGCCAATTTACTTCCCTGGAGTTTGAAACTTTTCTAGCAGAGAGGAACATTTTACACAGAAGGTCATCCCTATATTACCATCAAGCCAATGAGGAAATCGAACGGTTTAACAGAAGTTTGAAAGACAGTTTGCAAATGGCTAAACTGGAAGGGCGATTGTGGATAACTTTCACTACTGATTTCTTGCAAGCATACCAGGCTACATGACATGCCACAACGCAAAGATCACCAGCAGAGTTACTGCATGAGAAACAGATGAATACTAAACTGAACATTGCTGGATTGTTAAAGGCACGACCTGATGCCCAACCGAGGGTGATGTGAGAAAAACAGTTGAACGGAACCAAGCAAAGTATAAAGCTTTCACAGACAGCGGGGTGCTAAGGAACCAAAGTTTGAGTGTGGTGCCTTCATCAGAATTCCAAAAACCTGGAATTTTACGCAAAGGGGACCATAAATTCACAGCTCCTCTTAAAATCATAGAGAAGAAGGGACCTTACACCTATCGACTTTCTGATGGGTGGGTATGAAATGCTTCTTATCTTGCACCTGGCTATGCACCAAGAGGAGATTATGCCAACACCCAGTCTGCACTGGATGACTTCACCGTAGTATCAACACAACAAGCCATTGCATTGGAACCGGGGCTTGAGAGACGGCCTGTCAGACCCAGAAAACCACCTGTCTGGACTAGAGACTATGTTATGTAGTATCTACAGTGTTTTCAGTGTAATATTTCTGCCAACAGTATAGTGTCTTGTTTCATATTTGTTCCTGTGGTTAGAACAACAATGTTTATTTTAATTGGGAGAGTTTCTTAAGAGAGGAGGGAATGTGGTGTTTAGATGCTGCTTGTAATTATTAGAACTGGGAGCACTGGCTGAAAGGACAGGAAACAGGAAGGGGGGGGGGAGTTGAGGAGGCGGAGTGAGAGCTACCAAGGATGCAGAAGCTGCTTAGTAAAGAGGTTTCCACTTTAAAAATAAAGTTCTGTCGAAGTCTGTTAGTATCTTCCCTTGTTGCTACAACACATACTTCAAGTAGACAAACATTCTGAGATCCTCCACGCTCCTGATAGTTCCCACTGAAATCAATTATCCTTTCCATTGACTTAAATGGGTGCTGAAACAACCTCCTAGTCACTAATCTAAATAATCAAAATATAACATAAAAATCAATTAAGAAACTATAGCTCAAATGCATCCCAAGTGTCACCCCAGTAAAGTCAGTGGATTTGAGTGAGAATTGGATTGCCTAAGTATAAAGGTGCTACTAAACATGGCACAGTGATTTAATATGCTAGCTTTTCACCTCTGGAAGTCTGTCTTCAAACCTCATTTAAGTTCTAATATATACTTGAAATGAGTTGGATAGTCACACATCTCAAATGACCCAGACAATCTGGCACAGCTGTTAGATTCTGTTCTGCAAAAGTCAAATACTGGGAACATCAGGGCACTTGCTGGTCTGGAATTGATAGAACTGTGCAGATACCTCTGTATAATTGCAAAATGCCTAGCTCTAGCCATACCCACCTGGGGAAAGTGACAATGACTCAGAGGGTCCACTGGTCATGAAAGTTAATTCAAATAAAGCATACTTTTTAAAAGTGCCAGATAACTTGCCTGCAGTAGTTATCTCCTGTTTCCTTGATGTGATTCCCACTCATTCTAACGGTCAGTGATTCCACTTTGGTGCCATTGGACCTTTACAGCAGTTGCTGGATACAGTAATAGTTCACAGTGAAGAACAAAGCACATGCAGAGCAGAGACCAGAGTGGCTGTATTGCTACAGGACAGGACTACTGTTGAAGCAGCCCATCAAGAAAAAGCAGATGGATACCAGGAGCCCAAAATATTTTTTAACTCTTATTCAGCACAGCAACGGGTGAGAAGGAGTGAGGAAGGAGGTCTGACAGGGACACATATGAAAGCAGAAAAGGATGGGAGAGAAGCAGAAGGAAAAGAAGAGGAAGAGTGGAGGAAAAACATATGTATAAGGTTAAAGGAGTTTCAAATATTAATGTCCTCAGGACCTAGGAATTCTCATAGACACCTTGGGCTCTAGCAGATGTTACTGGCCTTTTACTCATGAGATATACTAGGTTTAACATTTGCTAAACTCCACTCTCCAGATACACAAGCACTTGTTTTTTTAGTTCCCCTACTGCTAAACTCTCCTGTTAAACTGGTGGAGCCCTAAGACTGTTTGTAAATATTGCTTAGGTGGCATTTTCCCATCACATACAGCGTAGACCGTGGATCTCTCGAAGAATGCAGTATGCATGGGACCAAACAGGGTTTAGATAATAAGATATCTAGGATATAGGATTTGTCACACCAGTCAGACAACTGGGCTAACAAGCTGAGTTATCTTGCCTCTGGTATTGGTCTCATGTCTGTGTTTTCAGAGAAATTTCAACAAATCCATCTGACACCTGCGCACCTGCGTGCCAAACCAATTCCCAAGAACTTCCATTGCGTTCAATGGGAGTGGATCAGACCCCTGGCCAGTTGTACAGTGCTGTACATGGAGGAAGAGCAGATTTCTTTCCCAATGCCTGAGACAATCAGCATCATGATGCCCTGAATCACAAAGTGTAACTACCCCTATTTTAACATGCATAACAACATGTATAATGGTTGGTCACCCGGCTCCTTTTAAACCCAGATAAGGTATTACACTCTGTGAATTCCTGTGGTGAGGCTGATTACACTCTGCATGAAGTAGCATTTGCTTTAATGGAAGGTTCATTTTATGTGGTTTATGTTCTCCTGCCATTCACTTCACTGAGTGACCTGGCACCTCAGAGTGTGGGGCAGTTCACAACAGGAGGAGTGTTTGTTTTCCCTCGGGGAAAGATTTACAAAGACATAAAGGGCAGTTAAACCCCTACCACCAATTAGAAGTCCATGAAGATTGGACACCTAACTCCAATTTGTGCCTTTTGAAAATCTTTTCCTATACGCTTTGTAATTTTATCTACCTCAATATTGGTAAGTCCCCTCAACTCTTTTCCTTACAAAGCGAATTAATCCTAGCTTTTTGCAGTCTCTCCTCCTATGTAAGTTCTACTCCCCCTCCCCCCCCAACCATCTTTGTTGTCCTGCCCCTGTTCCTATCTCTGCTGTACCCTCCTCAAGGTATGGGAACCAAAATTAAGCACAATATTCCATGTGAGCACATGCCATTGCTTCATATCATTTATTTATATTATGTTTTTACCATATTCCTTCTTTATTAATGCACCCAAGCATACTAGTCACTTTTTAAACGTATAGGGAAGAGACAGTGTCATAAAATATAAAGGGAAGGGTAAACCCCTTTAAAATCCCTCCTGGCCAGAGGAAAAATCCTTTCACCTGTAAAGGGTTAAGAAGCTAAAGGTAACCTCGCTGGCACCTGACCAAAATGACCAATGAGGAGACAAGATACTTTCAAAAGCTGGGAGGAGGGAGAAAAATAAAGGATCTGTGTCTGTCTGTGTGATGCTTTTGCCGGAGACAGAACAGGAATGGAGTCTTAGAACTTAGTAAGTAAGCTAGCTAGGTATGTGTTAGATTATGATTTCTTTAAATGGCTGAGAAAATAGCTGTGCTGAATAGAATGAATATTCCTGTCTGTGTTTTTTTTTTTTTTTGTAACTTAAGGTTTTGCCTAGAGGGATTCTCTATATTTGAATCTAATTATCCTGTAAGGTATCTACCATCCTGATTTTACAGAGGGGATTTCTTTTTACTTCTATTAAAAGTCTTCTTGTAAGAAAACTGAATGCTTTTTCATTGTTCTAAGATCCAAGGGTTTGGGTCTGTGGTCACCTATGCAAATTGGTGAGGATTTTTACCAAACCTTCCCCAGGAAGTTGGGTGCAAGGGTTGGGAAGATTTTGGGCGGAAAGACGTGTCCAAACTCCATTTTTTCAGGAACCCAGATAAAGTTTGGTGGTGGCAGTGGAAATCCAAGGGCAAAGGGTAAAATTCATTTGTACCTTGGGGAAGTTTTAGCCTAAGCTGGTAAAAGTAAGCTTAGGAGGTTTTCATGCAGGTCCCCACATCTGTACCCTAGAGTTCAGAGTGGGGAAGGAACCTTGACAGACAGAAAAACAGAAGTAGAGAGAGAGGGGGTGTATAACATTAATAAACCTTAATATAAATCTCAACATTAAATTTTTACATGATCTTAAAAGGTGTGGTTAAGATATACTGTAGCACTGCAGAGAACACTGTTCTCTTATTCCCAAGACTGATAAGACAGGAATCATTACAGCACTTACAGAACAATTCCCTAGATCCGATGCTCAAATTAAAAGGGTTACTGTTTATTTAAATCACAAAAAATCTAAATTGGTGAGATTTCTGCCACCAGTCATGAGCACAACTATCATACATACAAAATGGAGATGCGAAAACTGATGGCAAACAGGCTTGATGTAGGTCAATCCAGACTTCACTGGCCCTGTATGGGTGTGCAAAGGTGCACAGAGACAGGTGGAATAAGCTTTCTCCCATCCTTTATGTCCCATAGGAACCAGCCAAAATCCAATCCCTTACATTCCCTGAACACAAGGAAAGTGTAGTGTCGCCACTGCTATACTCCTGAAGAAAACAAGAAGGGCCAGGGGAGAGGTCTGGGCCCTGTTCCATACTAGCCTAACAAATAAGACCACAGTATGCATGAAGAAAGTGTACTTCACCCATTCAGACATGGGCTATTCCAAAGGCCCAACACAGGAATTATTGCTGGCTGCACCAAAATACCTTGGTCGCATGGCCACATCTCCTTAGAACAGCAGTCTGTAGGCCTAACTCTGCTTCCACTGAAGCCAATGATGAAACTGATATTGATTTCAATAGGAGCAGAGTTAGGTCGCCAATGAGCGCTTATGAAAATCTCACCAAAATTTGTCTTTGCATGACTATCCAACTTAAACAATAAACTTTGAAATTTGGCCAATGTTGGCTTAAAATGGGTATTTCTCATTAGCTTACAGTAAAGCCAGTCTTAAAAGTTTACACACTTTATTTTGTGTCTCTTGCATAGTGCTGAACTTTTAGCTGAACCCTTTCAGAAAAGGTTACTGGCATTTCAGAAATACAGGCATACAGCCTGAACATTGCGCATTCATACAATGAGCATGTTTCATTGTCGTCTGCTCTTACCTATACTGGTGTAAGGGTGGAGGGCTGTTAAATGCAATCATTTGTAGTAATTCCCACTTTTATGTGCATTGTTGTATCAGCTATTGTATGATTCCCAGTTCAATCTTTAGTTAAACTTTTAGTAATCAGAGTGGTGATATGCCAGTACATACAGACAACTGTTTAAACTAGATTAGGCTGCTTTATAAACCGACATTAGTGCACCTATTAAGATACGGAGTCATTTTTGGAAAGATGATTCACCAAATACTAAAATATTTAAAAGTATAAATAAAATATTCCCAGTGTGGTTAACAATATGTAAGGCAGTACTTACAATTCTCTCCAAAGAGTTCAGACACAAATTTTCCAGTAACATGAAGCTAACCAAAAGCTTCAAACTTCATATTACAAACTGCACCTCCAGCATTAACCACACTTGCTCACAAAAATGTTTTTGTTGTTATAACAAATTCAGCATATTCTAGTCATGTAGATACCCATATACTGGAGTCCAGTGGAAAGACTCCCACGGACATCAATGGGCTTTGGGACAAGTATGTCTCAATCTTGTATCACTTCAATGAGCACACTTCCACTGCAATCAATAGGAGATCTACAAGTAGACGTTCTGTCAAACTGGATTGATCCTGAAACTCTTACTCATGTGAACCATCCAAATAGTCCCACTGATGTCAACAAAACTATTCGCAAGAGTAAGGGTTACCCACCTAGATTAGACACCTATTGACAGGAGTACAGTGGTTTCCATTAAAAAGGCTACGTTTACCAACAAATTACCACACCATCGTATTTGAGAGACCAAAATGATTATCTGTTCTCCGTATAGGAAAATAATTGTTGCATCTTAAATACCACTGTGTGCTGACTCTTCGATAAAACTTTGACTTTTTAAAGGGGGTTACTTTACCTTAAATAAACCTGCACAAGAACATATGTCATTGCTTTGTTCTTTGGCCATTGCATACTACCCAGCAGACAACAATTAAATCAGTGCAGTATTGCCATTCAACCTTTTCTCCCTGAAGACATAGAGCAATTTCTTCTGTGCTCATTCACATACAAAGAGTATGTTCTGCTATGCACTGTCTTTCCTTAAAAAGCAACACATTTATAACAGTAATTGTTCATAGTTTAAGATGTGTGTCCATTTAACCTACAAATATTTTTGCTTGAGAGAAATACTGCTGCACTTGTTCTGTACATGAGTTCCCATAGCTCCAGCAGTATGTACCAGTTAGTGCTAGTCAGCACTTTTACTTTAGCTCATTAATAACCTCAACAACAAGCAAGAGGCATCTCTAAAAGCCTCTGATATTTTCCTTTGACACAAAAATCAAATTCCAGACTAAAACAGATTCAGAAAATTGGAGATTGACAGTAAATTTAGAATAAAAAACAACTCAAAACACTAGCCCTCAAAGCATATTAATTTTTATATAGAGGTACATATACAATACCTATACTTATGTCAGAGTTAAAGATTGTCATACCTTATTTCTAGATTCCATAAATGTTCACTATAAAAATTATTTTACCATTGCATTTTGTCCTATAATTTCTGCAGTCTTCTTATCCCCAAATAGTTCTGTGCTCATTAAGCAGAACACTTTAAGAGTGATCACTGTAAAATATTATTAACTGTTACAACATAAGTTGTATTCGGTTAACATCCTTAAGATGAAATATATGTTTTCAGTTACAAGCACTGGACCAATTTCTACTCTCTGACCTCGATTCAGCAGAACATTTAAGCACACAAAACTTTTGAGCAGATGAGGGAACCCACTTCAGTGGAATGTATAGAACATTTTCCTATCTTCTACTTTTTAAAACTTTTACAATATTATCATTAGAATTTGAAAATTAATACATAAAAACATATCAAAATGCAATCATACTTTTGGCATAAAGAGGGGGGAAACAGAAATTTAAACTTAAAGCTGACACCTAACATCCTTTACTTACCCAATTGTGCCTACAAATACTGCTCTCAGGTGCAAGCAGCTCCCATTAACTTCAGTGGGAGCCCTAAGCATGCATCTGAGAGAAAACTAGGACTTAAGTATTACAACACATATCATTCCACACACTGCAGCATATTTACTTAATATCATACAATTAAGATACACCTATAATAGCCTACTAAAACAGCCTGAACTCCACAGTCTTTGTCAGTTTCAATCAAATGCTTAAGCTATTTTTATACCTTTTGTATTTATTATAACACATATAGTAGGGCAAAATTCTGTCATCATAACTGTGCTACTAACTATACTGAGGTGATGCAAGTATTAATGACGGAAGAATTTTGGACAGCAAGAAAAGTACCTTTATAGGAGCTTCCATTTTACTAGAAATGTCTTGATTGTTTACAAAAGTGCTTTCCAAATACCAAGAGCAATTAGTCCATTTCAAGTCTGCATAATAGGATTTTTTTTTTTTCAAAATAATGTTCAGCAAAAAAAGGAGCACCTCAAATTCTAAGCATTTTCTATTTTTTCACAATTTATAAATTGGAAATTGATTTGTATCCACCAAAAAACCAACTCATTTTGTGTTCAGGCTCTAACTGTCACATAAGAGTGACATGACCATAGTCTGCTATGCTGCTTCAGGCCCATGTTATTTGAAACTGCCAAGTTAGAAGTCTTAGACAAAACTTGTAGTACAAATGTGAAAGATTAACAACATCCAAAGCAAGCAACACAACTGTAATAAGGAACAAACATTTGTGCGTGTCTTAGGATTTTTCTCTTTTGTGATTTTACAGAAATAATGATGTTCATGTCCCCACTGCAGAAAAATTCCACAAAATGTTAATGCACTATCTTATTAGAGTAATATACATACCAAATTTTTCTCTCTCTCTCTCTCATACACACACACACACACACACACACACACAACTTCTAGCCCTACATAGGGCTCAATCTTGCAAACCACTAACTACCCTCATCTCCCGCTGACATGGGGAGTAGATGGCCAGCCCTCTGTGGAGAAAGAGGTGGTTTGGGACTATTTAAAAAAGCTGGACATGCACAAGTCCATGGGGCCGGACAAGTTGCTTCCGAGAGTGCTAAAGGCATTGGCGGCTGTGATTGCAGAGCCATTGGCCATTACCTTTGAAAACTCATGGCGAACGGGGGAAGTCCCAGATGACTTGGAAAAGGCTAATGTAGTACCAATCTTTTAAAAAGGGAAGAAGGAGGATCCTGGGAACTACAGGCCAGTCAGCCTCACCTCAGTCCCCGGAAAAATCAGGGAGCAGGTCCTCAAGGAATCAATCCTGAAGCACTTACATGAGAGGAAAGTGATCAGGAACAGTCAGCATGGATTCACGACGGAAAGGTCATGCCTGACTAATCTAATCACCTTCTATGATGAGATTACTGGTTCTGTGGATGAAGGGAAAGCAGTGGATGTATTGTTTCTTGACTTTAGCAAAGCTTTTGACACGGTCTCCCACGGTATTCTTGTCAGCAAGTTAAAGAAGTATGGGCTGGATGAATGCATTATAAGGTGGGTAGAAAGTTGGCTAGATTGTGGGGCTCAACGGGTAGTGATCAATGGCTCCATGTCTAGTTGGCAGCCGGTGTCAAGTGGAGTGCCCCAGGGGTCGGTCCTGGGGCCGGTTTTGTTCAATATCTTCATAAATGATCTGGAGGATGGTGTGGATTGCACTCTCAGCAAATCTGCGGATGATACTAAACTGGGAGGAGTGGTAGATACACTGGAGGGCAGGGATAGGATACAGAGGGACCTAGACAAATTGGAGGATTGGGCCAAAAGAAATCTGATGAGGTTCAAGAAGGATAAGTGCAGGGTCCTGCACTTAGGACGGAAGAACCCAATGCGCCGCTACAGACTAGGGACCGAATGGCTAGGCAGCAGTTCTGCAGAAAAGGACCTAGGGGTGACAGTGAATGAGAAGCTGGATATGAGTCAGCAGTGTGCCCTTGTTGCCAAGAAGGCCAATGGCATTTTGGGATGTATAAGTAGGGGCATAGCGAGCAGATCGAGGGACGTGATCGTTCCCCTCTATTCGACATTGGTGAGGCCTCATCTGGAGTACTGTGTCCAGTTTTGGGCCCCACACTACAAGAAGGATGTGGAGAAATTGGAGAGAGTCCAGCGAAGGGCAACAAAAATGATTAGGGGTCTGGAACACATGACTTATGAGGAGAGGCTGAGGGAACTGGGATTGTTTAGTCTGCAGAAGAGAAGAATGAGGGGGGATTTGATAGCTGCTTTCAACTACCTGAGAGGTGGTTCCAGAGAGGATGGTTCTAGACTATTCTCAGTGGTAGAAGAGGACAGGACAAGGAGTAATGGTCTCAAGTTGCAGTGGGGGAGGTTTAGGTTGGATATTAGGAAAAGCTTTTTCACTAGGAGGGTGGTGAAACACTGGAATGCGTTACCTAGGGAGGTGGTAGGATCTCCTTCCTTAGAAGTTTTTAAGGTCAGGCTTGACAAAGCCCTGGCTGGGATGATTTAATTGGGGATTGGTCCTGCTGTGAGCAGGGGGTTGGACTAGATGACCTCCTGAGGTCCCTTCCAACCCTGATATTCTATGATTCTATGATTCTATGAAGTCAGTAAGAACTGAGAGACCATGGCACCTCACAGGATGGTTTGGTATCAGGCAGAGCTACACCCCTTCAGCCCAGCCCAAAGCCCTCTGCAGTCAATGGGTATCTTTCCATTGACTTCAAAGAAGTTTGGATCAGGCCTTTGATGAATAAGATAATATTCTGATTACATATTTAACACATACTATAAATTGAAACAATTTTAAACCTTTCTATTCATCATACGCTAACATGAACATTTCATTCCTGTTGGTCAAACAAATGACAGCCACAAATAATATCGCAATGAAATTGCCAGTACATCAGGGGACGGCAACCTTTCAGAAGTGGTGTGCCGAGTCTTCATTTATTCACTCTAATTCAAGGTTTCGCATGCCAGTAATACATTTTAACATTTTTTAGAAGGTCTCTTTCTATAAGTCTATAATATATAATTAAACTACTGTTGTATGTAAAGTAAATAAGGTTTTTAAAATGTTTAAGAAGCTTCATTTAAAATTAAATCAAAATGCAGAGCCTCCCGGACCGGTGGCCAGGACCCGGGAAGCGTGAGTGCCACTGAAAATCAGCTCGCGTGCTGCCTTTGGCACACATGCCATAGGTTGCCTACCCCTGCAGTACATCATAAAATGAACACTATACATTGATATTTGATCAAACACATGCTGTCTTGTAGTAGCCGAATATATACTGAGGTGGAAATTTATCTAGATTTTTATCTAACCCACACAGGATCCCAAGTACCTATAAAAAGTTTGATTTTTTTTAAATGCAATGGTTATAGCATTATTTTTATTCTATTACACTATGTTTTGGGCCATGTTTTCGCAAGGGCCCTCTACATTCATGCTTGTAAATTGCATCATCTTTGCACATGTAAAACCTGAGTTTGCACTCAAATTCTGGGTAATCTAATTCACAATTCTCTACTCAAATCATAGAATATCAGGGTCGGAAGGGACCTCAGGAGGTCATCTAGTCCAACCTCCTGCTCAAAGCAGGACCAATCCCCAATTTTTGTCCTAGATCCCTAAATGGCCCCCTCAAGGATTGAGCACACAACCCCGGATTTTGCAGGCCAATGTGCAAACCACTGAACTATCCCTCCCCCACATTTTTTCTGGTGGAGGAGGGAAGAACACAGGGAGAAAAATGTGCAGGCTTTTTGCACATGTACCAGTATGCGTAGAATAGCGGAAAAACAGATTTTCAGGCCACTTATGAAAATGCAGTTCTTTATTACCAATGTCTATCTTGCAAATTTTTTAGCGTAATTGACAAAACAGTTACAGTATAGTTCGGAAGCAGAAAAGTTACCTAAATTTTAACTTAGAGGGTTTAATCCTACACTACTGAAATCATTAGGAGGTTTGCCATTGATTTCACTGGGCCCAGAACTCACGCTTAAGTCATATTATACAAAAACAAAGGAAAAGTACAGTGAAGGCCCTTGAGCACCCAAAGGCCTCCACTAACATGATTACATAATGGGCAGGATTAAAGGAGCATTTTGAGTGGCCGTAAAGTCTGATCCAGCTCAATAGCTAATAAAGAGACTCCCAAATTCCTGGCTCCTCCCTTCAGCTCATTATGACTTCAGCCCAAATTGTGTAAAGCTGGAATACTTTACTCAAGAAATGCCAATCACTTCAGGTTGAAACCTGCAACTTCTCTAGTTTCACTGGAAATAACATGTCCAAATTTTCAAGGGATCTCATTATTTGTATGTAGAATATTTGTTAGCGGGCCCATTTGCACACACAACCTGCATCTATGTCTGCAAGCATACAAATATATATTTGTGTGTGCTAAGAGAGGATTTAAGATATCAAAGTGGATAGATTCATGAACAACGTGGTTGCAAATAAGGAGGCCCTTTGAAAATGTATCACTACAGTAAGATATTAAGAGGTTCAATGTTTTTCATTCATTTTAAATGAAATAAACTAAATGAAAAAGGAAATATACTTTAATAAAGCATAAAACGTTTTTAAAATGTCTATATCTTTAAATCTACATTCTCATTTTTCAAATATTCACTTTAATTAATTGTTTTAAAAATCAATTAGAAATCTCCATATTTTAACTATCCCTCAGGGTTTGGTGGTGTTGTGAATCCACACTTCACTAGGAATAAGCCAGTCAACAGGCCTGAGGAGTAGATCATCTCATAACAAAACCCTCTTGTAAGTCATGCATTATTTATAAATGGATTGACTTGAGGGAGCAATGTCACAAGCTGATGAAGATTATAACCCAGGCATGTAATTCATTATGGCCTTGATCCTAAAAGCAGATCCACACAGGAAGACCTTTATGCCAGTGCAGAGTTCCATTTTAGTCAATGGGCTCCATGCAGGTGCAGGGATCTGGTCTTGCAGAGCTGGAGCCTATAAAGCCTATCCTCAGCCTCTTACTCAGGTAAAATTTCCATTGTTGGCAGAGTTGTAGGATGCCCTACTCCAAATCAGAGTGAGAAGAGGTGAGGAATAGGTTTTATAACTGCATAACTAAGACTCAGGTGCTCCCTTATGGAAACCTTATATAGAACGTAAAAGGAACTAAATCAAAGCAGTCTCTATGGAAATTACTGTAAAAATCTACAGAATTTATAGGTGGGTTTTTCATCCATTCTATAAATATTCTACAACAGAAGTAGGCAATTTTATTGAGTTCTATAGGTTGATTTTAAAAGGTATTGTCTATTAATTTCTATAGGATGCTTCCCTAATGTTTCTCTCCTGCCAAAATACCAAGGCCTCAATTCAGGAAAATACTTAAGCATGTGCTTGAAGACAAGCACATGAGTACTCCCATTGCTAACTTCCTGAATCGGAACACTAAAGAGCAGAAAAAAAAATACTTAAAATTCTCCCTAATCCTGTTCATTTTATTTTCAATTCATTAATAAATATATACCAACTATAGGGTTTGGGACACTGTAGGGGCCTAAGGCCAAGTAACGGCCTTCAGGCAGCTATCTGATTCATCTTTTAACTAGAAGACAGGGTGGCTCAGGAAACTGGCACTCAGATGGAGAAGCTTTCAACTTTAAGTAGGTTGTTCATATCCAGCCAGCATCAGACCTAACCAGACGTTATTATTATCTAATAGCTGACTTCAGTGTAATTCCACATAGGTATGAGGGTCTGTCTATATAACTATCATTGTAGGATCAGGGCCTAGAATTGTTAATCTGTCACAGACATGACATTTACACACTTAAGTGACATGATTTCATTATCCCTTACTTATCTATTAAGTCTAACTGCCAATGGATGTCTGAATGGCTACATTATGTCTGCCTCACTTAATAATGAAATAATAATAAATAATAATAATAATAATATCTAGCTCTTATTGGCTTTACCATTACATGTAATTGTTCTTTTCAAAAGTGGCTGGTATAATTTTACATCTACTTCAGTAGTCTTTGTAAATGTGTTTTCAGTAAATATATTGACCCACCATTCATTCCATTGTATACACTCCTGTGATGAGGTGACATATCATCTGCTACTTGTCTCCTTAGGGTACCTTCTCTGCTGCCCCCACTGAGATGTTTGAGATGCTCCGGACTCCCTCCATAATGTTGTTTGAGATGCTCAGGGCTTGTCCCCCTCACTTTCTGGAGATGTTCTGTGCTTCCACTCAATGTGTGTTTTTGAAGATGCTCAGGGCTGCTGCTGCTGTGCTTTTGATGCTCTGGGCTACTACTAGGCCTATGTTTTTGAAAATGTTCAGAGCTACTACTTAAAATGTGCTTTGGAAGAGTTTCTGGACTACTACTGGAGTGCTTTTGCTGTTCAGGACTACCTTTGCCAACATTTTTATGATGTTCTGGACTTGGTCCTTTTAGATGCTTCTGGTGATCGGGACTTCCAGAACTCTTAGGTTTTTGGAGATGCTCTGGGCTAAGACTCCTATGTTTTTGATGCTCAGGGCTTCCTTCGCCCCTACTTTTTTGGAGATGTTCAGGACTAGTATTTGGATGGTGTTTATGATGGTCTGGACTGTCCGTACTTCCAGTGCTAGAGGTGCTGCTCCCATCACCAACATCTCGTATGTAAGTACTTGTTGCATTTAGCTGGCAGAGGCTGATTTGGCTGTCAATGGAACTCCTGCTGCCTGCTCCACCACTTTTCTCTTCATCAAGCAAAACACACAGTTCTTTCAGTTCCATGTTTTCTTTAACCACTTCTTCTTGTCTCACTTCCAATTCTTTCAGTTTCTGTAAATATAAGGCAACCTCTTTGTGCATAACCCCAGCACTGTACCTGCCCAATCTCTGCCACTCTCGTGATACCTTCTTGCCTTTCTGCCTATCATCGTCCAGAAAACAGCAAAGGTCTCTCAGTTCTTGGTTATCTTCTTGCAACTTCTGATTGATATCCTTTAAAAGAAAGAAAATAATTAGAGAGAAGTGTCTAAATATTAACATTCATTCTAATGTTAACAGTACATAAGCCAATTAACAGAGCTGTTGTAGACATGTCATCTAACTTCCCCATCCTGCTCTAATCAGCATACATCAATCAATTTTGCACGTACAGTTGGTCTACTATGACTGCATAATATTTCTGTAAAACAAAGACATTAAGCAGCACAAAACTAAACATCACATTGAATGAATCTCAAAGGTTCATAGGTTAATTTCAGATATGGTGTGAAGAGTTCAGTTTTTTAAACCAAAACTCATCCATAACCTTTTAATCTCAAACTGGATAGAAAAAAATATATTTTTCATAGCTTCTCTCAAAAGATTTCCACTGTCATGAAATGTCCTCTTGTCTGTTATTGCTGAGTAAAACCAGGAAGTGTAGAGACACTAATAATTATATATATGATCATACTTTGATGTTATTATATCTATAATCTAATAGATAGATAGATAGATGGATGGATGATTGAAGGTTATATATATATAATACTTTTCAGAGCCCAAAAGAGTTTGGGGTTTCATTTGCTTTGGTTCCAATTTTGGACAAAAGAATCTGGTCAGGTTTGATTTAGTCCAGACTGGTTCAGCCATTCTGAAATTAAATCATTTCCTATAAATAACTTTTACTAGAGTCTCAATTCAAAGAAGACTAAGAAGTACATACCCCATGCCCTTCTCTAACTACTGAACATTCATGCTCTAAAGTAAAAACATTCAAGATATTGCTATAGCAGGACATGATGCAAAAGAAAACTTTTTTTTAGCATTTGTTATGGTTGTTCCCAGTTTTAACAATCTGGCCTGTGATCATATTCATCATTCGCAACTCCGGGTATTCTTTTCCACCTTTTAATGCTTTTGTAACATTCTGTGTATTTGTGACACATATTTATTTTGTAAATGCTCACACTTTAAATACATTTCCTATACTTCCTTTTTCTTCCTCTCTTATGTCTTATTTGAAATACAGAGATTAATTACACATATGATGTTTTAGCATTAGGGAAAATCCCTTTTCTTTTTGTTTCTTAGAAGCAAAGATGGATGCTTATTCAGCAGTGTTTATACAGGCTCAGATTTTCAAAGGAACATGTAGGAGCTAGGTGCCCAAATCCCATTGAAATTCAGTCGAGTGTAGGCACCTAACTCCATTAAACACCTTAGAAAATCACAATCGTGTAGCCTTCTGGAACTAAGCTCAAGTTTTTAAAAGAGAGAATGAGGCTTCTGAAATGAATAACATCTACAATTAATACTTAAAACATTACACAGCAGGCCTATGAATTATTAGAAGAAAATTCATTTTCAAGTCCCAGTTCAAAAATATGAAGAAGAAAAAAAGAGGAAATAAAAGTATCACTTAGGAAGTTCAGAGTTAAAATAGTAACTTATCACTCATTCCCTATCACAGTCCAATGTGGTTTCTTAATTAAATTTACCTAGTATATAAACCCATACTCTCTAGCCACACCCCTGCAATACCAAGGGAGAGAGCAGCAGAGAGAGTGAAAGCCTAAACTCTTGATTTCCTTGCATTGCTGTTGTAATTTAGAACCTTAGCTTTATTTTTACTAAGATAATTGTATCATCAGATGGGACCCTGGCACCTCCTGAAGTGCAGACAGATGTCATTTACCGCCAAAGCAGAAACAGGTCTAGCCATGCTTTGCAGAACAGGACATATGAGGAGGGGAATGAAGTCTTCTATCTCTCACTGATTTTCTGTACATAATAGTACATAATATGAGTTAACTGTATGCACCTGCTCTACTTTGTCAGACAAGAACTTCCCCAGATAATATTTAATAAGTCCATACCTGTCCCTATGTGTCTCTTCTCATTACCCCCTCATAATCCTGCAGTTTCAACTCAGTTATTGAACTCCCTGAGAACTTCATCCCTCAGAGCAACAGGATGGAAAGTGTTGGTGAGCTATATAAACTATATAAATCCCAACTGGAAATTTTTGGAAATTTTTGTTCCATATAACAGCTTTGGCATGCTACATCATAGCTGTAGCTATCACACAGCCCCAGTTCTCAAAGGCAGGGTGAGCATCCATGAGTGATTATGCCTCTCACCCAGAAAACATTAAAACAATTAGGAATAAATAATTAGAGGCCTGAAGTCAATGGAAATATTCCATTGAGAATGGTTGGATCAGGTCTTAAAACAGAAACAGCATGTCAAAAAGTGGAAACCCTCTGAAGATATGCCCAACTCATAGATTTTATTAAAACATCTTGCTTGAGAAGAGTTTCAACTACAATTGGCTTTTTTAAAAAAAATAAAGGAGGGAATTAGGAAAATATTAGTGTTTAATCAGAGGACATGCTCTCACTAAAGAAATTAAAGCATAGTAACGGTGAACCCAAAATCAGAGAGGTTTTCAACAATCTGTCCCAGGACTGGAAAGCATAAATACTACCTGCTACACACTGAAAATGATCAAAGCTTCCCAGAAGCCTGGTGAGAAGCTGTATTGATAAATTAAGAAACAATCTTAAGACAGCAGCAGAATTTAACACCACAGTCAGACAATCTTAAAAACAACAATCTTTGAATCTATCCAACATGATTGTATATTTTATCCTTTCACATGCACTGGAAATGAGAACCTACTGAAATCTACACGTTTTGAGGGCAAGAATTCAAAGAATCAAAGGTACCCATCACCACAAAAAAGTTTTTGAGGTACATTGCACCATATACTCGTTCTACACCCTGCACACAGTTTGCCACTTCTGTTTCTGCACATTTTAGGGAGGACATAAAAGTAGAGTGATTTTTTTAAAAATCACTACATTTTTTTAAAAGATTTCAATCCCTATTCATTGTAGGCTGAATCCAGCCATCCTTATTCAGGTTTTACTCTGTCCTCACTAAGACAAACTGCTGTCAAGTCCCAGTGAGAATTTACCTAAATAATGACTGAGTAAAAACATTTGAGGAGGTAGGGGAATTGTCCCTGGATGATGCACATGCAGACTGGAAATCCCCCCTCTGATGGAAAGCGCAGATCCCTGAACCCACCGAGGGCCCTCTGCCAGTCCAGGGATGTGGGGGAGAAAGACACATTCATCATTCCCCATCCCCCTAACCTCATGGGGAATCCGTGCTTCTCTTCTCCAAACCTTCCCGCAAAATACCACCAGGAGACTCTTGCCCCAAGCACAGAACAGCCCAACAGACCGCGCGGGCAGCGGGCTCAGCTCCGCAGCCAAACCCCTCCAGCAGCGCCCCTGAGGTGGGCTCGGTGCTGGGGGCGCAGGAGGAGCGCCCCGCCCAGTGCCAGGCGGCAGCGGCCCCCTCTCCCGTGCCGGCCGGGGCTGCCCCCGCCCCTCACCTTGAGGCCGCGGATCTCGCCGAGGTGGAGCTGCAGGCGGCGGTTCACCTCCCGGATGAGGTTGCTGTGGTCCAGCATCGCGCTCATCTTCTCCGCCTCGGCCCTGCGCAGGCTGCGGATCAGCTCCTCCTTGCTCCACTTCAGCAGCTCCTCGTCGGACACCTTGGACAGGTCCTCGGCTGGAGCCGCTCCGCCGCTATCCGCCGTCTTAGACATGGTGGCAGCCCAAGTCCAAGCTCCCTGACCGCGGCCGCCCCGGCAGCAGATGGGGGGACCCCAAAGCCAGCCCGGGCTCTGCCTGCTCCCCAGCAAGTCAGCCCGGTCCAGCTCTCGGGCCTGGGGGCTGACTGCAGGGGCCGGTCCGTACAGAGCGGGGAGCTGGGCTGCGCTGGGGGATTCCCCCAAAGCCAGCCGGGGCTCAGCCCGCTCCCCAGCAAGCCAGCCCTTGGCTCTGCTGCCGCCGGGTTCAGGGAGTGGGAGCTCCTCAGCCAGGACAGCAGCAGGGACGGCTCTCTCCCAGCAAGTTGGCCACGATGTGCTGCTGCTGTGCTGATACAAGGCGGGGTCCGGACCCGGACCGCAGATCCTGACAGAGAGAGGGAGGTGGGCTGAAGTCTGGGGGGACTCCCACAGCCAGCCTGGGGATCGCACCCTCCTCACCAAGTCAGCTGCAGTTGGCTGTCCTCCTCCTCGCCGCTCCCGAGGTTGTGCTCATCCCCCGAAGCCATCCTCCCGAATTAGGGCTCTGACGGTACCGAGTCCTCCTCCGGCACGCGATGGAGCCATGCGCAAGAACAGGAGTGCAAAGTCCCAAGCTGAAGCACCATAGTGGATGGGACGAGGAGAGCAGGAGGCTGGGGAGCAGGATCCCGCGGGAGCGGGGGGAGCGCCCCCTAAAAGCAGACGCAGCTTCTGGTGCCTGGCTTCTCGCCCCCTCTGTCTGCGCAGCAGTAAGAGTGAGGGGTGCAGGCAGAGGGCAGTGCCGCTGCCACCGCCCCGCTCCGTGGCATGCCTCCTCGGCGCGTACCCGCTGGGCGGCACTGAGGCTGCATCGGACTCGGGGCTGGGAGGGGGAGGCGGTGGAGCTTTGCAGCGCCTGCAGCTGCAGCCGGAGACTCACGCGCCGCTCCTCCCGCTGAGGCTCTCCCGGAACAAGTGAGCTGACCCGGAGCGGCGCGCGGCTTTTCACAGAGGCGCGTGCCATGTGCTAGCCCACTGGGAGGGAGCCGCCAGCCGCAGCGGCCGCAGTCCAGCGTGGCTCCCAGGCGCCACCTGCTGCATGCCACTGACTTCGCTGCCTGTACAACTAGCTTCACACAGCGGGCTCCTCAGCCTACTCCTCTTTTCTCTCAGCCCTCTTGAATGCCCTGCCTGTACTATGGCAAGGTAGGGGGACGGAGGGAGGGGCAGCATTCCTTATTTGGGAGCTACTGCGAGCCTGGGCACTAGCTAGGAGAGATAGAGGAGAAAGTGGTAGAGTCTATGGCTGACCAATTCCACTTAACCTTGCTGCCTTATCTCCTCATCCCAACCCTGGGCAGAAGATATCTTCCCCCCAAAGAGGCGGGAAGGAGTCATTGGTGTTCAAGGAATGATCGATAGTTCCAACCCAGAAGGGACCATTGTGATCATCTGCTCTAGAACAGGGAGTGGGCGAACTATGGCCCACCGGCCGCATCCTGCCGCAAGCTGTTTTAAGCTGCCCTGCAAGTCCCGCTGGGGAGTGGGGTCAAGGGCCGCACCACGCAACTCAGCCCTGCTCTGGCGCTCCAGCCGGGGCTCTGGTCTGAGACCGCAACACGCAGTTCAGCCCTGCTCCGGCGCTCCAGTACAATAAGTACAATATTTATATTCCAGTTGATTTATTTTATAATTATATGGTAAAAATGAGAAAGTAAGCACTTTTTTCAGTAATCATGTGCTGTGACACCTTTGTATTTTAATGTCTGATTTTGTAAACAAGTAGTTTTTAAGTGAAGTGAAACTTGAGGCGCATAAGACAAATCAGACTCCTGAAAGGGGTACTGTAGTCTGGAAAACTTGAGAGCCACTGTCCTAGAGCACATCTTGTAGAAAGACATCCAATCTTTATTTTAAAATCATCAGAGATGTTGATTCCAGCAGGACCTTTGATAAATTGTTCCAATGGTTAATTACTCTCTCAATTAAATATTGTACAGCTGATTTCCATGAACAAGACTGTGTAAGTGCTAAAGATTAATTACTATTGTTTGTTGCTGCTGCATCTATTCTTGTTACCCAGCTCAGCCCCCTGGCCAAGCAGAACTGTTCTCTACAGTACATTACAAACTATATCAAGATACTCAGATTTTGCAACCTTGAAGCCTAATGAACAATTTGATGAGAGGGTGAGTGTCAAGGTTCTTTCCCCACTCTGAACTCTAGGGTACAGATGTGGGGACCTGCATGAAAGACCCCCTAAGCTTATTCTTACCAGCTTAGGTTAAAAACTTCCCCAAGGTACAAACTTTGCCTTGTCCTTGAACCCTAGGCTGCCACCACCAAGCATGTTAAACAAAAAACAGGGAAAGAGCCCACTTGGAGACGTCTTCCCCCAAAATATCCCCCCCAAGCCCTACATCCCCTTTCCTGGGGAAGGCTTGATAAAAATCTTCACCAATTTGTACAGGTGAACACAGACCCAAACCCTTGGATCTTAAGAACAATGAAAAATCAATCAGGTTCTTAAAAGAAGAATTTTAATTAAATAAAAGGTAAAAGAATCACCTCTGTAAAATCAGGATGGTAAATACCTTACAGGGTAATCACATTCAAAACATGGAGAATCCCTCTAGGCAAAACCTTAAGTTACAAAAAGACACAAAAACAGGAATATACATTCCATTCAGCACAGTTTATTTTATCAGCCATTTAAACAAAACAGAATCTAATGCATATCTAGCTAGATTACTTAGTAAGTTCTAAGACTCCATTCCTTTTCTGTTCCCGAAAATCACACAGACAGAGAGAACCTTTGTTCCTCCCCCTCCAGCTTTGAAAGCATCTTATCTCCTCATTGGTCATTTTCGTCAGGTGTCAGCGAGGTTATCTTAGCTTCTTAACCCTTTACAGGTGAAAGAGTTTTGCCTCTGGCCAGGAGGGATTTTATAGCACTGTATACAGAAAGGTAGTTACCCTTCCCTTTATTTTTATGACAGTGAGATTTGAAACCAATGTTCAAACACATTTATATAAACTATTTTAAATTGAAAAATAACTACACAAAACCATCCTACCTGTTAGCACTCCTGTTTTCTCTAATGGAGCAAATGAAATTGTTTAAGATTGTGAGCAACAAAAAGCTCCATTTCATACACTTTGTCCTGACCCTTCATTTACAGACAGAGAGAATTTACCTTTTGGGGCCAAATTCAGATCTGATGTAGTTGGCTACAACATCATTTTGCGGAAGGTTATGTACACCTGCAATATGTTGCTGGCTGGGATTTCAGATTCCAAGTGCCCAACATTGTGAGAGTCATTGTAGAGTTGTGAGGGGCAAACATCCTGTACTAGGACTAATCTTCTTTGTGGATGACTTGAAAGTGTAGCCTTATAGTCCATCAGTGTTTCTCACTAAGTAAGGTGATCTGATGTATCTCAATTTTACCATTGGCAGAAATGGATGAACCGAACCAGTTTGGTGGATAATCTACCGGATTCACTGTACTAGGTCATCCAGTCTCTCCAGAACAATCCTGCATAGGCAGGGAAAGGAATGATAAGAGGCCTTTACCTCCTCTAATTCTGTGATTCAATACTGCTTGGGACTATAAAAGGGGAGTTCTGCCCACTGCTCTTGAAGGCACACTATATGTACTTTAGACCCTCTCTCTTCTCTTTGCAAATCATGGTGGATCATGAGGTTACAGTCTCAAACTGTCACAAGCAAGATTGGCTATGGCATAAGGCAGAGTCCTGCAATCACTGTCACAGTGAAAAGAAAAGGAGTAGTTGTGGCACCTTAGAGACTAACAAATTTATTTGAGCATAAGCTTTCGTGAGCTACAGCTCACTTCATCGGATGCATTCAGTGGAAAATACAGTGGGGAGATTTATATACATAGAGAACATGAAACAATGGGTGTTACCGTACACACTGTAACGAGAGTGATCACTTAAGGTGAGCTATTACCAGCAGGAGAGCGGGGCGGGGGGGAGATCTACCCCCAAAGAACTGTTGCAGCTAGTGTAGCTTATAGCAGCCACTCAACCACCAGAGGGAGTGGAACAGGTTTAGCACTTTCTCTTCAGGTCCTGTGCTGAACACAGGTCAGCCAAACTTCAAAAGAAGAAAAAGATTGGAAGGTGCTGTAGCAGCTTGTTTTGTCTCACAAAAGCCTCAGGACTGGCCTCACTTCTAAGAGCCACAAATTGAGACTTTAAAAAAAATTCTGGGACATTTTCATTAAAAACACAAGCGCTAATCAGCTTTGAAGTGTGTTCTTCTCCTCCACTACACATCTGGAATTCCTGTGGTCACATCTATACATGCAGTACCTGCCACTGAAGAGGCAAGGCAACTGTGACACAAATAGCCTCAGAAGCCACTTTCAAAAACGTTGGCCTAAGTTTTCAAACCTATTTATTCATTCCAATGTGGCACATGTAAATCAATATATTTAAAACTCCTTTCAAGGTTTAAAAAATGGATTGAGTAATTAGTCCTTACATCAAATTACAGCATGGTTCTAGGAAATGACATCTTTCCAGCTCAGGAGAAAACCTATCTGGAACAATAACTTGAAGGCATCCAAAGATGTTAAACTAAAATTGCTAATGATAACATTTTATGGGGTTGATGTTACCCTGAAGAGCTTGGCAAGATTTTCATACAGCTGACAGTTTATCCTGGCCAGGGTCCAAGAGAGCCTCATCTCTCTAACATCTGTGGGTTTGTTTTAATTATACTTCTATTTATCATTTTGGGAGCCTTTAACTTCATTTTGTCTTCATATTTGATTAGTAAGTTAATGAGGAGCCAGATGCTTCCCTCCATTTATGCTGATGGAGAGAAGCAAAGCAGGTGGGAAGGATGAAGGGGCTATGCTCCACAAAATGCTTTCTTCCCTCCTCCAAACCCCACTACTAATATACCAAGCAATAGGGGTTCCACAGGGTGGGAAGACCTGAAGATGGAGAACAGCTGATCTGTATGCATGCTCCTCTCCTAATCAGCCTGGAAGTGAATGCAGCTTTACCACTCTCTCCATGGCTGCCTTTGGAGAGGTGCCTTGGGCATAGGTACTGGGGGATAACCAATGGATGTATAGCTCCTGAGGGAGGTGCGTGGAAAGTCAGGTAACACAGAGAGTGCTCTGTACCCATCACTACTATTCTGGGATCCGAGGAGATAGAGCCAGGTTTTTGCATAGCACCTAAGAGTCCTCCCAGTCGCAGGTTCCAAACATTACCCTCTTGAAGAGAAAATATGGAGGAAACTCCAAACTTGCTGACATTCCATTGTTCTTCTACCTTTCTGTTCCTCACCCCAGCTTCTTCTCATTTGATCTCTGACCTCAACATTGTGAGTTAACAATTTCCACACAAGTTCTTGTAACAAGCTGATGAATTTGGGAAGATTGTTTTAACTGTATTAATTTGTACTGATAATTTTTATGAATCTTTTGAAGCGTTTTAGTAGAATTCAGTCTCTAAAATGTAATTTATTGTCACATTGCTTGGATGGTGATCTCGACTTAGGCAAAACGTAGTTCAGTTAATTCAGGGTTCATGTAAACAGGATGGATTGAAAACTTCAGTTTATTCCCCAAAGAGGTGCAGTGCTAGTTTTCTTCACCACTTTGCCAGCAGGCTACACATCTGCCCTAGAAAGACAGTTGGCCCAATTCTTGCTGCTGTGCACCACGTGTTTTCAGTCAGACCAGCACAAAGTGACGGCAAAAGGCTAACAAATGCATGTTGCACTGGTGTAAATGACTACACAAGAAGCAGTCCAACAGGCCCGCTATCTAGAAGTGAGGGTATAGTTCAGTTTCCATTCACATTCGCTCCTTCACTTCTCTGCTGAGATTTCCATGAAGTTCATACAGACAAGCTACATTCTCTGTAAGCTGCGCAGCCTCACGGCCACTCACAAGGCTTCCAAGGGCCGCGCAGGCAGGCAGGGAGAGGTGCCCCTTCCCCAGCCCGTGCCAGGCTCGGGCCACACAGGCAGGCAAGGAGAGTTGCCCCTTCCCCAACCCGTGCCAGGCTCAGGGCCGCCGGGCTGCCGAGGAGAGGAGCCCCTCCCTCGGCCTGACCCAGGCCCACCGGACCTGCCGCAGCTGGGGAGAGGTGCTTGTCACCCGGCCCAAACTGTTGCGGCAAGTGAGGGCTGGGGGGAGTCCTCTATCCCCACTGCAGCCCTGGGGCAGCCTGCACACCAAACCCCTCATCCCTGGCCCCACCCCAGAGCTCGCATCCCTAGCTGGAGTCCTCATCCCCTGCATCCAACCCTCTGCCCCAGCCCTGAGTCCCCTCCTGCACTCCAAACCACTCATCCCTGGCCCCACCCCAGAGCCTTCACCCCTAGGCAGAGTCCTCACCTCCTGCACCCAACCCTCTGCCCCAGCCCTGAGCCCCCTCCCACACCTCAATCCCCTCATCCTCAGCCCCACCCCAGAGTTTGCACTCCCAGCCAGAGCCCTCATCCCTGCCCCGCACCCCAATCCTCTGCCCCAGCCTTGAGCTCACTCCCACCCGCCAAACTCCTCAGCCCCACCCCAAAGACATGAATTTTGTTATGTGCATCAATATGAAGGTGATGTATCACATCACCTCCATACTGGTGCACATAACAAAATTCATTCTGCACATGGACATAAAAAATTAGAGGGAACACTGCGGACAAGGGTTGTAGCTTTTTCAATATGCACATGTATCCACTAAGAACTGGACTAATAATCCTTACTCCACATGGGCAACCAAACCACCATTGCATAGTAACAATTTTCAGCCACTCTGACTGACTACTTGGATTCAAACTAGAAGTGATATGTTCCATATCCTGTCATCATCAATGCCCTGACACACAAGACATAGTATTTTTATTCTTTGCAGACCCAAAGTATTGTTTTTTGAACTAGTGTATTTCATGATGAGGTCATTATCTCTTGTAGATAATATTGTTATGCATAGCTTATTTTTGCATAGGTTTGTAAAGTTGAATTTTAAATAAAATTACTTCATAGCAAAAGTCAGCGGGAGAGAGCCTTGGCTAGTTAAAGCAGCATAGCTCCATTCAGTTCAGTGGAGCTGTGTCCATTCGCACCAGTAGAGAATTTGGCCCTATATGTTTTTTGTGTGATATAGCTAAAACAAAGCAAAGCATTTTCCCCGTTCTTCACAGATATAGTGTTTTGTAAGTAGGCTCTGCCATTCCAATGAATACCCACAAACGTGGCATTTGCTAACATCTTTGTTTATAGTCCTATCAAAACTATGATACAAAGATGGGCTCAGAAGTTCACCTGAAGGGCACAGATTAAAATGCACATAGAAACAGACTCTTAGCAAAGCCATTGACAGTTTAAGGCTGTTCATCCTGGAAGGATTCCTGAGTAGCAGGTACCACAGATCAGCCATTTTGGGGGTGGGGGAATTAGAAACACACACAGCAGGAATAGAGTTCATTTCAAGTTCAGATTTATCACTGATTTGAGAGTTAAATCCACAGAAGTAATATACACATAAGATCCAGGCTATCTTAAGTGTCGTCCTGAAAATGGGAAGCTATGGTTCGGAGGGGACAAACCCATGTAATAACCATTCTCCAGGGATCCTTCAAATGCAGCAGCTGCTCTTGGAATCTCTGAATTTGCACCCCCTGTTCAATCAGCCACTCAGAAGAAGGGATGGGGCTCTCCAAGGCACAAAATAATCAGCTTTCTCCTGCAAAGGCACAGAAACTTTTCAAGGATATTGGTCTGAAATGGTACCAATACTTCTGTACATCTTTAAGGGTGTGCTCCCCCCTCATCAATTTTAAGTACAGCTTTGAAAATAGTATATGCAAATAAGAGATTAGAGCTGGTTGGAAAATGGGGTAATTTTTCCACAGAAAATTTGACAAATGAAAAAAAAGGTCTTCTATCCATTGAAACAGTCACTGACTTTTTGTTGAATTAACCAAAAAATGCAAAAATTGTTTGGTGTTTGGCTAAACAATTTTGGTTTTTACTTTTCTGGTAAAGAAAGGAGCACTCTGTGAGGGAAGCAAACACCTTCCATGAAAATTTTCATTTTACCAAAAACCCAGTCTTCCGTCAAAAAAACAAATGTTGAGAGAAAATGTTTGACCAGCCTTACAAAGATACTTTAGGGGAAAAAAGAAGAAAAGGTAATAGTATGTTGGTTAAAATGGTTAATTTGTAGCTAATGTTGCAGATGTAATGTAGGTTTACTGCAAAGAGCTTTACAGCTGCCTTCCTCTTTAAGCTATTCAGCAATTGCAACTAGTGTAGACTGAAACTGCCCACTAATAAATAGACTTGTTCACACTTATTGTCTTCATTGAACTGCCATAAATACAACTGGTTGGAGTTTAGTTTAGCGATTCTGATGATGTTACACAAGTGGGAGTAGAGTCTGAAGCTTGTTTAGTCTTAGACGTGTGTCCTGCCAGGTTAACAGAAGTAAACAGCAATAAACACTCATTTTGTCAACATACTCTGAATATACCTAGGGAGAAGATCCGTTGAGTAAGACAGTGCCATTTTTATATCATAATTTTTCATAGTAAAGCGATATATTAAGCTAGTTAAGGAAAACCCACATAACAAAGGCAGAAAGTAGCAGATAGTAAAGTAGCTTGAGACTCAGTGAAAAGAGAAGATTTACAGGGAAGAAAGGACAAAATGGAAGTAACAAGACAAAAATTTTAAGTTCCATGTTAGAGGGGATTCTGTCAAGCAGCAATAAACTTAGTAATGAAATCTAAAAAGATTATAGAGGGCCAGTGATGGCAGAAATTAGACAATGTCCAGACAATGCCTGTGCAGGTGGTAATAGTGAAACCATGGGGACTGTGGTAGACATTAGAGAAATAAATAGAGAAAATAAGGAAAACATTTTAGCCCTCACAATCAAGATGGTTAGTCCTGCTGAAAATAAAGATCAGTCTGGGAATTGATGGGGAAACGTTAAATGCTTAAAGAGATATCACCAGGCTGTCATAACTGACAAAGATAGCCTTGAGCAGTCAAAATACAGGGTCTTCAGGGATTAGAGAGGAGAAAAAATTACATCTGCCAGAAAGTGTAGTGTTCTAATATGGGTTAGCTACCTTTCCAGATGCAGTGCCTGTTGTTGGGGTATGTGGTTTACAGGCGTCAGAGACCAAGAAGGGGAAACAAACAAATCTGTGAGCACGTGAGTGTGAATTGCCTCTAACTTCTCCAATTGTAGAGTGTTAACTCTCCCAGTGACTTCCTGTAGTGGCCTGGCATGTGTAAGAGAATTGGTGCCAAATTATGCAACAAATTTTAGAAATGATCAAGATTATTGTTACTGAAACTGAAAGAGGATGGTCCATGAATCCTATCATTCTATCTATCTGTCTGCCTAGGTAGTATCATCACTCTATCAGAGTTCTTTTACTCTGTATCTTTCTCTCTCCATTCCATTCTGATTCTGGGAATATGGTCAAATGACATAGCAACTGCCAATTGTACTGACAGTTTGGCAAGTGGTGGCCTATTTGATACCTGTTGTCATGTCATATTCAATAATACTCTGAAAATCTTAATTCTCCAGGCACCACTGAAATACTGACTAACAAACATATATAAATGGAGGGAATGCCATGCTTGGGTGAAAAAAAAGTTTACAAGCAACTGAAAAGGCAACTCAAGAGACTGTTAAATGATTAGTATTGAGCCGCATGGATCATTTGACTCTGACTTTCATCTTCATAATACAAACTCTTTTGTCATGCTGCTGATTCCCCTCAGCGGGACAAATTCTTTAAATATCTAATTAAGCTGCGTGTGATATCTTAGGTAACTGAAGTATTCCAAGAAGCACTAGCCTTGTATTACACATTGTTGTAACATTCGTATGGTACAGTATTGCAGTCACATGCATATTATTGGTGTGTTCATTCTTTGAGTTTATTGCAAAAAGTAAATAAATACAGCACTCTTGTTAAAAGCCTACTTACCTTAAGCTATCACTGTTTAACCAGCTTGATAAGGAGAGGCTGGAATTTTCAGGGTTTCTGGAGCACTTAAATGAAGATAGATGTGTATGATTTTCCAAAGGGGTATACTAGCTGCACACAGGACCTTTGTGCTCCCAGGGCTGGATGTACCTAATTTCTGGGCGTCACAAGCATAGCTAAGGGTACTGGAGCTCAAGTGGAATATTCAGACTCAATAAGGGGCCATCTGGTAGAGTTACGTGGATAGATATTAAGCATAATCATTGCTAGTAGACACTAATCCGGTTTTGGTCAAGGTGCTAGGGCAGCACTGGAAGAGCTGCCTGTAGAGAGCTTCTGATACATGCTGCTAACAGAAGAAAAAATTTGGAGAAACAACAGGTTATTGATTGTGATGCAAAGTTGAAATTTATCCAAAAAAGTGAGTTGGGATACAAAGAAAGAGGCAGTGGGAGTGCACATTTCAAAGGAGCAAGAGATGGAAAGAATAATGCACTCTCCAAAATGTGGGGAGGGAGGATGGAAACCAAACAGTGAGAGAGAACTTTGCAATGGGAGAGGGAAGAAAAGTGGTCTTAACATACCATGACTCAGGAGTCCTGGCTTTGCCACAGACTTCCTGTGTGATGCTGGGAAAGTCACATCTTTGTGTCTTGGTTCCCCATCTATAAAATTTAGAGGTTTTAAAGCCAGAAGGGACCATTATGATCATTTAGTTTGATCTAGGCCATAGAACCAACCAATAGTTTCTGCATCAAAATGGTGTTAACAATACTTCACTATCTGACGGGAGTGTCTGCCAGGGGTTCACACACTAGTCTGTCTCTGTACTTGTGTGGCCCCATCACCCTAGAGTGAAGGCAAACACTGGAGGGGATAGGAGAAAGTCATTCCTGGAAATGTCATTTAATGGGAAACGAAAGCACAATAAATAAATATGTGCTTTAGAACAGTCACACTGTTGCCAACTTCAGCAAATTTCCAACTATTAGGAGTTACATAATATGTAACTTTCAATCTGTGTGAGGAGCAGCAGAAAAAAAAGAGATAATCAACTTGCTGGGCATTTTGTCATGACTGATGTAAGACAATGGCCTATGACTAGAATTGCTGGAGATAAAACAAAATGCTACAGTACAAACAGTTGTTTCACACAAGCAAATAGCTGAGGCCAAAGACAAATGAGCTCTAGAGGTAACCACTATTTGCTGTTTGTAGCAAGAGATAAATAATGCACACGAAGCAAGACTTCCATGTAGGGAATTCTTGCAACTGTAGCAGAATGAGAAATAAAGATGGATCTAATCCAGATCCAATTAGGGGTCATTCCTGGGGAGTTTGGAGAATTAAGGATAAGAGGTCATTACATAAGAGTCTAAAGTTGGAGACAGGGCAACTCTAGTTAACAGGGCAATGCATGGTTAACAAGAAATATTTTATCAGGTATTCAGATTATGTAATGGTGCGCTGGCTAGATAATCTAGGGCTTGATGCAAAGATCACTGGAGTAAATAGGAGTCTTTCTATTATCTGCAAGAGCCTTTGGATCAGGCCCTTGCAGAATTCGGTGTCTGCTGGCTTTATCCCTGATGTCCAGAGGCGGATTACAGTTTTGTGGGGCCTTGGGCCAGAGCAAGTGGGGGCCCCTCACTCCTTCTGCCTGCAGTCCCCCATCCCTCCTTTCTCCCCCACACACCCACCCACCCATATTTACATCTCCATAATCCAATTACAGTAAGAGAACTAATTAAGCCTAGTGGATAATGATTGTAATAATAGTACTTAGTATTTATATAGCACTTTCTATCTTCAAAGCACTTTACAGGCATTAACTAATTAATGAATAAAATGAATTTAGAAATCAATGCAGGAGCATAGCCTATTATAGAATTAGCAACTCAATTATACTCCCTCTCTGACCATTACTCTTGTAAAAATGCTCCTTATTTCTTTTACTGGTGTGCCGTACTTAAACTGAGCCTGAATTTCACAACCACTGAGATCTAGGACACATTTTTACAGAGTGCACTGAGCATTCACTGTGGAATACAGTGCCTCACAGAACATGCAACAGACCAAGGCCCCAAATCTTCTGTCTACTTCTGCTCTTGGAGCAAAAGGCAGAGAATCCAGATGCAAGCACCCCAGTATGTTTCCCTTCTCCCAACCACACAGAAACACTTCCTGGTGCTCTGGAATGATCAGACTCTGTGAATGGACAATGGCTGCCTTCTACACCATCAACCCCTCACCAGCCCTTTGTGGGAAGGTTCTATACAACTTAATATGAAGTGATGATATAGAATGGTTCCAAAACTCTTAGATTAAATAGAAAGTTATGCCCCTGCTATTTTGTCCTCTTTTAAATTTGATTGTTTTTTAAAGTACATTTCACAGAACCCTGTTAGTTTCATCCCTATTAAAGTATATAGGACTTTGCATAAGAGACACCATGCAGTATACACTAATGAAGACGCTGCAGGAGCCATGCTGCACGGCATAGCAGTGTGGAGGTGCAAGGCCTCCAAAAGATTTGGGGAGATCCATGGGCTAAATCCCTATCACTACTGCATGTGAGCAAATCCGTCCCTTCCAAAGAAGGCAATCAGTTGCTAACTCCACAAGGCAGAGTTTCTTTGCAGCAATAAATTACAGAGGAGCAAGTTAGGCTCTTTTAAGATGTGAAGGAGAATTCTTTTCACTCTTAATCCAGAATTAAGACTTCAAGATACAGTACAGCAATAATGGAAAAAACATATATGGCAAAGTCCCTGGAAATCTTCACCTTCTGTTTTAAATATTATTTTCTTTTCATGTTTGCCATTGATTGCGCCTATCTGAGTGATCTTTTTGAGATCTGGAAATGTTCCTGGTTGTGCAGATTGCTACTTTGCAAGAAGACTAGATTGAGTGTCAAGATAAGTTACATCCATTGCTTGTTCCTAACTCTTTTCATTCATTTGCTTGAACACAGCAGAAGAGTATCATAGTAAATAGCCCTGAAGGTACAGCACACAATAATAGGTTTCAGAGTAACAGCCATGTTAGTCTGTATTTGCAAAAAGAAAAGGAGTACTTGTGGCACCTTAGAGACTAACCAATTTATTTGAGCATAAGCTTTTGTGAGCTACAGCTCACTTCATCGGATGCAATAATAGTCATTCAAACACATCACTAGTCATTGACATATGCTGCCTAAAATAAAAAGAAACCTTCCATAAATGATCAAGCAAAGAATCTTTGTTCATAAAGAAAATTTGTGGTATATTAGCCTCTTTGAAAAGATTTTTGCCTGCTGACACGTTCCTAATACTGCCCTCACCATCTGCTGAGAATATAGTGTTGCCCTCCTGCGGCTTTGCATATCTGTTTAAAAAAGTTAATTCATAATGCAGCATTTTCCCCTGTATATTTATAGACCATTCTCTACGCCCCAACCCTTCCCCCACTCCCACTTTCTTTATGGCCACGTACCAATTGCCTAGCATGGTATCTTGGAAGTATTCTCCTATCCCGCAAAGGTAACAGGTCCTCTTGACCTGCTGCTAACAAATAAGGAAGAATTGGTAGGGGAAGTAGAAGTGGGCGGCAACCCGGGCAGCAGTGACCATGAGATGGTTGACTTCAGGATCCTCACAAAAGGAAGAAAAGAGAGTAGCAAAATACAGACGCTTGACTTCAGAAAAGCAGACTTTGACTCCCTTAGGGAACTGATGGGCAGGATCCCCTGGGACGCTAATATGAGGGAGAAAGGAGTCCAGGAAAGGTGGCTGTATTTTAAAAAAGCCTTATTGTGGGCGCAGGAACAAACCATCCCGATGTGCAGAAAGAATAGCAAATATGGCAGGTGACCAGCTTGGCTTAACAGTGAAATCTTTGGTGAGCTTAAACACAAAAAGGAAGCTTACAAGAATTGGAAACTTGGTCAGATGACTAGGGAGAAGTATAAAAATATTCATCAAGCATGCAGGGGTGTAATCAGGAAGGCCAAACACAGCTGGAGTTCATAGAATCATGGAATCATAGAATATCAGGGTTGGAAGGGACCTCAGGAGGTCATCTAGTCCAACCCCCTGCTCAAAGCAGGACCAATCCCCAAATAAATCATCCCAGCCAGGGCTTTGTCAAGCCTGACCTTAAAAACTTCTAAGGAAGGAGATTCTACCACCTCCCTAGGTAACGCATTCCAGTGTTTCACCACCCTCCTAGTGAAAAAGCTTTTCCTAATATCCAACCTAAACCTCCCCCACTGCAACTTGAGACCATTACTCCTTGTCCTGTCCTCTTCTACCACTGAGAATAGTCTAGAACCATCCTCTCTGGAACCACCTCTCAGGTAGTTGAAAGCAGCTATCAAATCCCCCCTCATTCTTCTCTTCTGCAGACTAAACAATCCCAGTTCCCTCAGCCTCACCTCATAAGTCATGTGTTCCAGACCCCTAAGCCCTTCGCTGGACTCTCTCCAATTTCTCCACATCCTTCTTGTAGTGTGGGGCCCAAAACTGGACACAGTACTGCAGATGAGGCCTCACCAATGTTGAATAGAGGGGAACGATCACGTCCCTCGAGCTGCTCACTATGCCCCTACTTATACATCCCAAAATGCCATTGGCTTTCTTGGCAACAAGGGCACACTGCTGACTCATATCCAGCTTCTCGTTCACTGTCACCCCTAGGTCCTTTTCCGCAGAACTGCTGCCTAGCCATTCGGTCCCTAGTCTGTAGCAGCGCATTGGGTTCTTCCGTCCTAAGTGCAGGACCCTGCACTTATCCTTATTGAACCTCATCAGATTTCTTTTGGCCCAATCCTCCAATTTGTCTAGGTCCCTCTGTATCCTATCCCTGCCCTCCAGCGTATCTACCACTCCTCCTAGTTTAGTATCATCCACAAATTTGCTGAGAGTGCAATCCACACCATCCTCCAGATCATTTATGAAGATATTGAATAAAACCGGCCCCAGGACCTACCCCTGGGACACTCCACTTGACACCGGCTGCCAACTAGACATGGAGCCATTGATCACTACCCGTTGAGCCCGACAATCTAGCCAACTTTTTACCCAACTTATAGTGCATTCATCCAGCCCATACTTCTTTAACTTGCTGACAAGAATACTGTGGGAGACCGTGTCAAAAGCTTTGCTAAAGTCAAGAAACAATACATCCACTGCTTTCCCTTCATCCACAGAACCAGTAATCTCATCATAGAAGGCGATTAGATTAGTCAGGCATGACCTTCCCTTGGTGAATCCATGCTGGCTGTTCCTGATCACTTTCCTCTCATGTAAGTGCTTCAGGATTGATTCTTTGAGGACCTGCTCCATGATTTTTCCGGGGACTGAGGTGAGGCTGACTGGCCTGTAGTTCCCAGGATCCTCCTTCTTCCCTTTTTAAAAGATTGGCACTACATTAGCCTTTTTCCACTCATCTGGGACTTCCCCCGTTCGCCACGAGTTTTCAAAGATAGTGGCCAATGGCTCTGCAATCACAGCCGCCAACTCCTTTAGCACTCTCGGATGCAACTTGTCCGGCCCCATGGACTTGTGCACGTCCAGCTTTTCTAAATAGTCCCTAACCACCTCTTTCTCCACAGAGGGCTGGCCATCTACTCCCCATGTTGTGATGCCCAGCGCAGTAGTCTGGGAGCTGACCTTGTTAGCGAAGACAGAGACAAAAAAAGCATTGAGTACATTAGCTTTTTCCACATCCTCTGTCACTAGGTTGCCTCCCTCATTCATTAAGGGGCCCACACTTTCCTTGGCTTTCTTCTTGTTGCCAACATACCTGAAGAAACCCTTCTTGTTACTCTTGACATCTCTTGCTAGCTGCAGCTCCAGGTGCGATTTGGCCCTCCTGATTTCATTCCTACATGCCCGAGCAATATTTTTATACTCTTCCCTGGTCATATGTCCAACCTTCCACTTCTTGTAAGCTTCTTTTTTATGTTTAAGATCCGCTAGGATTTCACCGTTAAGCCAAGCTGGTCGCCTGACATATTTACTATTCTTTCGACTCATCGGGATGGTTTGTCCCTGTAATCTCAAGGGATTCCTTGAAATACAGCCAGCTCTCCTGGACTCCTTTCCCCTTCATGTTAGTCCCCCAGGGGATCCTACCCATCCGTTCTCTGAGGGAGTCAAAGTCTGCTTTCCTGAAGTCCAGGGTCCGTATCCTGCTGCTTACCTTTCTTCCCTGTGTCAGGATCCTGAACTCAAACAACTCATGGTCACTGCCTCCCAGATTCCCATCCACTTTTGCTTCCCCCACTAATTCTTCCCGCTTTGTGAGCAGCAGGTCAAGAAAAGCTCCCCCCTAGTTGGCTCCTCTAGCACTTGCACCAGGAGATTGTCCCCTACATTTTCCAGAAACTTCCTGGATTGTCTATGCACCGCTGTATTGCTCTCCCAGCAGATATCAGGAAAATTAAAGTCACCCGTGAGAACCAGGGCGTGCGATCTAGTAGCTTCTGCGAGTTGCCGGAAGAAAGCCTCATCCACCTCATCCTCCTGGTCCAGTGGTCTATAGCAGACTCCCACCACTACATCACTCTTGTTGCTCACACTTCTAAACTTAATCCAGAGACACAGATTTTTCTGCAGTTTCGTACCGGAGCTCTGAGCAGTCATACTGCTCCCTTACATACAGTGCTACTCCCCCGCCTTTTCTGCCCTGCCTGTCCTTCCTGAACAGTTTATAACCATCCATGACAGTACTCCAGTCATGTGAGTTATCCCACCAAGTCTCTGTTATTCCAATCACGTCATAATTCCTTGACATCACCAGGACCTCCAGTTCTCCCTGCTTGTTTCCAAGGCTTTGTGCATTCGTATATAAGCACTTGAGATAACCTGCTGATCGCCCCTCATTCTCAGTATGAGGCAGGAGCCCTCCCCTCACAGACGTTCCTGCCTGTGCTTCCTCGCGGTATCCCGCTTTCCCACTTACCTCAGGGCTTTGGTCTCCTTCCCCCGGTGAACCTAGTTTAAAGCCCTCCTCACTAGGTTAGCCAGCCTGCTCGCAGAGATGCTCTTCCCTCTCTTCGTAAGGTGGAGCCCGTCTCTGCCGAGCACTCCTCCGTCATGGAACACCATCCCATGGTCAAAGAATCCAAAGCCTTCTCTCTGACACCACCTGCGTAGCCATTCGTTGACTTCCACGATTCGACGGTCCCTACCCAGGCCTTTTCCTTCCACGGGGAGGATGGACAAGAACACCACTTGCGCCTCAAACTCCTTTATCCTTCTTCCCAGAGCCATGTAATCCGCAGTGATCCGCTCAAGGTCATTCTTGGCAGTATCATTGGTGCCCATGTGGAGAAGCAGGAAGGGGTAGCGATCCGAGGGCTTGATGAGTCTCAGCAGTCTCTCCATCACATTGCGAACCTTAGCCCCTGGCAAGCAGCAGACTTCTCGGTTTTCCCAGTCAGGGCAGCAGATAGATGACTCAGTCCCCCGGAGGAGAGAGTCCCTGACCACCACCACCCGCCTCCTTCTCTTGGGAGTGGTGGTCATGGAACCCCCAATCTCAGGACAGTGCATCTCATGCCTTCCAACCAGCGGAGTCTCCTTCTGCTTTCTCCCCCCAGACGTATCATCTGGTCCACTCTCCGCAATGGTACCTGTGGAGAGAACATGAAAGCGGTTAGTTACCTGTGTCTGCGTTGCTGGAACCTGGACATTCCCCCTTCTTCTTTCTGGAGGTCACATGTTGCCAAGCTTCTTCACTGGCCTCTTGGCTCCGCTGTGCAACCTGCTCTAAATCTTTAGAGCTTTGTGCCCGTAGAAGCATATCCTGACTTTTGTCCAGAAAATCCTCAGATTCTCGTATGCAACGCAGGGTCGTTATCTGTTGCTCCAGACCTTCAATCTTCTCTTCCAATATGGAGACCAGCTTGCACTTTGTACAGACAAAGTTGCTTCTGTTTCTGCTTGCTAGTTGCAGATAGCAAGGGATGTGAAGGGTAACAAGAAGGTTTTCTACAGGTATGTTAGCAGCAAGAAAAAGGTCAGGGAAAGTGTGGGACCCTTAATGAATGGGAGAGGCAACCTAGTGACAGAAGATGTAGAAAAAGCTGAAGTATTCAATGCTTTTTTTTGCCTCGGTCTTCACAGACAAGATCAGCTCCCACAGTGTTGTCCTGGGCAATACAATATGGGGAGGAGGTAAGCAGCCCTCAGTGGTGAAAGAACAGGTTGAGGACTATTTAGAAAAGCTGAACATGCACTAGTCCATGGGTCCAGATCTAATGCATCCGAGGGTGCTGAGGGAATTGGCTGATGTGATTGCAGAACCACTGGCCATTATCTTTGAAAACTCCTGGCAATCGGGGGAGGTCCCGGAACTGGAAAAAGGCAAATATAGTGCCCATCTTTAAAAATGGGAAGAAGGAGAACCCAGTGAACTATAGATTGGTCAGCCTCACCTCAGTCCCTGGAAAAATCATGGAGCAGGTCCTCAAGGAATCCATTTTGAAGCACTTGGAGGACAGGAGGGTGATAAGGAACAGTCAACATGGATTCACCAAGGGCAAGTGATGCCTGACTAACCTGATTGCCTTCTGTGGTGAGATAACTGGCTCTGTGGATATGGGGAAAGCAGTGGACGTGATATATCTTGACTTTAGCAAAGCTTTTGATAGTCTCCCACAGTATTCTTGTCAGCAAGTTAAAAAAGTATGGATTGGATGAATGGACTATAAAGTGGACAGAAAGCTGGCTAGATTGTCGGGCTCAATGGCCAGTGATCAATGGCTCAATGTCTAGTTGGTAGCCGGTATCAAGAGGAGTGCCCCAGGAGTCGGCCCTGGGGCCAGTTTTGTTCAGCACCTTTATTAATGATCTGATTAAGGGATGGATTGCACCCTCAGCAAGTTTGCAGATGATACTAAACTGAGGGGAAAGGTAGATACACTGGAGGGTAGGGATAGGGTCCAGAGTGATCTATACAAATTGGAGGATTGGGCCAAAAGAAATCTGATTAGGTTCAACAAGGACAAGTACAACGTTCTGCACTTAGGATGGAAGAATTCCATGCACCGCTACAGGCTGGGGACTGACTGGCTAAGCAGCAGTTCTGCAGAAAAGGACCTGGGGATTACAGTGAATGAGAAGCTGGATATGAGTCAGCAGTGTGCCCTGTTGCCAAGAAGGCTAACGTCACACTGGGTTGCATTAAGTAGGAGCGTTGCCAGCAGATCGGGGGAAGTGATTATTCCCCTCTATTGGGCACTGGTGAGGCCACATCTGGAGTATTGCATCCAGTTTTGTGCCCCCCACTACAGAAAGGATGTGGACAAATTGGAAAGAGTCCAGCAGATGGCAACAAAAATGGTCAGGGGGTCGGGGCACATGAGTAGAGGGTGAGGGAACTGGGCTTTTTTAGTCTGCAGAAGAGAAGAGTGAGGGGGGATTTGATAGCAGCCTTCAATTACCTGAAGGTGGGTTCCCAAAGAGGATGGAGCTTGGCTGTTCTCAGTGGTGGCAGATGACGGAACAAGGAGCAATGGTCTCAAGTTGTAGTGGGAGAGGTTTAGGTTGAATATTAGGAAACACTATTTCACTCGGAGGGTGGTGAAGCACTGGAATGGGTTACCTAGGGAGGTGGTGGAATCTCCATCCTTAGAGGTTTTTAAGGTTTGACATAGCTCTGTCTGGGATGATTTAGTTGGTGTCAGTCCTACTTTGAGCAGGGGCTTGGACTAGATGACCTCCTGAAGTGTCTTCTATGATTCTATCATCTTTGGGCAGTAGATTTGGATTTATAAATGCTGAAGAAGAAAGTTTCTCTGGCTTGGTTTAGCTACACTATTTAAATAGCTTTTTCTTCTTGTATCTTTGCTGTTTGTCCAGCTGTAGAAACTATGTGCAGTTGCCCTCCATTCTAAATTGGTTTTGTGTGTGTGTGCGTGCATTTTACGTTTCCAATCAATAAAATCGATAGCACACGTATCACGTTTTCCACATTACATAAATAAATATAGATCTAATGCCTCCACTATATAGTTTTAGGTGATAAAGAAAAGGGATTTCCCTAATCAAAAGCAACATAAATTACTCAGGTTCTGTTGAATAAAGCTCTTGCTAATAATTTAATCATCAGAGAAAAATTCCTATCAAGTTAGTGAGATGCCCACTAACTCCTAACAGCCATCTGTGGTTAGTTGCCTGTCATGTACTTCTGTACCAGACATGGACTGGCTACAGAGCCTGTTTATACACACCAGATGAGTTCAACATAAGATGCTTTAATGCTCTGCCAGACATGGCTGTTATCTTAAATAAAGTATTTTATATACATCGCCACCCAGTGGCTAAACAATATAATACAACTTAGCTTTCCATTACACTGCAGATTTTTAAACTTGCTAGTTGGCCAATATCTCCAGCAACACAAAGGAATGTCTTGATCAGAGTGAACTTGATCACTTCAGTAAGATTACTTTACTCATTTAATACAGGGTAGAAATTAGGCCTAATGATGTACTGCTTAGGGCATGTCTACACTTAAAATGCTACAGCTGCACCACTGTAGCGCTTCATTGTAGACACTACCTATACCTACAGGAGGGATTCTCCCATTCGCGTAAGTAATCTACCTCCCTGAAAGAAGAATTCTCTTGTCGACCTAGCACTGTCTACATGGGGACTTAGGTTGGCTTAACATCGCCGCTCAGGGGTGTGGATTTTTCACACTTCTGACCGATGTAGTAAACCAAATGTAATTGTCTAGGGTAGACCAGGCCTAATTCATAATTCACATAGCCTTCTGGATTATCAGTGTCTTGACATGGAATGTGTAGCTTCTCATTAGTGGTACAATTCACTTTAGGTTGCGATCACACTTGGAATCATCTCTTTCATGCCCTCTTACCCACTGGGAAGAAAACTCTCCAACAAAAGTTAGTGAAACATGGAGTTTGGAGTGAAAGGGAATCCATTGCGATTACTTCAAATTCAGCCATGGAAGTGTATTTTTCTTCTATATTTTTAAAGGAAAGGATAGTAGTGGTAATAGAGAACTGGAACTCTAAAAGTTGAGGCACTTGACAATAAGAACATAGGTATTACTGAGTGGTTCATTGAAAATATGGACCTCGATGGTTCAGGTCCTGGTATTGGGATACACAGCCTTACGTGAGGTAATCAATTTGAACCTCTCATGTGTTTAGTGACAGGTGTCATCAACATCTGGTGGTTGTTCAGTGACCCATGTGGACTACACTAATGGGAAACTGTCCATTTTCTGAAGGACACAATCTAGAAAACTTCTAGATTTGGTACCCTTATCGGTTGGCTCAGCTGAGAGCCCAGGGAATGAATGAGCCTGGCTGTGGTATGAACTCCTAGTTAGGACTGAGGTACTCGTATGGGAGTGTGAACAAGCTTGCACTGCTGCCGGCTGTATTGTACCTTTTCTGTGGATAAAAAGAAGATTTTCCTAACGTGTCTTCTCTCCCAACATCTTTCATAAGAGCTACATTTACTTATAAAAATAAAAAGGGAAAAAACTTGAAGAAAGCAGGAAATGCAAAATGTTTCTCTTTTATAGAAATGAACTAATTACAGTTCTGTAGATCCTCAATCTCATTTCTACATTCATCACTTCTGCCCACCTGGTCTTCCACCCACACATCCTTAGGAACATTAATGCTCATGAAAGCACAAAGTTTTCATAATAAAGACTGTTTCAGTCCACTGTACTGGAGGAAAAAACACAGTGTATTCAATATGCTCACTGTGATAAACCCATTATTGTCTGCTGTAACTAGTCATCATAAGTGCAGTGCATTGCACAGCAAGTTGAACTGCCCCAATTTCGGTCAGCTACAACAGAAGTGGGACAGGAGTGCTTTACATGTAACTTGAATATTAAAGTGATTTTCATGCTGTCCGTAGGAGAGTAAGACCTGTCTGTGGCTGTTGTCAGTCACATTGCCTTTCATGATATTGCACTTCATAACAGTAGCATGTCAGATGTTACATGCATAACAATAGTAAGTCAGGTGTTTAAAACAAAAAATACTTTTTTTATCCCCACAAATGCTCGTTGTTGAACAAAAATAACTGGCATGCACCTCTTTTTCCATCCAACTCTTTTCTCCAAAGTCAACCTCAAGGATTTGCCTTACTGCATCCTTTGTTCATTTGTTTCTTGGGAACTCTTCATTAGCTGGAAATCTGAATACCACTATGAATAGTATATTTGCAAGATAGACTAAATAACTTATCTGGCAAAGGTCTGTTGTGTAACAATAAAGGCCAGACTACCCACAGGAGTGAGTAGCCAGGGATCCCAACTGAGAATGCCCTTCCACCAGCAACCAGAAGTTTAATGTTAGGGACAAAAAAGTATGAGCACCTCATGCAATCAAAACTGCTGAGGGGAACATAGTGAGGAAAAAGCTTGGAGGCAGCTGGGAGGGCAATTTAGGACTCTCTATTAGTCAACAACCAATACTTTGAAATGCACTTGGAGGCAAAATAAGAGCCAATGCTGAACATGGGATACTGGTGTAAAGTGCTAAGTCAGCCTATGCTGCATATAGAGTGGGCAGTCACATTCTGCACTACATACAACTTTTGAGTGATCTTCAAGGGGTAAAGAGCCCTGTGTAGAGCTCTTTGTAGTACTCCAGTCCAGGAGTAACAAAAGCACAGATAACTGTAGTGAAGACTGCATTAGAGAAAAAAGGTTGCAACCCCTGGCCAGTCACCGGAGAATCCAAGCTCAGTACTGGAACCAAGACTAAAAGGTTGTAGAACACTGTGACAAAGGCCTCAATAAAGGAAGCCGATGCAATCCCCACCAGTCACTCAGGATGCTTCCCCTTCCCATATGCTTAGCCTCCAGACTGAATCTAAACAAGCTTGTCTCCACCCAGGGCCTTATCCTGGCACTTTGACAAGCACATGGAAAGTGAATAGACTACAGCCCCCAGATTCCATGGAGCTGAATGTCATCTGCATACACATAGTACTGTAGCCCAGGACTACATATATTCATTGAGCATGGAAGGGGGCACAAAGCATTGGGTAACAACTGGGATCCCTTGTGTGAGAGTCCTCGGATAACATGAGCAAGTAGGTAACACAATCCTTTGAGATCGCTCCGAAAGAGATGAAATATGCCATTACAAAGTGGCCCCATCTGTCCATGCCAGGTACCACAGATGCACCAGACTAACCTTAGAGAAAGCGGCAATCCTGAAATATTAAAATATTGGCATGTGAAACAACAGCCTCAAACTGCTTAATTTGTTTAGAGAATGATTCATGCTTTGTTAAAGATGTGTCTATGTAACCCTTTTGCCAGTTGGAGTGGGCAGCAAGAAGGGTCGGGTTCAATATCTAGGACTTCCTTTTCAACAATATAACACAGAACTGGCTTGAGCCCCCCCCCCCCCCACTAACCTGGGAAAATTAAATGCTACCCTCTGGGCACCTCTAAGAGGCAAGACTTCCCCTTTTTCAAGCACAGAGTCTGAGATAGAAAGAGGTTTTCTTTAACAAAAGTAACAGAGTATAAATCTGGGAAAACAGTACAAGCAGGATTCATAAACATAAAAACATGAGCAAAACACCCACCCCAGAATATGCTGGGCAGTGTCTTTTACTTCACATTCTTGAATCCAACACCGAAGTTCCTGTAGTGTGCCCCCTCTTATCACCTCACTCACAGTTGTTGTCCCTGGTCAGCGAAGACCCAGAGTTCAGAGGTGCATCTGCGTGAATTCTCCTCCCATCATGTGGGGTGCGGAGGGGAAGAGGGGAAGAAGCCATCTTGCTCACTCCGCCAGCTGCCCATCAGTCATCTTCTGCTGCCACCTGCCTCTCTGCGGTGACCTCTGAAGGTTTGTCTCTTAGTGATTGTCAGCTCTTGGTGATTTTCAGCTCTGAGGCTGGGCAGAAACATTTCCCACCACAAGTGATTTCAGCTCTTATTGAGCACTTAAAATAACAAAAGATCCCCATGGAGCCTATTTAGCTCTATCTTTGAGCAGTGGGGAGGAACAGATTAAACCAGACCAGGGACCAGCATCCACACCTCCTAGCAAGGACACCTGTCTCCCACCCGCCTTGCTTTCACAGGGGTCTGGCATTCGAGCTTAACAAGGTTAAGATTAACAAGGTTGTTTCAGCTGAGGGTGACCTCCTCGTTTGGGACAGGTTAAGCACAGTTCTTCTCCCCTTTACTTGTGCAATAAAGACAACAACATTGAGAACAGCATTTCACTACCCCTGCATTCAGGAATAAAGTAACTTGTAACCCAACACCAGCCAAAGCTGATCACTTGGAGCTACACAGCTCCTGTCTGCTAGATACCTACGCAGAGTACGTGTGTTCATGTAAATACAGTTTGCTCCTGAAGTCTCTCCCCTTCCCAGCTAGCTGACAGGGAGAGTTCATTCAGACCCTGCTTACATTTATGAAACTTTCTCATGCCTTGCAGGTTTCAGAAATGTCTCAGATTAGAGTTGATAAACAGTGGTTTATGAAAAAAAATCCCATTATTTAATGGTGGCCAAAACCAGCACAGCTATCTCCTTCCCCAGCATTTCTTTAGCTAATTAAGCACCTCCTAGGAAAACTCTCTATGTTCTGTCTTGATTAAAGACTTTCTTCCCAGGTTAGGAAATGTATGTTACCTACTGGACAAAGTTTAAATCACATGGCATCTATTAACTTTAATAGTAGTCAAACTAATAGGAGTGACTAACAACCATGATCACAGCTTTGAATATTTTGGGGTAAGAATTTATTTATTGACAGTTGTGATAACTGAAAAGCAGTTTGTCTCAAGAATTAATAATCTCTTTATTAAACTCATTCCAGTCTAAGCACTGGCAACAGTGTAAGAGGTCTGTTCACCATGCCTGAGTTTCATAGAAATTAGCTCCATTGGAGACAGAATAATACTAACCTCGTAAATGCAAAATTTTCAAACTTAGGTTTGACAATAGGCCGTCATTTTGTTATCATCATGTGCCATATCACACAGACCAAGACAATAACTGCTGTAATCATTTTACAGCCTGTGAATGAGTCTTGACCCTTAAAGTTAAGCTGCTAAATCCCTATTTAGAAGTCTTATGTAAATAAGTGTGAACATTTTGGCCTAAGTGTCCATCACGATAAGATCAGGTGTCAGTCAAATCAGAGTCAAACATCAAACACCATGAACCAGACAGGACCAGTCATGTGTATGGTATAAGAGAGCCCACGATCACAGCATGATAAACTTTCTCACTGCTTGTTACCATAAACTCCTTTAATCCTTATCTCCACAGGGTTAAGACTCATTCACAAGCTGTAAAATGGATTATAGCAGTTACTGTGTTGGTCTGTGTGATATGGCACATGATCATAACAAAATGATGGCCTATTGTCAAACCAAGCCATTGTTTTCAGAGAAGCCAAGTTGGAGACATTCAATTAGTTTGATGGATACAAGTCAGTCTTTTCCACTGCACTGAGTGGCGTCCACACATTCTGATCAAATCAAAGTCTGTGACACAAATATTTCATTTCCAAATTTACAGTGAAATCAAGTTTCAGTATTAAGATAATTCCTCAACTTGTAACTCCTCGTAGATAATTTTTTTAAATGAAATGGTAATGTTACTGCATACACTATTGTGATTACTGTACATTTTTCTTGTTCTAAGTAATCCACCTGTTTCCCACATATACTGTATCAACTGCTCCAAGAGTATCTAAGCATCACCGAAGCCAGAACATTACAAAAACAGCCTATATGTCAATCTCTGGTTCACCAGTAGATGGCTCCCTGTTACAATTTTACAATAGGAGCACTGTTGTACTGCAGAACTAATCTCTTCACTATAATGGCCTAATTCTGACGCACTCTGAACACAGGGCCAGACTGCCTCTCCTCACATAAAAATACATGAGACGAGACCAAAGTGAAGCAAAACTCCATGAGGAATTCCATAATGGAGTCTGCAGTGTGAGCAAGTTCTGTAACCACAATCGCAAATCTCAAGCAATCCACTGCACACCAGAGCATCTTCATAAAGCATCTCTGCCTCCACACCAGTTCCAAGGCCCCCTGGCTACGTGGCTCAATCCTCACCCACCGCTTCCCTTTGATCTCCACAGTACAGAAGAGCTCCCCCCGCAGACTGTGTTAACTTTGAGGTGGATTTTCCACAGGGCAAATAGGGGAAAGGATGATGCACTTAGGACACCAGCATCCCCTGGCCCACTTTTTTTCCTCTCCAGAGCCAAGTTCATGGGCTGCGTTAAAGGTTCACATACTGTTCAGTACAAAGATTTGCATACATTATGTGCGTTTAACCATTATGACACAGAAAACATGCTGCCATAGATACTAGACATTGCACTAGAATGTGCTGCCATTTGATAGAGTTTCTTCTCCGTATACCTTATATAACTGATTATGCAGGCATTTATTATTAATATTTCACACATTTTATAGTTATAAATTGCCTGCAATCTGAGAGTCTCTACGTGATTTTTAAAAGTATAAATTAAGAATCGCAACATTCCTCTTCAACATTCCACAAACTACCCCAGTTTACAGGTGAAGAACTGAGCCACACATAAATAAGACTTGTTCAAAAAGTTATATAGTTACAAAGTTCACACTGGTGGGAGAGCTGAAATAGGTTGACTCCAGGCTTTAACCACTAGATAATGCTCCCTCCCAACGCTCCTGAGAGGTAGGCAAGGGTACTGTATGTTCACATAGAGGTAAACTGGACACCGAAGGGGTAAGGGATTTACCTGCTTACCCAGCAAATCAGAGCTGAGTCAGGAATAAAACAGCACTGTTTTAACCACAAGATAGTCTCTTCCTACTAAAAGTTACTTCCAGGGCCCCACACACACGATCAAATGGAAATAATTCACACTTGGCCTCATGGTTATTTCTGACAATATGCATCAGATGTACAAAGAAAACTTGTGGATGTTTCCTGAAAAGTTACTGACCCACTGGGTTAAATTTCTTAATCCTGAAAGTGTCTGATACAATAAATACCACAAAAGCTATTACTTCTGAGTGCTATAGTCACTGGTCCCTCTAAAATTCTGATCTTGAGAGAAAGACCCTGGCGTGTAGGAATGTATAGAAAGATGGAAAGGTCCAGCCTCCTAACCTATGGCCCTCAATAAAGAGAACATGTACCGATGAACACATCATATTTTATTAAGTACAGTAGCTAAGAATAACACTAGCTCTTTGTCTGAGGAGGATGACTTCTGTAAAATTGGAAATTTCATTCTATAAATAAGACTCCTACCACATTGTATCTATGTAGGGATCTCTGCTAAAGACAGCTGGCAAAGGTACCCGACAGGCTCATTCACGCGTGTGAGGCTGAATAAGTCTATTAGGCTTACAGTGAGGAACAAGCCTAACTAAAACTGCACACATTAATACTCCATGCCTTAATTAAAATGTACAGTTGCATACAGCTGACACCTAAGAGGTTGATGAAACAAAGGAACCACATATGACCTTCAGTTAATTTTGTGTCAAAGCTTCAGGCAGTTGTGTGGGAAGAGTCTCCATTCAGAGTATGGAAAGCTTGACACCATATGCAGCCAGGTCCTGCTCTCACTGAAGTCAATGGGAGCTTTGCCATTGAGTTCACTGTTAATAGGATTGGGCCCTTAAAAATACTAGGGCCTGATCCTACAAGACGCCTGATGTGATTTGGGAGTGTTTTACATGAAGTGCAAGCCACTGGAGAATCCGGCCTAGAAATGTAGACAATACTATTTCTGAAAATTAAAAGATTTAGGGATATGTACGTTTTTACCATATATACAGAGCCATTGCTGTACAAGGGTTATGGCCTCATGGACATGAATATAGGATTCTGCAGGGCCCCCTGATTGCCGCAGATCCCAGATGATTGCCCTTGGGTTTCCTACTTAGGTTTTCTCTTCTGCATACCTGATGTGAAAGGGGATGAATTTCCCACAACCCTTCTGTTTATGCAAACTATCTGAAGTATTTTAGAGCACCCATTCCTATAAACACCAGTGACTTACGGGTCACCTGTGTCAGTAAGTCAGAGCCCTGAATTAGCAGTAGTGTTGAGCTACCCAGCCCCAGGAGGAGCTGACGAATTCTGTTCTACTCAAATTCTTATCCCACTCCCATCACTGCCAGGCTGAAGGATTGTGACTGGCACTCAGACTTTATAGTGTACTACCTTCATTGTACCCAGCCTCTTCTGTGTCCAGAGGGGGTGGCCCAACCTTCTCCCCACTCTCTTCAGGGTCACTGCCTTCCTGCTAGCAATAAGAGTGATTATGGCCAGACTTTGCATGGGAATCCCAGGGCAGGGAAGAAAATATTCATTTTGCTCTCCCACCCTTGCATAGTGCAAGGCCAGACATGATGCATGCCAAGCACCCCTCCAGACCCTCTCAGTAATTCCTCATTGAGAAAAGAAAGAAATACAAAGGTAATCAAAGGAAAGGAACAATGGGAGATCTTGGTGGTTCAACCAAGCAACTCCACAACCCTCTCCCTTCCACCCTCCCCCCGCCACTTACTGTCCCCAGCATCCTTCCTAGTTATACTCAGTTTCGGATCGTAGTCTGCAAAGAATTTCTCCCATGGAACTCTGTGGAGGACTATGCATATTTAGGGTGGAACTATTTGCAGGATCGCACCCTTAGATCCTATGCTGTGGTTGTGTCTTTATACGCACTTAGGGCATAATATACAATTGTTAAATATATAAGAAATTATTAATAACTATTAATAATTTAGATGATGGTTCCAGTATTTGCCACTGTACCCTATGCTGTATTTTTAGCCTGATACAAAATGCTTTCTAAAAATCCATGTACATTTTTTAAATTGTGATGTAGTTGATACTCAGTGAAATAAAATATAAACATCTGTTTAATTATATGAGACTCTCTGTAGGAAAAAAATTATGTTGCACTCTTTAGTTTAATAACACTAGGCCTCAGCTAATAAACATTTTACAGCGGCATTTAACTAAAGGAAATCATTCCACAACCTCACTCTTTCATTAAGCTCTTGTGATTTGAATTTTCCTTGTGCCAGCTGACTAATTAAGCCCCAAAAAGCAGCTTTCAAAAGCTGGGTAAGGCGTGATTTATGCAGAGAAACGTCTCTTTTCCCCCATAACAAACACTGTTTTAAATTAAATAAAAACATGACTTGTACTCTGTTTGAATAAAGTATTATCACAAACAGAATTATCTTAGCTCAGTTTGATTTTAATGAGTGAAATATTCACATTTTTCTTTCTTGTTCTATTGCTTGTGATGGAGAAAAATTACATTTACATTTACTAAATCTGTGCCTACATTTATCATTGAGACATCCTTTTCTATGATCTTATTAAATCTGCCTGCAGAAGTTGTGGCACTAATATATAGCTGTGGCTAGTATGAGGCTGGTAGACCAGGTGCCAGCTCATCAAGCTGAGCACTGACAAATTCATAGATGGAAACAGACCAGATCACCTATATGTTAGTATTGTTCAAGATAGCTGTTAGACTTGTAAGAATGTGTGTAGTGTTTAGACTCTACAAAATGCTTAGAAGTTGCTGCATCCACTAATTTCACTTGAAATGTCTGTTTCCCACGCTGTTAGGTGATATGTAAGTTTTGCTTTATAACTGTAAAAATGCTTGCTGTGAACCCAGTCAGGAGGAATGGTACACCACCTGTCAAGAAGGACTGTCAAAACTAAATGGGCCATAGGGGAGCATCACGATACAAAGACTTGGTTAATGGCCCTCTCATACCCAGGAAGGTGCAACGTGCAAGAAAGCTCATCCCATCAGCTTAAGTGCTGAAAGGAGGGGATAAAACAGGGACACAAGAAAATGTTTTCCCTCCCCTTTGCTGTTTGGATTCTGACAAGGTTGGAGAGCTATGAAAAGAAGCAGAGATCCCCAGGATCAACCTGGGTTAGCCCTAAAAGATATTCAGTGCTAACAGATTACTACAACTCTGCCACCTTTTGGAACCAGACTAACTCATTTTTGTATGTATGTGTGCCTGCTTTAAACTGCAAATAACTCTTTAATTAAGGATTAACTAGGAAAAAGAAATGAGTTTACTATAGGATTAGCTACAAGTGTTGTCTTTGGTCGGAGATCTGAGGTACAAATTGAGCTGGGGTAAGTGACTGGTCTCTTGGGACTGGAAGTAACCTGAATCTTTTGTGATCTTAAGTGTATGGCAACCAGCTATCACCAAGTCCAGCTTGCCTGAGTGGCAAGACAGACTAGAATGCCCAAGGGGACTACCTGTGTCTCCAGGGTAAGTGTTACACTGTTTACGGAGTTCGCATTTGTGACTGGGTTGATGAAATCCAATTATAGAACATTCAGCCAGTTGGGGGTGTCTGCCCTGCTTTTTTACAGTCTGCCTTGAGGCTGACACTCCCAGTTGTGAACCATTCCAGACAGTGTGACAGCTATACCATTCCATTTGCAATCCATATGGCACATTGTTCAGATGACCTATAATGCAGTACGATATAGTGCTATTTACAAAGAAGTTACTGGTAGGAATCACTTTGGGTAACCTTAAGAAATGCCTCCAGAGTTATAACATTGGATTTTCCTCAGGAAAATATTCCGTGATTTTATTTTAAGTCAAATGTAAATTTAAGACTAACTAAAATGCACGCTAAAATCTTTACTGAGATTCCTATTTTGTTAATAAATCACTTCCTATCTATTTAAAAAAAGAAGAAAATGGGATTTGAAGGCACATCCCTTGCAGGGTGAACACAGACCCAAACCCTTGGATCTTAAGAAATGAAAAAGCAACCAGGTTCTTAAAAGAAGAATTTTAATTAAAGAAAAGGTAAAAGAATCACCTCTGTAAAATCAGGATGGTAAATACCTTACAGGGTAATCACATTCAAAACATAGAGAATCCCTCTAGGCAAAACCTTAAGTTACAAAAAAGACACAAAAACAAGGATATACATTCCATTCAGCACAGCTTATTTTACCAGCCATTAAACAAAAGGAAATCTAACGCATTTCTAGCTAGCTTACTAACTTTACAGAAGTTTCTGAGACTGCTTTCCTGATCTGTTCCCGGCAAAAGCATCACACAGACAGACAGACCCTTTGTTTCCCCCACTCCAGCTTTGAAAGTATCTTGTCTCCCCATTGGTCATTTTGGTCAGGTGCCAGTGAGGTTATCTTACCTTCTTAACCCTTTACAGGTGAAAGGGTTTTGTCTCTGGCCAGGAGGGATTTTGTACCACTGTATACAGAAAGGTGGTTACCCTTCCCTTTATTTTATGACAGTCCATTAATAGAAAAATAGAGGTCTTGCAAATTGAAGTATCCGTGTATTCTTTTTGTATGGAAAAATATAACATTGTGTTGAAAATCCCTCCCTAAAGTCCCCACTGGTATCAGCACAGGAGTGAAAATCATATCTACTTCTGCTAGGGAGCAGGCAGGCAGCAAGTGTTTGGAAGAAAAAACCCCAAAGGCTTGTAAAGAACAGCTTTCTGCAATATTGCCAGAGACGTGAGTGCTGGGCTGCATGAAGGGAGGGATGTAACAGAGAGCTTGGAGAGCTGGACACTGGAGTGGGACTCAGGAGACCTGGGTTTTATTGGTGACTCTGCCACTGACCCACTGGGTGATCTTGGGCAAGTTACTTCATCTCTCTCTGCCTGTTTCCCCTCCCACACTTCATCTGTCCTGTCAAAAAACTATGTGGTCCTGATCTCACTTGAGGCCTCTAGATGCTTATTGTAACAAGTGCTGATACCAACCCTACAAATGGGCATGAAGACTGACTTATTATACCCCAGAAATGACTGCTGCAGGGTGAGGATGAGGTGGACAGGCATGGCAGTGTGAGGAAGCTTGCACTGACACTGCGTGTGCTGTATCTGCTTTGTGACTCAGGGTATCTCTATCCTGTGTCACAAACCACGGGGTACATTTTCTGGGCAAGGCCAGCTCCCATAAGGAGAGTTGCCTGGCAAAACCAGTAACACCGTGTTGTATTTAGCTGTGTAATTCTGATGCTTCACCCCCTCATGCACACCCATGTACTGCACTTTCAATTCTCTAAGCTGGAGGTGTAATTTCCAGCTTGTGTAGACATACCTATGCTAGCTTTGATCAAGATAGCACATCAGAATAGCAGTGTAGCCACAGCAGCATGGGCAGTGGCATGGGCTAGTCACTCGAGTACATACCTAGGGTTGCAGATGTGATTTTACTTGGGTGGCTAGCCCATCCTGGCATGGCTTCGCTGCTATTTTTAGTGTGCTAGCTCAATAAAAGCTAGCATGTGTACATCCACCTAACCTGGAAATTGCACCTCCAGCTTCAGTGTGGACATACCCTCAGTGAAGGAATCCATGGCTAGATCCTCAGCTGGTGTAAATGTGGGTAGCCCTGCTGAAGTCTTTCATGAGCCTCAGAACAACTGAAAAGAAAGTGAAATGTTAGTACATTTACAGAAGATTGCATAGACGTTAAAATAATTCACAGTAATTTTAAGCTTCCTTCTCTTATTTTTACGTTGCAACCTGGATTTACTTTAAGTCTGTGTCATGTATTTAGATCCTATAGAATCTACAGCTATGTATTTCTCCTTATCTTATGACTGCCATTCTACCAAGATTTAATCCTGTCTGAGGCATATGTGATCCTCCTGGGTTTGGAATCACTCCCAGAATGGAGTTGAACTCTCATCACTCGGGCCACAAGGCATCTGCTAAGAGGGAAGAAACCCCAACAGAGAACAAGTGTTCTAATGAGACACTTGACATATCCTAAAGTCATTAATCTTAGAGCCAGTGACACTCACACAGGAGGTATTGATGGGCCTGTCCAACAGTCATTTTACTCATCCACTGCTAAAGGCTCTAGTTCATCCTGGTTGCCTCTCCTCTATAGCATATTATCTGTGAATTCTTGGATATCACCATCTAAAAGAAGAAATTTAAAATGTTGTCTGTAAATCTTTCCTGGCCACACAAGACACCTCACACAGGCTTTCACATACCAAATCTACAAGGGCATTCAGCCTTTTTTCATAGTTCCCTCTGTGTCCTTGTAATTCTCTCGCATCCATGCCATGCAGCCTTGGATTCCCTCCCTGACTCAGTCTGCTATCCCTCCACCCTCAGCTTTTTCATGTTCCTTCTTGAAAGCCACAAGAACAAAACAAAGTATGGAACTTAAAGAAAACTATTGAGAACTGTTACAATGAACATGGAACATCAGTCACTCAACCACTTGGTTTTGCTGCATTCCAACCTTCACTCACTCTCCATTTATGCAATAAATTCACAATTTTCAAGCTCAGGGACTTAAAATAAGACCCCTAAACGTACAGTGTTAAGCACTTAAATAAGTGGCCTAATTTTCAAAGATGCTGAAACTTAAATGATGGTGTGTTATTTTCTTTACCATCTAATCCAATTTTTGCAGCCTTCCTATTAATGTTGTGTTTGTTAACTTTTAAATTTAGCATATCTGGTTTTCATGGAAAAGTGTTGACTGGCACTTTGGCCCAAAGGTGAAGTTCCTTTATTTCTCCACAGAACAGATATGACACACTGTGTGGCCTTGAGCAAGACACTTCACCTGCTGCATTCCATGTTCCCCATCTGGTAGAATCTCCTTCCTTAGAAGTTTTTAAGGTCAGGCTTGACAAAGTCCTGGCTGGGATGATTTAATTGGGGATTGGTCCTGCTTTGAGCAGGGGGTTGGACTAGATGACCTCCTGAGGTCCCTTCCAACCCTGATATTCTATGATTCTATGATTCTATGATCTGTAAGGAATTATTGCTATTTACCTTTCAGGGGGTGTTGTGAGGAGTGATTATCTCATGTTTATACAGTACTTAGAGAATAAAAGTAAATCAATATAAACTACATTGTGCCTTACAGGTACAGGCTTGAATTATGGGCAGTGTGCAGTTGCCCGGTTGTCCTGAGAGAGAACTAATTTACCACATCCTCTTAAGATGTATAGTGTGCTCCCCTGTTCCTGGCCAGCCAACTCTGCTGGCCAGTGCATAGGGGAGTTAAGCCATGCCACTATCAATTCTCAACTTCTTTTTCAACTGATTTTCCTGTACTCTAGTGACTGTAGGGGCTATGAGTCAGGGCACCCCTTATGTAGGATGCACCGTGGAGAAAAGTGTGGGGAAGGGCAGCCATTATGTCCTGACAACTTAGTATGGGTCTGTAGAGGAAGCATAGTTTAGCCCTATATAAGGGCTAAGCATCAGTATTATTTTATCAATATACCAGATTTGAGATATACCCATAACTGAATATGCATATGTGTGTGTGTCTGTGTGTTTTGGGAGTGGGGGTGGGGGTGGTTGGTTTTTGTTTGGGTTTTTTTTTTTTTTTTTTTTTTTTGGCTAAACATGATTGTAAAACCCGGCTTATACATTGGATCTTTTTTGTTGTGCCTTGCACCAAGACAACCATTACATTTGTGAAATGTACAACAGGAATATTCTTCTAAAATGCCAACAATGACTCATTTTGTCAGCTCCTCAGATGAGTACTGCTATTGTAATTCAGTGATTGCAAATATCATTACTTCTGCAGTGCTAACATGATCTTGACAATTCACTTCACCTCTCCATTCACCACTATCAGGTATATAATGGGGATAAAATGTATCACATCTACCTCAGAACTTTCCAGGCTGTTGTGAGGCTTAATCAACTAACATGTGCAAAGTGCTTTGAGATCCTTGGGTAAAAAAGCCCAGCAAAGTTCTAAACATTGATTAAATTATCACCATTATGCTGTAACCAAGATTAAGGTAGAAAATATTTAGCATTTTTAGTGACCTAACAAATGAGTTCAATGATATTCATTGACAGTCTGGATTATTCTACGACACGAGCATAAAATAATACACATTTGAAAGATACCATATGTTACATTATATTATAATTGTATCGTGATAAAGTTATATATGATATTCTGTATACATTAAGAAACCAGAACAAAATAGCATACCACTCCTCTCTGTTATATTGGCACATAATGGATTAAGAAGGTGCAGAAAGATGACTAAAGAGGCTGAGTCTTATTTCACACCACTGTACTAACTCCACTAAAGTTAATGGAATTACAGCAACGCACGTAGGATCAAAATCATCCCCACAGCAACATTTCAGTGCATGGAATTTTATACTTTCTATTTGCACTATTTGGAGTTTCAGGTACAATTATTTTACAAATATAAAATGACACCCCTATGGTCTTATATAATCTGTATTCCACTGGGAAGAAATATATTTGTGGATATAGTGAAGAAATATATTTGTGGATATAGTGAAGTGATGAGCTGCGGAACGAAGAGTGTGGGGGAATTAATAAGATAAACATCCAGCTATGAAAGGTATTCCATATATTTATTATTTCAGAGTGAAAACGCAGTGCAGGAAGAAATGGGAAAAGATTTAGAAGAGGCAGCTTCAACAGAGTAATTCAAAATTATTTGCATAGCTGGAAGCAAGTCATAACATTTTCACCCCACAATATGGTTACTATGTAAGGAAACAATGCTTAGAAATCTTGGGTTATAGTTTCTCTTTTAGAATTCAGATTGAGAGAACCAAAGCATTGGTATTAGTACTGTCTATCTAGAGTGACACTTGAAAACTAATCAAAGGAAAACAGTAATATACAACCAAGGAGGTGTGTGAGGATGAATGATAAAACTTTACTAACATAAAACAAATAAGTAGCTATTATTTGTCCTCTCCAAGCATAAACCACAGTCTGGTGATAAAGGCATGGTCTCTTACAAAAGAATAGGCTTACCACATTGACTGCTTTATATGCACTGGGTGTTTACAGACAACAACAGATATTAGGAAATGGTGGGAGTAGAGAAGTCTTTTCTTAGATCCATTTTCAACCTCTGAAACTGCACCCTCAGGAATTACAATATAATACTTTGCACTTCTCCAGAACCTATCATAGGATTTCAAAGCAATTGAGACATTAAATTAACTAATACAAACAAGGTGCTATATGCTTTTACAGATGGGCACCCTGAAACAGTGAGGTCATGCGACTTACTTGAGGTCAACAGTGAGGCAAGGATATCAACATAGCTTCACTGAAGTCAGTGGAGTTTCACAGATTTAAGACTGGTGGGAATCCAGTCCAACGGAGAAACATTGGTGGAACAACCAGTATAAGTGGGATCAGATCCAGGCCCAAGATTCAACAGGAAAGCTACAGAATGTACGAAGCCTGGATGCTAGCCTATGATGCATGGCCTCATGGGTGGCAGCTGTCAGAGTTCCCTCCCCACTCTGAACTCTAGGGTACAAATGTGGGGACCCGCATGAAAGACCCCCTAAGCTTATTTTTATCAGCTTAGGTTAAAACTTCCCCAAGGCACAAATTCTTTGTCCTTGGAGAGTACACTGCCACCATCAAATGATTTAACAAAGAATCAGGGAAAGGACCACCTGGAGTTCCTGTTCCCCCAAAATATCCCCCCAAGCCCTTATACCCCCTTTCCTGGGAAGGCTTGAGAATAATATCCTAACCAATTGGTTACAAAGTGATCACAGATCCAAACCCCTGGGTTTTAGGACAATAGAGAAATCAGTCAAGTTCTTAAAAGAAGAAAGGTAAAAAGGTAAAAATCACTTCTGTAAAATCAGGATGGAAAATAACTTTACAGGGTAACAAAAGATTCAAAAAACACAGCAGAACTTCCTCTGGGCTTAGTTTCAAAGTTACAAAAAACAGGAATAAACCTCCCTCCAGCAAAGGAAAAATTCACAAGCAGAACAAAAGATAATCTAACACTCCATGAGATACTTTTAGGATGGTTTGTAGGAGAAGGAGTTTTCTGTCCTGATGCTTCTCTTCTTCCCAAGAGAACACACAAAACAAAGCATGCCCCTCCCCACAAGATTTGAAAGTATCTTCTTTCCCCATTGGTCCTTTTGGTCAGGTGCCAACCAGGTTATTTGACCTTCTTAACCCATTACAGGTAAGCAGGAATTCTAGGCTACCCTTAGCTGTATGGTTATGACAGCAGGTCTCACATCTGTTCTGAACAGGTAAGACACCCAGATGATGTCTGACTTTATAGTTCCTGTTAACTGTGGCAGAGGATCATGCTGTGAATAAAGCAGCAGTGGAGGAATAAGGGGCGGGGGGACACAAGACCAGTCCAGAACGAAGGGATGAGTGAATATTTTGTGAACCTCTCCCTTTCCCCTAATATTGACCAGGAAGAGATGAGAGCCCCTGGGTTGCAATACTCCAGGTAGACCTTAAAAAAAAGCAGCTATGTTAAAGTTCTCACAAAAAAAAAACCTATGCAAAGAGGAAGAAATACGTTTCTCAGTTAAAGCTGTGACATGGCAGGAGGATAATTCAGTGCCCCCTCCTAATGCAATTGCCAGCAAAAGACCCAGCGACTACTGCCATTGAGTATAGAGTACCTGTTTAAACAGCAAGAGACAGAAACTCTCATGTTACCAGAGCCAATTTCATTTGAAAAGCTGATTGAATTAATTGAGTCAGTTTCCATCTTTTCTTTGCAGCAGGGTAGATGCAGATTTGAAAGCATTAGGTGATGGGATTGCAGCTCATTAGAAAATAACAGAGAAGGAGGAGGAGAAGCCAGGAAATGAATGTGGCTTCAGTGGGAGAATTTTAAAAAATGCCATTTGTCTTTGTGACACTGAGAGGGAAGAGCCAGGAGATTTTGTGTGTATATTTAGTTTTCAAAGAGCTCTGACCTCAGTGCTTCAGTCAAACTGGCAGTAAGTGAGAGATGGTGGTGTGAACTTTGTGGCGTGTAGTAGCAAGAGCTCTAAAGACTGAGTCCTCCTCTGCTGTCTGGACTTGGATAGGTTAAGGCAACAGTGTAAAATTCTACTTGTTTGATTGTTTAATTGCTGCCTGCCAGAGATTTTTTAAAAAAGGGGGCACAATGAGGGGTTCATTTTTCAAAAACGGTCTTAAAAGGGAGAGCAAGTCAGTTGACTGGGATGCTTACACAGGAAGTTGCTAGCATCCACTGAAAGTTATTTAAGTCCAGCCCCTGGTTACAACTTGCATTGCATTGGACAGATTTGAGGCGGCATGGGAATTTTTAGAGGATAGACTCTGAGACTTCTTTTGTCTTGGTTGGGGAAATTTACTCCCCTCCCCCTTGTAATGGGCCCATGCAAGGCTCTTGATGCCACAAGGTGCCACACAGTAGCCCCACAGTGGGGCAGGGGAGGAAGGATGTACATTAACTGGCCAAATAGGGAGGACTTTATACTCTTTACCTGGCACAAGTGATACAGATAGAGCTGTGGGAAACTGGTTGAGGGGTACTGTATCCATTCTTATGTAGATACAGAAGCTGGGAATGCCCACATAAGGAGAGGGAGGTTCAGCAGCCACAATTCAAATTGCATTGGAGGGGCACCAGTCAGTTGACTAGAAAAGCAGGGGCACTACAGCTCCATGACCATAGGGGATGAGTTAATTCTGTACTCTGGTTCCCAGAACATAGCCTCTTTACACCAGCCTCATGTGGACGAAGTCTCTGCAGATACCTCTGTTCCCACATCACCTCAGGCTTAAATATTCTCCAAGTAGGATTGTTTATCTAGGCAATATTTCAACACATTCTCTTTTACTGACTTTCAGTTATGGATGAGGGAGGAGATTTTTAGCAAATGTCGAGGAGATTGCATAGTATTATTTGCTAACAAGACAGTGCACGTCTTCTTGTGCCAGAAAGGATAGTTTCAATGTTCATTTGGGAAGAGGAGCAGTATGTAAATCCCAGATGAACTGCTTGCTGCCAGGGTAGTTATAAACTACCAGTTACATACCAAAGGCAATATTTATGCTCATAGAGATTTCTGGAGACAATTAATTTCTGTTGTAATAACATCAGGGGGAAACTCAATATATCCAACGGGCCTTTGAGTGGCTCTTTCCCGTTAGTGCTCAGCTCTTTGATATGTGAAGAAATAATCCAGTTCTTATGCTTGAACTCTGCTATTGCAGCAAGAACACAAAACTGCTCTTGTGCCTACTCTGTGTGAACCCAGTCCAGTGTCATATTTATAGAGAGTGCTGGCATACTTTTCAGAGTAGCAGCTGTGTTAGTCTGTATCCGCAAAAAGAAAAGGAAGACTTGTGGCACCTTAGAGACTAACAAATTTATTTGAGCATAAGCTTTCATGAGCTATAGCTCACTTCATCAGATGCATCCAATGAATATGGGGGGCAGGGGCAGGAAATAGCTCAGTGGTTTGAGCCTTGGGCTGCTAAACCCAGGGTTGTGAGTTCAATCCTTGAGGGGGCCATTTAGGGATTGGGGCAAAAATTTGGGGATTTGTCCTGCTTTGAGCAGGGGGTTGGACTAGATGACCTCCTGAGGTCCCTTCCAACCCTGATATTCTATGATTCTAAGTACTCCTTTTCTTTTTGCTGGCATACTGTTCCCTTAGCCACCTGACTGGCTGGACCCATTGCACTTCACCTACATTTTAGCCATCAAAAATATATGCGTCAAACACAATCCTCCTGACTTTCACAGATGTCCCTGAAAACCTTTGTGAAGAAAGGGAGTTGGTCATTTCTGTAGTTTTAAAAACTATTTCTGTACATAGCAACATGATAGGGGGCTGATGCTAGGCATCATTCTCTTCATCCTCAAGCTGGGTTTAGAACCAGCAGATTTGTCAATGACTCTGTAGGGGGAGATGGAGAAAGCTATATCCCATAACTAAGTCAGACTCAATTATTTTATATCAAAACAATATTTTAGCTTTTAATGAGTGCAACTGCCAATACAAAGAGTCACGCACTATGAATCACTACTTTCTCCATTCTAGCACTTTCTAATTTCCTGCTAAGGAGACAGGACTGAATGGGGTCATTAATCTGAATTAGAAATACCATGACCTGCTCTGCTCTTTATCCACTAATGTTTTCCAATAGCACTACAAAAGGGGATTTTGTATCTTAAACAGCTGCAGGATGTGGGTATAGCAGGATTTTATTTTAAATAATGTCAAGAAGGGTATTTTTACTGACAAACACCTGTGTTTAAATGCAGTACAGGGTCCTCTGTCACAGATATCACAGAAAGTTAACCAGTCACTAGGTAATGTGTTCTCTAAACAAAAAGGCATGAGGATTTGTTTCCTCTAAATCCCATTTAAACATTAGTACATATTGTTACACTTTTTAAAAAATACACAGTAGAGAGAAGGTCCAACATAACTGTTTATTTTCATTACTATATTTTATTAACATATGAAAACATACCAATTAATAGCAATATTTAAAATGAAGGAAAGACATTTGTATTTTACATACAAAAATATTGTATTTTATGTAATGTATTTTACATTAACCATGTGCCTTTCATCACATAGGATCCCAGAACACTTCAGACAATAGACCACATTGTGCTACTGCTTTTTAAGCAGAACTCCTCATTGGACTTCAATAGGCAGTTGTTTAAAACCCAGTGGTGTATTATATGACCAGTGACCCCAAATCTGCAAACATGGCATTGAAGCCTTATTTTATTTTTGTATTACCATAGGACTTAGGAGCCCAGTCATAGGCCAGGACCTCACTGTATGAGGCACTGTACAAATACTATACAGATATTTTACAGCTTAAACGAGACTCAAATGTTCCACAGGCCTCCTATCAACCCTCTTATACAGGGGTGAAATTCACCCTGTGTAAATTTTCCCTCACATGAATAGTTCCACTGAAGACAATGGAAATTGTCACCAGAGTTAAATTACTCATGGTAGCAAGCATTTGCAAAAGGAGTCCCATGGCTTCTACATGAGTCAACATGACTCTGGATTCTTAGAGAAAGATTTGGGCCTACTACACAGTATCCCAGTTAAATGCAGCCACATCTGGGATGAAGGGCACTAACCAACTGGGACACAGCATCCTGCACATCTGCAGCGGTATGAGGGAAGTTTTGGCTGAGGACACTGGTGCAAATGTACGACAGATCTTTAACATCAGAGAACTCTGCCAGTTCTCAATACAAATTTTTCAGTAACGATTCTTTGCTCCTCACATTCATTCTTAGAAGGCAAGACTGTCAATATCGAGATGTCTTTCTTTATTTCTTTGGTAGATTAAACCCCTAATGTTGTCATAAGGCATTTTTACTATGTCAAACCCCTTCAGCAGTTAGTTGTAATTAGATCAAGTCATCTTTCCTCTGATTTGAACCTCTGTTTCCCTAGGCAGTAAACTTATCTGCTTTTCGTATAGTGTTAGAAAGTTATATTTGGCAACATACATAATTTCAGGCTCATGGACCTTATTGCTCAAAATTTATTAAGGTAGACTGATAAATTAGAGCTAAGCAAGTTAATTATGGCTAAAGAGACAGCTTTTCAATTGTTTAGCTCTCTCTGTTTCAACTAAGGGTTGATTAGATCTACTTGAGAAATGCAGGAAGGATAGAGGTGACAAGTATTTCATATTTCAGCAATATTTCAGTTCCTGTTCACTAGTGTAATGGAATACATGGAGAGATACTGATATTAGTGCTCCTGAGGGGCAGAACATTTTGCATGCAAAATTTTGAAGTGTTTAAAAATATTACTGCGTAAATGAAAATTATGCCTGCTGTAGGTAAAATATGAAACATACTACCAAGATCATTTCATTTATCTTATAACTTGTTCCACAAAAAGCAGTGTTTTGGGGGCTTGCAAACAAAGGAAAATGTCAAATGAAATATTAAAAGTTGAAACAAGACTCGCATTGGTTAGTAAGAGTTTATTGGTCTCAATTTTTATGTAAAATGTTATGTATCAAAAGTCTGTCACACACAGATTGCAAACAATGTCATGCACAGGATATAGGATCAATTTTTCATCTTATTTTCTATTAATGGCTGCCAGTGTCTTAGCAGCAGTGGACAGGATAGAGCTGGAGAATGAAAAATGCCTGTCTTCCTTCCTATATTTGCTTGCTTCTTGAGTCTGTTTCTTTTTACAAGACATAAAAATACCTAGAGATAATAGAAGTATTTCCTTTGATCCAAAAACTGTGTCTTTTTTTATTCTGAGCAAAAGATGAAAGGGTGCAAACAAATGGAAACTCCTGACCTCTGGACACCTCTTACACACAGACATTCTAGACCAGATGAACCAGAAAGATTGAATTAGCCTTTCAAAGTCTGAGCCTAGTTAGAATTAATTCACCTATCCCTATCAGCTGTTTGACTAGTTTGGGTTCCATTGCATTCAGCAGAAGAATCACAGGCACTTGTGCCATTGGCCTTTGGTAGGAGATCACAGTTTTAATACCATGATACTGTTTTCAGTACATTGTGCTTGTAGGTTTCTTTTATTCAACTCTGCCAAAACATAATAAAGACGCTTATATTCACACAGTAAAGAATATAGGAATTGCCCTACTAACTGAGAGCAGTTAGTCCAGTATCCTGCCTTTGACAAAAACCAGGGTCAGTTGCTTCAGAGGGAGGCCACCCCTTCCAGTCAAACATAGCGGATACTCATTGGAGCCACCACACTTGGACTGTCTTCCTCTGCTGAAAACATAAGTGTTCTTGGGATTCAGAGATGATCCAATCATCTGCCAACTTTCAAGGAATTTAATAGTTTCTTAAAGAAAACCTTGAGTTCTCCCTCTGAAATGGTCCCTTCCGTAGAGCTCACAAATGTTCTGACAGTCAGTACTATCATTTCAAGAAAAATAAATGATGTCCCAACAAAATTCAGTGGCCATCTGATTCCAACAGTCATCACTATACCCTGAAAAATTTACATTATGTTTTCAAAAACAATGAATATGCCCTGGTTTTATTAGCTTCTATCTTAAACACTTTTTCCCTTAAACAATGTTTCCATCTCATTGTTAAAAGAGAGCATAGGTCTCATGAGAGGGATCGCACTTAGAGCTCTGCCAGCTGAAGCCCTACTGTACATGCATGCACAGACCAAGTACAGCACAGGATGTGGAAGCGCAAGCTTCCTCAAATAACCTCACCAACAAGCATCAACATGACTCAGAAGGGTCATCTTAAGGGTCAGAGAAATAGTTTTAACCTCTATTCCCATTCAGCCTATGGGTTCTCTGCTGAGACTGCCAAAAAGGTTGATTTTTATTATTTGAATTCTGGAAATTCCTGTAAGTTCCAACCAAGATTGGGCCCTCTTCTGCTAGGAACTGTACAAACTCAGAGTAAGATTGTAAGGGGGTTGGACTAGATGACCTCCTGAGGTCTCTTCCAACCATATTTTCTATGATTCTATGTAAGCCCTTTAAGATAGGGACTATCTAAATAGAGAAGATAGAGAAAGTGGGAGAAAAGTTTTATTATCCACCATGTCAGAGATAGGAAACTGAAGCACAGAGAGATTTGTGTGACATTGGGCAAGTCTGCTGCAGAGCTGGGAATGGACTGCTGATTTCCTGAGTCACAGTGCCTTAACCACAAGGTCATCCTTTCTCTAAGGTAAAGATTTTTTTGTGATGGGAATGCCTGTCTGCTATTAACAGAACAGGTACTTTCAGCTCTAAGCAGCTATTGGATGGTAACAATTTTCAAATATTACCACTCTGGGATGAATTTGAATGCATTTTCCAGGGGTGATCAGCTGTATCTCGTTACCCAGCTAAGCCTGCTGCTTACATCAGTCTCCCCACCAATAAAGCCAGCCAGGGGAGGTCAGGTTGGCTGCTCTACACAGCATCCTCACCCTCCTGAGGAATAGAACCCCTGGGAGAGAGTCATATATGGGATAATAGAGATTCCATCAATATGATCGTGCACAGTCACCCCTTCCACACACTGAAACCCCTCTTGAGGCAGGGATTCATGCCTGCCATGGGTGAGGAAGGACGTCAGTGGTTAGGGTGCTAGCCTATAATTGGAAACTCAGCTTCTATTCACTACTCTGTCACAGAATTCCTTTGCGCCACTTAGTCTCAGCTATCCATCTGCAAAATGGGAACAATAAGACTTCCCTACCTCACATGAGTATTGTGGAGAAACACACTAAGGATTCGCAAAAAGAAAAGGAGTACTTGTGGCACCTTAGAGACTAACCAATTTATTTGAGCATAAGCTTTCGTGAGCTACAGCTCACTCCAAGTGAGCTGTAGCTCACGAAAGCTTATGCTCAAATAAATTGGTTAATCTCTAAGGTGCCACAAGTACTCCTTTTCTTTTTGCAAATACAGACTAACACGGCTGTTACTCTGAAACCTGACACTAAGGATTGTGAGGTGCTCACATACTACAGCTTAGGAGACCATACAAGTACCTAAGCTAGATGAAAGTACTCCTGCCACCTAACTTTTCTTTTTTTCTTTTAGTTCATGAGACTATATAGTGCACTAGCCGACACTTTATGTGCTGTGAGGTTACAGAGGGTCAGGGAGTTGCACCAGCACAGCCCAGTTTGTCACATTTTACATTGCTATAGGTAAAAACCAACCAACATTCATGTTGTTTCCCCAACTTTTGCTCATAGGCTGACACAGCAAAGAGCAAATGTTTACAGCCCAGTTAGAATATGCCCCCAGCCCCCACCCTTGGAAGTTGCTAATGGCAATGCTGACAAACCTTTAATTAGCGTAATGCTAACAGGAATTACTGTAATAGTATTTTACACAATATATTAATGCTTTCCATACAAATTTACTTGATTAGATAATTTCTTACTTATTCTTACAGCCTGAGGCCAATCAACAGTCAGACATAGAATCATAGAACTGGAAGGGACCTCAAGAGGTCATCTAATCCAGTCACCTGCACTCAAGGCAGGACTAAGTATTATCTAAACCATCCTTCACAGGTGTTTGTCTAACCTGCTCTTAAAAATCCCCAATGATGGAGATTCCGCCACCTCCCTAGGCAATTTATTCCAGTGCTCAACCACTCTGACAGTTAAGAAGTTTTTCCTAATGTCCAGCCTAAACTGCCCTTGGTGCAATTTAAGTCCATTGCTTCTTGCCCTATCCTCAGAGGTTAAGAACAACAATTTTTCTCCCTCCTTCTTTTAACAATCTTTTATGTACTTGAAAACTGCTATCATGTCCCCTCTCGAGACTAAACAAACCCAATTTTTTCAATCTTCCCTCATAGGTCATATTTTCTAGACCTTTAATCATTTTTGTTGCTCTTCTCTTGACTTTCTCCAATTTGTCCACATCTTTCCTGAAATGTGGCACCCAGAACTGGACACATTACTCCAGTGGAGGCTTATTCAGCAGAGTAGAGTGGAAGAATTACACCTCGTGTCTTGCTTACAATACTCCTGCAGTACTCCTTCCTAGGCAGTCATTTCCCATTTTGTATGTGTGCAAGTGATTGTTCCTTCCTAAGTGGAGTACTTTGCATTTGTCCATATTGAATTTCATCCAATTTACTTCAGACCATTTCTCCAGTTTGTCCAGATCATTTTGAATTCTAATTCTATCCTCCAAAGCACTTGCAACCCCTCCCAGCTTGGTATTGTCCGCAAACTTAAGTGTACTCTCTCTGCCATTATCAAAATCATTGATGAAGATACTGAACAGAACCAGACCCGGAACGATCCCTGCGGGACCCCACTCGTTATGCCCTTCCAGCATGACTGTAAACCACTGATAAGTACTCTCTGGGATCGATTTTCCAACCAGTTATGCACCCACCTTATAGTAGCTCCATCTAGGTTGTATTTCCCTATTTTGTTTAGGAGAAGGTCATAGAATCATAGAATATCAGTGTTGCAAGGGACCTTAGGAGGTCATCTAGTCCAACCCCCTGCTCAAAGCAGGACCAATCCCCAACTAAATCACCCCAGCCAGGGCTTTGTCAAGCCTGACCTTAAAAACTTCTAAGGAAGGAGATTCCACCACCTCCCTAGGTAACGCATTCCAGTGTTTCACCACCCTCCTAGTGAAAAAGTTTTTCCTAATAGCCAACCTAAATCTCCCCAACTGCAACTTGAGACCATTACTCCTTGTTTTGTCATCTGCTACCACTAAGAACAGTCTAGATCCATCCTGTTTGGAACCCCCTTTCAGGTAGTTGAAAGCAGCTATCAAATCCCCCCTCATTCTTCTCTTCCGCAGACTAAACAATCCCAGTTCCCTCAGCCTCTCCTCATGTGTTCCAGTCCCCTAATCATTTTTGTTGCCCTCCCCTGGACGTTTTCCAATTTTTCCACATCCTTCTTGTAGTGTGGGGCCCAAAACTGGATACACTACTCCAGATGAGGCCTCCCCAGTGTCGAATAGTGGGGAACGATCACGTCCCTCAATCTGCTGGCAATGCCCCTACTTATACATTCCAAAATGCCATTGACTTTCTTGGCAACAAGGGCACGCTGTTGACTCATATCCAGCTTCTCGTCCACTGTAACCCCTAGGTCCTTTTCTGCAGAACTGCTGCCGAGCCATTCAGTCCCTAGTCTGTAGCAGTGCATTGTATTCTTCCATCCTAAGTGCAGGACTCTGCACTTGTCCTTGTTGAACCTCATCAGATTTCTTTTGGCCCAATCCTCCAATTTGTCTAGGTCCCTCTGTATCCTATCCCTACCCTCCAGCATATCTACCTCTCCTTCCAGTTTAGTGTCATCTGCAAACTTGCTGAGGGTGCAATCCACACCATCCCCCAGGTCATTTATGAAGATATTGAACAAAACCGGCCCCAGGACCAACCCTTGGGGCACTCCACTTGATACCGGCTGCCAACTAGACATGGAGCCATTGATCACTACCCATTCAGCCTGACAATCTAGCCAACTTTCTATCCACCTTATAGTCCATTCATCCAGCACATACTTCTTTAACTTGCTGGCAAGGTCCTGCAAGACAGTATCAAAAGCCTTACTAAAGTCAAGATATACCACATCTACTGCTTCCCCACTATCTACAAGGCTTGTTACCCTATCAAAGAAAGCTATCAGGTTGGTTTGACACAATTTGTTCTTGACAAATCCATGCTGACTGTTATCACCTTATTATCTTCTAGGTGTTTGCAAATTGATTGCTTAATTATTTGCTCCATTATCTTTCCGAGTACAGCAGTTAAGCTGACTGGTCTGTAATTCACCAGGTTCTCCTTATTTCCCTTTTTATATACAGGCACTATATTTATCCTTTTCCCGTCTTCTGGAATGTGTCCCGTCTTCCATGACTTTTCAAAGATAATTGTTAAAGGCTCAGATATCTCCTCAGTCAGCTCCTTGAGTATTCTAGGATGCATTTAATCAGGCCCTAGTGATTTGAAGACATCTAACTTGTTTAAGTAATTTTTTACTTGTTCTTTCCCTATTTTAGACTCTTATCCTACCTCATTTTCACTATGTTAGATGTCCAATCACCACCAACCTTCTTGGTGAAAACCGAAACAAACAAGTCATTAAGCACCTCTACCATTTCCGCATTTTCTGTTATTGCCTTTCCCCCCTCATTCAGTAACAGGCCTACTCTGTCCTTGGTTTTCCTCTTGCTTCTAATGTATTTGTAGAATGTTTTCTTGTTTCCTTTTATGTCCCTAGGTAGTTTGATCTCATTTTGTGCCTTGGCTTTTCAAATTTTGTCCCTACAGACTTGTGTTATTTGTTTATGTCATAAATATAAAGGGAAGGGTAATCACCTTTAAAATCCTTCCTGGCCAGAGGAAAAATCCTTTCACCTGTAAAGGGTTAAGAAGCTAAAGGTAACCTCGCTGGCACCTGACCAAAATGACCAATGAGGAGACAAGATACTTTCAAAAGCTGGGAAGAGGGAGAAAAACAAAGGATCTGTGTCTGTCTGTGTGATGCTTTTGCCGGAGACAGAACAGGAATGGAGTCTTAGAATTTAGTAAGTAAGCTAGCTATGTATGTGTTAGATTATGATTTCTTTAAATGGCTGAGAAAATAGCTGTGCTGAATAGAATGAATATTCCTGTCTGTGTGTCTTTTTTGTAACTTAAGGATTTGCCTAGAGGGATTCTCTATGTTTGAATCTAATTACCCTATAAGGTATTTACCATCCTGATTTTACAGAGGTGATTCTTTTTTACTTCTATTAAAAGTCTTCTTGTAAGAAAACTGAATGCTTTTTCATTGTTCTAAGATCCAAGGGTTTGGGTCTGTGGTCACCTATGCAAATTGGTGAGGATTTTTACCAAACCTTCCCCAGGAAGTGGGGTGCAAGGGTTGGGAGGATTTTGGGGGGAAAGACGTTTCCAAACAACGTTTTCTCAGGAACCCAGATAAAGTTTGGTGGTGACAGTGGAAGTTCAAGGGCAAAGGGTAAAACAGTTTGTACCTTGGGGAAGTTTCAACCTAAGCTGGTAAAAGTAATCTTAGGAGGTTTTCATGCAGGTCCCCACATCTGTACCCTAGAGTTCAGAGTGGGGAAGGAACCTTGACAGTTTATACTCATCCTTTGTAATTTGACCAAGTTTCCACTTTTTGTAAGACTCTTTTTTGAGTTTGAGATCATTGAAGACCTCCTGGTTAAGCCAGGGTGCTCTCTTGCCATACTTCCTATCTTTCCTACGTAGTGGGATAGTTTGCTCTTCTGCCCTTAATAATGTCTCTTTGAAAAACTGCCAACTGTCTTCAGTTGTTTTTCCCCTTAGACTTGCTTCCCATGCAATTTTACCTATCAACTCCATGAGTTTGCTAAAGTCTGCCTTCTTGAAATCCATTGTCTTCGTGCTGTTCTCCCTCCTACCATTCCTTAGAATCATGAACTCTACCATGTCATGATCACTTTCATCCATATGCTATGGAAGCAGCTTTTTTTATTTAAAACCACATCAGGGAACTTAAATTTACTTGCTACAGTAAATGAAACTGTTAATGGATTCTTATGGTAAATACAATTTAATATGTATCATTCTGGAATAGCACAAAATTGAGTGCATGTAACTAAAATGCATTGCATTTAATGGTTGTGGAGGAAGTATGGAAACATGGGAAGTGGGATTAACATATTAAGTCCTAGCAAAAAGCCGCTGCTGTTTAGAGCTGGATGATTCTCTTTCCAGTTAGTTAGTTACTGAGACAGAACAAAATATACACAGCGGGAAGTGCTGAAATACAGTACAAATATTCCTGCAACTACTTCAGTAGTTTCAATAGCTACTAGGTAAACATAATCCAGACATATCAGGGATCCCTTTATCCATGGTCAAAGGGGATTTCTCTATCTGCTTCCCAGCACCAGTACACAAGCCCTTTCATTTGCCCATGTTGGTTTTCCACACAAGTGTACAATGCACACATATCACTCATTGTTTTATTATAGTGATCATGCCAACAGCAACCATCAAGGTTGCAAAGAGGTTTCCATTATAATCCTGTTTCTATGCACTCAACTTTCCCCAAATACTCACTTTTGGGGATGAATTTGTTGATGGTAGGTCTCTGGCTAAAGATTTGTTGTTTGTGTGAACCTGTGTAAAATGCCTCCCACAACTACATGCTGAAGAGGGAGGATAGCACTGTGCTAGCCCTTAGAGGGGTAAGCTTGCACTTCCCCTTCACGCCTAGCTCTGCTGGCCAGTGTGATGGGAAGGACAATGACCCCATCTCCTCTCTAACTCATTCAATGTGGCCTGCAGCTAGAGGTCCTAGTGTAGTGCAGACCATGCCCTCCAGCAAGTATTTCGTACCTTATCATATTTAAATCTGTGCAAGGACAAGGCACAATTAAGTGGGACAGTTACGTCACAAGGAGTCAGGGACTGCAAGAGTTAAGGTTCCATCAACCACAGTGCACATGAGCCATATTCTTAGTTGACTTTAATTCAGTAACTTAGCTCTTCAATTAATTTTTTTTCTGGGCAGGGACTGGTCCTCACTACAAATCTGAACCAAAATCCAGTGAAATCACTGGAAAACATGCTGTTGGCTGAATGGGCTTTGGAACAGCACCTCTATGACTGGGTGTCACTCCTGAGTGGGATTTTATGTGCAACCTCAATAATAAGTAAAAATGATTACACATTTATACTCCTCCTGTTCACACTAAATATGTAGCCTAATACATACTCTTAGCCATGAAATGGGTACCATAAAACTTACATATGTAACATGGCCAAGTTAGTGCTGCTGTTGGAACCTTAGCAAATCTGTCATATACAAATGCAGAAGCTAGGTCGTTTTCCATGACTTCAGCAATGCTAAACTTAATACATATACAGCCTTTTCCAAATGGTGAACAAATACTCTTACAAAATCCCTCTGAAGCAGCTACAGCCCAATCCTGCAAACTCTCGGGCACATGCTGCACGCTAAGCCCGTGTGCAATTTAAGTCCATTAAAATTAAAAGATATGCAAGTCTTTGCAAGAATGAAGGCGATGTATTCTTACCCACATTTCACAGATGGGGTTGCCATTAAGTGACTTGTACAAATTTAGAGGGATAGTGCGTTGTGGTCAGTGCTTGGATCCAGTTCTCTGAGCTCTACAGATGGTTTGCTGCTGGTCAGGTTCACGCAGAATGAGCATGAATGCTGCTGGAGTGTATTCAACAGATGAAACGAACCGTTCACCACCTCTTGTCAGCCCTCCTTTATTTACCTCCATCCTGTGAGAAGTTAAATGACTTTAAAAACAATATTTCAAGTCCTTTTCGCTGTGCTCCCTCAGTGGAGGTTAGTCTGCTAGTCCCAATGAGTCTGCACTGCCACAGATGGTGCTTTCTGTCAATCAGTCAAAGGAAGCACGGTATGTGGCAGAGAACGGAATCAGTGACACAGCTGGACTCATGAAAGGGTCACACAGCTGTAGGAGTAGAGAAATTTTTTTTTTTTTTTTTAAAAACATGGCTCTTCCCCTCCCATGACCCCTTCACACAGGCCTTGTCAGACATTAGCCAGCTAAGGGGGTAGGGAGTTTCATGGACCACATGGAATTTGAGAGAAGAGTCGTAGGTTGGGGACTAGATTTTGGAATACAGTAGATAGCAACACAATAAGTGGGACATGTCTGTGATAACAGGTACTCAGTAGGCATTCAACATGGGGTTGTGGCTTGATCTAGGCCTGGGATTACAGAAAGACAGCAGCAAGGGGTGAGGGATCAGAATAGATCTCCTAATCCAAGTACTGGGGCCAACTGAAGTCAATTAAATTATTTCTATTGACTACAGTGGTTTTTAGATTAAGTCGCAAATGGGAATTCCACATTTCTGCTGGCATTAAATGTCAGATCTGCTTGGACAGCTTCTGCAAATGCCATGGGCTACTACCTCTAATAACTCCACTTCTAAGACAGAACTCCACACAGATGAATTAAGGATCTCTCTCTCTGTCTCATGGTGCTGCTGGTGCAGACTCAAGACTACTATGCATTTGATTTTATGATAAAGGCTGTGATAACAGGTAGAGGTCTAGAGGTGTGTTTTCTTATAATGTAATTGAGATCCTGGAAAAAAACAGCAAAAAAGGCCAAAATTCAATCATCACATTCATATCTCTGTGCATATGGAAGATAAACATCCCAAATAATTATTCATATAGTCAGATTGGAATCAAATGGTCGGCTTTCTTTCTGTTCATGTTTAATAGTTCTACTGAAAGGCATGTATCCATTTACACAAATGCCATTTCTTTAAAATGCAACCACCATTATAAATGATTACTTTAAACATTCAGTTGAAAGATTTAAAAACAAAACCCACAACTTGTTACACACAGCCCATAGCATTAATACAGTATACTTTCTTCATTTGTCTCCTTGTTAACGAGCATAAGCTGAGTCTTAGTGTTACAAGATGCTTAGAAAATACAGGTATGAACACTTGTTGGGTTAATCACATCCAAACAGAAGATATTAGTAATTTCTTTAATTACAGTACAATTAATCAAACATAGAAAACTCAGGAAGAATTGGCTAGTTCCTATGGAGTAGGCTGCAGGAGTCCCAACAAATTTTAGCAATTTAGCCTGTAATTTGCAGTAATGCATTTAAGCTTGAACTCCAGAAAAAAAAACAAACAAAGCTGTATAGCAGATGGTGAGGTTAATGTACTTTTATTTAATACAGCTGAAGTTTACTGGGAACAAAATATTAAACACTAAAGTAAACGTATCAAATGAAATCTTTTTATGAACTTACTATAATCCATTTAAACCTGCTGCAAAACCACACAGCTGTAAAGTCTCTTAAAAGCCCTGTGGTTTTGACTTTTATTCACCAAAGCAAGTTAGCTTGTGTAAACCATACTTTTTCCTCATTTTAGTTTTTTTAGGCATGGATCATTTTTGCTTCTCAAATATTAATGCAATGACTAAGCAGTAATGTGCACTCTTTACAGAGCAACTGAGTTATGTTTCTTGATTTGTTTTTCATCATTTTTTAAATTAATTTGTGACTTGTCATTAACATTAAGGTAAAAGATTAATCCAATTGATTTTACTAGTTAGCTTTTGTAAAATGCATCAGATTTAAAGACATCTATAGAAGAATTTTAAAAAAATCCTATGGTGCTGATTGAATACTGAGATTTGCATGAAGGAGGAGGAGGAGAATAGAAGTTAGGCATGAATGGAAACCAAGTCTTTCTAATGAAGAAAGGATATTAAAATTTACCCAGGACACATGGAATAATTATTAACTTTGAGGGGCTTTGTAGTGGGAGAGTTAATATATCACAATAAATAAAAATAATATCCTTCCATTAATCTGATATATGGTCTGCTTAATTCTTCTGGTAGCTCTGTAATTTACATCCAGCACTTAAATAGAAGTGGAGATGACACTTACTGCTACCAGGCTGACTAAGGGAAACTGGACTCTAACCAAAATCTATACATACAGGAGTGAAAAGCAGTAAGACTTGAGGAAGTTTCTTCCTTCAAATAAGTAGTTGGTGGTGAGGTAAAAGAACTCCTTAGTCACAGCCTTAATCAGAAGGGAAGTGGCTGTTAGAGAGAAATACATTAAGTACAAATCCTGTAGTATCCTATATTAGACAAGTACACTCAAATAGGGATTTACTTGTGGGTTCTCTGTTAAGCTATAATATAGAGTACTCTACCTTGACTTTCCACGGTGTCAGGTGTTCTCTTGACAAATCTCGGACACAGTCCAATGGCTGATTCTCACCTTGAATTTTCTGAGTACCTCCTGACCTTAGGTGCACTTTTCAGCTAATTAATTTATTTCTTGCTTTGAAAAGTGTTACAGAATAGAGAGAAGAAAAGAAAAATGGTTTATAATATCCCTAGACACAAGAGTTGATGTATTTGCCTTATGCATTTCCTTGATGCTCTCTTCACAGGACCTTCCTGTTATGGAGGGAAAGTGTCTCCACAGTCCAGAATGTGAGATTAGTTGTATCATCATAGATCCATGACTGGAATTTCTAAGCACAGGTCCTCATAATGCTTGGTGCTATACAAACACAGAACAAGCAGAAGGTCCCTGCCCCCAGGAGCTTACCAAGCCTGTGCATTTCAATAATATAAAAGAGCTGTTGGTTTAAAGATGGAAGCATACCGTTTTGACACTACCATTCAGCATGAGAAAGAAAATAGTTGCACTGCAAGTTCCTTCAGTGTCTTATCCCAGCATATCTGCTCTGTCAGTGCCCTCACATGGTATACCAAGTTCACCACCATAGGCATCAAGACCCTGCCATCTTTCCTGGATCTCTGGTTCCATTGGTGGCATGACACCATATTCACCGTTTATATCTACAGATATTGAATCCTAGCCTTGCCTGGACATCAGCTGAGCACTGCCTACACACATGCCATGCTATCCACCATAGCAGCAGACAAGCCTTTGCAATCACATATGCATTGCTTTATCATATGCTAAATGCAACCGACTACTCCTGATAGAGATGTGGTGCATCGTTCCAGAACTGAGTGATAGATCATTCTGGAAGGAAGATGAAAACTTACTGTATGTCTACTCTGCAGGTGGCAGGGTTCTTCCCAGCATGGGTATACAAACATATACTAGCTCTGCTTAAGCAGACATGCTAAAAATAACAGCGTAGCTGGGGGGAGCATGGGCAGCAACTCAGGCTATCTGCCTGAGTACAATCCTGCCTAGAGCCCCTGAATAAATACTAGGGCAGTTAACCCTCCCGATGAAGCGAAGGCATGCGCTTCCTGTTTGTGCTTTAGAGCTGTTCAGACAGATTCTGCAATTTATTCTCAATGGAGATGAGGAGACCAACGTGAGTAAATGGAAGTTATTCCCAATAGGAAAGGGATTAGGAAAATTGAGACAAATTCAAAAACCAGGTGACAATCTGAAGTTTGACAACACAGAACATAGTTCAAATAATCCCCACCCAAAGTCCCAAACATAGACGGTTTCCCCACATCCAGTGCATATAGTCCTTAAAACGCCACTCTTCCTAGCTGGAACCCACACCTACCTATCTGGTGGGAGCCCTTCCACGCTGCTCTGCAGTGTCTTCCACTACACTTAGGCTCTTTGTGAGCCATATTCTGCCCAGCCAGAGTACAACTCCTCTGTTCCCATGGGGGAACCCCCACGGCCTCTGGTAGGAAATCATTCTTACCAAGGGAGCATTCCTCACTCCTGGGTCCAACTCTCTAGCGGGAAGAAGTGAGCAGGTAAATCTCAGCTACTCCCCTACCTTCAGCCCTTAGCTCCATCTTAGGGACAGCAAACAATTCCCGCTCCCGCTCCCGCTCCCGCTCCCGCTCCCACTCCCACTCCCACTCCCTCCCTGGCTCCAGGAAGCAACACAGCAAACCCCTCTTATTGCTTTCCTTGCCATCAGCCATCTTCTTGGAAATCACCTACTACTTCCTTCCACGGTCCCCAGACCCCTAATAGCTCTCACCTGCCCCTTCTGACTGTCCCACACTGCTCTGATTCACTCCCAGCCCCTAGGTGCTGCCCTTCTCTCTTAATTGGCTAAAATGAGAGCACCTGTTCTGACACAGGGCCTACTTCATGCATTGGGCCCAGCTACACTGTAATCTGTGCATAGCAGTGTATTGGAATAGGAAAGGAGAACACAGACCTACTACTGCATGCTTTCCTTGTGTCTTATTCCAACGTGCTGTGATGTATGCATTGTCAGTGTTTTGTACAGTCTTGTTTTAGTCCAGTAATCAAATACTTTGTTTCTAACAATACATGCACTTCAACAAGCTGGAATCTGTTAGTTACTGTGTTCCTATTAGCTAGAAGGGCCTGGTAACAGTAAAAGATGATATGTTGTTTTATTCAGGTTCCGATGTCATGCCTCTCATCATAACCAAGTGTTATAGACTGCACCTCTCTTCAATTAGTCTGGTTTTAGCTAATGATGAAAACATTCAGCTGATAGAAATATGCTGGCTCCTAAGCTGGCGAGACTGGTTATTTGAGCTTTTATCACTATTTGGCAACCTTTCTTTGTTTAGAAAAAGGTGAAGGCCACTTTGTGCCTTGCTCTTGGGTGGGTGTTCTAGAGGAAAGAATAGTTTAAAGAGAGTGGGGAGAAGGCAGGGCCATGTCTATTCTCTACCCCCTGCACTTTGAAGAGCTAGTCAGCTGCAGAAAATACAGCATGCTATAGCAAAAACTCTCATCCTTAAATTGCCAACACTCTCCATCTTCCCCCTCCACCATCTCCCCACATCTAAGTTCCATCTCTAAACCTTCTGGCTCCCTCCGGGCCCTTTTGCATCTATTCTCCCTTTTCTGCTTACCCACTGGTGCTCCCTCTCCATCCAATTTTTAAAAGATTACATTTTCAATAGGTGTCTTGTGATACTAGCAATGTCTATGGTGTAAGCCCCACATCTTGAGTAATATTGTTCATGTAGGAGTCTCTTCCAGTGTACTAGCTTGAGATACTACATAGCTTGCCAAGTGTGTTGTTTTCTTGCTCCCTCTTCCCCCAACCTCATATTCCTTAGGGCTAATCAGTATTGTGCGTCATATTAGTTTTTTATACTCTTTCTTCACTCACCTGTGTTGTTGGTTATATGTTCATTTACATTCTGTTTTCATCTGTAAAATGTGTACTTCCTTTTATCAGTTTCCCTGCTGCACCATAAGTTTGACCACAATCATCTTTTTGACTTTTCCCCTCCATTTAGCAGTTATCATCCAGGTTACACAGTAAGTCTTCTCAATAGAAATGCTGATATCTTGATGAATATCTGTTGAGTTAAGCAAACCTCTACATGCTACTATTGGAGTCAGCTCATACCCACTAACTTTTTTATTTCAAACACCTCTATACATTTTCAGCACTGACTCCTGTAGTAAAGCTTGTTGCAAACAAAGAAGAAAACAGTACCAGAGGATCAAACCTCAGCATTATGACATACAGTGTCGATGAAAAGAGTTGGGCAAACAATTTAAAACCATGCTGTTTCAATGAAAACCAACATCAGGAAAAATACTGTGCAACTTTTTACCCACTCTCTAGGAAGAAGCATTGATGACAGGAACAGAAAAAGCTAAAATTCCTTATGTGTTTGCGATCCTTGAAGAATCCGTAACAGCTATAGAAAAACTACAGAAGATGCTCTTTGTAGAAATGTTGTAGAGGGAAGGGGGAGGGCTGTGCATATGCACGTCCATACACACGCACGCACACAAATTTTCCTCATTATAGAATAATTCTCATAACCTTTTTAGAACAGCCCTACAGATGAAGCCAAGAGGAAAACTCAGAAAATGTATATTCAGTTCCTGGCTCTGCCACAGACTTCCTGTGGCCCTTAGACAAGGCAGTTAATCTTTCTGTACCCCAGTTCCCCATCAGTAAAATGGAAATAATGAAACTTTACCTCCCAGGCAGTACTGGAGTGGTCCTGGCACATTTGGGAATGGCATTCTGGGCCTTTTTGGGGAGCGGGGGGGAGAGGGGAGCTGGAACAGCATCTTGTACTTTTGACAGGGTCACAAAGAAAGGGGGACCTAGGCTCTCTCCTGCCCAGCTCTGAGCAGAGACCCAGCAGCCACAGCCTACCCCCGGCCATGCCAAAGACAGCAACGCAGGGTGGCCCCGTGGCTAGAGACCTCTGCCCCCACCAGAAGTAATACCCCTCCCTGAAGTGGGGAACCCTTACTAGAGTTCCGGCACTGTGGGATAGGAAAGGAGAGAAGGTGGCTTCAGGCCAGATGTTGAGGCTTTCTACACACAGCAGGGGCACTGGGCTCCAAGGCTTCCCCCTAAACTCTTCAGGCTCCTTCCTGCAGTGGCTTTGGGGACCTGGGTTCAGAATGTCCTAGTGCTTCCTTCTCTGGTGCAGGGGGAGATAGTTTCCAGACCTGCGAATCCCCAGCACCCCATTCCCTGTGGAAAGCCCCAGCATCCAGGCTGCAGCCCCCACCCCTTCACTGCTGCCCACACAGAGCATGGGGAAGTGCCAGGGTCACCCCTTACAGCCTGGCACTCTGGCAGGGACTCCCCCATTGGGCAGAGATGCAGGAGCCCCAGCCTGTTACCTCCTGTGTGGGTGGCAGATCTCTGCCTCCAGGGCCACTCTGTGCTGTTGTCTGGAGCATGGCTGGGACGGAAGGCGGCAGCTGCTGAGTCTTTGCTCAGAGCTGACCAAGGGAGAGGCCCGGGACCTCTGCCCTCCGTTCGTTGTCCCTGCCTCCCCTATGGTCAGTGCTGCTGTCACCCATTCTTGCCCCCCAGGTCGGGGGATGGGGAGGGATGTCCTTTACCACTGCACTGGATGAAGGGTCCTGATAGAGGCCCCAGTGAACATGATGTACCGGGGCCTCAAATTTCTCTCACCAGGCCTGCTTGGAGAGGTATAGTTCCACACACACTGCATCCACTGGACCCATATCAACAAGGCTTCAGCAGAGAAGTGAGTTCCAGCACTTCTTTTTTAGGACTTGAGCACTGTTCCCAGGGGTGTTATGAGGATAAATCCATTATTGTCTTTGGGGCACTCAGATACTCTGGGAGCACTGGGGACTGAGAGTTGAAATCTGGCTTGGAAATAGTCCTCACTGGGGAGAACTGTTTTTGCTTGTTCTAGAGAAATCTGGTTTTTAGTTGACCGAGTTATGCTCCATGACATTGCATATACAGCTTGTGCAGTAGATTTTTTTCACTAAGCAAGTAAGGCAAGGAGCTAAGGAAATATTTGCTGCAGGTGTATGCATGGCTAGCTTAGCTGTATACTGAAAAGTCTACTTACATAATGCTCAAATAAATTTGTTAGTCTCTGAGGTGCCACAAGTACTCCTTTTCTTTTTACTCATACATAGTGAGAGTTCATAAGGCATTTGAAAGGTGGTCAATCTCACCTCTATGTTTTTATGACTCCATTTTGCTGAAGCTCCTGTCAAAGAAACTACAACAAAAAGGAGGAAGATGGGTTCTTGTGGCCATTTTAAGGAGCTGAGGGGGGCATTCCTGTACACTTGCTAAATTGCACAGGCAGAGGTCCTGCTCTGATACAGCTTTGGAGCTGTACAGCAACTAATGTTTGCAAGAGAGTGGTTCTCTCCTGCTCACATCCTAAAGTGCACAGAACAGGAGCTCTCTTCTCGTGAGCCAGGGCCTTGTGGTAGTCTCTAGCTAAATAGTTTGAGATGATGGAATTTACATATGTGCTATTTTTTTATTTGAAAGATAGCATATGATCATGTAATTAAAGATTATATTTAAATGCATATGCACAGAGGATAGGAGCTGATGTACAACTCTGATGTTTTCAGTGTCATTTTGCTGTATGAAAGCAAGAGAATGAAGAATTAGTATAAAAAAAATCATCTCCCATTTTTTTAAATTACCAGGAATGCATCTGCATGCAGAATCTTTGGTTCTTAACCGTTCATCCAGCTGACCTTCCAATGTCATAAATAGAGAATTATAATATCATTATCATCTCCACTGCAACTAAATGACTTTACAAAAGGTGATGGCTTCAGGTCAAGAGTAAACCGTGGGAGCCGATGAACCCATCAGGAACAAACTTTCTATATACATGCAAATGCCTCTACTATTGAGAATATAAGACAACTACAGAAAAAATGTTATCAGTTAGCCGAATTGTCCACAAACAGAATGTATCTTTAAAGTGTTTTCCACTTGGCACCAGTGCAGTTTTAGATATTTCAACAACAATAAAGGCGTCACCTGGAAAATATAAGGTCACACTCGGATTCATAGAAGCGCTCTTCTGGTTATTATATTGAAAACCAAATAAATATCATAGTATGATGAGACTGAAGCTGCAGACAGCTTTTCAAATGAAAAAACTTTAAACCCTGTCTCAAGGAATCTTCCTTTTCTCAGGAGCCTCTAAGCTCCCTCCCTGCTATCATAGTTCTGCTGCATTTTTCTTTATACCATCTGATATTACCAGACACTTGCTTTTATCAAGGTGGCTACTTTATCAAGGCTTGCTTGACTAGTGTGCCTGCTGAAGTGGGACATCTCTCAAGGAGCCAGTTTATTCTAATGATAGTGAACAGAAACTAATTCTGCTTAAACGGGGAAGAATACATTCTGCTTAATGGGGACACATCCAACCAGTGCCAAGTGGATAAGTGGCGCTTACCAAGGTGTTAAATACATGTGAAATTCTGAACTCCAATCTTTTCATACAAAAATTATCAAATAAAGATAGAGAAAAAAAAACAAAAATCAAATAAACATGGTGGATTCATGCAGTAGCATTAAGATCAGGATATTTTTTAATTTTAGTTTTGGGGGACTAATTTTTAAAAAGTGTCTTCTCTCAGAGTTGTCCTGGTTAAGTGGATTCTTCTATATTTATGTTGCTCTACACACTAGTTATTAACTGGATCCTTTTACTTTATTTGCTGTCAAACTGCCATCACAGTAGCGCTCTTGTCTGTATGTGTTGCAGCAGTCTGTGCTATTCGCTACATATTAAATTGTAGCCATACAAGCTGCGCTGAATAAGGGGTGGCATGTAGCTGTAACTGGTCCAGGAGTAACGATTTGTGTCCTGGTTTCCCCTTTCCTCCAAAGGTAACAATGTTTTTCAGGGTGTAAGGAATCCTTGGCCAGCAGCAGTTTACTTCACCCCCCCATGCCAGCTCTGACCTATTAGCTGGCACTATTAAGTGGAGGAAATGGAGTAAAGACTCCACCCATTCCTGCCCCTCTGGGGAGAGTGGGGAGTAGCAGCCCCATGGTGTTAACAGTGATGCAGGTATCCCACACAAGGGATTAAGGGAATGTCTTATTCCCCCTGCCCCCACCCGCAATATCCTAGTGCAGGTATGTAAGGCAAGTAAGGCCATGTCTACACTACAAAAATATGTCGACCTAACTTATGTCAGCATACGGCCATCACAGTTATTAAATCACTTGTGTGTATGCACACTTGGCTCCTTGTGTTGGTGATGTGTGTCCTCACTAGGAGCGCTTGCATCAATTGTATTGTCATTGTGGAATGTCTCCTGAAAGCCAGTAACAATCGATGTAAGGAAGCATGGTCGACACTGACACTGTCAACCTAATTACATCGATCGTGACTCTATGCCGCTTGGGGAGGTGGTGTTACTACATCAGCATAGAGAGGCACTAATGTCGGCAAGAACAAATGTAAATGAAGACACTTCCACAGCTAGTTTGATGCAAGGCAGCTTCATCGACCTAACCGTGTAGTGTAGACCAGATCTAACAATCATACTTGCTCTTTAAGCCATGAGTTCCCTAGTAAGTGCTGAATGAGTGGGAGTGATGGAATGTAATTAGAATTTGCCTCTACTCTTTGGAGTTTACCGGGTGCTGTTGCTCTTCCTTGGTTTTATTGAATATAGAATCCTGAGCCTCTGGAACTTCACTTGAAGGAGAGAGGTTATGAGTGAAAACATAGTCTGTTCTTGTATGGGCAACTGGGCTGAGATGAGGTCAGACCAAATTTCTCCTTACCTAGCAGTAGAATGGACTCTTAAATCCAAACAAAAAGCTCATCCCTGAACAATCAATCCCTTTATGAAGGCTTGGGAAAACAGCTTTTACTTATTTTTTAATTCAGGATCTTGGTTATGCATCCTATGAGTCTTAACACTGTTAGGATTAAGTTATTTGCCAGATCTATGGCTCTCTCAAATGGCATCCACTAGAAAGTCTATGATTAGCACAGAACAGGCCAGTTCCTGCCTGGTCATTTTCAATACTCTTTTAGACTATATTATTTCCAGATAAATCTTTTAGGCAAAGAAGGAGAACCCTGTAAACAGAAGAGTTACTGAGAATGCTCATCTCACCTCTTCAAACTACAGTCCTACTTCTTTTATAATGCACTCTCCATCTTTCTGCTGGAGGGATCAGAATGGAAGGCAGTTCTTTCTCAAGGGATATAAAATTCCTTTGAATATCCAGCTACATGAGAATCAATTTTAAGCATTTAGCCTTTTTCTATGGCAATATTCACAGCTTATTTTTTGGGTAAAGCATACTTACCATTGCTTTAACGTACCCCACACATCCACTATTCTCTCTGCCAGCTCACAGGCAGTAGGATATGGCCTCTCTCTCTCTCTTTAAAAAAAAAAAGAGGGCCTGGGTACAGTTTTCTTTTAGTGAGGAAAAGGCTAAATGTAATTAGGTGGTTTTTCTCCTCTTCATTAAAAAAAGCCCCTTAAGGAAGTTTCTTCTCATTCTGAATCTGTCTCTGAGGAGACAGAGGGGAGAGGTCACATTTCTCCTCAGGAGAGTTGTGCTTTTATTTCATAAGTATACAACAGAGTGCTGCTCTGTAGACCATTTATGTGGCCTCATGGGGAAAGGGGAACTTATCCCTTGGTTTAAGTGACAGACAGGCTCGTTTGAAGATATTCCTTTGGCCTCCAAGAGGGTTTTGTTAAAAGCTAATTTGGGGTTTCAGGTTTCTCATCAGTATTTACTTCCTTTCTCCCTGAAGACTTCCCTTTTTCAGATTTGCTGCTCACTGGTGGGCAGCCTGCCATTTTGGAAGCTGGAGAAGGTGCACCTTGATCTCTTGGTTTAAGCGACTCTACATTTCAGGTTGAGGAAGCCAAGTCAAAGTTCCTCTGACAGAGCTGACTGAAGGCCTAGAGGTAGTGCAGAAGAAACATTTCCTTTTTCTTCAGCCATTTTGTCACCAATCAACAAAAAACATAATGGCTTCTGGGGAGAGTGCTGGTGGTACATCCGCACAGGGAAGAGTCACAACTTACACTGGAGCTTTATGCGAAGATTGCAGCTGTGACATGACAAGTGGGAGAGTCTCTGCTTCTGATTGACCATCTAGCTCCAGTCCACACACCTGGAAAGGAGAAGCCCTGTAGTCCACATAGCGGAAGCACTAGGAGCAGAGGTTTACCAGCCCAGATACCGTAATTTTTCAAGACTGCCCAGTTGAATCTGAACATTGTCCTTGATTGTTCATTTCAAAATAATTATGTCAAAAATTGCACATGCATTTATTGCAGATGAGAATCTTGTATTCATAAAGAGAACTTTCAGAGTAACAGCCGTGTTAGTCTGTATTCGCAAAAAGAAAAGGAGTCCTTGTGGCACCTTAGAGACTAACCAATTTATTTGAGCATGAGCTTTCGTGAGCTACAGCTCACTTCATCAGATGCATACCGTGGAAACTGCAGCAGACTTTATATATACACAGAGAATATGAAACAATACCTCCTCCCACCCCACTGTCCTGCTGGTAATAGCTTATCTAAAGTGAGCAACAGGTTAGGCCATTTCCAGCACAAATCCAGGTTTTCTCACCCTCCACCCCCCACACAAATTCACTCTCCTGCTGGTGATAGCCCATCCAAAGTGACAACTCTTTACACAATGTGCATGATAATGAAGTTAGGCCATTTCCTGCACAAATCCAGGTTCTCTCACTCCCTCACCCCCCTCCAAAAACCTACCCCCATACACACACAGACTCACTCTCCTGCTGGTAATAGCTCATCCAAACTGACCACTCTCCAAGTTTAAAACCAAGTTAAACCAGAACATCTGGGGGGGGGGGGGTAGGAAAAAACAAGAGGAAATAGGCTACCTTGCATAATGACTTAGCCACTCCCAGTCTCTATTTAAGCCTAAATTAATAGTATCCAATTTGCAAATGAATTCCAATTCAGCAGTTTCTTGCTGGAGTCTGGATTTGAAGTTTCTTTGTTTTAAGATAGCGACCTTCATGTCTGTGATTGCGTGACCAGAGAGATTGAAGTGTTCTCCGACTGGTTTATGAATGTTATAATTCTTGACATCTGATTTGTGTCCATTTATTCTTTTACGTAGAGACTGTCCAGTTTGACCAATGTACATGGCAGAGGGGCATTGCTGGCACATGATGGCATAAATCACATTGGTGGATGTGCAGGTGAACGAGCCTCTGATAGTGTGGCTGATGTTATTAGGCCCTGTGATGGTGTCCCCTGAATAGATATGTGGGCACAATTGGCAACGGGCTTTGTTGCAAGGATAAGTTCCTGGGTTAGTGGTTCTGTTGTGTGGTATGTGGTTGTTGGTGAGTATTTGCTTCAGGTTGCGGGGCTGTCTGTAGGCAAGGACTGGCCTGTCTCCCAAGATTTCTGAGAGTGTTGGGTCATCCTTTAGGATAGGTTGTAGATCCTTAATAATGCGTTGGAGGGGTTTTAGTTGGGGGCTGAAGGTGACGGCTAGTGGAGTTCTGTTATTTTCTTTGTTAGGCCTGTCCTGTAGTAGGTAACTTCTGGGAACTCTTCTGGCTCTATCAATCTGTTTCTTTACTTCCGCAGGTGGGTATTGTAGTTGTAAGAAAGCTTGACAGAGATCTTGTAGGTGTTTGTCTCTGTCTGAGGGGTTGGAGCAAATGCGGTTGTATCGCAGAGCTTGGCTGTAGACGATGGATCGTGTGGTGTGGTCAGGGTGAAAGCTGGAGGCATGCAGGTAGGAATAGCGGTCAGTAGGTTTCCGGTATAGGGTGGTGTTTATGTGACCATTGTTTATTAGCACTGTAGTGTCCAGGAAGTGGATCTCTTGTGTGGACTGGACCAGGCTGAGGTTGGTGGTGGGATGGAAATTGTTGAAATCATGGTGGAATTCTTCAAGGGCTTCTTTTCCATGGGTCCAGATGATGAAGATGTCATCAATGTAGCGCAAGTAGAGTAGGGGCTTTAGGGGACGAGAGCTGAGGAAGCGTTGTTCTAAATCAGCCATAAAAATGTTGGCATACTGTGGGGCCATGCGGGTACCCATAGCAGTGCCGCTGATCTGAAGGTATACATTGTCCCCAAATGTGAAATAGTTATGGGTAAGGATGGACACAAATCAGATGTCAAGAATTATAACATTCATAAACCAGTCGGAGAACACTTCAATCTCTCTGGTCACGCAATCACAGACATGAAGGTCGCTATCTTAAAACAAAGAAACTTCAAATCCAGACTCCAGCAAGAAACTGCTGAATTGGAATTCATTTGCAAATTGGATACTATTAATTTAGGCTTAAATAGAGACTGGGAGTGGCTAAGTCATTATGCAAGGTAGCCTATTTCCTCTTGTTTTTTCCTACCCTCCCCCCCCAGATGTTCTGGTTTAACTTGGTTTTAAACTTGGAGAGTGGTCAGTTTGGATGAGCTATTACCAGCAGGAGAGTGAGTCTGTGTGTGTATGGGGGTGGGTTTTTGGAGGGGGGTGAGGGAGTGAGAGAACCTGGATTTGTGCAGGAAATGGCCTAACTTCATTATCATGCACATTGTGTAAAAAGTTGTCACTTTGGATGGGCTATCACCAGCAGGAGAGTGAATTTGTGTGGGGGGTGGAGGGTGAGAAAACCTGGATTTGTGCTGGAAATGGCCTAACCTGTTGCTCACTTTAGATAAGCTATTACCAGCAGGACAGTGGGGTGGGAGGAGGTATTGTTTCATATTCTCTGTGTATATATAAAGTCTGCTGCAGTTTCCACAGTATGCATCTGATGAAGTGAGCTGTAGCTCACGAAAGCTCATGCTCAAATAAATTGGTTAGTCTCTAAGGTGCCACAAGGACTCCTTTTCTTTTTATAAAGAGAACTGTACATGCAAATAGACACTTACACATGGTGTTGCATAATTTGAGCATGCAAATATGAGATTCACAGGTACAATAGAAGGGTGTACACATTTGGCAAAAATAGCTTAAGTACTCACATTTAGAAAAATTGTCCCTTGGTCAAAACTGGCTCTCAGATACTCATGTATAACAATTCTTGAAAGTAGATTCTGGATTTATACCAAAATTGTAGGATTGGACAGGACCTTGAAAGGTCATCTAGTCTAGTCCCCTGCACTCGTGGCAGGACTAAGTATAACTGAGATCAGAATCTCTAACAAAGGAAATTGTTCTTATGTATATTCTGGAGACAGAACTGAGCACTTAGTATCTTGTTTTCTCTGTTGACTTTAACAGAGTTTGTCTTTTCCAAGGCTTGTGAGTGAGAGTGGACAATGTCCAGAAACATTTAAAATATACAAACACATTTGCTGCCAGGTGTTTATCTGGACTGAAACCTGCTGAAATAAGGAAGAAATATTATGCCTCTTCAAATCTTTTGCACACATTGAAGTAAAAAGCTACTTTGCTTGCAGGTCACATTCTCCAGCTGAGTGTGCAAGCCATTAATGAATCTGAATGAAAGCTTGTTTCATTTTTATAGATCCAACTCCTTTAAAATTGTTATCCTCTTGCCACACAAATCTTGATTACTTTGTGCTCAAAAAGGCAGAGTGGAAGCTTTGTTAGCATGTAGTCCCTTTTCCTGCAATGCATTAAGAACTTTTACCCAGAATGTAAACAAACACTTCCGAGGGACATTTGGAAAGCGTGTACAACTCCCCAAGTCAATAAGGGTATGTCTGTACTACGGAATAAGGTCTAATTTATAGAAGTCGTTTTTTTAGAAATCGGTTTTATATATTCGAGTGTGTGTGTCCCCACAGAAAATGCTCTAAGTGCATTAAGTGCATTAACTAGGCGGAGTGCTTCCACAGTACCGAGGCTAGAGTCGACTTCCGGAGCATTGCACTGTGGATAACTATCCCACAGTTCCCGCAGTCTCCGCTGCCCATTGGAATTCTGGGTTGAGATCCCAATGCCTGATGGTACTAAAACATTGTCGCGGGTGGTTCTGGGTACATATCGTCAGGCCCCCGTTCCCTCCCTCCCTCCGTGAAAGCAAGGACAGACAATCGTTTTGCGCCTTTTTTCCTAAGTTACCTGTGCAGACGCCATACCACGGCAAGCATGGAGCCCGCTCAGGTAACCGTCACCCTATGTCTCCTGGGTGCTGGCAGACATGGTATGGCATTGCTACACAGTAGCAGCAACCCCTTGCCTTGTGGCAGCAGACGGTACAGTACAACTGGTAGCCGTCATCGTCATGTCCGAGGTGCTCCTGGCCATGTCGGCTGGGAGCGCCTGGGCAGACATGGGCGCAGGGACTAAATTTGGAGTGACTTGACCAGGTCATTCTCTTTAATCCTGCAGTCAGTCCTATTGAACCGTCTTATGGTGAGCAGGCAGGCGATACGGATTGCTAGTAGTCGTACTGTACCATCTTCTGCCGGGCAGGCAAGAGATGAGGATTGCTAGCAGTCGTATTATACCATCTTCTGCCAGGAAGGCAAGAGATGAGGATGGCTAGCAGTCGTACTGTACCATCTTCTGCCGAGCAGCCATGAGATGTGGATGGCATGCAGTCCTTCTGCACCGTCTGCTGCCAGCCAAAGATGTAAAAGATAGATGGAGTGGATCAAAACAAGAAATAGACCAGATTTGTTTTGTACTCATTTGCCTCCTCCCCTGTCTAGGGGACTCATTCCTCTAGGTCACACTGCAGTCACTCACAAAGAAGGTGCAGCAAGATAAATCTAGCCATGTATCAATCAGAGGCCAGGCTAACTTCCTTGTTCCAATAAGAACAATAACTTAGGTGCACCATTTCTTATTGGAACCCTCCGTGAAGTCCTGCCTGAAATACTCCTTGATGTAAAGACACCCCCTTTGTTGATTTTAGCTCCCTGAATCCAACCCTGTAAGCCGTGTCGTCAGTCGCCCCTCCCTCCGTCAGAGCAATGGCAGACAATCGTTCCGCGCCTTTTTTCTGTGCGGACGCCATACCAAGGCAAGCATGGAGGCCGCTCAGCTCACTTTGGCAATTAGGAGCACATTAAACACCACACGCATTATCCAGCAGTATATGCAGCACCAGAACCGGGCAAAGCGATACCGGGCGAGGAGGCGATGTCAGCGCGGTCACGTGAGTGATCAGGACATGGACACAGATTTCTCTGAAAGCATGGGCCCTGCCAATGCATGCATCATGGTGCTAATGGGGCAGGTTCATGCTGTGGAATGCCTTGGGAAACAAGCACAGACTGGTGGGACCGCATAGTGTTGCAGGTCTGGGACGATTCCCAGTGGCTGCGAAACTTTCGCATGCGTAAGGGCACTTTCATGGAACTTTGTGACTTGCTTTCCCCTGCCCTGAGGTGCATGAATACCAAGATGAGAGCAGCCCTCACAGTTGAGAAGCGAGTGGCGATAGCCCTGTGGAAGCTTGCAACACCAGACAGCTACCTGTCAGTTGGGAATCAATTTGGAGTGGGTAAATCTACTGTTGGGGCTGCTGTGATCCAAGTAGCCCATGCAATCAAAGATCTGCTGATATCAAGGGTAGTGACCCTGGGAAAGGTGCAGGTCATAGTGGATGGCTTTCTTGCAATGGGATTCCCTAACTGTGGTGGCGCCATAGACGGAACCCATATCCCTATCTTGGCACCGGAGCACCAAGCCGCCGAGTACATAAACCGCAAGGGGTACTTTTCGATAGTGCTGCAAGCTCTGGTGGATCACAAGGGATGTTTCACCAACATCAAAGTGGGATGGCCGGGAAAGGTACATGATGCTCGCATCTTCAGGAACTCTGGTCTGTTTCAAAAGCTGCGGGAAGGGACTTTATTCCCAGACCAGAAAATAACTGTTGGGGATGTTGAAATGCCTATATGTATCCTTGGGGACCCAGCCTACCCCTTAATGCCATGGCTCATGAAGCCGTACACAGGCAGCCTGGACAGTAGTCAGGAGCTGTTCAACTACAGGCTGAGCAAGTGCAGAATGGTGGTAGAATGTGCATTTGGACGTTTAAAGGCACGCTGGCGCAGTTTACCGACTCACTTAGACCTCAGCGAAACCAATATTCCCACTGTTATTACTGCTTGCTGTGTGCCCCACAATATCTGTGAGAGTAAGGGGGAGACGTTTATGGCGGGGTGGAAGGTTGAGGCAAATGGCCTGGCTGCTGGTTATGCGCAGCCAGACACCAGGGCGTTTAGAAGAGCACAGGAGGGCGCGGTACGCATCAGAGAAGCTTTGAAAACCAGTTTCATGACTGGCCAGGCTACGGTGTGAAAGTTCTGTTTGTTTCTCCTGGATGAAACCCCCCCGCCCCTTGGTTCACTCTACTTCCCTGTAAGCTAACCACCCGCCCCTCCTCCCTTCAATCACCGCTTGCAGAGGCAATAAAGTCATTGTTGCTTCACATTCATGCATTCTTTATTCATTCATCACACAAATAGGGGGATGACTACCAAGGTAGCCCAGGAAGGGTGGTAGAGGAGGGAAGGAAAATGCCACACAGCACTTTAAATTTATTGAATGACAGCCTCTTTTTTTGGGGGGCAATCCTCTGTGCTGGAGTGGCTGGTTGGCCGGAGGCTCCCCCACCGCGTTCTTGGGCGTCTGGGTGTGGAGGCTATGGAACTTGGGGAGGAGGGCGGTTGGTTACACAGGGGCTGGAGTGGCAGTCTGTGCTCCAGCTGCCTTTGCTGCAGCTCAACCATACACTGGAGCATACTGGTTTGGTCCTCCAGCAGCCTCAGCATTGAATCCTGCCTCCTCTCATCACGCTGCCGCCACATTTGAGCTTCAGCCCTGTCTTCAGCCCGCCACTTACTCTCTTCAGCCCACCACCTCTCCTCCCAGTCATTTTGTGCTTTCCTGCACTCTGACATTATTTGCCTCCACGCATTCATCTGTGCTCTGTCAGTGTGGGAGGACAGCATGAGCTCGGAGAACATTTCATCACGAGTGCATTTTTTTTTCTTTCTAATCTTCACTAGCCTCTGGGAAGGAGACGATCCTGTGATCATTAAAACACATGCAGCTGGTGAAGAAAAAAAAAGGGACAGCGGTATTTAAAAAGACACATTTTATAAAACAGTGGCTACACTCTTTCAGGGTAAACCTTGCTGTTAACATTACATACATAGCACATGTGCTCATACATAGCACATGTGCTTTCGTTACAAGGTCGCATTTTGCCTCCCCCCACCACGTGGCTACCCCCTCAACCCTCCCCTCTCCCTGTGGCTAACAGCGGGGAACATTTCTGTTTAGCCACAGGCAAACAGCCCAGCAGGAATGGGCTCCTCTGAGTGTCCCCTGAAGAAAAGCACTCTATTTCAACCAGGTGACCATGAATTATATCTCACTCTCCTGAGGATAACACAGAGAGATAAAAAACGGATGTTGTTTGAATGCCAGCAAACATACACTGCAATGCTTTGTTCTACAATGATTCCCGAGTACGTGTTACTGGCCTGGAGTGGTAAAGTGTCCTACCATGAAGGACGCAATAAGGCTGCCCTCCCCAGAAACCTTTTGCAAAGCCTTTGGGAGTTCATCCAGGAGAACCGCGAATGCCAGGGCAAAGTAATCCTTTCACATGCTTGCTTTTAAACCATGTATAGTATTTTAAAAGGTACACTCACCAGAGGTCCCTTCTCCACCTGCTGGGTCCAGGAGGCAGCCCTGGGTGGGTTCGGGGGGTACTGGCTCCAGATCCAGGGTGAGAAACAGTTCCTGGCTGTCGGGAAAACCGGTTTCTCCGCTTGCTTGCTGTGAGCTATCTACAACCTCATCATCATCATCATCTTCTTCGTCCCCAAAACCTGCTTCCGTATTGCCTCCATCTCCATTGAAGGAGTCAAACAACACGGCTGGGGTAGTGGTGGCTGAACCCCCTAAAATGGCATGCAGCTCATCATAGAAGCGGCATGTTTGGGGCTCTGACCCGGAGCGGCCATTCGCCTCTCTGGTTTTCTGGTAGGCTTGCCTCAGCTCCTTAAGTTTCACGCGGCACTGCTTCGGGTCCCTGTTATGGCCTCTGTCCTTCATGCCCTGGGAGATTTTGACAAAGGTTTTGGCATTTCGAAAACTGGAACGGAGTTCTGATAGCACGGATTCCTCTCTCTAAACAGCGATCAGATCCCGTACCTCCCGTTCGGTCCATGCTGGAGCTCTTTTGCGATTCTGGGGCTCCATCATGGTCACCTCTGCTGATGAGTTCTGCATGGTCACCTGCAGCTTGCCACGCTGGCCAAACAGGAAATGAGATTCAAAAGTTCGCGGTTCTTTTCCTGTCTACCTGTCTACCTGGCCAGTGCATCTGAGTTGAGAGTGCTGTCCAGAGCGGTCACAATGGAGCACTCTGGGATAGCTCCTGGAGGCCAATACTGTCGAATTGTGTCCACAGTACCCCAAATTCGAGCCGGCAAGGCCGATTTAAGCACTAATCCACTTGTCAGGGGTGGAGTAAGGAAATCGATTTTAAGAGCCCTTTAAGTCGAAATAAAGGGCTTCATCGTGTGGACGGGTGCAGGTTTACATCGATTTAATGCTGCTAAATTCTACCTAAAGTCCTAGTGTAGACCAGGGCTAAGGTTACTCAAATGGAGATTAGGTGAGTGAACTCCAACAGAAATATAGAAAGACAAGAAACCCACCTAGAAAGGATGACAAAGTCAAAAAGTGATAACTCCTTGCGGGGAGGGATAGCTCAGTGGTTTGAGCATTGGCCTGCTTAACCCAGGGTTGTGAGTTAAATCCCTGAGGGGGCCATTTAGGGATCTGGGGCAAAAATTGGGATTGGTCCTGCTTTGAGCAGGGGGTTGGACTAGATGACCTCCTGAGGTCCCTTCCAATCCTGATATTCTATGAGCTCTGGGAATCTTCAGAACTATCAAAACATGTAAAAAGTTATAGCACTCCAAAAACCAGATACCAAACCTCAACTAATTACATATTTACAGTAAAATTGTCCTCTTAGATGTACAATCAAGTCAATGTGAACACCGTATTTGTGGCTTTACTCTAGATATAACATTTTCAAAGGCTTGCTATTTAACCACCTTTACCCACCTTCCTGATAATCTTATAGATATTGTATATTTTGCAGGTGAGTTGTGAACAGACCCCATATACTCAAGAAAAAATGGGATCTCCTGTGCTCATAAAACAATTGTATTGCGGATAGAAATAAGCATTTATACATGCAATTGTACAATTTGTGGGTGCATACACAAGGTTTGTATGTACAACAGAAGTGTGTACATGCAAACGTAACTTCACCCACCTTAGCAATTTTTCATCAACTTCAAACTTTCTTCATCACATAAAAAATAGCCATATCTATTTGAATGTATTTTTCACAAATTGTGATGTTTAGATGTTGCTTGTAATTATTAGAATTGGGAGCACTGACTGTTGGCATCTGAAAGGACAAGAAACAGGAAGGAGGCGGGAGGAGTTGAGAGGCTAGGAGAAAGCTACAGAGGGTGCAGCAGCAGCTTGGTAAAGAGGTTTCCACTTTGAAAATCAAGTCCTGTTGAAGCTTGTTAGTACCTTGCCTGGTTGATACAAGCCATTACCCTCTGATCCCACTGAGGGTTACCAAAAGAAACTACAGCATTTGCTCAAGAAACTCCCTGAAAAAGCACAAGAACAAATCCGCATAGACACACCCCTGGAACCGTGACCTGGGGTATTCTATCTGCTACCCAAGATCCATAAACCTGGAAATCCTGGGCGCCCCATCATCTCAGGCATTGGCACCCTGACAGCAGGATTGTCTGGCTATGTAGACTCCCTCCTCAGGCCCTATGCTACCAGCACTCCCAGCTATCTTCGAGACATCACTGACTTCCTGAGGAAACTTCAATCCATTGGTGATCTTCCTGAAAACACCATCCTGGCCACTATGAATGTAGAAGCCCTCTACACCAACATTCCACACAAAGATGGACTACAAGCCATCAGGAACACTATCCCTGATAATGTCACGGCAAACCTGGTGGCTGATCTTTGTGACTTTGTCCTCACCCATAACTATTTCACATTTGGGGACAATGCATACCTTCAAATCAGCAGCACTGCTATGGGTACCCGCATGGCCCCACAGTATGCCAACATTTTTATGGATGACTTAGAACAACGCTTCCTCAGCTCTCGTCCCCTAACGCCTCTACTCTACTTGCGCTATATTGATGACATCTTCATCATCTGGAGCCATGGAAAAGAAGCCCTTGAGGAATTCCACCATGATTTCAACAATTTCCATCCCAGCCTGGACCAGTCCACACAAGAGATCCACTTCCTGGACACTACAGTGCTAATAAGCGATGGTCACATAAACACCACCCTATACCAGAAACCTACTGACCGCCATTCCTACCTACATGCCTCCAGCTTTCATCCAGACCACACCACACGATCCATTGTCTACAGCCAAGCTCTACGATACAACCGCATTTGCTCCAACCCCTCAGACAGAGACAAACACCTACAAGATCTCTGTCAAGCATTCTTACAACTACAATACCCACCTGTGGAAGTGAAGAAACAGATTGACAGAGCCAGAAGAGTACCCAGAAGTCACCTACTACAGGACAGGCCCAACAAAGAAAATAACAGAACTCCACTAGCTATCACCTTCAGCCCCCAACTAAAACCTCTCCAACGCATTATCAAGGATCTACAACCTATCCTGAAGGATGATGTGAGATGACTCTCACAAATCTTGGGAGACAGGCTAGTCCTTGCCTACAGACAGCCCCCCAACCTGAAGCAAATACTCACCAGCAACCACACACCACACAACAGAACCACTAACCCAGGAACATATCCTTGCAACAAAGCCCATTGCCAACTGTGCCCACATATCTATTCAGGGGACACCGTCATAGGGCCTAATCACATCAGCCACACTATCAGAGGCTTGTTCACCTGCACGTCCACCAATGTGATATATGCCATCATGTGCCAGCAATGCCTTTCTGCCATGTACATTGGTCAAACTGGACAGTCTCTACGTAAAAGAATAAATGGACAAATCAGATGTCAAGAATAACAACATTCATAAACCAGTTGAAGAACACTTCAATCTCTCTGGTCACTCGATTTCTGATCTCAAAGTGAGTATCCTTCAACAAAAAAACTTCAGAAACAGACTCCAACGAGAGGCTGCTGAATTGGAATTAATTTGCAAATTGGATACAATTAACTTAGGCTTGAATAGAGACTGGGAGTGGTTGAGTCATTATACTAAGTGAAACTATTTCCCCTTGTTTATTCCTCCTCCCCCCCCCCCCCCCCCGCTGTTCCTCAGGGGTTCTTGTTAACTCCTGGAAATGTGCTGGAAATGGCCCACCTTGATTATCACTTCAAAAGGTTTTCTCTCCCCCCACCCCACTCTCCTACTAGTAATAGCTCATCTTAAGTGATCACTCTCCTTACAATGTATATTTTTCATGATCTGTGTGTATATATAAAATCTCCTCACTGTACTTTCCACTTCATGCATCCGATGAAGTGAGCTGTAGCTCACGAAAGCTTATGCTCAAATACATTGGTTAGTCTCTAAGGTGCCACAAGTCCTCCTTTTCTTTTTGCGAATACAGACTAAGACGGCTGCTACTCTGAAACAAATACATGAATTAGGCTTCCTGCAAAGCATTTTTTCCACTTCAAAGCTTTGCTCCTCAAACTAGCTGAAGCTCTGAAGTGCCACCAAATGTTGGCAAGACTCAAAGCAGGTTTCGCACACAGGTCGCAGCCACTCATTTCTCATCCAGTAACTCTCACTGAAGTGGCTTGAAAGAGATATGACCAAATCAAACCTTGTGTTCCCAGAATGAATCAGGAATGCTTAGCTGCTACTTCTCATAATATATTTGTCTGTGTTTTCAACGTGGATAACATACTCTGATCAAATATTGTACACTTCTTTGAAGGACAACGTAACAGCCCTATACCAGAGCAACTGTAATGTCACTGTAAATATTGACCTGGTCACTCTGAGCATCTCAAATAAAGACTCCAAACAATTATGTTTGGTTAAATATTAGGAAACAATTTTATCCAACAAGTTAAAATTCTCAGCAGTAAATCGCATCCAGTGTTGTCCCATTTTCCTTCAACATAACAGCCTTCCAAGATCAAACTAAGGTCACTCCATGCTCCCTAGTCAAATACACTTCAGCTTCACCAGATTAAATTTCCAGCTAATCCCTTTTACTGTGGTAAGAAGTGGGCTCCAGTGAGAGGGTGCTTGAAATGTGTGTGTGAGATAGTAAAACTAGTCTTCATGTTTTAACACGTACCACAAAACACTTACCGCCCATTCATGTTAGGATAAAAGGCCAGCACAAAGCACTAAACCATAACTGGCTCCCACAATTATAACTGACTGCTCCATAAAGTGGAAATCAAGACACCATGAAAACTATGGCTCAACAAATGTGAATGTCACAGAAGGAACTACCATAATATGTTATCACATGAACACAATGCCATAAAAAACCCATACGACACCTACCACATGCTCTAGGGAAAGTGAAAGACACAAACTGCATGGCCAGCCTGCTGTCAGGGAAAATTCCTAATTGATTGCAAAATGGACTGTCAGCAATAACTCTGGGTACACTGTAAAGTACTAATTCAACTATTTACAGCATTGCCCAGGGAACAGTTGTACCATCTCTTACCGTTACCAGCTGACTGATGAGCAGAAAAAGGAGACAGGGCAAGCTTGATTTTGCACCAGCAGGGAGCAGGAATGTGCTGCCAAGGCCAACAGAAATGTATATTCAATATTGGCTATGCCTATAGATGCAGCACATATGGGATAAAATCCATTCACCCAGGAGGGCCTATTCAATCCCTGGTGAATTGCAGAAGTAAACCTTTACCCTTCTGGAGAGTACAGTGGGAGAGGAGTGAAGCATTGTGCTAGCTCCTATGAGACATCCAAAAAGGCAACAGGCAGGCTACAAGCACAGAAATCCATGTAACTCCCATCCCTTCCCATATGCCTGTCTAAGCCAATCAGCAGCCTAGAGATAATTCATCTTTGGTGCCAATCTTCTAGGGATATGCCAAAGCATGATCAGCATTCAGGCAGTGATATGTATTATAATGGTTCCATAGATGTTGCTGTGGTTAGAAATTACCAGAGGATAGTTTATATTGTCAATGGGGTGTCTGAGATGATGTACATCTGGGAGGGAAGTGAAGCATTATGCTAACTCCAAGCAGGCTATATGGTATTGGGTGAGGCTCAAGGGAGAGGCCAATGGAGCTGAGACTAAATAGAGCCAGTGGCCTAAAACTTGCCATTAGGGTATATCTGTGCAACAGCCACTATAAAGCATATGGGTTACAGAAGTGGCTGCATTAGGGTTGCTTTCCTGAGGGCTGTTGCGTGAATTCCAGGGCTCACTTAATCCCCCCACAAAGCCCAGTCACTGAGGCTGTGTGGGGAGAGAGCTGAATTCCATGTATGGTGCACAGACCACAGTGAGCAAAGAGGTGTGTGTTTGCCTTCTTTGACCTGTTCTTAACTTGAGAGGAAAGCTTACCATTATTTTAGTACAATTACTGTAACCACGTTTCAGAAGTGATATTATGCTTACACTATTATTTTTTCCAGTGGATTAAAAAACAACTCCAGCGACTAAAAGGAAGTAAAACGATTGTTTATAAATAAAGAGAAATAGCCACTCAGCACATCCAGGGTAATTCTATATAAAGAGTTTAGATGGTCTGTATTGAGCTTAATGACTTTTTCTGCCAACAATGTCCAATGACATGATTTGCACTAAATATACCGTTCTGCAAAATCCTATTTAGGCAAAAGTTCATCTTCCAATGAAAGCATGTATTCAAGAAAACTAGATGACAACCAATTTTTCATGTTTCATTGTCCTTGCCTTTGAGCTTCTAGGTGATGTTTTTTATAGCATCACCTAACAAAAGAAACAGGTCAAAGACAATTCAAGAAGTTCAGGAACTAACAATAGTTGATCCACTAAGTAACAGCAATCATAGTGTAATTCAGTTCAACTTCCTCAGGGCAGGGAATATACCAAAAAAATAGCTACAAACTGCTTTGTTAAAGTCAAGAGAGGAAAAAAAACTCTACACTTTATAAATCTGAATTTAAAAAGGAAGCAGCAGCAGTTAGTAAAACAGGACATATAAATTCAAAAGTGAAGAAATTAAAATCTAAGACTCAGCACAGAGGCTACTTAAGCACTTTGTGATACAACCACTGAAGGTATGCATCCCCCTAAATAAAAAAGGAAATAGGAAGGAGGCAAGGGAAAATCTATTATGATTAAATGGTACAGTTCAATTGGTTATTCAAGCCCAACATCTTCAGAAAATGGAAATTCAATCCTACTCAAACCATTAGAAATAGGCATAGTTCATGGCAGGTGAAATTTAAGATGGAAATTAGGAAGTGGAAATTTGAAGAGCAAATAGCCAAAGATATAACAACAAATACATTCTCAGGTAAAATTTTAGCCCCACTGAAGTCAATGGGAGTTTGGCCATTGTTTTAAATGGACCCAGGATTTCACCCTATAAGTATATCAGCAGTAGGAAAGTTTGAGTAAATTGTTGGGGCTGGAAAACCATTATGGAGTAAAGGGAACAATTAAAGAAGCTAAGGACATTTCAGATACGCTAAATTTATTTCTTTTTATCAGTTTTCACCATAGGGAATGTTGAGAAAATAACTGCTCTTTACAGGTAAAAATAATGAGGCTGTGTCACCGACAGTGGTGTCAAAAGAAGAAGTGCTGGAACACACTGATAAATTAAAAACCAAGAAGTCACTGGGCCTGGCACATATACTGCCTAAAGTTCTTTAATTTTCCTGATATCTGCTGGGAGAGCAATACTGCAGTGCATAGACAATCCAGGAAGTTTTTGGAAAGCGTAGGGGACAATTTCCTGGCGCAAGTGCTAGAGGAGCCAACTAGGGGGGGCGCTTTTCTTGACCTGCTGCTCACAAAGCGGGTAGAATTAGTGGGGGAAGCAAAAGTGGATGGGAATCTGGGAGGCAGTGACCATGAGTTGGTTGAGTTCAGGATCCTGACGCAGGGAAGAAAGGTAAGCAGCAGGATACGGACCCTGGACTTCAGGAAAGCAGACTTCGACTCCCTCAGGGAACGGATGGCCAGGATCCCCTGGGGGACTAACTTGAAGGGGAAAGGAGTCCAGGAGAGCTGGCTGTATTTCAAGGAATCCCTGTTGAGGTTACAGGGACAAACCATCCCGATGAGTCGAAAGAATAGTAAATATGGCAGGCGACCAGCTTGGCTTAATGGTGAAATCCTAGCGGATCTTAAACATAAAAAAGAAGCTTACAAGAAGTGGAAGGTTGGACATATGACCAGGGAAGAGTATAAAAATATTGCTCGGGCATGTAGGAATGATATCAGGAGGGCCAAATCGCACCTGGAGCTGCAGCTAGCAAGAGATGTCAAGAGTAACAAGAAGGGCTTCTTCAGGTATGTCGGCAACAAGAAGAAAGCCAAGGAAAGTGTGGGCCCCTTAATGAATGAGGGAGGCAACCTAGTGACAGAGGGTGTGGAAAAAGCTAATGTACTCAATGCTTTTTTTGCCTCTGTTTTCACTAACAAGGTCAGCTCCCAGACTGCTGCGCTGGGCATCACAAAATGGGGAAGAGATGGCCAGCCCTCTGTGGAGATAGAGGTGGTTAGGGACTATTTAGAAAAGCTGGACGTGCACAAGTCCATGGGGCCGGACGAGTTGCATCCGAGAGTGCTGAAGGAATTGGCGGCTGTGATTGCAGAGCCATTGGCCATTATCTTTGAAAACTCGTGGCGAACGGGGGAAGTCCCAGATGACTGGAAAAAGGCTAATGTAGTGCCAATCTTTAAAAAAGGGAAGGAGGAGGATCCAGGGAACTACAGGCCAGTCAGCCTCACCTCAGTCCCTGGAAAAATCATGGAGCAGGTCCTCAAAGAATCAATCCTGAAGCACTTACATGAGAGGAAAGTGATCAGGAACAGCCAGCATGGATTCACCAAGGGAAGGTCATGCCTGACTAATCTAATTGCCTTTTATGATGAGATTACTGGTTCTGTGGATGAAGGGAAAGCAGTGGATGTATTGTTTCTTGACTTTAGCAAAGCTTTTGACACGGTCTCCCACAGTATTCTTGTCAGCAAGTTAAGGAAGCATGGGCTGGATGAATGCACTATAAGGTGGGTAGAAAGCTGGCTAGATTGTCGGGCTCAACGGGTAGTGATCAATGGCTCCATGTCTAGTTGGCAGCCGGTATGAAGTGGAGTGCCCCAAGGGTCGGTTCTGGGGCCGGTTTTGTTCAATATCTTCATGAATGATCTGGAGGATGGTGTGGATTGCACTCTCAGCAAATTTGCGGATGATACTAAACTGGGAGGAGTGGTAGAGACGCTGGAGGGGAGGGATAGGATACAGAAGGATCTAGACAAATTGGAGGATTGGGCCAAAAGAAATCTGATGAGGTTCAATAAGGATAAGTGCAGGGTCCTGCACTTAGGATGGAAGAATCCAATGCACCGCTACAGACTAGGGACTGAATGGCTAGGCAGCAGTTCTGCGGAAAAGGACCTAGGGGTGACAGTGGACGAGAAGCTGGATATGAGCAGTGTGTCCTTGTTGCCAAGAAGGCCAATGGCATTTTGGGATGTATAAGTAGGGGCATAGCGAGCAGATCGAGGGACGTGATCGTTCCCCTCTATTCGACATTGGTGAGGCCTCATCTGGAGTACTGTGTCCAGTTTTGGGCCCCACACTACAAGAAGGATGTGGATAAATTGGAGAGAGTCCAGCGAAGGGCAACAAAAATGATTAGGGGTCTAGAACACATGACTTATGAGGAGAGGCTGAGGGAGCTGGGATTGTTTAGCCTGCAGAAGAGAAGAATGAGGGGGGATTTGATAACTGCGTTCAACTACCTGAAAGGGGGTTCCAAAGAGGACGGCTCTAGACTGTTCTCAACGGTAGCAGATGACAGAACGAGGAGTAATGGTTTCAAGTTGCAGTGGGGGAGGTTTAGATTGGATATTAGGAAAAACTTTTTCACTAAGAGGGTGGTGAAACACTGGAATGCATTACCTAGGGAGGTGGTGGAATCTCCTTCCTTAGAGGTTTTTAAGGTCAGGCTTGACAAAGCCCTGGCTGGGATGATTTAACTGGGAATTGGTCCTGCTTCGAGCAGGGGGTTGGACTAGATGACCTTCAGGGGTCCCTTCCAACCCTGATATTCTATGATTCTATGATTCTATGAAGGGACTTAGAAATGAAAAGAGGAGTTGCTAACAAAAGTATACACTATTTCACGTGTCATGATTATTCAAAAAAACTGGAAGGTAATAAATTTTGTAGATAATTTTTAAAAAGGCACTGGCATGCTCCTGGGAATTACAGTCCAGTCAGCCTTACTTTTGTACATAGGCGCTGACTCTGTGGGTGCTCCTGGGCTGAAGCACCCACAGAAGCCAGCTCCCCACCTACCCCCCCCAGCAGCTGCCATCCACTGCGATCAGCTGTTTTGCAATGTGCAGGAGGCGCTGGGAGGGGGATTGGTAGGGGAGGAGAGGGGTTGGGATGGGACATACTTGGGGGAGGCGGGTGGAACTGGGCAGGAAGAGGCGGGGCAGGGGTGGAGCAAAGGCAGTAAGAGGTGGAGTGTGATTGGGGGCTTGGGAGAAGGGGTGGGGTGGGGCCAGGGGCAGAGCAGGGGCAAGAAGAGGCGAGGCAGGGGTGGGGGTTTACGGGAAGGGGTCAGGTGGGGGTGAGGCCAGGGGCAAAGCGGGGGTTGAGCACCCCCACGGCCCAGAGGAAGCCAGTGCCTGTGCTTTTGTTCTTTGTAAACTCGTTGAAATTTTTAAAAATAGAATTACATGATAGAGAGGTTGTGTAAAAGAAAAACATGCCTCTCAATTCCCAAATTCTTTGAGCGTGCTAGTATTAAAAACGTATCAAAGAAAACTGGTTGATATAAATTATTTGAATGTTCAAAAAGTCTTTGATAAAGACACAAACAAGAGGCTGTTAAGGAAACTAAGCAGTCCTGAAATGAGACTAAAAAGTGCTCTGTTTGGGCTGAAATTTTCCATCCTGAGTGTCTGACTCAGGTTGTACTCTTTTTTTTAATTTAAATAAGATTACAGGGAAAGATTGTAGGGAAAGGAAAACTGAAATTGGATGAGAAGCATGGAGGGGGGAAGACTGTGTTTGGATGAAGAATCCAGGTTGGGAAGATGGGGACGACTGGACAAGGATCCTGCAACTGGGATAAAGAATCCAGGTTTTCAGGGTGTGGAAAATATGGGACTGGTTGGGCAAGAAGGTTGGAAGAGTGTCTCTGGGTGGAGACTGAGACTGACTAACCTAAAGAGATTGGGACCAGGCTTGGAACAAGGAGCTGAGAGTAGGGGAGGAATGGACAGGACTGGGACAGGTTGAGGGGAACAGGGTAGAGCGGTGTGTGCCCAATAGAACACACTCCCCTCCAGAGCCTGGAATGGAACCTAAGAATCCTGAGTCTTCAATGTTCTTCCGCTGTCACTGAATACCTAGGCAGCAGTGACCATGAGATGGTTGAGTTCGGGATCCTGAAAAAAGGAAGAAAGAATAGCAAAATACGGACCCTGGACTTCAGAAAAGCAGACTTAGACTCCCTTAGGGAACTGATGGGCAGGATCCCCTGGGAGGTTAATATGAGGGGGCAAGGAGTCCAGGAGAGCTGGCTGTATTTTAAAGAAGCTTTATTGAGGGCATAGGAACAAACCACCCTGAAGTGCAGAAAGAATAGCAAATATGGCAGGCAACCAGCTTGGCTTAACAGTTAAATCTTCGATGAGCTTAAACTCCAAAAGGAAGCTTTCAAGAAATGGAAATTTGGACAGATGACTAGGGAGGAGTATAAGAATATTGCTAGAGCACACAGGGGCGTAATCAGGAAGGACAAGGCACAATTGGAGTTGCAGCTAGCAAGGGATGTGAAGGGTAACAAGAAGGGTTTCTACAGGTGTGTTAGCAACAAGAAGGTGATCAGGGAAAGTGTGGGACCCTTACTAAATGGGGGAGGCAACTTAGTGACAGATGATGTGAAAAAAGTTGAAGTACTTTTTTTAACCACGGTCTTCACAGACAAGGTCAGCTCCCAGACTGCTGCACTGGGCAACGCAGCATGGGGAGTAGATGAGCAGCCCCAGTGGTGAAAGAACAGGTTAAGGACTATTTTGAAAAGCTGGACATGCACAAGTCCATGGGTCCAGATCACTGTTCCCTCTAAGCTGTGCACGTGTGTACATGCACACAGATCTTAAACCCCGCACACATGGGGAAACACCGTGCGCACTCCAGTTTCAGCAGTGGCTTTTTTTTTTTTGGTGCTTTGGCAGCATCACAGAAGAAACTTTTTGCGCAGACGGCCTGTTAAAAATGAGAGGGAACATTGGTCCAGATCTAATGTATCCAAGGGTGTTAAGGGAGTTGGCAGATGTGATTGCAGAGCCATTGGCCATTATCTTTGAAAATTCATGGTGATTGTGGGAGGTCCCGGATGACTGGAAAAAGGCAAAAAAGGTGCCCATATTTTAAAAAGGGAAAAAAGAGAACCTGGGGAACTACAGACCAGTCAGCTTCACTTCAGTCCCCAGCAAAATCATGGAGAAGGTCCTCAAGGAATCCATTTTGAAGAACTTGGAGGAGAGGAAGGTGATCAGGAACAGCCAACATGGATTCACCAAGGGCAAGTGTCATAAATATAAAGGGAAGGGTAAACATCTTTAAAATCCCTCCTGGAAAAATCCTTTCACCTATAAAGGGTTAAGAAGCTAGGATAACCTCGCTGGCACCTGACCAAAATGACCAATGAGGAGACAAAATAATTTCAAAAGCTGGGAGGAGGGAGAAAAACAAAGGGTCTGTGTCTGTCTGTGTGATGCTTTTGCCGGGGACAGAACAGGAATGGAGTCATAGAACTAAGTAAGTAATCTAGCTAGATATGCTTTAGATTATGATTTCTCTAAATGGCTGAGAAATTAAGCTGTGCTGAATAGAATGAATATTCCTGTCTGTGTGTCTTTTTGTAACTTAAGGTTTTGCCTAGAAGGATTCTCTATGTTTTGAATCTAATTACGCTGTAAGGTATTTACCATCCTGATTTTACAGAGGTGATTCTTTTTTACTTTTTACTTCGATTAAAATCTTTCTTTTCAGAAACTGAATGCTTTTTCATTGTTCTTAAGATCCAAGGGTTTGGGTCTGTGGTCACCTATGCAAATTGGTGAGGATTTTTACCAAATCTTCCCCAGGAAGTGGGATGCAAGGGTTGGGAGGATTTTGGGGGGGAAAATGTTTCCCAAAAACGCTTTCCTAATAAATAAACCCAGATAAACGTTTGGTGGTGGCAGTGGAAGTCCAAGGGCAAAGGGTAAAATAATTTGTACCTTGGGGAAGTTTTAACCTAAGCTGGTAAAAGTAAGCTTAGGAGGTTTTCATGCAGGTCCCCACATCTGTACCCTAGAGTTCAGAGTGGGGAAGGAACCTTGACAGCAAGTCACACCTGACCAATCTGATTGCCTTCTATATGAGATAACTAGCCCCGTTGATATGGGGAAAGCAGTGGATGTGACATATTTTGACTTTAGCAAAGCTTTTGATACAGTTTCCCACAGTATTCTTGCTAGCAAGTTAAAATCATATGGTTTGGATAAATGGACTATAAGGTGGATAGAAAGCTGGCTAGATTGTCAGGCTCAACACGTAGTGATCAACGGCTCAATGGTATCAAGCAGAGTGCCCCAGGGGTCGGTCCTGGGGCCGGTTTTGTTCAACATCTTTATTAATTATCTGGATGATGGGATTAATTGCACCCTCAGCAAGTTCGCAGATGACACAAAGCTGGGGAGAGAGGTAGATATGCTGGAGGGTAGGGATAGGGTCCAGAGTGACCTAGACAAATTGGAGGATTGGGCCAAAAGAAATCTGATTAGGTTCAAAAAGGACAAGTGCAGAGTTCTGCACTTAGGAAGGAAGAATCCCATGCACCCCTACAGGCTGGAGACCAACTGGCTAAGAAGCATTTCTGCAGAAAAGGACCTGGGGATTACAGTGGACGAGAAGCTGGATATGAGTCAACAGTGTGCCCTTGTTGCCAAAAAGGCCAATGGCATATTGGGCTGTATTAGTAGGAGCATTGCCAGCAAGTCGAGGGACGTGATTATTCCCCTCTATTCAGCACTGGTGAGGCCACACCTGGAGTATTGTGTCCAGTTTTGGTCCCTCCACTACAGAAGGGATGTGGACAAATTGGAGAGAGTCCAGCGGAGGGCAACGAAAATGATTAGGGGACTGGGGCACATGACTTACAAGGAGAGACTGAGGGAACTGGGCTTATTTAGTCTGCAGAAGAGAAGAGTGAGGGGGGATTTGATAGCAGCTTTCAACTACCTGAACGAGGGTTCCAAAGAAGATGGAGCTTGGCCGTTCTCAATGGTGGCAGATGACAGAACAAGCAGCAATGGTCTCAAGTTGCAGTGGGGTGGGGGGTCTAGATTGGATATTAGGAAACACTATTTCACTAAGAGAGTGGTGAAGCACTGGAATGGGTTACCTAGGGAGGTGGTGGAATCTCCATCCTTAGAGGTTTTTAAGGCCCGGTTTGACAAAGCCTTGGCTGGGATGATTTAGTTGGTGTTGGTCCTGCTTTGAGCAGGGGGTTGGACTAGATGACCTCCTGAGGTCTCTTCCAACCCTAATCTTCTATGATTCTATGATCTGTGAAATCCACTGGCGAAACATGTGTCTCATCTCCCTCTGCTGGCTGGCCCCCAGAGCGGGGTGACAGCTATCATAGAGGATTTAAACATTTTATTAAAGTTAATGTTTAAAGTCAAATTTACACAAACTAAGAGGGAAGGTACTGTACATCTGCGGTCAGGCTTGAGTTACAAGTATCGGTTACAAGGGTTACTGGCTACAAGTATCGGTTACAAGGTTCACAAGATACATACATAGCACATAACCAGCATAGACCCAGATTGGGGTGCAGAAGTTTTTAAAACATCAGTGGATAAGTGATCTCGGGTATGCCACCCATAGAATGTATTTAGAGTCCAAGTCAGTATTGGTGTAGTCAATAAGTACTTGGATGGGGTGCGTCCCTTGGTTCGTCAGGGAAGGAAGGAAGTGGGTTATTTCCCTGACCGGCGTTCTTGATTACTCAACCTGGTACTGATGGTGTCTCATGATGTGCTCCATGTGTATGTCTCTGGACCACCTGATGGTGTCAGACACCATGAGCTGTCTCATGAGCCAGGTGTACCGCCGACTGACTCCACACGTTCTCAGCACCAGCTTGCTGTGAGGATCCCATGTGCCCAAGGCTCCCACGATCAGGGCGTGGATCTGAACCTCGTAGCCCTGGGCTCTCAGCGTGTCGGCCAGTGGGGTGTATTTCAACATCTTACGAGCTCAGGCTTCATGGAAGGCCGGTGATCTGTTTTCAAATGGTACCGTGACGTCCACCGTGAGGAACTTCTTTTCTGCGTCAGTCACGACGATGTCGGTCGCAGTTGGCTGTCTGTTCCGGGGATGGTGGAGTCGACAGTGATCTTCCCCAGAGACAGCAGGATGGCTTTCACCAGCCGATTCTGGATGGTGTTGTGGTGGTACCACCAGGCTCCAGAATGGTGCTGGCATCCACACAAGATGTGAGGCAGGGTCTCGTTTGAATAGCTGCACTTCCTGCAGTGCTTGTCCCAGTTGTCATGGCGGATGGTTCCATTAAGGGGAACGCAGTTGAGTTGGGCCCAGTGGATGAACCTCCACTCCGTGAACCTGGTGAAGCTGCCCCCGGAGAGGAAGTGGTTGCTGACGTCCCATTTGCTGAACACCTTGAACACCTTGCCCTGGTCCGGCTTCCGCTTGAAGTTCTCAGCATAGTGGCAGTGGATAGCATCTTTCAGTGTCCTATCCAGCAGCATTCTGGTGGTTGGGGTGATGATGGTGCGGTCTGAGGTCTTTATGTGCAGCACCAGTATTCCCAGCTCCTGACGCTCCTCACACCACTTCCAGCGGCAGCCGATCCTTTTTTCTAGGCGTCTCAAGGTGTTGCAGGCGCAGGACCAGAGGGAGGACACGTCCGTCCCACCACCGAACTCAGCTTCCAGAGAGCAGCTGAGGTAAGTGGTGATGTCCTGTTTGGAGGGGGGCCCTGGCAATGCGTTTCCTGACCACATCTCGTACGGCTTCATCCGCGATGCTCCTTACTGTCGGGTCCTGGCATGTCAGGAGGAGGAAGGCGTGGGCCCCCCTCCAAGGCACCTTGGCGTCGCTCTGCCTGTATTTAGAGCAGGGTTTGAATTGTGTGCAGTAAATAAGGCCTAGGGCCACACATTGAGCAATGAGGATAAAACAAAATACAGAATATCTGCTCATTCAGTGACCACTGTCCATCCAGTACTGAAGAAAGGAGGGAGTCCTGTGGGAAAAAATGTGGGCTCACATAATTAAAGAACTGTATCCTCATGCATATACATAATGGGGCTAAATTAAGGTCACACAGGTAACTTTATTTCTGGCATACCAAAACAGTTCAGTGCTTGACTTTTGCAACCTTAACATTCTTATAATGTAGTTTTCTGTGTTTAATAAATATACTGATTAGATACACAAATGGTGTGATCATAGATTAGAAAACTGGCTAATACACAGAAAACAAAATGTAAAGATACACAGTAATTTTTCATCATCATAAATTGTTAACAATGGGATGTCCCAAGGCTCTGTGCTAGGACTAGTGTTTTTTAGTTTATTTCATAATAAACTGGAAACTGAGTGAACAATGATGTGGGAAGACTTTCAAATAACACAAAATCACTTAGAACAGTCAAAACTAGAGAAAACTATGAGGAAATTCAGAGGAACAGAACAGAGCTGAGCAAATGGGCAACATGATGACAACTGCAAATTCACTTTGGAAGTGAATTAAGATGAACTGAATTACGACCAATTTAATTCTGAATGGGAGTGTCCACACAGGGGTTTAATGCAGTTTAATTAATCCACTTTAATCTCACACCTCCTTAGTGTCCCCATGTAGACAAGCCCTAATATATACCGGATGGAACAATTTGAAAGAAAGAGAGAGAGAGAGAGAGAGAGAGAGAGAGAGAGAGAGATTGCTAGATTTAACTCTAACCATTCAGGAAAAAGACTGGGTGTCGTGTATGTTCATTGCACATCTCTCAATGCACAGTTTTGGTCAAAAAAAGCAAACAAAATGCACAGCTTAGCTCTAAACCACCTTTCTGCTTCTCTCCCTGTCCCACAATGCTGGAGCTGGTCTGGAACTAAACGAACCCTGCACATAAATTACTGCAGCCATGGGACTGCTCACACCACCTGGAATGGTCCCCTAGGAACTGTTTACCAGCACATGTTCACCACCTCCAGTCCAAAACGCCAAGGGCCCACTCTGAAATGTCTCCTATGGAGGGTTGGGGGGAAGGGGAACATCTTTATGCCACTGGGACTCACCTACGTCAGTGGAAAATGAGGTAGATTTGGTTGTAGGTGTTTAACCACTGGATGAAACAGAAAACTTTTCCACTCTAGCTACCTGAAGGTAGGGCAATCACTTCCAACTCAGTCTCTGGTGAAATGGTTCATGTTATCAATCTAGTAAGTAAAACCTTTAGAGATGGTGCTTTAAAAATTATATGGGCAAGTGAGTAAGTATGAAGAGTGAAGATTCTAGCCATAAATAGCCAGCCGAAAATTTCCCTTATGGAGGGGAGTCCTTGTGGCACCTTAGAGACTAATGAATTTATTTAGGTATAAGCTTTTGTGGGAAATAACCCACTTCATCAGATGCATGGAGTGGAAAATACAGTAAGCAGGAATAAATATACAGGACATGAAAAGATGGGAGTGGCCTTACCAAGTGGGGGGTCAATGCTAACGAGGCCAATTCAATTAGGGTGGATGTGGCCCATTCTCAACAGTTGACAAGAAGGGGTGAATATCAACAGAGGAAAAAATACTTTTTTGTAGTGCTAATGAGGCCAATTCAATCAAAGTGGATGTGGCCCATTCCCAGCAACTGACAAGAAGGTGTTCCTGCTTACTGTGTTTTCCACTCCATGCATCTGATGAAGTGGGTTATACCCCACAAAAGCTTATGCCCAAATAAATGTGTTCATCTCTAAGGTGCCACAAGGACTCCTCGTTCCTTTTACTGATACAGAACAACACGACTACCCCTCTGAAACACAGGGCATGCGGGGAGAGGAAACAGGCAGAGCCCTGCTATGCCAATCTGCATAACGTGTCAGGTAGTCCATATTCGGGGTATGACTGGTAGAGAATAAGTGAGATCTAGTAAGCTCCTTGATGCGCTTCCCCTGCCTGAACTAAGAAGGACTTCAGTACAGGGAGGAATTGAGCTCAGTGCCTTTCTACCCATGGTTTAAGTCTTTGATTTTCCTATATGCACAAAAGGCCTTGATCCTGCATACCTTTTGCACATGGTTCATTTTACGCTGAATGGAAGTAGTCACAGGCTATAAAGTTAAGTGTGTGCATAAATCTTTGCAGGGTTAGGGCTTTAGCAAATCATACCCAAAGCATCATAATAAAATGTTACAAAAACATACAAATAATAACATGTATGTTGCAAAGTCATAGAAATTAGAGATGAAAAAGACCAAGTCTTCTTTTCCACTGCCCCACCAGTGCAGGATTGGTATTTTGTCCAGTCTACTTTTAAATTGCTGAAGTGATTATAGTTTCACCATTTCCCTTGAGAGACCAGTCCACACTATAATACATCTCATTATCAGGGAGTTTCCCTGTTATTCAGCCTAAATTTTCTCTGTCTCAATTTCATTTTATTATTCCTTGTTCTGCCCTCTTGTACCATCCTAAATAACTTCTTTTCCACCTCAGTATTTAACACTCTCCTGATATTTATAGATGGCTGACAGTCAAACAACAAAATTTTGTAAAACTTACTATGACAAATTTTGAGCATTGACTACATACATGGAAAATAGAGTAAAATGATGATTTTGTGTCTAAATAATCCAATTGTTTATAATTAGCTGTTTTGCATTCCTATATTAAAATATGGCTATATCTTTTAATCAATTGGATATAATCTCTATATACAATGCTTGGAGGATGAAAAATATGCTTTTTAAAAAATACATTGTATAATTTATTCTCATCTACAGTTTCTTGAAGGCAAGGCACATAAGTTGAAACAGTTAAATCCAACTGGCTGTATGATCCATACAGCTGTGATTTCCCTCAGCTCCTAAATAAAATATTAGGGTGTGTTTCTATTGTTTGTTAGCTGTCATCGGTCCATCTTTCAGCTGACTAAGGTTAAAGGGTATGTAGATTAATGGGCCAACTGTTTGGTAATTGTCACAGTCAGTTACTTGGTAACACACAGAACAGCATTCTCTGGAGGTAGATTCTTGGTTGCTAAGCGATAAATTCAGGTAAAATAACCCTTTCCTACATTTTATTGTAACTATAGGCTCCAATTGTACAGCTCAAGGAAATTTTTTCATGTGGGGCTAGGAATTTATGATTTTTACAAAATCATTTATCTGGGATCTACACTGCTCTCACCTGCAAAATTCAGTACAGGTTAAATGAAGTAGCACTACGCTACACTCTTGCTCAAATTATTCAAAATCTGCAGTAGACCTCCTGCAGCATGTTTCAGTGTGCAGCTTGACTAATTTGCCTGGTATAGAAGAAGTAAATACACAAGTGGCTGGGGAAAGCAGAGAAAGGAAGGGGCCCTGCTACAAAAAAGACTCTGTGCTCCTATTTTCTTCTCTACCATTTTTTTTTAAAGTCTAGAGAAAATTGGTCTAGATTAGAGCTGTCCCAGATGCCTGTGTGACTAATGCTTACTCAGCTAATCACTAAGAGCTTCTTGACCTTGACAGCCTTATAGGGGTCATACTTCTACAAATATGAACTGTTCTTGAGCAATTTTTCCAATATATTTGGCAAAAGAAGGAACTCCTGAAACATAACCTCATCTCCAATACCAACTCCTTCTGTGGCCTTGAACAAGTCATTTAATTTCTGTGCCTCAGTTTCTTCACCTATAAAATGGGGATACTAACACCACTTCTGTACACCACAGGCATGTCATGAGAATTAATTAACTCATATTTATACAGTTCTTTGAAGAGGAAAAACACTACATAAGTGTCAAGCGAAGGAGAATCACAACTACCTGATACCACACTACCTGCACTACAGTCATGCTTCTGGGGATTTCAAATCAAGGTGGGTGAGAAAGACAGCCGGAGGACTTCTCCAAGACTGATAGAACTAGAGCTAAAATGAGTCAAACACTTTTGCTCTTATACCGTGCTGAGTCCTGTTAAGCTGGGAGCCCTAGTTAAGCTGGATGGCTGTCTATAATGGGGGGAAATAGACAAGCACACTTTGAAGTCTGCACTCAGGGGTGTCTGTTGGGCCAACTCCTCCCAATCACTTGAACCTTCTGTTTCTCAAAGGTTTTGAGCTCCTTGGGATAATCAGGGTACTTAGCCTATATTATTAAGAAGCAGTTATGCCTCTCTGTTATTTCAATCTATTTGCTTAGTAAATGTGTCATTAGTGGTTATCACAGGAAAATCCCTTTCATCATCATAATTTATCATTCCCATTTCTATCATAAAGGGCAAAGCTTTACCCTTATCAAAGTGCAGGGCCAGATTAATGCAGGGGCTTTAGGGGCTGCAGCCCAGGGCCTCAGACTAAGGGGGGCCCCGCAAAAAGTGGTCACCAACCTGTCGATCATGATCGATGGGTCAATCCTGGAGCATCTGCCAGTCGATCGTGATCTCCGGGCTGCTAAAAGTCCAGCAGCACAGCAGGGCTCAGGCAGGATGCCTGCATGCCGTGCCCCCATGCCGCTCCCGGAAGCAGCCAGCTGCTGGCATGTCTCTCCGTGCCCCTGGCAGTGTGGGGAGGAGGCTCTGTGCACAACTCCCACCCGCAGCACTGTCCTCGCAACCGGCCAATGGGAGCTGCAGGGGCGGTGCTTGTGGGAGCAGGCAGCGCACTGAGACATGCTGTCCTTCTCCCCTAGAGGCGCACAGAGACATGCCAGCAGCCAGATGCTTCCGGGAGCAGCAGGGGGCCACAGCATGCAGGCTGCTTGAGCACTGCTGTGCCACCAACCGGGAGCTGCCTGGGGTAAGCGCCTCCCAGCCAGAGCCTACACCTTGCACCCCATCCCATACCCCAATGCCCTGCAAAAGTCAAGTTTAGTAGAGCGTTAATAGTCTCACCACCCAAGTTATGTGATGCTTCTGCTGGCACACTGGCCAATTCCCCTTCCTAGCAATCTCTGGCTTGTTAGGAGAAAATCCTTTCATCTGTTTGTATCTGCCAATAAACCTGCATAGCAATGAGCAGGATTCCCCCTACAATACCTTAGTATAATGATGGCACATTGGCATATTCTGAACTCACATCTTCCACATTCCATTTTGGTAAAAGTAACTGGTAACACTACTGTAATTTTCCAACCTTAGTTCTATTGGGGAAGGATTGAGATTGCTCTGTAGTCATTTTGGTGTGAAGAATTCCAAGATGTTACCCAGTCCCATCCCACAAGTGGCCTCAACAACCCAAGAGATGGAAGCATCAAGCTGTCAAGGGCTTCTGACTTCCAATATAAGGAAGGATTTGTAGAGGCAGTTTTGCCATTATTTGCCACTTATGGTCTGTCTCTCTGTCGGTGATTATCAGTTAAAGTGAACTTAACATACTAGGACTTGCACTGTTCCTTGTTTGATAAAAAGGGGCATCCTTGTGCCCATATTGAAAAATCTTTCTCTCAGTACTTCATCCAGTGTTAGCAGGCAAAGCCCACCTGGGGACTGATGAGAGCTTTTTATGTGTGCTGGCTGTATGTCATACTGACCACAGCATCTCCCAATCCAACAGGAGATGTGCAGGAAACACTATGCATGATCTGAAGCATGAAAGCTAAAACAGAGTCTTTAAATAGGTAAGCGCTTTCACAAGGAGAAAGGAAGGACAGCCCTAACTTGAGTTACTGCAAAAATTATGGCCTAATTTAATGGGGTCTGACCTTTATGTATATAGTAAAATGCACTGGGAAAAGTTATTACATTCTTCAGCCAGTTGGTTGGCACATCATCATCTGTAATAACTTTCTGGTGAACTAAGAGCTCATTGGCTTAAGGCACTGGCTTGGGCAAGAGAAACCTGTGACAGCTTAAATCTAATATTCATGCCTCCCTCATTCTTATTCCTTTTAAACTGTATATTTTACATACATTTAATTAAAACAGCTGCAAGGTAAATCAATACAAAATTAGTATTTTTGGTAAGGATTCATTTACTTCAATCAAGTTCTTTATTGTACCTAAGAAAAGCAGAGGCCAGATCCTCAAATGAGCCAAAGTTCTGCTTAGCACACAGAGCTCTGCACATCACTGGGGCTGCAAAGCGTTGGTTTGGCCCCTGGCCTAAATTAATGTTAGAAAGCTCCAGTCCCAACCCTCTCCTGACCTCAACATGCCTCTTAAGCCAAAGAAGGCTGGGAGAAGGTGGTGTGGTTTTCTCCATATGCCCATTTTAGGACAGCATTATGCCCCCTTTGCACCACTCTGGAAGTACAGAAGCACTGTAGCTGTGTTATTACTAATTTATTTATTAATTTACCACCAGCTATGCTTGGCACAGTACAATACACACAAAAATAAAGGCCAGCCTCTGACCACAAGAGCTTACAGTCTGAGGCCACAATCCTGCAGTTGATAGTGTATACATGCAATGATTTCAATGGAGCTAGCATTTGTAAGATTGGGGTCTAAAAATGAGGTAGACACACAGTAGTTTCCATTGGCTCTTAAACAAGAGAAACTTTTCCAAAGAACTATACAGTAATTTTGTATTTACCGTTTCAGACACTTTCCAGGACTGATTTCTCAGTAGAAATTTCAGAGAAAAGATATATAAAAATAAGTCTACAATTCATGACAAAGGGGCAGAATATGTAAACATGAGAAGTGTACCAATATTCCACATCCATGTATGCTCCACCTACCTCAGTCCATTTCCACACCTCCTCTCAAAACAGGAGTGAGGAGGGAAACCAGCAAAGTAAAATACTGGCTTCTATACAATCTGATTCTGATTCAACACCTACTGAAGTCAATAGACAACTTCCAATGGATTTCAGTGGGCTTTGGATCAGGCCCCCTCTGAGAAAAAAGCTTATGCCACGATAGCCTGTAATATTAGATAGAACTCTTCATAATCAGATTTCATATATAATCTTGCCAGTCTCCAAAAGGGCTTTTTTGAGGAAGCAAGGTGCCATCTTTGCGAGCCATTTCGGTCAGTTTAGGATGTGGGGAGTGCGGACAGACTACAGAGAGTCATATCAATCATAGGTCAGCAAATCTGTTTCAAAATGCTACGAAGTCATGTCTCAACAATTAAGTGCAATGTTCTATTTTTATGTGATGCAGACAGGAAACAAATTTCTATTTTCCCACAGCACATTATCACACTGCGCCTGGGACTCTCTGTGCCCTTAAAATGTCATTCCCTCTCAATACATGCTTTTTGTCCATTTGTTAATTGTTTTGGAAATAGTTCTGAGTTTAATTAAACTTTCTATCTGGAGTTAGCCATGGCCAATTAAGTGGTGCCTTCCCCTGAACAATTAGGCTGTTTCTATGTGCATATTCTCCTGCTGTTTAGCCACTGAGCCCATCTAAAGCAGTAGAGACTAAACAAGCCACGACTTTTGGAGGTACAGGCAAATGCAGAGTAGCAACACAGAAGGGAGAGATTTTTAAGTGACAGAAACCTCAAAATTGCACCATCCTGCCTTGCCATTTTTGTACCTCAACAAGAACCCAGCAACAAATTTTGCATTTTCAGTCTCACAAAAACCATGGGTTCTCCAGCAATGAGGCAACAGAAAAAATCAATACTTGCCATGTACCATGTAACCAATAGAATAAGGGCAATGATTTATGGATGGATGGATGCAGACTGAATCAGCTGGGGCCTCAAACAGAGAGAGAGAGAGAGAGAGAGAGAGAGAGAGGTGTGGGGGTGAGCTGGACTGCAGTGATTATTCCTACAGTATGGCCAGATTTTTTTTTCTGCAGCAATAATCCCCTCTGTAGCACTGCAGGACATAGGGGAAAGACTAGCAATGTGTGGAATATATGATGGATCAGCTTTTCTCTCTTTGCCTCAGAATAATGATGCTATGTTACTATTAAGGTACAGTTAAAAAAAGAAGAACGATATATAGTCTGCAGTCCTTCAACCTTCCAGCTACCTCCACCCTAATAAAGACTAGTCCAGTGGGTAAACAAGAAATAGTTTAAAGAGAGTCAAATTATCAACAGGATAAAAATGTACCATCACTGCTTCATTACAAGAAAAAGCAGGAAGGGATCACTGAAGAGAACTACTGTATACAACAGGAGTTTCTGCTGAGAATATAGTTTTGTAAATTGGATTCCCAGGGATACAGCATTATAAGGTATTTAATGACTATGGTAACTTTTAGGATATCTAATATTATTGTTGATTTAAGAAACAAAATCATCCAAGATAAAGATTCACTAATATGTTGTTATGATCTAGGGCACAAATAAACAAACATTTATCCAAACTACATTCAGTGCTTTATTTGTGTGTTACTATTAAAGCATTTCTTCTATCTGGGATTTTAAACTGAGTAATTTGCTACATATTGGCATACTATTTTATAAAATGCCTTCCAGTGCCAAAATGCATTCTCTATACTTTGTGTAATCGGTAGAGTCTACCCTAAACATGTGTTTGTAATGTTATGGTATGGTATTCAGACTATCTAGATTTCTGAGACATGAAAGCTCACGCAGTACTTTCGACATTGTAGTTTGCCATGAAGTAAGCTTGTGACAAGATTAATATTTCTGCCACAACCATCACTGATAACCAAGTTATGTCTCTTTTGCCTGCATAACATCTACATAACATTTAAATCCAGGTATTTTTAATCCTTCTTTAACCACAGGCACAATATTAGTATGATAAATACTAGAGAACAATAGGAGGCCACTATTTAAGTGCACCAGTAAGGCAATGTTTGATCAATCAAGCTTTTCATAATTGTAGTGTATTTTAGTTCTTCACATTTTTATATATGGCTAAGAATTTATCATGTCAAAATAGTACAGAAATTATAACCATTCTTAGTATCTACTATCTGTGTAATAACATACTAGTGATACTAATGATTAGCTGCTAAACTGTCATTTTTGCTGTTTTAAGGTGAAAATATCAATTAACTAATTGACAAAACTACTATTAAAATGTGATTTAAGAAAAAATATGTTTTAAACTTTAGAAGAATTTGGTTGGATCTTACAATTGAATTAAAACAAATCTGTTCCAGTATTTTGCTTTGTTTTTTGAGTTGATGTTACCTAACTTGCCTTTTCTGTACATATATATACCATGCCAGTGATATGCGTACTAGCTATATATTAAAATCATACCACAGTGCATAATTTATGTTTAATTTAATTAAGTTTAGTATGGGAGGCAGCAATGCACTTTAGAAAGTGAAAATAATTATGTTTTAAAATAAAGTAAGAATACACAGATAATTAATGTCCCAATCCGAAAATGTTCAGCAGCATCCGATAATAAATAATATCAAACAATAGGTTCTGATGAAGATCTGTTGACCATATATCTTTATAAACTCCCAAACTTTAAACTTTAATGCAATCAAATATTTTTATTACATAGACCTTAGAGTTATACTATGCTCAAGTGGGGGAAAAAATGTAACTTATACATATTAATTCAATAAAGCCAGAAACTCAGGCCATAGGTAAAGATGAAGACATTTAAAATCACCTTCTAATCTATAAAAAATGACGATGCATAGATTATTGCTCAGGCTCCTCAAAGATTACTACAGGTAATGAATAATCTTACCTTTGAGTAACAAATTGTAATAATTCCCCTCTGTTTTTGTCTCCTTTAATATACACAGCAACAGAAACTTCACAACTCATGCTGATAATCATTCTTCACTTTTGTTCTGAGCTCCAGCCAGACAGCCATGGACCTGAACCATTTGCAGATGGAAAGGGATTAACAGGAAAGATTTGGCATTAACCCAGAGATAAAAAATGAAAAGGCAGTTATGTCAAGTAAATGGAACAGGTAAAAGATTTCCCTAGCACCAAAAACAGGTAGGTTATACAAGCAAGTAATGATTTATAGCTACTGACATGAAAATTAATGTTGAAAATTAATGTGAGCACATTGCCTTGATTCTGAGCCTAAATTCTCCTTGTTTTTAAACAAAGTGCTGCTCAGAAAACAGGCCTCTGTAGCAATACATAGTCCATCTTAAGTTTACTTTATAAAAACAAATGGCACTATGTGTAATCGGTAGGACAATGACTATAACTGAATAAAACCCAATGTATGTTCAGAAGTTTTGAATGGCAATTAAATTTTGAAAACTTAACACAGTTGCAATTTAAAAAGGTTTAAAGAAGGACACTTACAACATGGTCACATTTTACTATATATTAAATTAGTGAAATGTTCTGAGTGAGACTCCTTTTGGTTCACAAATAAAAGTTTGCTCCTATCGAGCACAGCATGCCTCCTTTTCATTTTAATGAATTACATCCATTACCATTTGCATGTATTGTTAAGATGCAGGTTATTTTCATGCTGGAAATCTACAGTTGTTGTATTTGGAGTTAAAACATATAAACGTTTACTGAAAGATTAGCAAAGTAAAAAGAATTCATGTAAATAAAATTACAAAAGGAGTAAAAAAAGGCCTTCATTTGTTGCTTACTGTACTTCATATCCTCATATATTTTAAGCTCACAATGGAGAAAATATAAATGTAGGACCAAATCCTGTTGCCATGATCTCAATGGCAATACTACCATTAATGTCAATGAAAACAGGATCATGTCATCAAAATCAATTCAGTATTGAGCAATTGACAGCTTTCCAGCATTTTTAGTAGTGTGTACTTTGGAAATGAAGAAAGGAAGGAAGAATAATGTTTATGCATGATTTTTTATATAAAACTAAATTGGTATTTTGGATTATTTTTGGTATCAGCAAAAATCTTACAAATATTATTGTTTATTTATTTAATAATTTCTTAGCTGATCCATATTTATAACACAGTCACTAATTTCAGTTAAGAGTGATGGAATATGTTACAATTGTTCAGTTATACATACATATACAAACACAGAGATAATACTAAATATATTTTCTTACATTAAAAAACTAGGTTTAATACAAATATTAAAAATAATATATTATTAACATTAAAAACAACAACTAATACTAATTTTCTTTAAATGAAATACATTCATTTAGTATCATACAGTATGAGGAATATTACAGATAGCTAGAACTGTAGTTTTTATTTTAAACACCTACCATATTTTTAGCAATTGTACAAATAGTTAAATAATCATCGTAATTTTTGTTTTAACCGAATGTCTTATTCAGGCAGGGCCTGATCCCAGAATGTGCTGAGCTCTTCCTGCGAGGTGTTCTGCACTGTCAGCTCCCATTGAATCTAATGGGAACTGGGAGAGCTGAGTAGCACAAGATCGGGCCCAAGACAAACATACGTAAACCAGTGCATTTAACAGAAGTGTATTTTATTTAATGTTATATATGAGTATTTAAAAAAAAAGAAAAACAAAAGAAAGTATTTGTACTACCCAATGTTGAAAGTCCCAAATATACAAATATTACCTACATTTTCCAAATAATCCCAGTGTGCTCTGAGCAAAGACCACAGTGTGAACAATATTAAAAGATAAATGGCACTTCTAACTTGCCATATAACAAAAGCAAAATACATGTACACCATTATACTTCCTGGCCAATTGGATAGTCAGTGCCAATCATTCATAGTTACTGTAATTCTAGTTATTCTGTGTTTCCATTTTCCATGTTTAAATGGTGCAAGCTATAACTGATTCTTTTATTTTGCGCAAACCATCCCAGCTCTGTCAACAGCCCTCAAATGTTTAAAGAGGCAAACCCTCCCTCCTTCTTTTATTCCTGCTGAATTTTCTGACCCCAGATTTTACGATAGAACTGTTTAATCCATGAAAGTTGCTCTATGGGAGTCACTCTATAAAACACTATTAATTGTAATAGATTTTTGTTTCTTCTTCCAACAATATTTCCATGGCAACATTTTCACATTCTATTGTTTGGGGTGTTCTTCATTCACAGAGCAGGTTAACCACAGGGCAGTAAGGGCAGACTGTTGGTCAGCCTTTATTTTCTCTGGTCCTTCAACAAAGGTTAGTTGAGGTCATCAGAAGCCAAAGGGTAATTACTTTTCCTCAACAGGGTTAAAGTCACACAGATTGCTATTGGGACAACTGTATGGATGACCTTCAGCTTTTTATGTTCAATCTTCTTTTCTTTTAGCAGAGCAAATGGTAATAAGCATCATGGATAGAGTAAAAGCCAGAAGATCTATATGCAATGTAGATAGCCAGCACACTTTTTAGTTATTCTACCATCTATTAACTTAATCTACCAAAAAAAAAATCAATTGAGTGAACCCAATCCACAAAAGGTTGCATATCCCTTAAATAGAAAAGCCATCAGTTGCAGAAAATTGCATCTGTTCTGTGGTTTCCCTATTAAATTAATCTGATATTCATAATTGCCCCAACTTCAATAATTTTCCTGAAGAGATTTTCATTAAAGCCAGAAAGTAAGTAGAGAGTCGCCAACCCCCATCCCCTTAACTTCTATACCTTGCTAGGACCAAATTAATCATTGATATAATTCCACTAACTTCAAAGCGATGAATCTGGTTCAGTGTGTTTAATTAGGAGAAGTGTTTGGTACTTTAAACCTATCAGGTCCTGCAACCACTCTCAACTGCCCCTGGTCTAATTACAAGGCCTGGAGGTAAAGAAAGGTTTGGGAGGAAGAAAAAGGATGGGTTGTGACTGAGGAAAAAGCCAGGAAGAAGATAAGTTAAATGACTGTGAGCAGAAAGAATTTGGACTCTGATAGTGGAAGCTGAGGTGAGAAATAGGGGAAACACTTTTCTGATGTCACCAGGCTCCCTTGTGCCATATCTGACTCTCAATCCACATGCACAGATGGAAGGTAATAGATGGCATATGTATATAAAACAATCTGTAAAGAAAGTTCTCAGTATGAAAATTCCCACTATCTAAGGCTTAATCCTGGGGAAGGAGCAAAAAGCCCATATAAAAGGGCTTTTCTCTGTGAGGAAAATCTCTGGGGCAGCATGACAGAGACTATCAGCCAGACTGCCTGCCCAATCACAATCCCACTTCCATCATCGGTGGTGCTGTGAAGATCTCTGTGTCACAGGGATGATATTAGGTTTGCCAATTTTGATTGGACAAAACCTCCAGGAATACATAGGACAATCCTGGAAGGTTGGCAACCCTAGGTGATTGCCTTTGCTGCTGCTCCTTTGTGTAGCTGACTGATTCTGGTCCTCGCACAAGGGTGCAGAATGCCTCCAGTGCAGAGGGGTTTCAACCCCTCCTGCTCAATAATTCAGCAGTCACTTTCAGTTGCTAAAGCAAATGACACTGGATTTTCCCTTTCATAATATACATTATTTTTCAAATAATAAAAGTGGAATGGAAAATAAATCATCTCCCTTATCTTAGGTTTGGCCTCAAATGTTCCAATTCCAGCTTGAAGATCAGTATTGGAAAAACAAATTAAATAATAATAAATAATACTATGACAAAGGTCAAATGATGGACATTAAAATATCAATTATAAATCAGGAAAGTGCAACTCAGCTACTTGACTGATGTGTTGCTTAGTACAACAAATCCCCAAACTCAGCAAAAATTATAAATACTTACAGTGCTGATAAACATACCATATCTTCCATTTGCCAATCAATTGAAATAGAGCTAAATTGAGGAATAATGTATCATTTATATTTGGATCTATAGTACAGTATGTAAATGGAGTACTCACTGTACCACTTTCACATCAAAGAGGTGGCAGACAAATAGCCAATCATAAAACAGAATTATCAGACTTTAACCTTGTATTACTGTTTAACCATCTGCTGTACACACATGATATTGGTAGTATTCCAATTGATACTTTTGTCTCTGTAGTTTTATTAGGAGCAGGTTTTTCTCTGTTCACCTGGACATCAGGAGACACAGATTCCCAGCTTAAAACTCCTTTTTGCAATGATTGTGCCAGCAGCCACTGCAGCTGATGGGACTAATATTAATTTCCAAATAAAAACTGTGTTAAAGTTGAGCTAAGGTTCAGTACAGATCAGTAAATTGAGGGTAAAAACTTGACAGAGATGTTGTAATTATTCCACAAACAAGCATTAAAGCCCATGGAAATTCAGAGTTTAGGTTACACAACAGAAAGCACAGTTAAGGCACTCAAACAGCCTTAAATCTGCCATGTAGTGAGACCATGCAATAACCATATAACTATGATTAGTGCACAATAGTGTTTGTACTCTCAAAATAGATTAAACTGATGATTAAAGACACTAGACTTTTTTCATTTTTTTCCTCATCATGTCACTACAAGGCAGAGCACCCTGCAGCAGCAGACAGAGCATAATAGTTTCCACCAGTACCAGACTTCCACATTTCCTCCAATGGCACCCCCCATACACACACAATTTTTTTCCTCAGTCCTGTCCCTTACATTCCCCTCTGCAGACACTTCAGTTTCCTGCTATGTTTTCTGGGTCCACCATATTCACAGAGGACAGTTTGGTGAGGGACAATGGACTTTTCCTCTTCTTTGGCTCTCCTCTGGGTGGAAGTTACAGGCTGCCACTTCTTGCTATGTCCCTCCATTTTCGGGGACCTTTTCCCTCCATTAATATCCCAGTACCCCATTTTTCTCCCCATCTCCCCAACTTCCCCATGTCTCTGTATCCCCAATTCCTCTATCACTCAAGTGAGTTGAGGCAGCTGTTACATGTTCCTTGCATCCCTCTGGAGACTTCAGCACAGAATAGCTGAGGTAGGAAAATAGAGATGAGTAAGACATATACAGGGGTCCTGGGCCACTCTCAACAGTGAACCCTAGTGACAGAAGGCCTTTTTATTCATTAAGAGTTTGGACATTGGCAAGGAAATAAAAACACCCATGACTGGATTTAAAAATCTAGGGCAGTCCGAGACAAATTCAGAGAGCTATGCTTGATTAATATATTTCCTTTAGATACTAAGGAAGAGAGCCATGCATTTTTGCCCATAGCAGTCCAGAGAGCCAATAACCATTCACTCATATTTTACCATTGATTTGCTAGTTTTACTCAATGAACTTTCATATGAGCAAAGGCAGGTTTTTACACTTTATCCGTAGAATAATCTCTAAACGATACCAAGTGCAATACTTGTGACACAGAGACCTTTCTTTGTTTAAAACATGAATTTCTGGTAATTAAAACTACAAAATTGAAGGATTTTTTCCCATTTAAAATCTGCTATAAGATATTTTGCAAAATATAAATATCCACAATCACATTTTAATGATTATTTGGATAAATTTTCTGTGTAAGAAAAGTGAGGGCTAATAGTTCAGATTGGAGTCCGACATAATATAGGAACATTTGTTTTGCATCAAAATCCTCATCTATGTTTCTCAGCATTGTAATACGATGAATGAAGGGTCTGAAAGCAGCTTCTCTTATAATCTTCTAGTGTGCCAAAAACAATAGCATTCTCCAAAATAAGTGCATTTCCCAACCCTACCTGTCATCCACATTTGTGTTACATATCTCCAAAATTAGGTGAGCTTTGGTAATAAATAAATATTAATAATTGGACTCCCCAAAATGCCAAAACTATTTCCTTGTGTTTTACCATCTTAACATGTTTTCAAGATGAATTGATTTGAGCTTCAGAATCAGAAATAATGTAAGGGTTCATGCTCCATCAGCTAACAGAGACCTCTCAAGCTGAAAAAGCTTTGCAAAAGTATGGAAATATTTTCCACAAAATTGATGTCAAAAAGTTCTCCATTATGTTCTGGAGGAAGAAAGGAGATTCACTAGCAGGATGCCAGCCAGTGTGTATACACCTGTGGCACAAGAGCAATGAAAGTAGCAATGGTAGACAATACCTCCCAGTTTAGCTCTCACTCAGAATCCCTTCCCTATGTTATATATGCAGCCAAAGCATTACTGAATGTCACTTGTGCAGGCTACTCTCCGCACATAAAGTTACCAAATGAAAGCTTATTAAAATAATACTAGGCATGAGTGGCAATACATAGACCAGGGGTGGCCAGCCTGAGCCTGAGAGGGAGCCAAAATTTACCAGTGTACTTTGCCAAAGAGCCACAGTAATAAGTCAGCAGCCCCTCATCAGCTCCCCCACCCCGCTCCCAGCGCCTCCCACCAACCAGCAGCCCTGCCGCAGCCCCTCCCCCTCCCTCCCGATCAGCTGTTTCGTGACATGCAGGAAACTCTGTTGGGGAGGAGTAAGGGCACTGCAGGCTCTGGGAGGACATGGGAAGGAATGGAGTGGGGGCAGGGCCTGTGGCAGAGCCAGGAGTTGAGCAGTGAGCACCCCTGGCACACTGGAAAGTTGGTGCCTATAGCTCCAGCCCCAGAGTCAGTATATATATATATATATATATATATATATATATATATATATATATATAAAATATACAGTATATAATATACAAGGAGCTACATATTAACTTCTGAAGAGCCGTGTTATGCTATACAAAGCACACGGGATCTTTATAGGGAAGAAGGCAGCATGCCGCATTTATTGAGAATACAACAGTTAGAATATGCTTTTCAATCTCTCTCTCTCGCTCTCTCTCTCTCTCACACACACACACACACACACACACACACACAGAGTCCTGCCAGTTGATGTTTATAGTTACCACTCCAGAGTCTGGATCAATCTAGTGGCCAGCCAGATTGGTCGCAGAGGGGAGCAGGGCTCTGTCAGTCGTGATCCGATGCTCCTGGAGTGTGGCAAGATGAACCCAAAGTCCCATGGCCAAGCACCCTATTCTTTTAGTCTCTTTTCTCTGTTGAAGTCTATGGATTTCGCTGTGTCAGTCTGTGACCGATTACTCCTTAAGTGGTATATCTTTTGTCGTTAACATTCCAAAAAACACCTCTGAGAGGGTCATCCTGTCCTGGTTTCAATTTAAGCAATTGTCTTTAGGGGTGCCAGCTTCCACCTCAGGGTTGTCAATCTGCCCTTCCTCAATCATGGATGCACGTTGATGGTTCTTTGGCGCCAACAAACTTGATAAGTGTCTTCGCTCCTCCTTTCTTGACCATCTGGTTAACAATGGCCATCACACCTTATCTTTTCCTGATGCATACATTCCTCATTCACACAGTCTTTTTACAGAGACCTTTGAGAATACAAACAGTGTCAGTTTATTTTGAATCTCCTGAACATAGACACAATACAAGATCCCTGTTTTTTACCTACTAAACCTTAAAGCAAAGAAATAAAGAGGGCCCAATTTGTAATGCATATGGGAAAACAGCATCTCATCGTCCCAGAGGGTCATTTCTTTTTGATATTTAAAATGGGTGGCTAGCAGGATGAAATTAAATCATATATTAGTACCTTTATTCTTATAGTACAATTATAAAATCCTGCTCCTACAGCCGGATGTGGCTCCAGAGCCACAGGTTGGCCACCCCTGACATACACGAATCACTGGCTATTTGCTCTTCAGATTCCCGGTTGATATTCCTAATTTCCATTTTACCTGCCACAAACTGTGGTCCTTTCTACTGGTTTCTCATGAGCTGGATATCCATTTTCTGAAGGATACTTTGTCTTGAATAACCTCTTGCCATTTAACTATACTGGCTTTTTATTGATTTCCTCTTTCTTTTTCTGTCTAATGGTATGGTTTCTTCAGTGTTGATATGCTTAAACTGTTTCCGTGTTACTTGTAAGGATTTTAAATTTAGTATCTTTCTTACTAGCTTCCCCATTTTTTGTTATTTTTTAAATCCTGCATTCTAAAATTCAGTGTCACAGTGCTAATTTTTGGTATGATATGACCCCCAAGATATTAAACTTAATTATAATGTAGTCACTTGTTTACTTAGAGGCTGAGCTGTGGATATGTCTTGAACCAACTACTATGTTAGTGTTACTAAAGAGTAAATTGAGAAAAGCATTTTGTTTTACATGCTCTAGAAGTGGCTTCTAAAACACTAAAAAGCAACCCTTTAAGGTGACAAGAGATTACTATTTTAAATTTAGTTCCAATATGACATTAGAGCAATAAATATGCAGGTGGTAGAAGTAATTTATTATTGTTTTATTAGCCTCAGTTGTTTCTTTGATCTCTCTCCACACTGTACACTCATTAGGCCAGGAATATGATAGATAGATAGATAGATAGATAGATAGATAGATAATGCTACAATAAATATATGTTAGCTGCATTGTATGACTGGGACATATTTAACTTGGGCCCTGAAGAGGCAAGATTAAGAGAGTAGAAAGCAAAATAAAAATATTGTCTGGTTTTATTTCCTGGATTTTATTTATTTATAAATATATATAGTATACATAGCAGTATCTGAAGATGGACCAACTTATTATATACTATCACATATATGATAGTATATAATAAGTTGTATAAGTATATGTATATACTAGTGGTGTGTGTGTGTATACACACACACACACACACACTAGTATATACATAGGGCATGGAGGTATGCACCTGTAATCCCAGCTACTTGGGAGGCTGAGGCTCAGGGGTTCTGGGCTGCAGTGCTCTACGCCGATTGGGTGTCCAATGCCATTGACAATTTGGCCAGTGGGTGGTTGAAGGACTGTCTATAACAACACAAATGACGATGGATCAAGGTCCATACATATAATACATACACTATTCACAGATACCCAGATATAGAAATAACTAGAAAGTCTGTTTGAAACACCTCCAAAAAAAGTATCAGGAAGAGTTAGAGTTCCCCAAAGCAGAAATGGAAAAGTAAATGTGCTCTTTCAAGCTTACCAGGAGACTTCTCTGGGATATGCTTGTATGCAGAAAAATGCACAAGAAGTTGTGCTGTGAAGAAATTGGAAGGCAAAGAAAAGAAGCTGAAAATTTGACAATTAGGCCTCATTCTACCAGAAAAAACACACCACCCATATTAAACAATAGGTTTAGAACTCAGAAATCTGCCTAGTTAGCAAAATAAGCTGACAAGAGCGTGTTATACCAAAGCTTTCCCATCCTCACTAATTCTCCATCAAATACTGAGTCTAGTTCAAATCCTAATCTTCCAAGCCCTGTGTGACATTGGCTACTGCTATCCATTTGGAAGGCCTTTTTGTCTATTATTGAAAGGATGTAGAATACTGAATTTTCTGTGGGACAGGAAGAGAATGACTTTGCCTTGTCCTACCATTCATCTGACCAGAATGTAGCTCACAGAGGTCTAGAATACCTGTCTGATTTATACAGAAACATTAGCTACACTACTCATTTATCATTCCCAATTCATTCTTTCAAGGTCTATGCCATAAACATGAGACATATAATGTCATAGACATGATAACTTTCCCTTATAACATGTAATGAAAAAAGCCATCAATGTTATCCTAATAAGCAGTCTTTGTTGATTAGCTCCTTAAGGGTGTATAATTATATGTACACTATAGAGGTATGTGTGAGGGTGTGTATCCTAATATTACAAAGTATGTAAAGGAGTGTAGTGTACCAGTATGTGGCCATCTGCTCACCCAGTTGCAATACATTCCTGCCTCACTCAGTCTGACCCTCCATATCATGATTTTCTGTCTGCTTTTTAAATCATGGCTAATTAGGGGATTCACTATCCCTTATGATATCTGACTTTCATGCAATTGCTAATTAGTGAATGTGAAGTGTTCTATTAACTAAATGAATTGTTATATTTTGATTAATGTGTTAAATGGTAATATTAGATGCCAACATTTTTCCTTCAAATTATTTATTTTTCACTAAAGCAATATTGTACTCAGGGTAGCATATTTTAATTGTGTCCTTTAACTTAATCCCAAACTCTTGTGCTGGATTAATTTTGTGTTGTCAGAGTCACTAATATGAAGAGATCAGTATGGAAATTGAAGCAGGCTGGAAATTACATGCAGTGAATATTGTCCATAAATATTCCTCAGGATAAGATGCTTAACTTCAAAGATCTGTTCATAATGTTATAGACTTAGGTACTGCTGAAGATTATGATACAGATGTAGCCTGGTCAAATAATGAAACTATAAACTTTCCACATTTATGATGCTTACTGATAATCACACCACTGATAGTATTTAACAATTTACTACAGGTTCTTTCCCAAATTTGGTTACATAGAAGTTTCTTCTATGAATACTTCTTCTGGGGTTATCTTCTTGGGCCTCTGAACCTTTTAGATAAAATCCAACCTTTAGCATGACTACTTCCATAAGGCCTACAAGGCCATGCACTAATAAAGGAGGCCTTTAATCATAGCAAAGCCAAATAACCTGATTTGTGTTCCCCAACTTGCCCTATTACATGTTTCAGCCTAATAAGCAACACACTTTTCAGTATCACTCTACTTATAACAAGCTAAAATAATACACAAGACAAGATTATAGGTCAATACAGGCTTGGTACATCATAATCTACAACTCTGAAACTGCTAGCAAAGTTTTAATTTACATTGCAGTGTTTGAGAGGAAAATTCTCTCTTCAGTCTGCACAGCAGATCATTATTGCATATTCTGCACTGCAACAGGAGTTATACAAGCAGAACATACAACATAGATCATCACTAAAGATAAGAGATCTGCAGAGCAGGTGAGCTAGAGATAGGAGAATTTGCCCTGTTTAAGACTAACTTTTGAAAACAAGTCTATAATGGGGCAATCAACCCCTTATAGCTATGAATGTGGAGGCTGGTTTCCATTGCTCCAGGGGAAGCATGGTTTTGTATGGTTTCGACAGGTTCCCTCCCCAAGGGGCCACTTGGAACTGGGGTATCACTGAGCCGGCCTGACCCACCATCCTGGGTTCCCTTTACACTCTACTGCTATGCATCCTGTCATGCCCTTCCCCAGGCTTCAGACTGCACTTTACGGGCACACATACAGGTAGGGACACACCCAGCTGCAGCTATACACACAGATGCTGAGATTAGCTCTGCATGGGAAGGCTCAGTTAAAGAACTTCCCAGTTACTCAAGTGCACACCCCCCTCTGGAATGTAAACTCAAAATTATACCATCTTGCACTGCACAGAGAACTATACAGAGTAAGCCTCATGAAATTCGCCCCTCCCTCAATGTGGAAAGGAATATACACAACTTTCTGCCCCAAGTTATGATTTCCACACACACTGGTTTTAGACAAAATAAAAACAAGTTTATTAACTACAAAAGATAGACTTCAAGTGATAATAAGGGATAGCAAACAGAACAAATCAGATTACCTAGCAAATAAAACAAACTTGGACCAAATAAAAAAACATGCAATCTAAGTTTAATATAGTAAAGAAATTGGATATGTGTAACAAATTCTCACCCTAAATGTTGTTTTAGGCAGATTGCAGAGATTCTTGAAGGCAAGCTTCAGTGGTTTGCAGCTTAAAACTCCAGGTATTCCTTTCACAGGCAAGACAATCCTCTAGCCTGGATTCAGCCCTTCTCCCCTAGTTCAGCCTTTTTGTTCTCAGGTGTTTCCAGCAGTCTTCTTTCCTGGGCGGGGAGTCAGTGAAGAATGAACCACAATGATGTCACTCCCCTGCCTTAAATAGTTTTTGCATATGGCGGGAATCCTTTGTCTCCCAGCTTGATTCCTATGCCCAGTCAGTGGAAAAACACTAGTATTATCAAGGAATCCAGTACCAGGTGACTTGGTCTTATGTCCCTGTAGGGCCACCCCAGCCATGACTCAGAGGCTGTTTGCAGCATTCCTAGGAAGGCTCCTTGGTGGGAGATTAGCATCTTTTAAGACCTATTGTTCTCCCTAATGGCCGTTCCCAACCAGCCTGACTGCATTCTGTCTAGTGGGCATTCCCCAAGTGTAAACACATTTGTAATAGATGCATAGACAATATTTCTGACTTCAGATACAAAAATAATACATGCATACAAATAGGATAATCCTATTCAATAAATCATAACCTTTTCAATGATATGTCACATGACCTATCTTGTGCAAAATACATCATAGTTATGCCATAATCATATTATAACAATGTCTCTATGAATATGGGGGCATCGTGTCAAAATGGTCACACAAGGAACATGCACTCCTTGAGCGACATGGATTCAGCATCCACCATGACCTGTACAACATCCAAATATCTATCTAAGACAAGCTATGAATCTCTAAAAGCTCAGACCTCTTCTGTGGAGCTAGTCACAAATAATGTTGAAAATCTTACATCTTGTGATCTCATGATCACAGTAAGCACACTCACATTTGAGTGCTAGGTAGTGTAATCTGCAATGGAAATGGGTCAGTGTCTCACCTGGTTTCTTTGTGATTTGCCTGAAGACCAGTGCATCATAGACCAAATTCTTTTCTTAGAGATAAATGTTTATTAAGGACATTAATGGCTTATTCAAGGGGATCTTCATTTCTGCATGGTATTTTGTTGGGCTGTGAATCATAAATATCATTTACTTCCTGCTTTATCCAGCATAGAAGAAGTGCAATTCATTTTTGGACTTTCCATTTTGAATGCATCCAACAGATTTTTGAATCTGTTTGTTCCCTTCTGTCATTATAAACAACGGAGGCATCCTCCTGGAGATTCAATGCAGAGAATTCAAGAAATGAAAATGTTAGGCTGTTTTAAATTTTTTTATGTCTTTATATATTTTCTTTCCAGCTTTTAGCTCACATATTGCTACCTTCTTCCTGTGCAAATTCATATAACTTTATTACTGCACATTGTGTGAGCTGCACCCCTTGAACTGCTTCCAGTGTCTTCTACTGCTAGAATCTGTACACAGTTGCACATGACAAAGATGTCTGACAAAAATTTCCTGTTAGCTTCTTTTGTCCACAGTACTGCATTTCCAGCTCTACAGTTGCAGGCCTCAAGCAAACAATTTTCCTTCAGTTTTACAAGTGGAACTAAAACAGCTCTCACATTTCCTCCATGCAGGCTGAGGCATTGTTCGCTCTGTTATGACACTCTCTGACTGGAGATTTGTTGTGTCTCTTGGTGCTGGATTTTTTTTTCCTCTATTTTCTCTTGTCTGATTTTTTCCCCCTCAATGAAGATGGAAGGTTCAGCCATATCATTGCCAGTTCTACTAGCTGGTATTAAATCCAAGAACACACACAGGTACGGGTTTAGTATTTTCTATTGGCCCAGCTGTAATAGCTAACAAATAGTGCACTCTCACAGCTCATGCACGGAACTCCACTATCAGCAGTGATGGGGAGTCAGGGGACCTCAGATTACACTAGCACAGTGGCCAGACTGAGCAGGAATGTCTACAGTGCTATTTTTAGCCCCGTAACACAAGCATCATAAGCCCAAATCAGTTGACCTGGGCTCTAGGACCCGCTGCTGCGAGGTATATTTTGCAGTGTAGATGTACCCTTGTGGATATCTCTTCAGTGTTTCTGATCCATACAAGGGGGTTTAGTACTTGGAGACCTTATGCACCAATACTTCACTTTTATGAGAGAAACTAATTATAAGGAGCTCATAATTGCCCCTAGATTCTCAAGGACTATTGCAGAGGTACCAGCAACAGACAAAGTCCAAGTAGCTTTAGTACACTAGAGGAAGCAGGGACTGCAGAAAGATAATCAGCAGCAGCACTAGGCTAAGCATTGACACATACTTGAAAAGGCGATGTTCTCTTTCTGGCCACCATCCTAGCAGGGGATTCTCGGTTACCTGTTGCATTCAAACTGCACTATTAGGATAATTGAAAATAACATGTATGCTTTATTTGTGTAATTAGATTAACCCACACGCTCCCAACTTTTTTTAAAAACCCCTCCTAAAATGTACTGGTGGCTTGGGCTACAGTTACTACTCTCCTTTCTGAACCTTCCCTCTCTCTTTCCAGTCCTGTTTTGTCTCTGTTCTGAATTTTCCTTTCGTGTCTTGTTTTTCTTTTTTTTCTCTTCTGTGTGTTTCCAACCCCCAACCCCCCGCTGTTTGATTTTTTTATTCCCCTCACCTGATTTTGCCCGTTTTACTTTCCTCCATCCCCTCTCACTAGAAGTCTCACTATAAGGCTCAGAGTGAAGGACATCCACTGATGTCACCTTCTCTTCACACTAATCTATCCTTAAAACTTGTTTCTTCTGCAAAGTCTATCAGGGCTGGTACAAAAATCCCAAAGGACAGTGTATATGACTGTTATGCGTTGAGAGATTAACGACCCTTGTATCCCTGACCCAGGTCAGGTAACTGGAGTCAGGCAATACAGCTGAGTGGAATCAATATATTTAATATTAAAAAGTTCTTGATACTTTGTGCTTCAGGATTCAGCATTCCTGGTGTTAATAATTTACAATAAGGAGTGATCTGTACATCTGAGGCACAAATCAGGGCCTAAAATAAGTAACCAAGCATGGTTGAGAGCTAATCCTTAAGGTGATTTTGTGTGTCTGTGGTTTTACTGAGTATTTTAACTGGATTGTTTAAAAAATTAATTTGCAGGTTCCTAGCCTATCGTGTAGTTGAGATAGGGTGTGGCTATAAAAGCAAAGGGGAAACTACTGCACAGCAGGAAGGGCAGGACATTTCCCCTTCCATCTTGCTGGTGTGTGTTACCAGCCCTTTTAGTTGCTTTTTTTCCTGTTTTGAAATCTTCTGACTGTTTATGAAGAAGCCAGCCCTAAGGAAAGGGGACTGAACTGCACTTTGGGGCTTTATTTTATCTTCCCTGCCCCATGCTGCTTGGTGTTCCCTTCTCCCTACCTGTAAGAATGATGTCAGCAGCTCTCTCTTCCCTCTCCCTCAGCTGAAAACTTCTTTCTAGTTCCTGAGGGGTGACAGGAAAGCTCATGTGCTACAAGATTATTGCCAGCCAGGATAAGATTTCACAGGTCTGCAAAGGACAGAGGGTCTGGACAAAAACATATAATCAGTATTGTAATGAATGTCCTCACTCATATTGGGTACCTGTTTGCCACTCCAGCAGAGTTGCAGAGAAAGGCAGTAGCCAGTGGAAGGGACTATACTAATGTGTTCAACCTCCATCCTGTGGAGGGCTGCATAATGCCAGGTGATATGGAAAAGGAAATATCAGCCAGAAGTCAGAGGGGAGCAGGCTCAAGAGGGATCCAACTAGATCATTAGCTGGGCAAGGCTGGGACTGCTAGGGGAGAGCTGGGCAGGTTAGCAGCCTGCTGCTAGCATTTGTCGTAGCAGCAGGATACTGGGCAGCATCCTGAAAGCAGGAGGCATGGGATAACAGCACGTGGGTAGCAGAAGGAGAGTACAGAGAGCCCCAATGAGATGTGGTTCCAGTTACAGCCCTGTACTGGGGGCTGGGCTAGGAACCATGGAGTGATTTTTGTTGTTACTGTTGACGTCCTTATGCTTTTGGTGTTCACACATTTTCCTTTTGCTAACCCTGTCAAAGTGATCACTCCATGCCTAACCTCTCAGTCCTCGTCCTCAAAGGAAATGTGTACAACACCTTCAAAAGATGAGCCTGGGAACTTAAATTCATAACTCTGCAAGACACCAAAAATCATGGACTTAATAATAATGCTGGATTTATAGCTCATTACAACAATCTGTAACTCACTAACCCTCCTTTGTTCTATGACTGTAGATGTGTTAAATGGCCACTTCACCAGGAATGGTCTCTTGCAACTCGCGTTAACTCCTGCCACATGTGTTAACAAAATACATTTGTATTTAGCTGTGACACTCCAAGTACCTTTCCCACACCTGAAGAAGAGCTCTGTGTAAATTAAAAGCTTGTCTCTTTCACCAACAGAAGTTGGTCCAGTAAAAGACATTACCTCACCCACCTTGTCTTTCTAATGTCCTAGGGCAAACACAAACACTGCAAAAAATAATCCCCCTTTTACTTATTTGAAATATGTGTTAACGGAGACCCACCAAGAGCAAGAGCCTGGTGCTCAGAGCACCTGCAGCACTTGCCTTGGAGCTCATAATAGACACAGAATTTACCAGTCACCTAGATAGGAGAGGTGTGCACAGCAGAGTGATTCCCTGCAGCAGAGGGGGTGGGTTACACGCTGTCCACTGACATTATTATTACTTATCTGTATTACGGTAATGCTTAGAGATCTCAACCAGGATTGAGACTCCACTATGCTGGCTGCTGTACACATAGTAAGAGACAATCCCTTCCCTGAAGAAGTTAACCAAGATACTAATAACTTAAAAATAATACAGGATTTTTTTAAAACAATCCTTATTTAGAATAAGAGTTTGTCAACATTTTGCCAAAAAATCCCTTTTTTCTAAAATATTTTTGCAGAAAATTCAGTTTTTCAGAATTTTCTGAATTTTTGTTTTTCACTAATTCCCATTGACTGTCAATGGGAATTTGACTCCAAAATGCTTAAACCCTTTTTGAAAATGAAACTTAGTCTCCTAAAACAGTTAGGAGTTGCAATGCTGAGCACAGCAACACCTAAATACCTTTAAAAATCAGGGCCCTAATCTACAGTTTGAAATACAGAACAAAAAATTAATAGTGCATACACACTCAAAGTATGACACACTAGAGATACCCTTTCTCTCAGGCTATTAATCAAGCTCTTTTCAGAAACACTGAATCTACTTTTTTTTAAAGCTGCAAATAAATACATTTGAAACACTAAATTGTAGAAAATGTTTCACTGCATACTTTAAACAACTCAGGACAACATTCACTAAATCTTTGGACAGTCTATAGCCTCCAGACCCAAAAACAAAAGAAAGGATGTGGTTAGCAGTTCCCGCAAAATCAGGGAGTTCCAGTACTAATGTTTCATTGTAAATCACTTACATTGTTGGTCTTGTTGCAAAGTCTTACCTGTTTCATAACGGATGCTATGAAATTTCTCAGTTTTGTCCAAATTTTACATTGAATTATTTGATTCCCATTAACTCAGAATGGAACAGAGATGAACCAAACTCTCTGGAAAGATTTGCAGATATTCTTCTAAACCTAAACCAATTTATTTTGCATAATTCTCTTTATAAGATTATAATTGGACTCTAGAAATGAGATATGTTTCAATAAAATAGGGGAACTTATACTTTTGATCTTTTATTTTGATGACTTTCAGTATTTTTGTATTACTAGTAGCAGCATAAGCTATATTCTTATAAACACAGGACTAATATGTTTCAGTTGTTATCTACTGATTCAGTAACACTTGAATTGATCTCAGATTGTTTCAAGCAACCGTCCCACACCCAAAACACCACATGAACCACAGAACCTAGATCAATAGTTTTTCAAGTGAAATAATTGTTTGCCTTTGTAAGATCATATTACTTCTAGAATGAAGAACTGTTTGATTGACCTCCAGGAAAGCAGCAGATGTGAATAAGCCAATCACCTCAGGCCTTATCATTTAAAGAGAGGCCTTGAAAATTACAGAAAAGTACACCGAGCATGTGCTGGTTAGCTGTGGGAAACAAACAGCTGGAGAAGCTGCAAAGTGCTTTGATAAAACAGAATAACCTCCTAATTTGTGGTCAAAATAGATTCTTCTGATTAGCCACCCATCCACCAATATATTTTACTTTTTAAAAATATTCAATTAATAAAGACAATAATGAAATGGTATTGCAGTGACTGGAGTTATTTTCAGATGACTAGTCTGATTTAGTTTTTTCCCTGATTTTGTGAAATCCCACACAGAAATGTCACTGAAGATCATGAAATTACAGTTTTGAATCTGCCTTAAACATCTTTGTTCACATTATCTTTACTACTATGTAATTTTAACGTTGTTTTGCATTATTTGTATATTTCTATACTCTTACATATTGGATAGGAGGTATAGGTAGATACTCAGCCAATATAAATTGGTGTAGCTCCATAAACTTCAATGGAAGTATGAAGAGTTACACCAACTGAGGATCGGGCCCTATTTATCTAGCATGAGATTCTATGAGGTAGAGCCAAGAGGGAAGTAGAGTTGAGGTAGCTTTAAACCCTCACAATCCTGGCTGTTCTGAGAGATGGACAGGCCCCCTGCGTAATTTAGCCCTAGGGGCCTGTGTAAGTTAAATCTTGCAATCTTGCTCAAGCATTCCCTGGAATCTGCACAGTGCTGTGGCTCCACCCATCCTAACCCCAACCCTGCACCTGGCTTACCCCCTCACTGAGGTTTATGAAGGCATCCTCGTGAGGCAGCCTTATGACTGTTTTCTGCAGTTACTGCACCAGGGGAATCCTTCCCTGCCTAGCACCAGACCATTTAAACGGTATAAAGGGGCCAGAATGCCGAGGTCTTCAAGCATCCAAGAAACAGGATGACCAAAGGTTTTAAAGAGAAAATTAGAACACTGTTCCCAATATTTTCACTTGTGGGGCTCCAGACAAAAGGTACTTATCATGGGGATATGTTGGAGGGGTTGGGCAACTGAGCTTTTAACATTTTATGCTGTTGTGTTTTTTTGATTTGTTGGGCGGGGGGGGTTGTTCGATTTTTCCCCCAAGGAGTTATAAAATAAGCAATGTAAATATATTCATTTGAGCACAAATCCTGACACTATTGCCACCAATAGTAGAACTCCTGTTGCCTTCCTTGTGACCAGTATATGACCATAATTTCCAAAAAGAAAATAACAAGGTAAAATCACCTATGGGAACTCATTTGTGATTTTTTTTTCCCTTTGTAGATTTTAAATATTGTAACTAAATTGTTGCCCTGCGAGTCAAAATATATCAAAACAAATCAGTGGGGCCTGATTTTTCACTTACCTCTGTGCAAAGCGGATGTAGAACAACTCCATTCTGGTTTGGAAGCACACCCACTTTCACACAGTTGTAAATGACTACACAGTAGAGAGTCTCACACACATATTTAAAGATGAAAAAGATTTGTTTAGTTTTCTAGTCCATTTCCCTGCCAGTTAAAGACTTTTCCCCACATTTTTCCCTTTTTAACTTCATCACATCTAGTTATTCTGTATTAATCTCCCTCTCTAATGTCAAATATTGCTTTTTTTATATACCATTCCTTTAATTGTCTGAGAGGGCCATACCATGTTCCTCTCTAACATGCTTACAAGCACTGCAGTTAGATGCACATATTAAAGACATGCCCTTTTTATTGGGGTCAGGTTTATGCAAGATCGTCTTACAAAAGATAACCAGAAGAAGGGGACAGCTTATAGTGTCCTAAGTGTCAGGTGTGGAACACAGAAATTCCCTGGAACCATGAGCTCAAAATCCCAGCAGAATCAACTAAGCTGTTCCACTTATGGAGGTAAATAACTGTGTTTTGTGCGTTTTATTGTGCGGTAGTATTTCAATGAGACCACAGAAACCCTGCCTGCTCTGAGGCCCTAATCCAGCAAAGCACTTGACTACTTGCTGAACTTAAAGCAGGTGAGGAGTCCTGGGGAGCCATTGTATTATTATTATTTATTTTTTGTATTGTGGTAGCACATAGATCAGGTCATGGATCAAGACCCCATTGGGTGAGGTGCTGTAAAAAAACAGAACAGACCTTCTTATAGTTAAGCACATGCATAAGTGCTTTGCTGAATATACATCAGGAATCTCATAATACTTTTAGGACGAGTTACAAACCAGATAGATTTGTCCCAGTATTAGCCAACTCTCTCTTCTTCCAACTGTTACACGGGATGCTGTATTGGCATCTGGCTTCTGTACACATATTGTTTAGGCACTGCAAGTACTGTATTTGGGTATTTCAGGGGTAGACTTGGGTACCAAGTAACAAAACATCCACTTATAAATTACACCTGTAAACCAATGCTTCTTTTAAAAAACTGGGGAAGTAGTGCATAGCCAGCACATTTCCTGTGAAGGAACAGGCCTAAATTTCTGTAGTTTTGTCAGAAGATCTGCCCTCCCTTGTATGCCTGTTTTGTTTACTACACTGTAAATAACTAAAATGATCACATGGCATCTCCGTAGGTTTTTGTAAGGAAGCCTTAGTTAGTTCTTCATGGGTATTAGACCTGACCTCAGGCTTTTGGTCTTTTATGTGTGCAATTAACTGCAAAAACCTTGTCATAAACATTTTAAAAGGTCAAAGCGATTGCAACAGTTTTGCTAAAGAGCTAAATGGTCACATAAAACATTGAATTGTTAATTCCCAGGCGACAAAAAGCTGCATACATCTGATCAATAAGAAGACATGCAGAAAGAATTCTGGGATAAAGGGCGGGTCAACCTTGAAGTGTTGTTAACTTGCTGATATTATTTTGTTCTGGCACATCACATGTTGTAGCAGGTAACAGAGCTGATAAGAGCAAATTAACATTCATAGTCTTATAGTAGTGAGACTGGACACCTACAATAATTGAAACAAACATTTTAAATGATTTAGAGATATTAATAACAGCAAAAACAGTGAGTTTGAAACCGAAAGGTAAGAACAATATCTTACTGTTATTCCTGTTTGTATTAGCCATTCGCTGGAGATCTCTCTCTCTCTCTCTCTCTCATTTTGTTGTAGTTCCTATGTTCTTTCTTAAAAAGCAGCTGTTGAAAAAAATGCTTCTTCAGTCAGTTACAAGTATTTCAACTTTTAATTGCAAAATGTGTCTACTTTACACACACATATTCAATTATTCACATACATGGGAACAGATCATCAGCTGGTGTGAATTGTCATAGCTGTTATTATAGAGCTGTGACAACTTACACCAACTGAGGACCTGCCCCAGGAAGTAAATTTATATTTGTGGAAGGCGAACTATGTACATTTGCTAAACTTTAAAAAACTATTACAGCTTCATTACCATTTATGCTTAGAATAAGAGGATCTCTGAACATTTTTTTCAATCAAGTCTTGATTTAAGTAAATAATACTGAGAACACTGTTTTCAGCCTTTTAGACTAATGAAAAGAGTATTTTATAAGTAGACCTGCTCTGTAAATTATTTCTCCTTTTTTATTAAGGAAATCGTATTGTAATCTTATTCACTGGCCACTATAAATCAATGACGTACAAGAGAAAATAAATTGGGTCAGCTTCAGCACACCAGAGTTGAAACAGGGACTCATATCCTTAACAGATCTTATTTAAATTTTTTTAATTCTAACTATCAAATGTAATACTGGACAGACTACATCCAAATGTTATAGACTTGCAAACTGGTCAGTGGAGACTTTTGTATGTAAAAATCCACTTATCCAATTCAAGACTTTTAAAACAATGAGACAGTTGAAATTTCTTTTCAAATTGTTGGAAATTCCACTTCCAACCAATTCATGAAGTTCCAGGGAGATAGTTGGTAAATGCCCACGTTACATGATTGAATGACTGGGTTCAGAAATCAGCCATTAGTTACTGATAAGTCCTAATGGGCTCTTCTTTTCAATTTCTTGAAAAAAAATATTAAATTGACCAGGTGGAAAGAGACCACCAGCAGAACTTTGGTCAGACAACAGCTTCTTTTGAAGATACCTCCAGAAAAGACTGGAAGGCAGTAAGATAAAGAGAATGAAAATTATCTTATTATTTAATTGAGAAGGCATCTGAGAAATAAATGGACTTTTCCTAAAGTGGAACACAGAATTTAAGAAAAAAATTAAAAGCCAGTCAGAAATCAATAAATACTGACATCCAATTAATAATATCTCCCAATATATATAGGGAGTACAGAAGTCTAAGGAACTCAAGCTGTTCCAAGTCATTGTGTAATCATACATTAATGAAATCAGTGGCATAAAATATAGACAATGATGTGTATATTGATTGCTATAGACACTTGAAATCAAATGAACATTTGAAAGGTCAGTGATCTTACTTTCACCAAATCGAATGCTAGTCATTTGCTGAAAGTCATACCTCAGTGTAAAGTACTCCAGTGATATGTAAATTTAATCATGCCATATCTCTATCAATAACTTTATGTCATCTGGTATGAAAAATGTAGAGAAATTGCATAATCCCATAAAACATGCTGAAATAAATGACGTTTTAAAAGTAACATGGAAAGATACCGCATAGCACAAGTCTATTATGCAGGCTACATAAAATGTCACAAAACTGCATTTTACTCTGGCAGCAAATTTTTAAAGGTTCTGTAGCCACTCACTAAATGTGTTTACAAATTAAGATATGTTCTTTATTTCCAGGATACCCTGGAAGCATGTATTAAGATTTATGCAGACTGCAATCTAAAGGATTGTTCCATGTTTTTGTTCTTTCAAAAAACTAAAAATTTGATTTAAAAAGTCATCTTTGTAATAGACTTTTTAAATATTACAAATATAAAGATAACTTAGATTATCTTCCCTAGAGAAAAGGATATTTTTACTGTGTCTTTCAAAAATATTACACATAGTACACAGTATAAGATGTCCATTTCACCTCATTGAATCAACAGGAACTTTGCCTTTCACTGAGCAGCTCGCCCCATCCCGCAACTGAGTTCACTGGGACTAGATAAGCCTCAGCACATCAGAGGTGTTCTGACCACACAGGATTGGGCCCTTTGGAACCAGCAAACAAGAACCTGAAAACATGTTCTATTTTAAAATCATGCTTCCCTGCACTTGGTTGGGTGTTTGACATAAGACAGTGTTAAATCAGAAATATCAACTGAGGTTCAGCATATAACATAGGTTTTCCATGTTTTAATGCCATTCTTATATATGTGCAACAGTTTTAAATTATTATTTTAATTTTAATTTAAAAATCTGTTTACTCCAAATCTCTCAAGGTAGGCAGAGGCCTTTGTAGGTTGCTTTCTCATGTGTGTCTCTTATTGAATGCTGAACACTTCTCCTTATCTTCATGAAAAGGAATTGTTGTTTTATTAAACTAAAAATAAGTAAATGAGGAACATATTTATTTTCATCAAATACATAGATAGCCAGGTCTGACAGTCCTACCATCTTAAGTTTTTCAGTGTATTTACACTGAAGTTTCTAAAAACTAAATATCAGCTACAAATATATTATAGTAGCTTAACTAGAAAATTTCTCCACATTCAGATAAGTGGGTTTTTTTTTTCCTGATATAAATGCTATGCATGCTGCAGAAAAGTGTAATTAATTCCTACCTAACCACTTTTATTAATCATATAAAAAGAATCTGATTTTGACCTCATAATTGTGGCCTTATTAAGAGCTGGAGAGACAACTGCTGTGAAAGTGAACATCTACATATTAGTTAAGCAACTCCCAGTCTTTCTTGTTCCATTACAAGGCTCCTGTAAGTCTCCTGGGGCCCCACTGGCAGCAGTTACAAACAACCCAACCCATCAGGAATGTGCAAGGAACGGGTGCTCTGTGGCTGTATTCATTCAGAGAAATGAGAATAAGCAGCTACTGCTGTTGCACATCATCTCTAAAATAGCCCCTACCTGAAGATGTTTAATTTCTCTCTTACAGATATGTTTTTAAAAGGTGGATGCTATTAGATGTCATAGCATGCAAACAGTTAATCTACTAGTTAAGTCTCTTTGTCTTTCCATGAGAATTTTGGTATAAAGCATCTAAGCCATACTTTTATAATTGAGTATGAAAAATGGTGTAGAATATATTGCATTCAATCAGAGATGTTTGTGGCACAAGGAAATACATAAAAGCAAGCCACTGAATAGTGTAATAATCCTCTTAATCAATGTGGCAGCACATTATAATGGGAAGGGGGTAAGCATTCAGTCCAGTGCTAAAACTAAACTAGTACAGTATTTAATTACTGGGAAATTAGGGTTTGTCTATTACAAACCTTCGTAGAAAAATCCCAATTACTGGAAATAAAGCAACAACATATATACAATATTATAAAAATCCCTTACCCTCCTCTTCTCACCTAGTCTGTGTCCCTCTGCCCCTTCCCTTCAGTGGTCAGTCTCCATTCACTTTTCTTTCCATTTAGCCTATCCCCTCCTAACTAAACCACGGCTTCACCCTCATCCCCAAGAAAGAAAAATCTTGGAACTAACATGACGTTTGCCACCATCGCATGGTTTACTCTGCTTGTGTATGACATGCCTTCCCCCACCCTATGTCTCTCTTGTCTGTTTAGATTATAAACTGTTTGGGGTGGGGATTTGTCTTCTGCTGTGTATTTGTAAAGCCCCTAGCACAGTGAGGCCCTTTCTCAGTTGGTCCTTAAGCACTACCATAATAAACATGATTATTATGAATAGTAATAATAAGGAAGTTTTAAAAATACTGTTTGAAACACTATGATGGCATCCTCCTAACATCACCTAGAATGAGACAGGTAATGACATATTGCTACTCATTGTAGTTCAAGCCTTGTAGGTCCATGGACATACTGTGAAAATAATTATTTTGTTAGTAATGAACTGGGTTTACACAAATTTGGGACTTTTCAAATGACAATGGCTAGGTTGCACTAGTGCTTCTGAAAGGTAATATTTTCAGTGAATTTGCCATCAAGAAGAGACAAGGAGAAGAAGTATTACATTTAGATCCCTAGGTCCTGATTCTGATCTCACAAACACAAGTGTAAATCAGAACGAACGCCTCTCTAGTAAATGATGCTGCACAAGTTTAAAACTGGTGTGAGATCAGAATCAGAGAAATAGTGTGTGTTTTCCAGAGCAGAATATATGCTGTATTTTAAGATGGAGCTTGATAAATTTGTGAATGGGGATATAAAGTGAGGCTGCCTGCAATAGCAGAGGACTGAACTCAATGACCCAGGATGTCCCTTCCAGTCCTTATGTATTGCACATAGCCAATCACATCACATTACTGGAATTTCAGACTGAAAATACAAAACCGTTGTAACTGAAGAGAATGTAAAATTATAAAATGTAAAATTTTATCACTATTTCACCTCCCAGTTACACAGGCACAAATCAGAAGCAACTCAACAGAAATCAGTGGAATTAAACCAATGCTAAACTGGGGGCAGGTCTACACTACTGCTTAAGTTGATTTAACATAGATTGCTTAGGGGTGTGAAACCTCTTCCCCGCAAGCAACTCAAGTTTTATATGTCTCCCACCGACATAGCTTATGCTTCTTGCCGAGGTGGAGTAATTATGTCAATGGGAGAGCGCTTTCCTGTTGGCATAGCACGTCTTCAGCAGATGCGCGACAGCACCAATGTAGCGCTGTAGTGTAGACTTGCCCTGGGATAATTGAGAAAAGAATTAGGCCCATTCATATCAGAAAAGATATTTAGACACCTATTTTCAAAACCCAGGAGTGTAGACAAAAACATGTGCAATGATGCACCTACTTTCCATGCCCAATTATTGTGATTGCATATATAAATTGGGAATGGCACATGCAAATGACCCGTTACACATAAGGGCCAGATTCTGAGCTGTGATACATCCCATTTGTGGAGACAGTAAGCAGCCAGATCTCCCTAACTGGAATTCTTGTAGTATAAGAGAGTCTTCAGCTGGCATAGAGCCGAGATATCTGGATTTTATACCCTCCACCCCCTGTATATTTCTCTAAAATACAGCAGAGCTGGTACAGACCCAACTCCAAAATCAAGGCACTCAACCCTCCCCCACACACACACCCCGCTCTGGAAATCTGGCCTTGAATTAGCAATTTGTGCATGCAACATGTATAAACTCTCATTTACACATGCAACCATGTTGATTTCATATGCGAAGCAAATGGACATTATTACATGTGGTCCTAAGCACTAGGAAATCAGGAACTTAATATTTTGCTTCATTTACATAACTGCTTTAATGTGAAAATCTAATAACATTTAGGGCTGTGAAAAATTTCTGTAACTAAAACCCTAGCTCCCCTGGCTTGACGTACCATTACAACCCTGTTTGACCAAAATGGACTGCAAACCGTTCAGTAAGCCAAATTTGGGCAAAACCTGTGCCAATTTAAGATGGTGGGTGGAAAAAAACTAATGAGATATAAAAATGTCTGTTTGGCAATGATTTTACAAGAGACCTGGGTGCCATTTCATCTCAGTTATTATTAAATCTTAATTTATTAAGATTATTAAACTCTTGTTAAATTTTAATCTGTAGGACATTCAGAATAAATTGCAAGTACGTTTCTTTGAAAAAGGGCCGAAATGCATATATTATTATGTACCATTTGCAAAACTGTGGATGCAAAACAGATTATATTATTGTAATTTAGCATCTCAAAATGAACTCTTTAGTTTTAGTTTCTGATTTTGAGTTACAAAGAAGTTGAAAAGTGTGGATTTTTTTTTTAATTCCCTAATTAGGGATCCACAGAATACAGTATCTCTGCCCAATGCCTTCACAGTATGTTGAGAGTCATCAGATTGCTCTGGCAACATTTAATAGTGAATCTCTAACTTCAAATTTAAGTGTAGTAAAGAAACTTTCATTCAGTAACCCACTTAGTAGACTGAAGTTAAGGCATACATAGAAAAAACACACTAAAGCTTTGACAGATGGTACTCAGCGTTTGACTCCTGCTGAGCTCAGCAGGACCTATGGTTTAGAAGGTTAGGACTGTCAAAAAGACTCTGCTTATCAAGTGAATAACGAAGTATAGACTGCCAGTCTGTTTCCTATAGAAAACTTAGATTTTGCATGTCATTCTTAGCTATCGTTCTGATGCTTCAAAAACTTCTAAGAATCAGGTTTTCACATCCAGCAGACATATGCTAACCATTTAAGAAACAAGCTGTGAACAGCAGTCACAGGAACAGAAGGAAATAACGGTAGGCCTGACTCTAGGAAGTTTTGCTCTCATGCTAGTGTTGGTGGCAAGATTTGGGGATTTCAGAAAGGATGCAAATCCAAAGGGAAGAACTCTATTCTTTGCAATAACTAGAATTTAAGTCCTTTGTCTACATTAATTTACTGTTGGTTACAATATCTGGGTTTGGGGATTTCTTTGGCAAAATAAGCAGTAAGAGGGTGTGAGGAAGGTTTGATCATAAAGCAGCATTTACCATTTTTGTTTGCTTTTTAAGTAACTTTTGTATTAATATTACTTAGCATTTCTCCAAGTATAAGTACCTCCAGACACTAAAATTGTCACACTGAATAACCTGATGACAAGCAATACTGAGATCAAGAGCAATGCAAATTTTTTACAGCTCATGCCCAGGTTTACTGGTAAGTCTGAACCTCTAACTTTGTCTGTTTCTTGCTGGTAAATATAATATTACTGTACTGGTATACTAAGCTAGAGTGGGTCATTGATAGCATTGTAAATGTACATGGTACTTTATTGTAGAAAAACAGGTCAAACAATTTATTAACCTGATACATGGTTTTGATCATAGGGTAGGATGGAATTGAATTGCTACCAGCTGCTCTTCAACAGTTAGGGTTAATGATATAGTGTTATATAGTTATTATAAAATTGTATTAGTGTCATTAACACTCAAGCCTGTGCCTTTGACTTGTTTACAGATTATAATTAATTCAGTATGGATTCATTACTAGGCCTTTGTCTCAGTGTTATATTATGAAAGACAATATAATTTATACCAAATATTTTTTAAAAAAATCTAGTCCCAATTTACTATGAAGCAATGTCACAGACATATGTTAGTTTGATTATATAATCATGGCTAATTCAGTTACTCTACTGCCTGACCATTAGACAGCAGGAAAAACAAAACAGTCAAAAATTCTCTGACTGATGTTAATACTTTCCATAGGAATCATCATGGCTTATTAGGTGCCTATGATTCAGAGAATGACAATTACTGTGAATACTTGGATGGTTTTGCACCAAAATGATATTTCTGATTAATGTAGCATATCGTACCTTTGTCATTATGTTCTGGTGTTTTAGAGCATTTGATTCTGTTTGGCTTATTAAGCACACATTTAAAATATAAAAACTACAAACTCCTCCCAAATGCAAAAATGTTTTCTATTTTTAATTTTAAAGGTGAAAATTATGGTTCAAAATGTTGCTAATTTTATTTAAAAGAAAGAACGTCTCAGAATTTGAGATGACTCTAGCTTTTCATCCTGTTGCTTTCCATCCTACTCTACCCAATTGCAGTTTGGTTTCTTTTTCTTTATTTCAAACACCTGCCTAATTCATTATTTAGAGTGGATAAGGGGAAAATGTGCCTGTCCAAATATTGTTCACAGCTTTGAAGAAACTTTAGAAACGTATGTCTGATGAGTCTGTGAAATATAGTTGTTTTTTCCCCCGAATGAGAAACAGCCCATGGGGGCTGTGTGATTTGTCCCTGCAGCTGGGAGTCCCATCCCATTATTCAGCAGGTACCTTAAGACCAACACAGATCTCAGGGAAAACCACAATAGGCAGGTGTACAGATGCTTTTTGCTCTGATCCGTCAACCAACCCTCAACTGGCACAGCTCCCGACAGGAAACATGCCAGATTGCTCTGTGCTCCACATGGATTGGGCAAGGGGACAAGAGTAGAGAGAGAAACCCAGAGACACCTAGTCAGCCCTCACACCCATCCAAATCTAGAGCTACTGTTGGGGGAAGTGGACATGTCAGAATGGAACATGGGGGCCTAATTCTTTTATTTGGCAACAGGCCATGAACGTGAAAGAAGTTACCATAGTGTGCAAGATCTTTGCGCATATGCAAGTGTGCACTTATGAGTAGTACCTCAGCAATCCCTTTAACCTGGTGGGTAATTATAGGGATCAGTGATGACTGATTCTCATCTTAACTCAGCCCTGAGCTTTCCACGATGAAGCATGAGCATTCATAAATAGGGACCTAAATACAGCATATTATCTGTGGTAATTTTGTGATGTGGAATACTATTGAACAGGCACTAACAACTCAAACAAGCAAGGTCACTTTACACAAATAAATACATTAAACTTGTCAGGAAAGAACTTGGACATAGTAAGCATCGTATCACCACTATTATAATTTAGTTGCTAGCCCTTATTTTATTTGGTAGTGCAAGTATATGCGAACGCCTGGGCTTTTCTGAACACATCCCACACATGTTGAAAATCAGTGTTTTAACACTTGGTCAAAAACCAGCTGTCTGCCTTAGAAAATACATGGTCTTCAGAGTTGAATTCAATGAAATGATTTACAATTTTCAGAGATGCATGAATGTGCTCCATTCATTTTCTTCTGATTACATGATTCAGTCAACTGTGGCTTTAACCATCCTTCATTATCATACATTTACTTAAAAATCTTTGAAACTGACTGGACCCAGATTTGCCAAAGTTCTGCTTGTATTCGATAACTACATATCTAACTTAGATATTTCTAAGACATGTGTCACCATGGAATCTAAGCTCCAAGTTAAGTATGTGGTTTCTGAAAAAGAGAAAACTGGCTGTAGGAGGAGTGTAGGAGCATCCATCAGTTCAGTATAAAACACTGTTTGTCAAAAAAACTCACAAATGAGTTATTAACCATGCCACACCACTATTCTGAGGACTAACTGCTATTCGCCACATGAAGGTTAGTTCTATTAATCTCAGTGGAGTTATTTGTATTAGTTTGGCAAGCAGGATTTGGCCCTTTGTCTATAACACCCTAAATAGGATATGCTCTATGTTATTACTAATTAACGTTTTTGGACTAGATCATAAATCCGTCTCTCAGGAACACTGTGTTGAATTATTGCTTTGATATTAAGAGATGCAATCACATGTATGTGCTTGAGCCAAATATTCTGAAATTATGTCATCACAGGAAAAGATGGTCAGATTCTTGCATTTTTCAGAGATATAACTACAGACCCCATATTCAGTACAAGATTTACTGTACATCTGTAGTTTAATCAGCATTTAAGGTCTAGTATAATCAGAGTAAACATTCTAAAAGCTTTTGCAAGTTCTATGAAGCAGGCAGGAGAGGGAGCTGTCTCTTCATTCCATTATATTTGGAAACAATCTTCCTGAGCACATTAAAATGCAACAAAACTCTTATTCTATGTCAAATGTCATTTTTTTATTCTTTTGTACTTGGATGGTTTTATCACTTAAAACTGGAATTTGTGACATCAACACGTACATGTATACCACAGAATAGCTTTTGGTGAAAGCAACTAAAACACATTTTACAAAAGGCTTTCATTAGTGATATAGGAAACAGTATGCAGATGCAACTCACCCTTACAAAATTCTGGTTGCCCATTACTGATATAAATACAGTAGCATACATATACTTCCAGTTACAAAGTATATATCCATATACATGCACATGTGCACACACACACTTGTTTGCTGAGTGAGTAATTTTTTTCATCAATCATCATAGTAAAGGGTCATTGAAGTAGATTTTTATGACTGCCTTAAAAAGATACAAGAATAAACTAGATAGGCTCGGGTAGTTAAATTTATTTTTAAGATAACCAAATCACTAATTAAAAGAAGACAGTGGGAGCAAGAACCTCAGCTGTAATAATTTTAAAACATTACAAAAGAAAGTAGTTGTAATTAGAGAGAAAAAGTATCACATTTTCATCTATGTTCAGTTGAAATCTTCCCAATAGAATATGATTTTCATTCACATTCTGAAAACAAAATTCTGACTGCAGACATGATTGCATCAACATCTGGAGAGAACGCTAAAAATCAAACTGTGGGGTACATCTGTCTCCTAAATGATATATAATAAGATTTACTTAATCCGGTTGAAAGAAAAAAGATGTTTTTGTCCCTCAATTTGTAGCAACATCTGAAAGTTCATGAGGTTATGACCCCCCTTTAAGAAAGCATCTTCCACCACCTGCAAATACCCTAGGAAAGCAGTTTGAAACAATAAAACACGTGCTAGTTAACCGTTACCAGGGAAACAGTTATGGTTCACCAATAGGAGGTCTACAGCCCCACAGTGGCTTTGTCTAAAGGAGACATGTGCCAGCTGTTACTGAATAATCGCTATTGTAGATCATCATGAAATAACTGACAAGCTAGCCCCTACGTAAGTTTATATTTTCTTCATCACAACAGATAAATACAAGTAAAACAACATAAAATCAGGCATTTTAAAATGTAAACTGAAAGATAAGTAATAATAGTAAAAGTACTAATGTCTTGTTCTTAGATGCAAATACAGATCTGTAATTCTAGTATGTTCTTTTTCCATTTAGGACCCATTAATTTGCCCATGGAACTAGGTAGTTAACCTCAAGTCACTCAGTGGTGAGTTGTCACTTGGTGCCTAGTTCTAAATATGGATTTCATTTGGCTATACTGTTTCTTATACAGAGAGATCAAATAAATAGATTTGAGGTGTTTTCATATGTTTTTGCCTTTTTTTTAAATAAAACTGAGGCTGAACATATTCACTGAATAATTTCAGCCACTAATTTTTGGTCTATAGACTTTTCATGAACAGTTCATTGTGAGTTTCTTAATAATGGAAATTCAAACTTTACCTGTGTTAGATGGTTTTGCTTGGACATATAGGTCAGATGGCATTCTTTCCAGTTCATAATTGTCTAAATTATGAACTAGAACCCTTAGACACAGGTTGCCAATGTGAGCTGAAAATTCACTTTCTATAAATATTCTCAAATACTTCCTTACAGTTCACCATTTCCATGAACATTGCTGTCAGTAATATCTTTCACAATGTTTGTGTGTGGAAACTGAGCACAGACGGGGCACAGACCCAGGCAAAACAAATGCAATTTTGTTCAGTTGAGCTAACTATGCATAAAAATAATATTGAGGCATTCACCCAGCCCTACTCTATCTCAAATTCTCAGTTCCCTTTTTATCTGATATAAGTGTTGTCTTGTGATTACTGTTTGGAATCAGCATACATTTCAAAAACTATAAAATCCATGTGTAATCTTCTCTATGTTGTTACCATTGGCTATTATTTTTCACACACCCACACTATACAAGATGAGCTACAGACTCTGCCTCAAAGAATACACAATCTAAACTCAACAAAACAAAAAAGTGAGGGTCATAAAACAGACAAGAACAGGACAGGAAGGACAAATGTAACAATAATAAGGATAATACTGTGATTCAATAAGGGCCTGATCCAAATCTCCTTGAAGTAGATGGAAAGATTCCCATTGAATTCAGTAGGCTTTGGTTTAAGACTTAAGACATGAGCACATCTTGATGCTTGCTTTTTTCTTTCACCTCTTCCCTTTACTTCTGAAAGGCTTTACAGCAGAAATTAAGTTTAGGAAGGATGCGATTATGGCACATTGGTGGCTTGATAAGCATGTCTGGAAAGGAATGTGTGGGGGAGGGGTGGGAGAAGGAAAGGGGAAAGTCAAAGATGATTTCCACGTGATTGACCTAGGTGACAGGGAGGAAGATGTTGTCAACCATAGTAGAGAACAGAAGAAGCACAGAGGGCTGGGAGGACAGATAATGATCTCAGTTTTAGCCATGTTGAAGTTGACATGAGATGAGACATCCAACATGAAATGTCTGAGAGACAGTGAGATTAAGCCACATAGATCAGAAATGCAGAAGTATATCTGATATAAACAAACACTCTTTTTTTATTCAATATGGAAGTTGTCTTTCCTGTAGGATTCTAGAGAGTTACATTTGTTTTTGTGGCAACAGAACCTACTTCAAGATCCTGTTAAAAATCCAGTTTTGAAAACCAGAGAAATCATGAGGTGATCTATTAGAATGGAAGCATTTCTGTTGCATCTTCAGCCTGGATACAAGTCATAGACTGGGAAATCTCTGCAGGCAAATGTGATGTACTAATAGCAATCTCACAATTACCTGTAGAGTTTCTGCAATCTGGCATCTTCATGCACAGTAACTATAAGCATTCAGTTCTTCATTTACTGCACCTCTGGTGAGTTGACCTGAACTCAAGCCAAATTGCCAAAATGGTAGCATACAGTTAACTGAGCAAACTTTTTGATAATACATTTTATTTTATGAGTCACAGATAGCCAATAGCTCTTCCATCAACTCCTGTACTCCACCTGAATGAGATGCACAAGGGGAGTTGACGGGAGAGCATCTCTAGTTGACATTGTGTAGCGTGTCCCCTGCAGTAAGTAGATCTAAATACGTTGACTTCAGCTACATTATTCACATAGCTGAAGTTGCATAACTTAGATTAATCTCTTCCCCCTGCCCCCCGCCATAGTGTAGACAAGGCCTAAGATACATGTGGAAACACAGGGACTTTTATTGTGTCAGATAGAAAAAGTTATGTGGATATAATCAATGAAGATTGAAAATGTATTTTTATAGTTGTATAACAATGGGCAAAATTACTACAAGTTATATTTGAACTATGAGAACCTCATTAAGAAGCCACACCTATTGCTGGGTGACTCATTTCTAATTACTTCATGCATCCCCTGGATGAGTTCATCTTTTTAAATATGATGATGATTCCAAGAGAAGATGTTTGGATTATGAGTCTTTTAAAATTCATCTAGAGGAAAGTGAGAGGGATAGTAATTTGCTTTGATAAAGAATGTTCTTTCCGAGGGCAGATTAGAAGATGAACTCACTGTTTATGAATGGAAAAATAACTTTGTTTACTCCTGACCTACATGACTATATATAGCTGTAGCTCATTTCCTTTACATGGTAGTCAGTAAATTCATGGTTGGTATCAAGTGTTTGTTATTTTAGAAGACTGAGGGAAGTGAGGACTTTTAAGAAGTAATGAGCAGCATTTTTGCTGGAATTTACTGGTACTTACCTCGCACACAGCTTTGAATACATCTTCAGGAAAGCCTGAAGTTTGCATTACTGGCATACAAGGAATCCTGCAGGAGCGGCAGGAAACTATTTCCAGAAATTAAATTGTGCTGTTAGCAGTTTGTGGGGAATTTACATTTCAACATGCAGGTGAAATACCTCAATGTTTTTTTTTAATTGAGTTTATTTTCAAATTTATTGTAGATTAAAACAGATATTTGTTTTTATTTACTATCTTGAGGCCCAGGTTTAATGGCTATTGGGCCAGATTCACATGTTGTGGCAGAACCCAACAGCTGGGGATGCAATAGCACAAGCTACCTGCAATTCTCACTCAACTGACTGGGCGCAGCTAGAACTGGCTAGTACAGCTCCTGAAGCAGATGGGGCAAGCTCGAGATGTGACCAAGCTGGTCTGGGTATGCAAAGATTCAGTTCCTGTCTTGGGCAGCCTCTGATGAAGGGGCTCCCTGGTTAGAATGTAAAGGTGTTTTCTCCTGACTGAAGCTCTGGGAGAGGGTAGCAGCAGTAGCAATGCAGCAAAAGTTGGAGTGGGGGGATACAGGGCACATCCTTGTACTCAGAGATCGGGCCCATCATGTCTGTGCCAGTGTGATGGGATATACAAACCCCACACTGAACAACAAGAGGTTAAGGGATCATTTTGGGCTCAGTCAGCCCCGCCTCGCCACATCTGCAGCAAATGCTCCATCTTCTGGAGGAACTAAAAGCCAGGGAATTAGCTCATTTGAGTGGCAGAGTTGGAGGTGAGCAGACCTGCAGTCCACAGCTCCAGCAGAGGAGAGTGAAACCAAACCAAACCGCTCTGACACTGCTGCCAAAGGAGAACCCATCCCAGAGACAACCAGATAGGGAAGTGTCCTTGGACATTGGTAACTCCCTCAGACTTCTTTTGGTTTGGGTTTCCCCACCAGGTAAAGGCCTTGGACTGAACTGACCCCAGGGGGGAGATGAGAGGAAGAGGCCCAGAGAGAACAGCCTTAAGCAGCCTTGGCTGACAAATTACTGGTAGCCCAAAGGGTCAGAGCTTGGTGTAGTGGGAGGGCCTGGGCTCCAATCCCCACAACTCCCTTGGCAGTCTGAGGTTGTAACCATGACCACGCTTCCCAACCAGACCCAGAGTGAGACCATTACAGCCCATTATGTTCTTATAGGGGCTTTTCTAAAAAGTGACAAAAAGTGCAAAGCAATAAAGCCTGTGTTATTACTTTGTGTGGTTTCTAAAAAAGATCTCCCACCTCCCATATTTTAAATTCATCTTTAATTATTCAGTCATCCATACCTGGAGATATATCAATGTGGTGCCATACATTTCTGAAAATGTTTTTGATTAATATCTTTCAGCCTATCTTCCCATCTAGCTTCATAAAGAAATGAATCAAACAAATCAAATCCTAAAGAAGAAATCAAAGTTTCATTCCCACTAAGAATTGATTGCAAAGCAATGCTAGAATCATTCTGGGTCAGTCTAGGATTTGACTGACTTTTTTTAAAAAATGAATTCCTTGTTACTTGTTAAGACAAGCCTTTGGATTAGCTCATATATTTGAACTTTCTGAAGTATGATTCTGAGTTTTTCTTTTACATGTTATTGTATTTCCAGGATTCACTAGACTGTTCCATTTTTATTATTTCAGAAAAGTTGTGTCATATTGGCTAAAATATTGTTTTAACAAAAATAGGTTTTTCTGAAGGTGTCATGATTTTGTCATAAAAAAACTGGAATAAGTAGCCCAGCGATAAGCTCCTTTTAAACTGTATGGGTAAAATTCTGGCCCCACTGAAGTGAATGCAAGTTTTTCCATTGTCTTCAAAGGGGCCAGAATTTCACCCTATACCTTTCACATCCTCAGACTAATCATTTGCTCTCATCATCTCTTCCCTCTTTTACTCACCCGTATTTGCAAATAAAGCATAAGAATCTATCACTAAACATCACCTGGGTGTATAACACACAAGTGTGTGCTGCTGGCTTGTCCCCAGCCCATGAAGGACCCACTGCCACAACCAGTCGTGTGCCAGGCAGTTTGATTTTCTTAACACAAGCAAAAAACCACAAAAAACAGTTCAGCCCACCCTGGGCTGCAGCCCTCTGGGGATTTCCCGTCTTTCTCTCAGTCCCTCCTGTTTTGGGGATGGTTGCAGCATTCTTCCTTGCTCTGTTAGCTCACCTCCTCCTCCCAGGTCTTTCTTCCCCTAACAGATTCCCACTACGGCTGCCGCCACCACCTTCCCTCAGGGGACTGTGACAACTTCTCCTAAGGAACTCCCTGCTGCTCTTTCCTTATTGACAGCTTCCTTACTGATGGGGAACACCTGTCTACTCCTCAGCTGCACTTATTTAATGAAGAGGGCTGACTGGCATGAGGCCTCCGCCCTTAAAGGACTAGACCAGCCAGTTACATCAAGCATATGGAACAGGAAAATATTCATATCAAGAAACTGTGAAAAGTTGAAAATTAAAGAATCCAAATTAATATGACCCTCTTTCTCCAAATAATAGTAATAATAATCTGCTTCAACACAGAGCTTCCAATGCTAGTGGCACCACTGATAAGAACAAATTAAATTTTTACACAATTCTTTTGTTTCACTTGCTCTGACAGAGCACTGTAGCAACTGCTACCTGTTGATACAGATCATTTTTCCTTCACAGCTGCCCATGTTTCAAATAGTGATCTAAGGGCATCCATTATTTAATTCATTTTTTAAATGTCAGGTTCTTCTCTTATTTTTAGCACCATGTAGGGAGTGCGAGAGATTAAGCCAGATAAAAAAAAATCTCATTGTACTGGTAGCATTAGTCTTAATCTAAAACTTTTTACAGATGACCTAAGTGCTGTCTTTTGAAGGCAGAAGTATTCTACAGGTGATGCAAAGGGATCAAAATTTCTCCTAGGAGCCACTGGAGAGCATGTGCCAGAGTGGTTGCTCTGCCAGCCAGCTCTCCCACAAGATTAAGTCTGGCCTGAGAGATTGTGGAGGTGGTTAAGGGGGCCCCAAATTTTAGCTGAGCCTGGTTCCACATAGTATTAATCCAACTCTGAGTGTAAATAAAGGGTCATACTATAAAGGAACTTTTCATAAGCCATTTTCACTAGAGTTACAATACACACAGAAATCAAAGCTTTATCTCTCAACTAGAAATTCTAAACCCACTTTCACTCACCCTTATGCTCACAATGTAATCTTATTACACTCAAAAAAACATTAAGGTTGCAAAGTTAAGCACTGAAATATTAGTCAATATGAGAATTAAGGTTGTGCATGGGCAACCTTAATTCAGCCGCCTTGTGCATATGCATTATGGTACAATCTTTAACTGAATGGTCACATACTTTACAGAAGATTAACATTCTTTTAAGGCAGGATTTAAGAGGTGGCTCAATTCAGTTTATATACCTCTAAAACTTAAAACAGCATCTTGCTCAAACATCACCTAGAAGGGGCTTAGATTAGGGAACAGAGAAGATAACCAAGTTTAACTTTAGGAAGGCTTCTAACCTAGTGGTTCTCAAACTTTTGTACTGGTGACCCCTTTCACATAGCAAGCCTCTGAGTGCAACCCCCCTGATAAATATATAAAAAAGTGTTTTTATTTTAACACCATTATAAATGCTCAAGGCAAAGTGGGGTTTGGGGTGGAGGCTGACACTTTGTGACCCCTGGGGTAATAACCTCACAACCCCTGAGGGGTCCCAACCCTGAGTTCGAGAACCCCTGTTCTAACCTAGTTATACACCTGCAATGTTCACCACTTTTATTTATGGAGACTGTGACTCAACATCCTTCTTGCACCATCTCATAGCCTTTGCCTAATAATCCTCTTATTTATAAATGGCCCTTTCTAAGCTTCCTGTTTCTCCTTTTGACCCCATCTTTGTAACAGAAGTCCTGTAAACACACACTTGATGGACAGTTTGAATCAAAATACCGGTAGTAATTAAAAGTCCATGTTCAGTGTGTCACCATCTGTGACTGTATTTTAAAGAGTACATCGAAACCATGTTTGTATGATACATATACACACAAATGAATGCTGGCAGGCCAGCTACACTCCATTGGTGGTCAAGTGATGAAAGCAAGATGACTGGTATTCAGGACACCTGGTTTTAACCCTTGTTTCACACTGGAAAAACATGTTCATATGATACAAAAGCTACACCTGGGACTCTCAAATCTTAGTCTACTACATTAATCACTAGCCTGGGGAATATATTTAGGACTCTCTGTACAAGTCTACACCCCTGAGCAACACAATTATATTGACCTAACCCCCAGCATTGACAGCACTATGCCAATGGCAGAGCTTCTCCCCCTAACATAGTTACTGCCTCTCAGACCAATTAATCCTTCACTGAAGCACTATAGCAGCGCAGCTGAACCATTACAGCTTTTTAAGTGTAGACCTGCCCTAAGTGCTGATGACCTAGAACTGGCCTACCCACCAAGTCTGCCTCTGCTTTGTTCTAGAGGACTTGATTTTCTGAGCTCCTGTCCTGCCAGCATGCTTCAAGTCTGTTCTATATTAGTTACAGCACACAAAACTGTGTGCAATATGCCTACCAGTTTTATTAGGCAAGGTAAGGAAAGCAGTTTAACCCTGCCAGAACATCTAATCCAAGGAGGTGTTCTGTTGTTGCCACTCACTGAAAGAGAGCTCACAAGCAGAGTTCCCTCTTGTGACAGGTTGGATCACAGAAACCCCCTGGGAGCTTCTACCTGATGTGCCAAGACTACTTCTGCTCCTGCTTTCCTGCCTAGTCAGCTTAGGACTTCAGCGCCCTGCCTGGTTTGAGCAAGACCCACTAGCCTGCTGCAAACCCAGACCCAGGTCTGAACCATGTCCCTTAACAGCTGTAGGTTTAGCTAAAAGCAACTTACAGAAGTGTTCCTGTCCTTGATACTCAGATGCCCAACTCCCAATGGGGTCCAAAGCCTGCATAAATCCATTTTACACTGTATAAAGCTTATACAGGGTAAACTCAGACATTGTTCACCCTCTGTAACACTGATAGAGAGATATGCACAGCTGTTCCTCCCCCCCAGTATTAATACATACTCTGAGTTAAGTAAAAAGTGATTTCATTAAGTATAGAAAGTAGGATTTAAGTGGTTCCAAGTAGTAACAGACAGAACAAAGTGAATTACCAAGCAAAATAAAATAAAACCCATAAATATATGTTTAATAAAACTGAATACAGACAAAAATTTACCAATCCCAATAAACTTCCTTTTACACACTAATCTCCTTCTAGTCCAGGTCCAGCAATCACTCACACCTCCTGCAGTTACTGTCTTTTGTTCCAGTTTCTTTCAGGTATCCTTAGGGGTGGAGAGGTGATCTCCTTAGCCAGCTGAAGACAAAATGGAGGGGGTCTCCTATGGGCTTAAATAGACTTTCTCTTGTGGGTGGAGACCCCCTCCTCTCTCCTATGCAAAGTCCAGCTCCAAGATGGAGTTCTGGAGTCACCTAGGCAAGTCACATGTCCATGCATGACTCACAGTTTTTACAGGTAGAAGCCATTGCCCACATGGTATCTTGAATATCTTGAAAGTCACCAGGAAGACTTCTTATGTGGATTGGAGCATTCCAAGGTGCATTGTTCCTTAAGTGCTTCTTGATTAGGCACATACCTTTGCGAATTCCTTTCTCCAGAAACTGACCAAATGCTCTACTACATCCGATGAAGTGAGCTGTAGCTCACAAAAGCTCATGCTCAAATAAATTGGTTAGTCTCTAAGGTGCCACAAGTACTCCTTTTCTTTTTACAAATACAGACTAACACAGCTGCTACTCTGAAACCTGCTCTACTAAGGTTATTTAGAAATCAAGCTAGTACATGGCCAATATTCATAACTTCAAATACAAAAATGATACATGCATACAAATAGGATTAATAGATTCAGTAGGTCATAACCTTTACATAGATATGTTACATGGCATATGTAGCATAGAACATATTCCAGTGATGTCATATATATTCATAAGCATGTTTCCATAAAGCCTTATGGGGGCACAGTCACACTCCTAAGCTGCGTGGCTGCACAACATCCATCAAGCGCCACACACTTAATTGTTGCAGCCGCGCACATCCTCAGCGAGGGTGACTTGCAGTGGCACTGGAACACTTTTAACAGTGAGGGTGCTGAAAGCCAGCATCCGTACCCTCCCCCCACAGAGCTGGGGCTGGGAGCAGGGATGTGGCTCCAGGAGGGGGGACCCAGGCAGGGGTAAGCTGCCCGAGGCTGGGGCCACAGCTGAGGGTGGGCATGGGGCCAGGAGCGGAGTCCCAGGCATGTGGCCGGCAGTGGAGCCCCAGGCACAGGGCTAGCAGCAGAGTCCCGGGTGCAGCGGCAGCAGCTGGGATCCCAGCTGCGGGGCTGGAAGCGGAGCCCTGGGCGCGGGGCCCCGGCCATGGGGCTGGCAGCCGGGACCCCGAGTGCAGGGCCAGGGGTAGAGCCCAGCTGCAGGGCTGGCAGCCGTTGGCCCTTCCACCTTCCTCTTTTGCCCCACCTGGACCCGCTGCCCCCCACATTCCCTTCTGTACCTGCTGCCCCTACCTTCCCCCTACCCTCTATATCCACTGCCCCTACCTGTGCCCTCTGCCCCCCACCTTCCCCTCTGTAATCATTGCCCCCTCCTGGACCCTCTGCTCCCCTCCACTGTCCTCTCTGTAATCACTGCCCCTACTTGTAGCTTCCCTGCTGCCCCCCTTCCTCACCATAACTGCTGCCTCCACCTGGACTCTCTGCTCCCCCTTCTCCTTTGCTTCCCCAATCTCCTTTTTATATGGACTGCCCTCCATACCTTCCTTTCTTCCCCCCACCTTCGTCTCTATACCCACTATTCCCATCTGTACTTTCCCCGCTGCCCCCCTCTACCTTCCTATCTATACTCACTGCTCCAACCTATACCTTCCTCACTGTCCTCCTCCTTCCTCTCTGACTGCCCATACTTTTCTCTTTGTACCCTCTTCCCCCTCCACTCCTTCGGGCTCCCAATGTCTTCCTTTCTGCCCCCACTTCATTCCCTTCTGTCCCCCCACCTGTTTCCTCCACTTGCTCCCCAATACCTTCCATTCTGCTCCTACTTGTCCCCCAAAGATTTCACCCTCTTTGACCATATCTTTTTCTCTCCCACCTGTCCGCACAACTTTTCTCTCCATGTAAACTACTGTCGGCTCCTCTCCTTAGATCAATGTTCCCTCTAATTTTTTTCATACATGTGCAGAATAAATGTTTTAATATTCTTTCTTCTTCTTCAATATCTATGGTAACTTTTTAAAAATATATATTACATATAGGTTTTTTGTTTCTACTGGTGGCGCATATCCGCACATTTCCTCGATATTTTGCTTCCGCCAATGGTATACAACAAAATGGCAGAATGCTGGTGAAATATGAAGTGATTCATCTTGCTTTAACATGATCTTGTACAAGTTTCAGCCAAAAGTAAGTCATCACTTCCAGAAAATATGCTCATATTTTACTTGTCCCTTCAGATAACTTTTCTGTGGCCTTGATTTAGATGCCCATCTATCAACACACAATTTTTTTCTTATAACCAAAACAAACATCTCCAGTACATCTCCACCATATACCCATTTGTATATGCCTACATAATTCCCTTATTTTATTTCATAAAATATATATCTCTAACTACATTCTCCAGATTGGTTACTAGCTTTATAATGACCATCAAATACAAGTGCAGATTGAGCCTAGTTCTGCAGTCTGTCACGCTGCTCTTACCATGGTGTAAATCCACGGACTTCAACAGGGTGACACTAGCCTAAGGCTACTGTTATGCAGTGGAGAACCAGGGCAATGATTTCTAGTTTGCTTAAATAAATCTTTTCCACATCCAACAGTGTAATAGTTCCCTTGAATTTATATTTTATTGTATTCCTTATTACACATGAGAAACTAAATAAAGCACTAACTGAACCAGAAAGGCCAAGTCTGAGTTACACTTTAACAGTTTTATATGTAGATCAGTGTGTGGCGAATCTCACTGAACTGGGTTTAAGTTCAGCAAAAGGTAGTTGCTTGATAACATTTTACTGAGAAAGGACACAGAGAAACCCTAAATGTTTTAATGACCGATCTTCACAATACCAGGTGTGGGTATATGGATTGGTGCCATTTTTCCTATCTAAGGCATTTGGGGAAGGAACTTAGTTGCCATGATTCCATTTGCAGGCCTAACCTGGATGGCTGTGAATTGACTTAATCTCAGCTGGCAACTGTGAGCAATTTATAAATTCTCTCACAGTGGTATCTGGGATTATGCTAAACACAGCAATTTCTTTGCTCTGCTGGATCAATAGACCTGCGCTGCCACCTAATTTACAGCACCAAGAGTTTCTGTTGCATTAAAAAAAAAACACACACACGCATACATAAGATTAGTGTTTAACCCTCTTGTCTCTTTCCTATCATGAAATACATACTCCGGACTCCAGACTCCCACTACTGATAACTATAAAGCAGGGAATGATGTGAGTTATAGCTTCATGGAAAGGCAAGACAAGCTATCAGTTAGTTATCACTCTTCCTAAAGTACAATCAATTTTCCATACCATGAGAAAATAACAGATGGTAACAATGTCTCCTGGAAATGGCTGGTCTAACACCAAACTTTATGTAGGAGAGCGCTGCTCTTGATCCGATTTCACCAGATGGTATAAGCCTCTATCCAGGTTTTCATCACATTTCAGATCCCTGGATTGTCACAAGTGTCTAGTATGCCATCATAAGCCACCATCTACCTTAAATGGTGCAAGTGGTAACTTCTGTGTTAACCTAAGCAATTGCAACCAGCTTTTGCAATATAAATAAGTTGTGATTCTTGAACCCTGTTTTAAGTAGGGGAAGGCAAATCTTCATGAACTAGGATAAAATGCCAATAATCTCCCATTCCTAGAAACAAGGCTACCATAGCTATGTCCTCATTTATGGTACCAGCAGGTGATGTATTGCTTGGAAATTAGATGTGCAAGGTCTTGCCACTTGCCTTTATATACCACAAGTTAAACATCTCAAATAAACATCATGAGCATTCTCTGGCTTTAAAATGACTGTGATGCTGGAGAAGCATTTAGAAAAATACAAAGTAAAATGACAGGTTTCAGAGTAACAGCCGTGTTAGTCTGTATTCGCAAAAAGAAAAGGAGTACTTGTGGCACCTTAGAGACTAACCAATTTATTTGAGCATGAGCTTTCGTGAGCTGCCACAAAGCAAAATGACATCCTCAGTCTCAATACTGGTTCCATCAATAAAAAGTCAGCAAGGTATGCTACAAACCCAAGCATCTTAGGCAGGATGGATGTCATAGTTCACTAGAAGTAGCTGGATAACAGATAATCAAGGGAGCAGCCTATTATGCTGCAGCACACCTTCATTGGACATGGTGGGGAGGGATAGCTCAGTGGTTTGAACGTTGGCCTGCTAAAGGGTTGCGAGTTCAATCCTTGAGGGGGCTATTTAGGGATCTGGGGCAAAAATTGGGAATTGGTCCTGCTTTGAGCAGGTGGTTGGACTAGATGACTTCCTAAGGTCCCTTCCAACCCTGATATTCTATGGTAAAACAAAGGTTCTCAACCTCTACCTGCTACACCCCCTCCAACATCTCTGTGTAGATAATTTTTTTTAAAAAAAAAGAGCCATCAAACCAAAATGCCAATTCCTTAGCCATCACTGGCATTTTCTGATTTACAGCTTGCAGCATTAGTGTCTTAGAGCCTAGTCCAAAGCCCACCGAAGTCAATGGAAAGACTCCCATTGAAGTTAATGGCTTTTAGATCAGAACTATTCATACAAAAGTGATAAGAATATTATAAATACCCAGTACATATATGAGAGTTAGGTTCAAGTTCCAATATTCATCTGGGTTTTAAGGATGTGGACTCCAAGTACAATATCAGTAGAGATGTTTTCCATACTTCATTTATTTGTCCAGAAGGGATTTACATTCTGCCAGAACCTAGTCATGTAGCATTCATGTACTATCCGCAACAGCAACTGGAAAAGGCACTATGACAAGGGTAGGCTGAGCTTGATGCTTAAAAGTTGGTGCTAAGTTGAGAATAAAGAATAGAAAGCCTTTTTAGTGCTATAAAATCTAAGAGGAAATCATTCCAAGATGAAAGTATGTTGCCTGAAACAGCCTTGGTTCTGTGATATTTATTCCCATCTAAATAATTACTGCAGAAGGATGATAAGAGAAGCACTTGTGTAGTGATGGCAAGTACAAAAACAGTATGTCCCTGGTATGTTTAGGGACTTGAATATATCCCTCACCAATCATCAGGTTCACTTGGAACAGTTTGTTTTTGCCTGGAAAATGTTGCATAAATCCCCTAATTATAAACACCTTCCTCCCATCCCTAGTATTCACAATAACAAGAATTACTAAACCATCTTGGGATACACAAAGGCTGCAAAATACATTAACACCAAGACCTAACGAACTAATTGGCATTTGTGTCAGATAAGCTGTAGCAAAGTTTGAGTGAAGGTGAATACTGGATGTAGTTTTATATGTTGCTCAGACACTGACACCATGCCTTGCAAATGGTACCATGGGATTTCTAATGACCACAGTGGGCTCATAACTTCAGTTTTGTGTCCAGAGCTGGGCCTATAGATGGGTATTCCATGAATAGCAGGGATGAAAAGCTGTGGTCTGAACATTATTTCTCCAAGTTATTTGGTTAATACTTACAAATAATACATCTACTTGGGGAAATCAGGAAGAATAAACACATGATTTGTAGCCCAAATCTTACACTGCATATGGTTTAACCAGCTCTATTTTCAACATGGTGTTCACCTGAAGACTTCAGTTGTAATTAAAAATGCTAGTGTTAAATATATTTTAGATCGGATTCATGGTGAGGATTGTTTCTTACTATCTGAGCTTTCTGAAGCCTGGGCAGGACATAATGGGGTTGGTGCCAGAGGAAGCAGTTAAGCACCAGCCACTCTTTAGAACTTCCGGGAGCTAGTAGGCCCCCAGCACAGGCTAGAACAGCCATAATTCACAGCCCCACTAAAGCCTCTATGGGTCCTTGCATTAGTGCAGAATAGCTAGGGGAGTGGTCTACTCCCTCCTTCTTCCAGTCTATCTTCCCGCAACCTAGAACGATCACTGCACCAGGGCTGCGGCAGAGGCAACACATTGCTGGCAGGCCCCCTGCACAAGGCACTATTCCTCAGGGACAATGCACTGCCTAGCTGGCACAAAGGGGCCAGAGGAAAGACTAGAGACCAATGGGTGCATACCACTTTCAAAATGCATCAGCCAGAACAGTTAGAGACCCTATACTGACACATTCTGAATAGTGGGCAATACAAACTTTAACAGTAACATTGCCTGTCAATCCACAGCCCCTTGTCTTTCCTTGCTCGATTGATATTTTCTGTGGGGTGGGAAATCCCTGAATCACTGGTGCTTTTTGCAATAAATTGCAGGACATCGCCCCAAAATAATTTGTTGGATCACTACCAAAGCACAGCAGCAGAGACACTGGCTTAAATAGTGTGTTATCTATATTCTGACACTTTCTGAATTATTTCATTCTAGATGTGTTCACTCAAAATAAGAGCACCTAATTCTTTAATTCAACTGCAAAGTGAAGTATTCCCTTGCTGCACTCTTTTGATCAGTGATGGATATGGAAGCAGCACTTGCTGAGGAACTGAAGGTGTAGGTCACAATGGCCACGCTCTGCTTATGCTGTACATGTTATTGGCCCCAGTATAGTGCACCAAGGCAACAGATGAATGCGGCATATTTTTATGCACTGGAAACCTATAGGTAGGCTATAGATTATTCATTATAGATTATATAGATTACAGATTATAGATTATTATAGATTATTCATTTTAGTAGTGGTGCTCTTGATAGATCCAAAAATGTGTGAGGAGCAGGCATGAGCAGGTAACACTAGGTCTACAGTTCTCATTGCCAAGATGCTGCATACAAAAAGTCCATACACACTGGCATGAGGTTACTATTTCTCATGGCTTTCACAGTTTGAACACTCATTGAATTTGCAGACTCGCCCTGCTGAAAACCTACATCATTTCCTGCCTTATGGTTACAGCATTTTAAAGAAGCAGAACACTTGCTGACTAATATACATACCTTAAACTATTCTATCCACACACAATGGTCTGGAATAAAGCAAGCTTTGCGGTTGCATAAGACTTGCTGGGAATGCTCATTAGAGTGACTACTGGTAATTCTGAAATAATGCATCTGATGAAGTGAGCTGTAGCTCAATAAATTGGTTAGTCTCTAAGGTGCCACAAGTACTCCTTTTCTTTTTGGTAATTCTGAGATAACCCATCTATTCCGTCCAAAGAAAATGTGCCTTTTTCCTTAAAAATTGGAAGGTGCAGTAAGTAGTTTTCCAGGCTTATTAATGTATTGCTTTAGTGAGGGTGAGTGTTTAAAGTTTGAAAGTGAAAACGAAATGGTAACTGAGGACATTGTGTTTGAAAAATATAGGATACAACCAAAACCATTACAGAGTTTTTGATGTTGCAGATACTGCATCAGGAACTGATTGGATAATAATCAGCCACCATCAGTTCCTAATGCATTGCCTTCAGCATCTATACAAGCATCTGTGCATTTCCAACATTAGGAAAAAATAGCTATAATACTGTAACAACTATATGTTTTTCAGCTTTTTACCCATTTCATAACCTGACTGCTCTCCCCTAAGAATACAATATAATCTTTAAAGTGAATTCCGTAGGACTGAATGTTGTTCAATGGGATGCCTGTCTGTCACTGCATTAGCATGATACTGGAAACAGTGGGAAATTGGTGCTCTTTTGTTTGTTATCTTCATGCCCAAGGTGGATTCCTCAACAATAAATTCCTATTCACAAAAGATTTGTGAGAACAAAGAACGCTTGGACAGCAAAAACATATTATCCACAACTCTGAATATGAGTGGAAACCAGACTGCTCTGAACCTAATTACAATGTAATATAGTGATTTGACATTTCTTTGAGTCATTAGTATTATTCAATCCTGAAGATCAAAAACTGTAAATACTACTTCCTACAGTAGTTGTATTCCTATTAGTGCTCACTAATGTCCAGAGATAAGTCTGGCTGCAAAAACTGGATTGGGATGTAGATCATGAAGTCATACCCATCCCACAAAGTTCAGCGATCTTTGGATCAGGGGTTTCCACTCATTATATAGGTAGAGAATAGCCACAGAACTGGATCTAAATTCAGATTCTGAAACCAACCAAAATTTGAGGGTGATGGGATCCAGGATTTCGGTTCAACTTCAGGCCAATCCCTTCTAATGCTCAAAATGTACAATATTTATTCAGCAACACTGGCCAAGCAAAAAATTTTATAAACATGCAGCAATAATATGCACAGATACTGGCCAATTTCTGAGAGGAAATCCATGGAAAGGCAGTGGTTGTAAAGAAGCTGGTCTCTAAAGGATTCTCCCCTCGTGTGTTGGTGAGTATCCACATCCAAATTAAACAACAACACTCTACCTGTAGCCTGATAACAGCGCGGCTCCTATCGATGTCATGCTGCCAGGAGGTAAGTCTGATCTGAGAAGCAATGTGGATGGTTGAACCCTCCCATGGGATTGGGGGTCCCCTTCTCTGCAGAACCCCTGATTCCTGGTGTTGAGAGGTTACATCCCCTGCCTCTCACATGGTGCTACTATTCCTGAGGGGACCTTTCGAAGGAACCTCATGTCATGGAGTTTCCTGGCTGGTCTATTCCGCTCACCGTGTATTTCCACCAAAATTTTCCACCAAAATTTAGCACCAAGACATTAAAAAATTATTTTCACTTTGGGAAAATCTTTCAAAACTTTCCACATTTAAATCTTGTCACTTGTCTTGTTAATTTTTCCAACCCTATTTGCTGTTTTGAAAACATTTGTGTTACAGTGGAAATCATTATTATTATTTTGTCATCTATTCAATGCCAAAAACGTGTTTTGGATTTTTTTCCATCAGTGGAAGAAAGGAGCCTTTCCCTTTTATTTAATGAAATAATTTTTTATAAAAATTATGGGAAACTTTAATGGACTATAGCGGGGTGGTCACCTGCTCTGGCCTTACACTGCAGTCCACCCCAGTGTGCGGGGCTCAATGGTGACTGGCAGAAGCCAAAGACTGAGGCAAGCTGGGGATAATGGGTGGGGGTTCCCCGGGGAGGGGAGACCCAGAGACTGTGGGGGTACTGCCAGGGAGCAGCACCCTGGGTAAAAGGGGCACCAGGGTCCGGGAAGGACAAGGGGGGCCAGCGGCATGTGGGACACCGGCCTGCAGAGGGCACTCTGGAGACTGGAAGAGCTAATTCCCTGAGAGACCAGCAGGAGATGCCGCAGGGGTGAGTCGCCGCACCGTGACATTGTGGTGGAGAATGTGGGCATAGGCGCTCTGCCCCTATACAAGGGGAAAGGGCAAGGATGGCGGGACTATTGCCCAGAGAATGAGAGGGATGCCCAGGGGATGATGGATCCCGGTTATATGGAGGTCTTCTACGGGGAGACCCCAGGTGTTATCCCTGGGTCGTCCCTGGTGTCAGCACCCTGGTGGAAGGGGGCTGATGACCTGCAGGGGTGCCAGGAAACCCAGAAAGAAATATGCGAGGTTCATTGGGCCCTCCATGAACAGGTGGGCCAGCTGGCGAGGGAGCAGCGGGCCCTGGTGAGACTCCTCCAGAGGGAGTTTTGGAGGAGCCGCTGACAGCAGAACGAGAAGCGGAGCACCAAGGCCAGGAGGCCAGTGGAAGGGCGCAGGGATTGTTACGCCTGTGGACAGATGGGACATTTAATACAGGACTGTCCCCACAGGGGTGGCGGCGGGGTGCCGCAGCCCCAGCAGGGACAAGGAGAAGTCCCAAGGACAGTCGGCCAGGTGAAGGAACCCCGGCAGCTGCTGACCTGTTGGGCCTGTGGACGATCAGGCCACGTGCGGTGGACATGCCCAGGCCCAACGCAGAAGGCCCATGTCAGTCCCGGCAATGGGACGGAACCCCACATGGACCGGGAGAAGCCCCAGGCAGATGGAGGCAGGGTGACTGCTGGAGCTGCCGGGTGCTGGGTCATATTAGGAGGCTCTGTCCCCTCAAGGGAACTGAGCAGTGGCCAGAGGAGGTGCCTGTGGGCCCGGAAGGGCCGGAACTGGAGAAGGCGGTAGTGACTGGGACGCCAGGGACGCAGCAGGAGGCTGAGACCCAGACCGTCGTTAAGCCAGTCACCAAAGGGGAAACCCAGACTGGGTGGGGCCAGCAAGAGTCTGGGGCCCAGGTGGTCCAGGAATAAGCCACCAAGTGGACCCAGACTCTTTAAGGGGGGGTCCTGGGAGACGCCGACCTATAGGCGTGGCTGGAGGCCGCAGAGCTGGCCCATCGGAAGGCAGAGGCCAAGTTCTGGGAGGTGGCCTGAAGCTGGGAGGCCCCTGAGAGGAAGTTTGCGAGCTTGGAGGAGCGACCCTGGAGGGCCAACTTTGGGGAGCCCAGGCCAAGAGGCTCCCCTTCCCCAACCTGTGGGTGTTTTGAGGGGGCGTGTAGCGTGGTGGTCACCTGCTCTGGCCTTAAAGGGCTTAAAACAGCCCAGGAGAGGGCTGTGGCTGGGAGGAAACAGTTCCCAGGCTGATTGGGGGAAGCAGGTTCAGCTGTGGCCATGCCCCAATCAGGGCTCAGCTGGCACTTATAAGAGGGCAGTGGGCCAGCAGCAGACAGTTTTCTTTAGCTGTGGAGGGAGATGGGCCTGGCTGCTGGGGAGTGTACCTGAGGTGAAGCAGGGCTGGGGGAAGACTAAGGGAGCTCTGGCCTGGAAACCCCCTAGGCTGCAGGCCTAGTGTAAGGCTGGATAGATACTGGAGTTGCAGGGGGCAGCCCATGGGTAGGCAGAGACAGCAGGTCTTAAATCCCCCTTGCCTGTGATGATTGGCTTATACACTGCAGTCTGCTCCAGTGTGCAGGGGCTCAATGGTGTCTGGCAGTAGCCAAAGACTGAGGTGAGGTGGGGGTTCACTGGGGAGGGGAGACCCAGAGACAGGGGGGGTACTGCCAGGGGGTAGCACCCTGGGTAAAAGGGGCACCTGGATCTGGGAGGGCTATGGGGGTCTAGTGGCAAGTGGGACACTGGCCTGCAGAGGGTGCTCTGGAGACCGGAAAAGCTAATTCCCTGAGACCAGCAGGAGGTGCCGCAGGGGTGAGTTGCCACACTGTGACATGGACACTGAACTTAAGTCACAATTCTGCCTGAGGCCCTAAGTCCTGCAATTGCCTGTGCAGGTTCACCCCTACATACACACCTAACAGAATGAGAGCTTAAACTTTTGATAGCAAAGCAATGAGAGAAAAATCTAACTTTTTACTGTAGATGTGTGCATGACAGTATTCTGTGTGTAGTCAGTTTCACTCTTTCCCCTGTATATTTAGCTAGTTTCGTCTGTTTTTTGTGGCTCATTCATGCAATAACAAAGGAGAACTGATTAGATTCCAGATTTGAGCTTCCTTAAAATTCAGGCATGTTTGGATCAGCTTTGGCCGGTTACAGAGACGAAGTCGTCTGAGCAGTTCAAATCTGGATATACTGTAAACTTCAGAGTTGGGAACTTCACCAGGAGTAAGACAGGGAGATCTGTGCTCTTGGTTTGGGCCTAATCAGCTGCCAAGGAAATGGCATGGTGTCATAGGTAAGTGTCATTTTTCCAAATGCCTTGTAGCTGAGACAGACTTACTGTGAGTAAGTGGGTGTAAAGACTGAAGGGAGTTGACATTGACCTCACATTTTAATATAATTCTAGATTGTTTCAGGGCCTCCCATCTAATGTTCTTCCCTTATGCCTGTTTCTAGGAAAAGAGCCCCCAACCTGCATATGATACTTTAGGGGAGGCAGCACTTGCTGCAGAAGAGAGAAGTCATGGTGGCGGCTGCTGTCATGGCAAACAGTACCAGCCAAAGAATATCTGCAGCTGAAAGACATCAGCCTGTCTGAGTGGGAGGTGGGGGAAGCCCCCAACTTCTCTGTAAACATACAAGCTGGCTGTGGGAGGAAGGAAGGAGAGCACAGTTGAGGTGCTCAGTGGACTCAGTTAAAGTGAAACCAGCCCACTGAGCTCCCCAGTACCTCAGTGAAGTCCACACAATCTGGTGGCTTTGGGTGGGTGTAAATCTGGGCCTTCCTTTGAATCAAAGCAGAACAGTATTTAAAGTGAAAGAACCAGTCTTTGAACATGGAGCTTCCCCTGAAAATGCAGGGCAGAAAGGGCATGAAGCTCTTGCCTCTGGTTTCTGCCCCCCTTAGGCAGCTAAGGGTTTGCTTGGCTTTAACATCTCCTGTGCCTCCTCCCTGCTGAAAGCTAAGGCCAAATCCAGAGGTCCCCATTGAAGTCAATGGGGACTGTACTCCGCTAAGTGCGGAATGAGGTCCTTTATTTTTCCACTTCTTTTTTTTTCCTCTTTTGGTTTTCACTCTCTTGATTCCACCCCACAAAATTGACCAGGACAAGTTCTGGTCCATAGTGATCATTTATTTTTTGTAAGTGCCAACAGGAAGCCCTACACTATGCAAGACAATGAAGACTGCCCTTACAGCGGGGGTCAACGTGAGCAAGGAATCAACCCATCCCTTCCCCTGCACTCTCTGGGCCAATCCCCACACCCAACATTTGCCTGAGAAGACACAAATACAGAAGACATCCTGCACAAATACAGGATGTAGATCTGTTTGCCAGTAAGGAAGCCCTAGGTCAGTTTATAGCAAAGGGTTTGAGCTGAGAAGGAAAAATTACTGATTCATCCCTGATTAAATATCAGGGACTTAAATCCCCTACTCTGCTCCTACAGTCCTGGGTAGGCAAGAAACTGCAGTCTGTAATTTCCCAGGGCTTTACACACACACAAAATATTTACTAACAAGGCATATACTCCTGTATCAAAGGTTAGTGAAGTATCCTTTGTAGCCCAGGTCCACTGGGTGTGAAAGAGTCCTTAAGAGGAAAGCTGTTGACATCACTGTGCATGGTCATACATAGTAAGTAAACACATCAGATGTGGCCCCTTAAGGTCCCCTCTGGACAGTTGTGGCTGGGAAGAACAATTAACTCATCCATACAGTTTTTTTTTCTTGCAATGAACCTTATTTTGACTCCCAAATACACTGCCAGGCCACCCATTCACCTTGTGTAGATCTATGTGAGAAAAGACCCCCTACAGATAGGTCTCTTCTCCTCTGTGCCAAAATGGGGCTCACAACTCTAGGGCACTGTTCTTTACATCACCTTTTTCTGGATCCTGCGTGAGGGAGGAAGGGAGACAGTCAGGGCAGCCAGGGATTGAGAAGGAGATGATGTGTATTGTCTCCCCTTCAGCCCCCTGGAAGTGACACAAAAAGGCTAGTTCACATCCAGGTTGTAATAACTTTTCTGCCAAGCCCCCCACCCCCTCCAGGAGTGCTCAGAGTCACTGTAGTGTCACATAAACCTGCTCCCAGCAGAGTTAGATAACATGGTGCTTATAACCGTGGCTAGCTTCAGGAGCCCTGTCCATATTAGCTTTCCCACCACTGCTGCTACCAATGAAGGTGAACCAGTGGTGGTGTTGTGTAGGATATTTTGATACATTGTTGACACCTCCATAGAGCAGGCAAGAATGGATTCCCAGCCACACATCTCAAGCGGCATGTCATTTTCTGAGAGCAGGGAACAGCGAGTAGAGGCTCCAAAGCAAGAATAAAGAGTAAATATTTTAAAGCAAGCAACAGCAAAACATACATACACACAAGAAAAGAAACAGTAGTAGGGAAAGAGTCAGAAAAGAAGAAAATGGGACTGAATGAACAGAACAGCAGCAGGAAAATGAGACTGTCAGAGATGGTGCCAGGGACCAGTAGGGAAACAGACTATTCCAAAAGGGGATCCACCGAGCAAAGATGGCAATCCCTCATTTATTAACCCAAAGACGTCCCCTAGAGAATGTCACAAATCTGCTTTATTTCTGCCTCTGAGTATCTTAGCTAGTTGAAAGATATATTAAATCACAGGCAGCCTCCCCACTGACTGCATATCTGAGAATGTTTGCATGCAATGTTTATTCCATAGAGTGTATGAAATAAGTTACACCCAAGAAATTTGCTCCTGAGATGCCCATTTCAGACAGTTGGATATGAGTAACTAGCACGTAGGTCTACGACCTCCCCAGTTTTAGTCAATCCACCACCCACTTGGGCCATCTCCAAGCCCACAGACAGAGATGACCCACATAGCTGTCCTAACACCCTTTTGGATGACAGTACAATCCTGAGGGAGCAACAATTTGCTACATAGCCACAGTTAACCCCCACACAGGAAGATTAATGCACTTTTTGATGATTCACATGCACAGATCTAAAAGCAGACTCAAGCCCTTTGTTCATTATTTTGAAATGAAACATCAGCTAGGATTTTTATGTATGCCTGTCAAGGCAAAATCCTGGATGGAATTCTCTTGCTTATCTACAATTAATTTTAGCTATACCCTTTAAAGAGAATCAATTTATATTAAAAGAAATAAACAGAATACTATAATCCCAAACCTAGAACTTTCAGTCAGATTCCATGTCCTGAGCCCTCTGTTACATCTAGGTATTGTAGAAGTGGGGGTCTTCTAAATGACAAATGGTTTTAATGCATAATCCCCAGTCACTCTAGCCAATTAAGGATGGATTTTTATAGCCTTAACTGCAGATCTGTTTGCTTTTGTGTGTTCTAGTTGAACCTTCAAGAACACATAGCTTTGAAGTTTAATTATCCCCCTAATCATTGCAACCATTATAGCTGAGAAATATACAAGATTCCTAATAAGCTTATAAAGTAGGAGTTAACTTTAATCAAAAAAGTGAAAACATGGGGAAAGTTTTATTCATCAATAGCTTTGACAATATTAACTTAAGTGTCAAGCACATCAAGTCCAATTTTCAATACACAAGAGATCAGCCCTCTCACTGCTTCCAGCAAATTCCATGCAATCTCTAATTGTGAAAGAGAGAGAGAAAGTTGCCAACCAGAAAAGAAGATTCACAACTGCCAACTGACTTTACTATTAATTTAATGGGAAAAACATGTGCAAAGTAGCCACCCAGGAGAAGACTGCCCACAGCATTTGGAGGAAAGAGTTACCTCAGAAAAGACAGCCACAGAAGACATAATTGGCACACAACTGAACTAATCTAATGGACACAGAAAGAGAGAGACTATTGACACAAAAAAATGCTCTGACAAAAAAGATATATTACAACATTCTCTGTACCAGAGAAAGATTAACACCCCATGTTAATTAACACCCTATATCAGCCAACAGAGGACAGATCTTTTGTTGGAAAGCATTGCCAGGATTTTTCATATCCCTGATCATTTTCTTTGCCCTTCCCCACAATCCTCCTTACCCCCACAGCAACCTCCTTACCCCCACAGCAACACTATTGTGTGAAAAAGAACCCAGGGAATGAGAATGAACATGCAGAACCAGCTGCTTAGCAGACAGTGACTAAGACCTTGTCTACACTACAAACTTTGATCAATGCAAGTTGTGTTGGCAGAAAGCCACCACAGTTAGTATGTCCCTGGTGCATACTTTCCTCCTTGCATCAGTGCTGCATGTACTCACATGCAGTGCTTATATCAAGGCACAGTGCGGTGCATCATGGATAGGTACCCCAATGTGCAACCTGCCTCCATACAGCACATTGTCTTTTGGGAAGTTTTGGTAATGCATGGTGGGGTGGAAATGAATCATGAGGAGAGGAGTGGGAGCAAGAGGTCAACTTCTCAGTGTGCAACTGTCTCTATCCCATAATGTCATCTATATCCCATAATTTTCACATCTTCTTTTAAAAAATCCCACAAACTTGTGTATCCCTTCTCCCTGTCCACCATCTCTGACAGAAGCATAGAACCTGCACAGCTCTGAACTATTGTCATGAGCATTGCAAACTCAGGATGCACAATCCTCTGGTATTTGCAGAGCCACAAGAAGAACCAAATCAGAGGGGAACATTATGATTTTTTGGAGGACAGATTGCTGCAGGTCATAGCGAGAACCAATTCAAGGTTGTTGGTGGCATTCATGGAGCAGCTGCAGATGGTGAAGTGCCACTTGTGGGCCCAAGAAAAGAACACTGATTGATGGAATCACATCATAATGCAGGCTTGGGATGATAAGCAGCAGCTGCAGAACTTCCAGATATGCAAGGCCACATTCCTGAATCTGTGTGCTGAGTTTGCTCCAGCCCTCCAGCACAGGAACACCAATGTGAGAGCTTCCCCTACAGTTGAGAAGTGAGCAGTGATCACACTGTGAAAACTTGCAATGCCAGATAGCTACTGGCCAGTGGGAAATCATTTTGGAGTTGGAAAAGCCACAGTGGAGGCCACTGCCTTGTAAGTATGCAGGGCCATTAATTGTTTCCTGCTACACAGGACTGTGACTCTCTCTATTTGTGCTGGACATAGTGGATAGGTTTGCAGCAATAGGATTCCTGCACTGTGGTGGAGCAATAGACAGCATGCATGTCTCTAATTTTGCACCAGACCACCTTGTCACAGAGTACATCAACAAGAAGAGCTACTTTTCTGTAGTTATGCAAACCTTGGTGGATCACCAGGACACTTTACCAACATCAGCGTCAACTGGTCAGGGAAGGTGAATGTCTCTCATATCTTTAAGAAAACAGGACTGTTCAGAAATTTACAAGCAGGGACTTTCTTTCCCAACCAGCAAATTGAAATGCCAATAGTGATCCTGGGGGACCCAGCCCACCCCTTGCTCCCCGGCTCATGAAGCCATGTACCTCAACAGTACCAAGGAAAGATTCAACTACCAGGTCAGCAGGTGCAGAATGACAGTTGAATGTGCTTTTGGTAGGTTGAGGGGTACTGGCATTGTTTACTCACAAGATTGGACCTCAGTGAGAAAAATATCCCATTGGTTATAGCTGCCTGCTGTGTCCTGTGTAATATCTGTGAAGCAAATGGGGGAAAAGTTGCCACTAGGGTGGAGGTGGAGTGTCTGTCTGCTGAGTTTCAATAGACTGACACAAGCGCTACTAGAAGAGCTCAATGCGGAGATATACAGCTCAGGGACGCTTTGAAAGAGCACTTTAACAGTGAGCCACAGTAATGCATTATGGTGTACTGAGGTCTACCTGGCCCTGGTGTTTTGAGGCCTGTTTAGAATTGTGTAGTGCTTGGTGTACATCTATGAATATAACATGGTCAATTCACCTATTAATTTTGCAGTGCATGCTGCACATTTAGGATTACGCTGTGTTTGTTGCTGATCCTATGAGCTGTGTCATAGTGTAGAGTAACAAGTAAATAGGTGTTTTCAGAACTGCTAGGCACTCTGCAGCATATGTGGTAAACCAATAAAGAGGAATTATTTTCCAAATAGAATTTTATTCAGTAACAAAGCAAGTGCAAGAAAAATCTGTTCTCTTTATAAGCAAATCCATTAAAAACTTGATAAGTTCTGTTCCATTAATGTATTAAGTGGAAAGAACATTCATTCCCTTTTACCTACAGGTGGCTTTCACAGGTCAGTGTATATGAAGCGGTGGTTGCCCTTAATGTCCACTGTGGACTGGTAGGGGTAGGCATGCAGCCCCTGATACCATGTGGAATGTTGGGGGTAGAATGTAGGGAGGTGCTGTAATGGAGTTCTCCATGGACTGCAAAAGGAGGTGAGCCCAGGATTGTTGAACCTGTAGATCCACAAGAGTCTACAGCATCTGTGTTTGCTGCCAGAGAAGCCCCATTATGTCCTGGAATATCCCCATCTCCTTTTTCTGCTGGGACTTTCTTGTACCCACTATTTTCTTCACTAGCCTGTCTGCAATGTTCACCCTCCAGGGCTTTTGCTCACAGCCTGATGCAGCACTGGCTTGCAGGATCTTATGGAGCATGTTATTCTGAGTCCTCTTATTTCTCCTTCTTATTTGGCTCAGACATTTCACAGGTGTGGAGGTGAACTCCTCAAGGCCACAACAGCAGCAGCTGCAGATAAAACATACAGAGGCATTATTATCAATATAGTCACAATGGAAAGCAAAAGTCAAGATGCTGAACTCCCTTCCCTGGTGCCCATAAAGTTTTCAACAAGACAGGATTATTGACACTTCTGCTTCAGAGTGCTTGAGCACAGTGCCATGAATAGGAGCAACCATGCGGAGCTGGCCCACCAGGGGTGAGGGAAATAAGGAGGGAATTGCTCAATTGCATGAAACTATGATCATATGGAAATGGCAATGAATACTGGCTCCATTTTCCACAGGCAGTGGTGATTTTAGCTGATCTCTCACTGCTGAGGGTAACAGAGACACAGCAGCTGCTGGCATCTTGAAGCTGCCTGGCCCATGTGCTACTAGCCCAGTGGTTCTCAAACTTTTGTATTGGTAACCCCTTTGACACACCAAGTGTGTCACCCCTTACAAATGAAAAAAAAAAAATTTTATATTTAACACTATATTATAAATGCTGGAGGCAAAGCGGGGCTTGGGGGTGGAGGCTTACAGCTCATGACCACCCATGTAATAACCTCACAACCCCCAGTTTGAGAACCTAGACTGTGTATTGCAACGGTGCCTGCCTACGTTATTGCTAACTGGCATGGGAAAGTGTCCTACCACTGAGGAAGAACTAAGGCTGCTATGCCTAGAAACCTTCTCAAGAGTCATAGAATCAATCATAGAATATCAGGGTTGGAAGGGACCTCAGGAGGTCACCTAGTCCATCCCCCTGTTCAAAGCAGGACCAATCCCCAACTAAATCATCCCAGACAGGGCTTTGTCAAGCCTGACCTTAAAAACTTCTAAGGAAGGAGAGACCACCTCCTCCCTAGGTAACACATTCCAGTGAAATTTCACCCTCCTAGTGAAAAATTTTTTTTCTAATATCCAACCTAAACCTCCCACATTGCAACTTGAGACCATTACTCCTTGTTCTGTCATCAGCTACCACTGAGAACAGTCTAGATCCATCCTGTTTGGAACCCCCTTTCAGGTCGTTGAAAGCAGCTATCAAATCCCCCCTCATTCTTCTTTTCTGCAGACTAAACAATCCCAGTTCCCTCAGCCTCTTCTCATAAGTCATGAGTTCCAGTCCCCTAATCATTTTTGTTGCCCTTCGCTAGACTCTCTCCAATTTTTCCACATCCTTCTTGTAGTGTGGGGCCCAAAACTGGACACAGTACTCCAGAAGAGGCCTCACCAATGTCGAATAGAGGGGAACGATCACATCCCTCCATCTGCTGGCAATGCCCCCACATATACATCCCAAAAGGCCATTGGCCTTCTTGGCAACAAGGACACACTGTTGACTCATATCCAGCTTCTCGTCCACTGTAACCCCTAGGTCCTTTTCTGCAGAACTGCTGCTGAGGCATTTGATCCCTAATCTGTAGGGGTGCATGGGATTCTCCTGTCCTAAGTGCAGGACTCTGCACTTGTCCTTGTTGAACCTCATCAGATTTCTTTTGGCCCAGTCCTCTAATTTGTCTAGGGCCCTCTGTATCCTATCCCTACCCTCCAGCGTATCTACCTCTCCTCCCAGTTTAGTGTCATCTGCAAACTTGCTGAGGGTGCAATCCACACCATCCTCCAGATCATTTATGAAGATATTGAACAAAACTGGTCCCAGGACCGACCCTTGGGGCACTCCACTTGATACCGCCTGCCAACTAGACATGGAGCCATTGATCACTAGGGACCTCAAGGGACATCACTGTATACATAAACTATTCCGCATGGCCCCCCTTGCCAAACTCTAAAAGGGAATGAAAAGCAGGTGAGAATGCTACCTCTTTGTTGTAACACTATTTCTTCTAATACGAGTTTTCATTAACTTGCTCAATCGCTGTATTCTGTTAAATTAGGGCACTATCAGTACATCATTGTTATGGGAAATACAATTTACACTTACCTGAGGTTCCTTCCCCTGCCTCGGGCTCGCCCATGCTTGACTGCTGGGATTGACTGGACTGCAGTGGAGTCTCAAACAGGTGCTGGCTCATGGCATAGGTGGACCCTCCCAGTCACATGTCCCCCATCCACATCCTCTCTCTCCTCCACCTCCTCATTATTCATGTGAGGTGGCTTGGGCTGGGGCTTCTTGGAGGTATCCATGGTGGTTGTTGAGATGGCCATGGGTCTCCATCAAGCATGGCATGCAGCTCTTTGTAAAAGCAGTATGCCTGCGGCTCAGCGCCAGATTGACGATTGGCCTTTCTGGCCTTCTGATATGCCTGACTCAGTTCCTTCACTTTTACATGGCACTGCTGCTAGTCCCTGTAATATCCCTCCTCCTGCATTCCACGTGCAATCTGCTCGGAGATGTCCATGTTTCTACAGCTGGCCCATAGCTGTGCTTGCACAGCCTCTTCTCCGCAGAGGCCCAGGAGATCCAATACCTCCTGTCGACTCCAACCCAGAGTACAGCTAGAGCAGAGTACAGCACACAACAATGGAGAGCTGCTAGATGTACTTGCCAAGCTGGACAATCAGGAATAGTCATTTCAAAAATTCTCAGGGCTTTAAAGAGAAGAGCTGCCCTTTGGTCTCTGTGATCTCTGGGCAGTGGAGTTCACAATTGTGACCAGAGGGGTCAGTGTCAGACATTGTGGGAGAGCCGCTGGAGGACTGTTAGGGTCAGCAGAAGCAACACAATGGGTACACTTGCACTGCGTTGACCACAGTATATCAACCGTGGCTCTCTGCAAGTGGGGAGGTAGTGTTACGCATCTGCGTAATGGGGCACTTACATCAGCGGGAGACAAATTTACGTATAGACAAATACACAGCTAGGTCGATGGTAAGTGGTTTATGTTGACCTAACTTGGTAGTGTAGGCCAGACCTAAGTTAGAAGCTGAAGAAACAACATCTTTCTTCTCCTTGTGCTTCTAAGCAAGGGTGACAACATCATTCCCAACCTCTCTTTTTTAACCTCTGCTTTTTATCAGAGATACAAATACAATATTACATAAAATTGTGTCTATGTGTATACACCCATGAGTATATGTAACACAAACATGCACACACACAAGTACATAAATGTGTTACTGCAACATTTTCTAAAACAAAAAATACACTTTGTAGTGTAACACAAAGCAACATATTTAGGCTCTAGTCCTGCAACTGGATTTCCACAAGTTGCCTCTTTTACCCCCACAGATTCAGATGCAAGATCAGAGCTTTAAGAAGCAAACAGGAGGAAAAAGTTTATATATAGATATATGTATGTATATATTATACATACATGCAGACACATAATGCAACTTAGTTACTGTTAGTTAAAGCTGCTGCTAAAAACAAATCTTTTGCATTTCCTGACTTTTTTTATTCTAATCGTGCAAGCCTTGTCAACTTCAGTGGGGCTGTGCAAGGGGTGTAGTAATCTATCCACACACTATGGGTTGGAGGCTGGAGCCTTGATCTACATACCAACACAAGGGAGCAATGGGGAAATAATACCCCCCCCTCACACCTCAGTGTGAGCTAATCCCCTCAAACCCAGAGCTAGGGAGATGCAAAGAGTGAATTTTATCTCTGAAGGGCATCTCATAGTCACAATACTTTGCAGGCATACTTCTGAGTCATGCAGCTTACGCGCCACCCCTTGCTCAAGGCTCTATCTGGTGGCAACAGGCTAGTCCAGTGGTATTACCTATACACCATTCTGTACAGTATCTATACAGCTAGACCACTGTTTCCTGAACTGTGAAGCTAGCCTAAGTTAGTACATGATTACTGACACACACACGCAGAGCTCTCTAAGCTTTTGCTGATTTCTAAGTAGAAATGAGTCCACAAGAAGGGAAGATTTGTTTATTGAAAGCTTTATGTAAGTGGCCTGTAGCTACCTTTTTTTTATTATTCTCCTTTCAACCCTCAGTAATAAATGGTGCACTTACAAATAAATATAGCTAAAATGGGACATAAATTTTCTTCAGGGAATAGCAGGGGAGAATAACTCATCCCCAGCATTTTAAAAGGTATATGCATCAGAGGAGGTCCTGAATGATTTTTGGAACTTCAGAAGACTGATGGCAAAAGGTTTGAGAAACCATGGCTGAGGCAAGTCTTTATCAGATATAAAACAGGATCCCTTTTTTAATTAATTCCCTTATTCTTCTTAGAACTATCTCCTACTCCTGAGTGCCTTCTTTTCATTCCTGTCATTTTCTGTGCTATTTTGGTAGATATACTGTAGTTATACCTGCTATATATGCTCATTTTGTATTATGTATATTATATATGAACAGGTATACAAAGCTATATTAAAAGAATGCTAAGGTTGAGAAGTCAAGCTTTCAAAAGTCAGGAAATGTGTGAATTGAACTTGTATGCACTTCTGATAAAGAATTTTTTTGTGTTTTGTTTCTTCTCTATTGTGCCCTCATGGGACATGGAGGGAAAAGAAGGCAGGGATGGGATTTCAGGAGCAGTTTCTGATCTCAGACCCCACTGTAACATTTAAACTAGGCTGCTCATGGGAGAGGGTCAGTATCTTTTGCCACTCGGTTGCGTGGGATTCTTCAGTGTCAGGTGTGATAGTGAAACTGAGATTTATGTTCTTTTTTTAAAATACCGCAAGTTATATGAAGGTGTTTCCTGAATTTCTAAGATCTGTAAGACAAAACACTAGGGTAAGACAGAGAGAAAGTTTCACTATATGTCCAATTTTTACCCACTTCTAACTTTCTAAAACTAAAATAAAATCTTTCCATCTGAAATCTGGCATATGTGGTCTCATGGCAGAGGAGAGTTTAGTGGGGAAACTTGACAAGGCTTTTTGACATATATGAGTTTGCGGGGGAGGAGGAGAAGTTTAAGAACAGTTTTTCAGCATTCTTTGGAACATCGTCTCTCAAACTTGTTCTAGAAACCCCAGTGACAGATAGGTCTTAGGATTTTATTTTATTGAAGGATGGGTGGGTAATTTTGGAGTTATTCACTGTGAACATTCAAATCTTCGAGAACTTCATGAGATCCCTGTGGAGTTTATAAACTTTTTAACTGAACTTGGTGTTTATAAACTCTACAAACTCCACTATGCGTGTAAACTCCATTACCTAAAGATGTCCCCAAACTACAAAATTTGGATCCAGACCCCCAAAATTCAAGGGTGTTGGGATTCAAACCTTAATTCCACCTGTCAGAGGGGGTGGGACAGTAATGAAATTTAAACATAGATCCAGTTTTGGATTTTGCACCTTAACCCCTACAAAGCTTCTGTGTGTTTGAAATTGGGGTATTGGTTTAAGCCCATTGCTACACAAATAGATTGGTTCAAAACCTGTAGAAGGTTTGCAGATACAACTAGCCAAGGTATGGGAGCCAAATAGCTTGGATTGAAATACTGTAGTAATTTACTGCAACAAAATATTCAAAATCCACATTCATTCCAGAGTTGATAAAGCATGTAAAATTAATCTGCCCTTTATGTAGTCTGCAAGATTACTACTACAGAGTTTATAAGGTCTATATTTCATAGATCCATAAACCAATAAATTGCCTTTTAAATTATGTCTGATTTATATTTCATAGAATATCAGAGTTGGAAGGGACCTCAGAAGATCATCTAGTCCAACCCCCTGCTCAAAGCAGGACCAATCCCTAATTTTTGCCCCACATCCCTAAATGGCCCCCTCAAGGACTGAACTCTCAATCCTGGGTTTAGCAGGCCAAAGCTCAAACCACTGAGCTATCTCTCCCCCATAGGTACAGCCTGTCCTAGAGAAACTTTGCAGGACCAGCCTGTGGGCTTTCTGAATTCTCTGCCTACTGACACAGAGTTTACGAAGTTTAGTCACATAATCCAGAAGCATTCCCTACAGAGTTTAACAAACTGAATGCTGTAATCCTTTCTGACCATGACAGATTTCTCTTGACAGGGCTAAGACCTCAGGCCTTGCAATGCCCTGTCTGTGCCTAAAAGCCTTGAAAGAACCAGAAGGCAACACCTCTAATGTAAGTTATAATACTACATTAGTCTTTTGTTTCACTACTCAGGTTTAGACATTCTTCAGGAAAGTAGAGGGAAATAATGATATTTGTGAGCAACTCCATTTAGGGCTCATGGAACTTCTTAGAATCACAGGCCAGCTGACGGATTTGTCATCTAAATTCTTCTGTTCAGGACTCAGAGTTCACAATCCCCTCCAGTGGAGAGTTGGACTTCATAATTTCCAGTTTTCCTTCATTTCAGAATTTAGAGGGTTTTCCAACTCTGCCAACAAATGGGTTGAATTTATAATCTTCATTTATGATTAATTTCCATGAAATATACAAGAACTTTTAACAATGTAGCTGAATGCACATTATTCCTCAATTTCAGGGCTCATAGAGTGTAGTATCTTCTCCAGTAAACCAACAAACTTTGCATTTGCTGAAAATATTTAATCTCAAGGCTCACACAGGTTACAAGCTCTGCTGGAAAACCAGGACCATTTGTAATTCATGAGTCCTTGTGCTAGAAGATCTTGTAATTGTCACAAACCATAGCTGTTTGTCTCAAAGTCTTTTATCAGCTTCACAGTTGGAGCTTGTAAATTCCATGAAGAAACAGCATGGGCTCATAGAACTCACAAACATCACTAGTTCAACTAGTGTAGCTGGGAGAGCTTTTAATTTTTGTGAATCCAATGTCTAGCATTCTTGGAACTTCCACTCTGCTGATAGAACAGTCACTTCTCATGACTTCCATGAAGCTAGGATCAAGGAACTTAGAAGCTCCCCAGGCAGGAACTTGTAAATTCAGTTAGACAAATACCTAGTGTTCATGGAAATTTGCCAAGTCCTTTGAAAAACTAATCACAGTTCATGACATTTAAAGCTTTTAACTGCTGGAACTATAGTGAGGTCCACTGCATAGGTTACAATGCTGGGAATTTCATGCAAGTTATATTCTTGGCTGGGTTTGTGAAGGAGAATATAAATTTCCCTAGAGATTTCAAACATTGCAATTTCTACCAGGTGTCTAAAGCATACTATAAACCCTGCTGGTGGATCTCATCCAAGTTAATCTCCACAAGTAGCCTGAAAATTATTGTAACCTACCCCAGGTATCTCACACAAGGTACAAAGGCACCAAAGCAGCCAGAACCTGATTAGGGTAGGGAATGGTTCCAGCCTCAGAGCAGCTCCCAAAGCTTTGATAAAAGGTAAACCTGATCCTTAGTTCAAGACCTTATTGCCCACAACAGACTGATTTGACCCTTCTCCCTGATTACCTCAATGAGAGATGCAGAATCCATCCTCTCCACCATTAACAGTGAAAGGGGCTGATGCCTTGGAGACTCTGGAACAAAGGGGAAAGAGCAAACCAAAAGATATCCCCCTCCCAGAAGATATCTCAAGTCAAAGTGGGAGCTTGGCATCCAACATGGAGGGATAGGTTGGGGCCAGTTTTGGACAGAAGGTCCTGTCTGTTTGCCAGATCATAAAGAAGGCCCTGTATTAGTTCAAGCTCATCCCTTTCTTTGTCTATTGGTCTCTGGAAAACCCAACTTGAACCAGTATAGACAAAACACTCCTGGGGTGATACCTCTCTAGATTTGCTTAGGCTCATTGTTTCCCCTTAATTACCCCCCACTGTTTTTAATTTTTGTGGGAGCTGTGGTAACCTCCCCTTTGGAACAGAACACAGGCATCCCTAAACCATTTAATACACAGCATGGCCCCAAAGATTTTGCATGAGATTGCAATACCTGTCACAGTTACCATCTGATGGCTGTTCAGTGGCATTTGTGAAATAATCTGGCGATCTCATTCCAGTTGTGCATCCACATAAAAAAAAATACCATTCAGTATTAACTGACACCTGGTTAGCAGTCTTAGGATTAGCCATGGATCACACAGCCATAGAAACTGAACACATAATATTGGGCCAGATTGTCCACTCCTGCATTAAAAGTCATGGGACAGGGATTTTGGGAAGGAAATCTCCATGAGAAAAGGTTTGCCCTTCTTGAGGAGAAGAGTGTGGAGATCCTTTGGAGGCCAGGGGCATTTGGGCAGAGGCCCATGACTCCACACAGGCCATGTCCCCCAGTGGTCTACCGCTGGCTCCCTGGCAGGGCAGCTCCACTACAGGCATGTTTCCCTTAGTCCTGGGAGTCCCTAAGACAGCCTTGAGCTGTATTGCCATTACTGTCTGGGTATGTATGGTTCACAAGGCATGGGGACACACACACACACACACCTTGTCATAGTGCTGGAACTAGGGATTCTGGGGGTGTTGTCACACCCCCTGGCTTGAAGTGGTTTACATCATATACAGGGTTCACAGTTTGTTTCAATGGCCCTACTATACAAATTGTTCCAGCACCCCTGCACCTTGTCATCTCAAAAATACACTGAACAATTCAGCCACTCCCAAATTCCCTCCTGTGGTACCCTTAGTGATCCTGATATATTTTTTTATTCCCAGAACCTGAACCTTAAGACAAATCTTTGGACTCAAGGCTCCTGGCACTGCCAAGTTGGGAAGGATTCAGATTTTTTTTTTCAGAATCATTCATCCTACCCAGTCTTCTGTTTAATCAAACTCTGCAACAAATATCACATTTAGCACAAGACATGCATGTAACGTAGCAGCTTCAGAAAATATCAAGCCAACCCAGGAAAACTCCAACTTTACCAAGTAGCCTCACCAGAGCTTTCCCTAACACTGTATGAAATGATAGTTTTCATTAAGATCATAGAAACTGAACACATATAAGTGAGCTGTAGCTCACAAAAGCTTATATTTGTTAGTCTCTAAGGTGCCACAAGTACTCCTTTTCTGTTTGCGGATACAGACTAACAAGGCTGCTACTCTGAAACCCGTAACATTATAGTGTTACCCTTTTTGATCTGACTAGTTAGTCAAAGTTCAGAGCCTGAGGGATGTCCCAGTTGCAAGTAGAAATTGACAATGGAGTCTGTTTTTTCTTTGATGCAGTTTTGTTTATTTATGAGGTGTCATAAATATAAAGGGAAGGGTAAACACTTTTATAATCCCTCCTGGCCAGAGGAAAAACCCTTTCACCTGTAAAGGGTTAAGAAGCTAGGATAACCTCACTGGCACCTGACCAAAATGACCAATGAGGAGACAAGATACTTTCAAAGCTGGAGGTGGGGGAGAAACAAAGGTTCTCTCTGTCTGTGTGATGCTTTTGCCGGGGACAGAACAGGAATGGAGTCTAAGAACTTAGTAAGTAATCTAGCTAGATATGCATTACCTTCTGTTTTGTTTAAATGGCTGAGAAAATAAACTGCGCTGGATGGAATGTATATTCCAGTTTGTGTGTCTTTTTATAACTTAAGGTTTTGCCTAGAGGGATTCTCTATGTTTTGAATCTGATTACCCTGTAAGGTATTTACCATTCTGATTTTACAGAGGTGATTCTTTTACTTTTTCTTCAATTAAAATTCTTCTTTTAAGAACCGGATTGATTTTTCCTTGTTCTTAAGATCCAAGGGTTTGGGTTCAATGAGGATTTTTATCAAGCCTTCCCCAGGAAAGGGGGTGTAGGGTTTGGGGGGGATTTGAGGGGGAAAAACATTTCCAAGCGGGTTCTTTCCCTGTTATATATTTGTTAGATGCTTGGTGGTGGCAGCAATAAAGTCCAAGGGCAAAAGGTAAAATAGTTTGTTCCTTGGGGAAGTTTTAATTTAAGCTGGTAAAAATAAGCTTAGGGGGTTTTCATGCAGGTCCCCACATCTGTATCCTAGAGTTCAGAGTGGGGAAGGAACTTTGACACAAGGAATGTACAAAGTCCTGCTTTTCTGAACCTGGAGGGACCAAAACCAAAAGGAGCAGTGTCTTAGCTAACAGGCCCACGCTTTGGTCAGCTAGCACCACCAGCTCAGACCTCTCCCCAGGCTTCTCTAAGGTCACACCATCCTGACAGGCTGCTGCTTAGCTTTCTTGCTCTGGCGCTGAGTCTCTCTCTCATTCTGTGTGTCCTGCTTTCCCTCTCTCTCTGACACACATGCATGCATCCTAACCCAAACAATACTCAGTCAAACCGTCTGCCCACTCAATTCAAAACTCCTGGGTGTTTTGAAACCCCTTTTTGTCTTAGGTGTGGGATTTGTGATTAACTTTTCCTGACAATTACATTAAATGAAGGGTGTGTTTACACCCAGTCTCAGAGAGTTTGGTGATCCATGCAGAAACCAGTACCTCTCAGCATAACGGGAGGATGAGTCAATGGCTTTGAAAAAGTAATGAATGAAACCTCACAAAGCAAGTTTCCTATAATGTTTTATATAGGGTAGCTAATTTATATCTCCCCAAATCATTGAGACTGATTCTCTTCTTATTTACACCAAGATTACACTGGTAAATTGACTTAAATGGTGTCATTGTTTATTTACATGAAGTGAGAGGAAAATGAGGCCCAATGTATGCATTATGTTATTCTAGGTATCCACTACCCATAAGATACAGTCTTCCTTTGTCCTTTCTAGTTGAACCCATCAGTTCTGGCTCATGTCATTCATGAAGGTTTCTTTATCCATCACCTAGGGTATTTTTTAGAGAATCACAAAAATGAGAGATGAAAAGGACCTAATAGTAATCTAGACAAGGAGTGCCCAACCTACGGCCCGTGGGCTGTAAAGAGCCCACCAGAGCATTTCATAAGGCTCACAGCCTACTTCAACACAATATACTAATGGCTAATTCATTAGCATTTTGTTGTCATGTTTACATCATTTTAGTTTACACAAGGGTATAAATAGACACTATTGTACATAGGTTGTTTCTATCTACATATGAAACAAGCTGAACTTAAAATATAAATCAATGCAGATGACCTTAAATCTTATCAAAATATGTAGAATCTGTTTGGCCCACACAAGATTGTGTTTAGGTTTATGTGGCCCTCCTGTATAATAAGGTTGGGCACCATTGATCTAGACTATTTCTCTGTCAAGAAAGGCTTGCTCCATACAACATAGCCGAGGCCAAACTAAATAAAACAAAGCAGTCAATCTGAACATTTCCAAACTTCAAAGCTGGCCCTATGTCTAAAATGGACTGAACCAAAACCCCAGATCCAAACAGCTGCAAGTTTTGGAGAATTTTGGATCTGGATCCATAGATTCAAGCTTTGACCCAGCTTGGACAACCTTTCGCTAACAGTTCATAGTAAGGAAGGTGTCTTGGTATCCAGGTAAAACTTCGTTCCTTAATTTTATCCTGTTTTTCTCATTCTGGAGAGTGACTCATAGAAAATGTTCCTGTTAACCGTGCTTTGTTTCTAGTGAGAGAATGGCTGTAGAACTCCTCTGTTTACCATATCATGAGACTTGTGTAATAAAACATCCCCCTAGAATAATTTGCCTGTGCTCTGTGTTTAATGTGTCCACTTTTGGATTGTCAATTTGAGATTTCAACTACTATTTAAGTCAGCTTAAAGTTACTATACATTTTAATTGGCTTTACAGTAAATTTGCTACTTTCCAAACAGCATTCTGGGATACAAAGGCAGACAATACCTCCTTTTTGCCACTAGGAGGCAGCGGTCACATCTATATCCTTTTTGATAACTCAAAGCAAAATATTTGATGTAATCCCTAACTAATGGATCTGCAACGTACATTTTAAAGTCAGTATTCCAAAATGCCCTTCATTGTTTAATAGAAAACTGCAGTGGTTGCCATTAAAAGTCTATAGTTACTATGGCATGCTCTCTGGGACACTAGTAACGTCCCTATACAAAAAATTGGAAAGTAAGTATGGTGTGTTTTACTTTTTAATGGCAACCACTGAACAAGGAAAATCACTATTTTTCAAGGATTGTCTTTAGTTTTATTAATCATGTATTTTCCTGTTCTTCCTCATCCTTATGACATTTTTGCTGTTTGTTAAGGAAGATCTCTTAAATGACCTTACAACAACTTACCAAGGCTTTTAAAAATCAGCATGCCTTAAATATGCACTTACATTTAAAACCAGAGATCTATTTTAGCCAGCGTTCACAAGAAAGGAACTGGCTGGTTGAAACTACTGCTGTTGCTGTTTTTGCTATCAAGTCCCATGACATTTGAGTCTATCTTCTCCAGCATCGGACAATGCCCTCAATCAATATTTTCATTTAGGTTCGTTTGTTTGTGTATTTTCTTCTCTAAGGCTCTACCATGCTGAGCCAACTGATGATTGCTGTCAATCAGCTTGCAAGAACTCTCCCACACGTTGAGTGCAGTCCCACTGACATCATAGTCAGCTGCATTCTTTATATAAGCATAGGGGTATGGCAGGCTCCCCAGCAGTTTAGGGTGTTACAGCAAAGTCAGAGTTCCACTGGGCTCTGAGAATAGAACTTCGAGGACATAAATCAAAAGTACATCTTTCAAGGGAGCCACTTTAAGTAATCTCTGGAGGGGTTCTGTCTTCACATCAGTAGATATTCTATTTTTTTTCCACTGACCAGATAGATAACATACTGTATTAGTGCATCTGTAGTTCCCTTTGAAAAATTCCTCCTAAGTTTGATTCTTTAGTTCTTTTTTTTTTTCTTAAAGAACAGTCTTTTTGTCAGAGACCAGAGTGATCATAGCAGTGATCCAAAGCACACTAACATCATTACAACTAACTCAGTGCTGTGCTAGAGGGGCCACTTGGAACTCCCAGGAGCCAGTCATTCATGTTATGCCACCGAACTGAAGGGAAGTTTGGGATGATTTCCCTGCCTCTTACAGAGATCCCAATTCCTCACCCCTGCTCCTCCATAGTGCACCCTCTGCCCCCTGGTTTCTCAAAGAGGGAAAGGAGAAAATCTTGCAGGAGAACCTTGTTAAAATATTATCAGCACATCAATGATAATAACACTATGCTGTACAAGTTCCTTCATCTGCTAGAACCCCTTACAAGTCACACTGTTCATACTTTATCTGGATATCTTCCAGTGACTAATGGAAAAACACAATGACACAAAAGTTTATTTTAAAAGACATCAATCAGGTCACTTCCAGATTAGCCCAGATTGAATTTTCCTCATATTTTGTGAAGGTCTTCAGTGCATTCTGTGAAGCATTCCACCATTTGCTGCAAAAAAAGCAAGATCTACTGTATAGAGTTTGCATATGCAAAAGCCTGAATGCCTCATAGTAGAAAATACCAACGTACAATAACACATCTTTTTGCTATTCACAAGAGAACCACTGAGTATTGCAAAACTTGATAATTACTGATTCATGTCAGATTTAGGAAAAACATCATCTTAAGTAATCAGGTCAGGGCACTGCTGTTGACCACAGTGTTGGCAAGAGAAGCAGTTTCTTTCCTCATGTCTTTCATTAATGTTTAACATTTCGTAGAATTTAGCGTTTAGCACTTTATTGGTCCAGTCCAATAAACAACTGATAGCTTGAAATTTCCAAATTACCTGTGAGTAAACATCTATATGTCGTATTAGTGATAAATTCAATCACAACATTCAAAGACTCTTGAATTAGAATGATTGCAATTATTGAGGATATCTAATAGTTCTGGGATGAGCTGCTTTTAGAAAATTACTATTGGTAAATTTATAAAATTTGTAACCCTTCAAATGCTCTGTAACACAAGATGCACTGTGTCACATATTAACTAGCGATAAATATTTCGTTCAGGTTTTTAAGATGTTCATATGGCAAATAAAACTACATTCCAGTGAAGGAAATGTGTGTTTGATCTTCATTTTTTTCTGGAAAAGTCAGCAGCTTTCTTCTAGTGAAAGTTATTCCAAATAAATCCAGTTTATACTCTTCCATGTCCTCATGATTTTCTTTGACTGCCTTACTGCCTTTGCATAACAATTTCTTAATGTCAATTAAAGAAGATTCTCCTGACTCTGAGATAAATCTTGTGGTATCTACTCAGCTAGAAGAGTCAGACACTAAGGCCTTGTCTACATTACGGGGGGGTAGGTAAATCGACCAAAGTTATGCAACTCCAGCTATGTGAATAATGTACCTGGAGTCAACATACCTTAGGTCAACTTACTGCCGTGTCTACACCATGCTGGGTCGACGAGAGACACTCTCCCGCTGACTTATCTTACACTTCTCATTCCAATAGAGTACTGGAGTTGACGGGAGAGCAATCTGCGGTCGATTTAGAGGTTGTGACCCGCTAAATCGACCCTCAGTGCATCAATTGCAGCAGCATTGATCCCCAGTAAATGTAGACATGCCCTAAGAATGATCTCCTGAAGTTCAAGTTGGGGCAGTTGTTGATTTGCCCCACATAATTAACTGTTTTTACCAGGGAGGTAATAATGCACTAGTTGTAACCGTAATGTCTGCATTATTCTATTCAAATGTGTCTTATGCCACAAATAAAGTGTGTTTAATTAATTAAATTCAACCTTAGGGATAACTTTTAAGAACCACAAAACCACTATGCACTAGAACTAGAGCTGTACAAATAACTTGGGGGGGAGGTGTTGGTTTGTTTTTTATTTGCTGGCCAAACCAAAAACTCGGGAGGAGGAATTAATTTTGGGTCAACCCAAGACATCAATTTTTTGAATAACCAAAAGAAGTTTAAAAAAAACCAACAGTTTTGGGACAAACAAAACCTTGTTTCATTTTCAAGGGGGGGATACCTTTTAAAAAAATTAAGCAAAATTCAAAACAAAAAGTTATGAATCAAAAAGTTTCATTTCTAAAATGTTGAAACAAAACATTTTCATATTTTCACATTTTGTTTGTTTGTTTTGATTGGAACAAATTAACAAATGTGACATGAATTCATGAAATGCTTCAATTGACCCAAATCTGCATTTTTTGAAGAAAAAAGATTTGCCCATGGGCACTAACATTTACCCAAGCCAGGAGAAATAATATGTTCTTGTATGTAAAATGATATGATATTTACATACATAGGTTTTAACACAAATGCTATGGCACTGTGTTTATAATTTCTATCACTGTTAGCTCTATAGGAATATTTTAAAATTACTCAGCCCTTGTCAGAGGGTTCACTCACCACTAACAGCGCCTCCTCCTGGCCATCCTGTGTATTAGCTCTACCAAGCATTGTGCCCTCCAGTAACTGCAGCCTCCTTTTAGTGACTCAGCCCTCCAGCTTGGTCACCATATGTGTTCCCCTCTTCTGGGGTAGGTGTAACATAGTCTTTCCAGGACTCCCAGGCAGTCTGCTATCCTCCGCCTGGACTGTGTCACTTCCCCAGTGGCTGGTAGGGGAACCCAGGTCCACCCACTACTCCAGGTTCCAGCTTAAGATCCTTCTGGTCAGCAGCCAAGGCCTGAATTGGCCTACTTTCCTCTGAGGCTCCTCCTGGCTTCCTCTCCTCTCTGGGATCACCAGCCTCCTCTCAGGGACTGACTGCAGCCTACTTCCCTCCAGCTCCTTCTGTTGCCAGCTTCCTGGCTTATAAAAGCCCTGCCTCTTCCTGCCCAGCTGAGCATCCTCTAATTAAATCCTTGCTCCCTGTCTCCTTCTCCAGGTGCAGCCTGGGTAGTTAATTTGTCATTTTAACCCTTCTAGGCCTTGTGTGGGTGGACACCCCATCACAGGTCCATTTCCCTCCCCTAAACTAAGGATTGCCAACTGTCTAATCACAGAAACCCAAACACCCTTGCCCGGCCCCTGCCCCAAGCCCCCATCCCACCCCTTCTCTGAGGCCCCTCCCCCTGCTCACTCCGTCCCCCTCTCTCCGTCACTCATTCTCGCCTACTCTCACTCATTTTCACTGGTCTGGGATAGGGGATTGATGTGTGGGAGGGGTTGGGGAGTTGGGCTGAGAGGTTCGGAGTGTGGGAGGGGGCTCTGGGCTGGGGCGGGGGTTGGGGTGCTGGAGGGGTGCAGACTCTGGGAAGGAGTTTGGGTGAAGGAGGGGGCTCAGGGCTGAGGTAGGTGTTTGGGGTGCAGGAGGGGGTGAGGAGTGTGGGTGGCACTTACCTCGGGCCGCTCCCAGAATCGACCAGCATGTCCCTCAGGCTTCTAGGCTCAGGTGCAGCCAGACGGCTCTGCATGCTGTCCCTGCCTACAGACACTGCCCCCACAGCTCCCATTGGCCATGGTTCCAGCACTCAAGGCGGAGCCAGCATACAGAGACCCCCCCCCCAGCCACCCCTGTGCCTAGGAGCCAGAGGGACATGCCGGTTGCTTCCAGGAGCCGTGCAGAGCCAGGACAGGTAAAGGGCCTGCCTTAGCCCTGCTGTGCCATTGGACTTTTAGCTGCCTATTAAAATCTCCCAGGTTGGTTTCAATAGCCTCCGGGAGATCGAGGCCAATTCCAGGAGGGTTGGCAACCTTACCTAAACTGTAGTCTCAGAGGGATAGATTTATGTATTTTCTTGTTAAAATTTCTAATAGTTAAAGAAAAAGAAAACACAATTTGTGGCTTCAGTAGCCCAAACACAGGATGTGGTCTCACTGAGATGAGCAGGGCTATGTTTACATGTTAACAGACATGTTCAACCACACAGACCACTTCTCTAGTCTGCCTGCTGACCCAGATTCTAACATAGGAATCTGAGGTTCAGGAAGTGTAGTCCTTTGGTACCTGTGAGGGAATATATTGCCAGCTGAGTTGCTTTGAAGAGGAGTCCAATACCATAGAATCATAGAATCATAGAATATCAGGGTTGGAAGGGACCTCAGGAGGTCATCTAGTCCAACCCCCTGCTCAAAGCAGGACCAATCTCCAGCTAAATCATCCCAGCCAGGGCTTTATCAAGCCAGACCTCAAAAACTTCTAAGGAAGGAGATTCCACCACCTCCCTAGGTAACGCATTCCAGTGTTTCACCACCCTCTTAGTGAAAAAGTTTTTCCTAATATCCAATCTAAACCTCCCCCACTGCAACTTGAGACCATTACTCCTCGTTCTGTCATCTGCTACCATTGAGAACAGTCTAGAGCCATCCTCTTTGGAACCCCCTTTCAGGTAGTTGAAAGCAGCTATCAAATCCCCCCTCATTCTTCTCTTCTGCAGGCTAAACAATCCCAGCTCCCTCAGCCTCTCCTCATAAGTCATGTGTTCTAGACCCCTAATCATTTTTGTTGCCCTTCGCTGGTCTCTCTCCAATTTATCCACATCCTTCTTGTAGTGTGGGGCCCAAAACTGGACACAGTACTCCAGATGAGGCTCACCAATGTTGAATAGAGGGGAACGATCACGTCCCTCGATCTGCTCGCTATGCCCCTACTTATACATCCCAAAATGCCATTGGCCTTCTTGGCAACAAGGGCACACTGCTGACTCATATCCAGCTTCTCGTCCACTGTCACCCCTAGGTCCTTTTCCGCAGAACTGCTGCCTAGCCATTCGGTCCCTAGTCTGTAGCGGTGCATTGGATTCTTCCATCCTAAGTGCAGGACCCTGCACTTATCCTTATTGAACCTCATCAGATTTCTTTTGGCCCAATCCTCCAATTTGTCTAGGTCCTTCTGTATCCTATCCCTCCCCTCCAGCGTATCTACCACTCCTCCCAGTTTAGTATCATCCGCAAATTTGCTGAGAGTGCAATCCACACCATCCTCCAGATCATTTATGAAGATATTGAACAAAACCGGCCCCAGGACCGACCCTTGGGGCACTCCACTTGATACCGGCTGCCAGCTAGACATGGAGCCATTGATCACTACCCGTTGAGCCCGACAATCTAGCCAGCTTTCTACCCACCTTATAGTGCATTCATCCTGCCCATACTTCCTTAACTTGCTGACAAGAATACTGTGGGAGACCGTGTCAAAAGCTTTGCTAAAGTCAAGAAACAATACATCCACTGCTTTCCCTTCATCCACAGAACCAGTAATCTCATCATAAAAGGTGATTAGATTAGTCAGGCATGACCTTCCCTTGGTGAATCCATGCTGGCTGTTCCTGATCACTTTCCTCTCATGCAAGTGCTTCAGGATTGATTCTTTGAGGACCTGCTCCATCAAGGTTGTGGCCATCATTCCGGTAGAGGGATTGGATAAACCTTTGCTGTCAGGAAAACATTTCCCTTACAGGAGTGAGTGGTAAGCACATGCCAGAAGGCTGTTCCTGAGATGGAGAAATAAGACTCTGAAGTCCTGCACTCAACACCATCCCAAAGACAGCTTCTGCCAGGGGAGAGGCCTATGGAGCAACCCTGTTGAAAGGTACATGAGAAGGTTTAGATGAGCTTATCTGGATACAGGAGGAAGAGAAACCCTGGGGAGAGAGAAAAAGAGATGAGTGGCCAAGAATGGGGAGAAACACAAGGAAAAAAAACAGAAAATAATAAACAGGTAATAGATTATAATAAAATGGAGTAAGAACTGTTTCCAGCACAAAAGAGAGCTTGGAATGCCTACTATAGTAATGTGTCCCTGGGCAGTGTTTTGAAAGCTTTCTAGTGGTCTGTCTAATTACAGTACTGTTCACTGCAGGAGACACCTTCTGGATTACACTATCGAGAATCCTTCACAGGCAACTGGGCATGTCTGTGAAAAATAAAGCATATGGGATTGTTAGCAGCGAGCCTGCGTTTTTCCTTTCAATAAATACATAAAAACGGCTACACCCACAGATATTGAAAACAAAAGCAAGAGATGCAAAGAGAAAAAGCAAGAAAGAAGTGCTGGAAATAGGGAAGGGAACGGAAAAATTAAGAATCAGGCAACTCTGGGGAAATAATTGTATTTATTTTTATTTATGTGCCCAAATGTTGCTATATATGATAACAGGGCCTCATGCTGTAACACCTATGTATCCCCATTCTTGCTGAAGAATTGGTCTATGTCTGGTCTAAGGAGGGCCAGAGAGGAATGTCCATTTAGCTTTGGGCCAGCGTTAGGCTCTGAATCCATGACTATGTTGCTGCAGTAGCCCTACTGCCCTGTGCAATCGATATGAAAGGGCTGCAACTTCTCTTGCTCTTCTATGCCAAAAGGCTCACGTTACAGTCATTATGGGGGCTATGCAGCAGACCCATACCCTGGCCCTAGATTGGGAAGGAGGTATATTCACCTTCCCCACACAGAGTCCAGTCACTTGGGCTTTTTATGGGTGGAGCTGAATTTCACCCTGTGGGAACAAAACTGATGAGTTAAAGAACAAACTCTGTCTAAAACAAGTGAGGATAATGCTGCATTTGGAAGGTGAATAGCAAGGCAAGATTCAAAAAAATTCTTTCCACAATAGGTTGTGGAAGAACTGAGAATGGAATATTTAAATACCTTCTAAAACGTCGCATGATCACTGATACCCCTTGGAAAAACCATTCAGGTATAGTCCTGTGTAGGGTGACCAGATGTCCCGATTTTATAGGGACAGTCCCGATTTTGGGGGCTTTTTGTTACATAGGCACCTATTACCCCCGACCCCATCCCAATTTTTTACATTTGCTATCTGGTCACCCAAGTCCTGTGATGTGATCCTGTGATAGTTATACAGCTCCTTAAGGGACAAATTCTGTAATTTTGACCCATATTTAGTAGTACCTCAACTGGTGACTAGTCACATTGATTTCACTAGAACTATTTGAGGCATAAGTACTACTCAACACATGTAAGAATAGCAGAAGCTGGCTCTAGATGAGGACCCAAATTTGAACATGAGCACATTTGCCCCTAATCAGCAGTCCATCCCTATTCAGCAAAGCCCATAGGGTTAGAGCACATAGAATCATAAAATATCAGGGTTGGAAGGGACCTCAGGAGGTCATCTAGTCCAACCCCCTGCTCAAAGCAGGACCAATCTCCAGCTAAATCATCCCAGCCAGGGCTTTATCAAGCCAGACCTCAAAAACTTCTAAGGAAGGAGATTCCACCACCTCCCTAGGTAACGCATTCCAGTATTTCACCACCCTCCTAGTGAAAAAGTTTTTCCTAATATCCAACCTAAACCTCCCCCACTGCAACTTGAGACCATTACTCCTTGTTCTGTCATCTGCTACCACTGACAACGGGCTAGATCCATCCTCTTTGGAACCCCCTTTCAGGTAGTTGAAAGCAGCTATCAAATCCCCCCTCATTCTTCTCTTCCGCATGGAGCCATCGATCACTACCCGTTGAGCCCGACAATCTAGCCAACTTTCTATCCACCTTATAGTCCATTCATCCAGCCCATACTTCTTTAACTTACTGGCAAGAATACTGTAGGATTCCAAAAGCTTTGCTAAAAGACAGGAACAACAGTCCACTGCTTTCCCCTCATCTACAGAGCCAGTTATCTCGTCATAGAAGGCAATTAGATTAGTCAGGGATGACTTGCCCTTGGTGAATCCATGCTGACTGTTCCTGATCACTTTCCTCTCCTCGAAGTGCTTCAGAACTGATTCCTTGAGAACCTGCTCCATGATTTTTCCAGGTACTGAGGTGAGGCTGACTGGCCTATAGTTCCCAGGATCCTCCTTCTTCCCTTTTTTAAAGATGGGCATTACATTAGCCTTTTTCCAGTCATCCGGGACTTCCCCCAATCGCCATGAGTTTTCAAAGATAATGGCCAATGGCTCTGCAATCACATCCGCCAACTCCTTTAGCACTCTCAGATGCAGCGCATCTGGCCCCATGGACTTGTGCTCGTCCAGCTTTTCTAAATAGTCCCAAACCACTTCTTTCTCCACAGAGGGCTGATCACCTCCTCCCCATGCGGTGCTGCCCAGTGCAGTAGTCTGGGAGCTGACCTTGTTTGTGAAGACAGAGGCAAAAAAAGCATTGAGTACATTAGCTTTTTCCACATCCTCTGTCACTAGGTTGCCTCCCTCATTCAGTAAGGGTCCCACACTTTCCTTGATTTTCTTCTTGTTGCTAACATACCTGAAGAAACCCTTCTTGTTACTCTTAACATCTCTTGCTAGCTGCAACTCCAAGTGTGATTTGGCCTTCCTGATTTCACTCCTGCATACTCGAGCAATATTTTTATACTCTTCCCTGGTCATTGTCCAATCTTCCACTTCTTATAAGCTTCTTTTTTGTGTTTAAGATCAGCAAGGATTTCACTGTGAAGCCAAGCTGGTCGCATGCTTAACTTTAAGCCTGTGTGTAAGTCCCATTGACTTCAGCACATGATTAAATGCTTTGCTGAATAGGGATTTAAGCTTAAATGTGCTTAAATGTTTTGATGAACTGGGGCCATAAACCTGAGCGTATGTTTCAGATATATGAATCCAGGTCCCCAGATTGTCTGGAATTAATAAAAACAAAATAATAAATTTGAGCTGACTTTTTTGAACAGCAAAAAAATAGTTTGTAATCTGTTAGGTTAGAGTCAGTGCAAAAGTTTGAGCCACTTCACACTGTAATCAAATGGGCTGTACCCCTAGCTCCACATTAGATTCAGACTCCTGTGCTTGATGACAGCTGTGGTTTTCTGGGAAAAGGAAGAATAATGGCTACATTTACTTCACAGCACCTTGCTGTCACCTAAGCCATACAACTGCATTGGTGCAAGTTTCACAAACTGGTGTTTTTCATACCAACCAGCAGAAAAAAAGCTGAGACAGTGAAAGGATTGTCTGAAGCACAGCTCCATACCTTATGAGGTCACTAATCATTTTAATAACCTGAGATGAATCAGTCTCATGCTAGAAAGCTGCATATGTTTTTGTGTCTTTACAGTTTTGGCGATATCAATGTATAATGCAAGTTGGCAAAGAAGGAACTAAATGGATTTATACGCAGCAGAAGGATAAGTGGCATGATTTAAAGGTCATGCCTAGAAAACGCACATCTGGAGTGTTTTGCGTCTTTTTATAACAACTGTTTGCATGTTTTATCCCCCTTAGAAAAACGTTTATTTCAAAACTCATCATTTTATGTAGTTCTGTTTCCTAATATTAAGGTATTGCCATCTCAAAACCACTGCTACAAGTGGCACTAATTGCCATCTTTGTTGGCCGTCTCAGTAGAGAGGCCAGATTGGTCATGGAGATTAAACTACCCTTTCACCTGTAGAAGAGTTCCTGAAGACTAGGGTTAGGATCAGGTAGGGTGACCAGATAGCAAATGTGAAAAATCGGGACAGGGTGGGGGATAATAGGCGCCTATATAAGACAAAGCCCCAAATATCAGCACTATCCCTATACAATCGGGACATCTGGTCACCCTAGTATCAGGACACATTAACAGGGCAGCACTGGGTACTTACCGCCAATGTAGCTGCTTGGTAAAAAAATAGAGGACTTTTGTCTACAGATGTGGCTCTAAATTCTCTCTCACACACACACGCATGTGCACACAAAACCTAGTATGTCTTATTTCCAGAGCTAATCAGGACAACATGAGAATAATCCTTGTCAAGGTCAGGAATCTTAGCACTTTCCTAAAAATATTATTTATAAATTATTCTACTAAATTATAGTATAACTCAACAGTCAGCTATTCATTTTGGGCAAATCCTCAGCACCAGTAATGCCACTGGGATATATGTGGGGGAAAGCAGGGGAAGAATCCTTCCCCAAAGGCAGCAGAGCTCTGACTCCAGACTAGAGAAGACTCTGGTCTCAGGACTGAAGTAACCTCTGTGGCCTTTGTGCCCTACTCTTTACTGTGCACAGGCTGGTGGATCATTCAGCAGCAGGTCCACCTGCCCTACCCTCAAAATCCACTATGTGTAAGGGGACTGTTGTCCCCTTAGTAAAACTCAGTGGGGGTGTTTTGGTTGGCTAGCTCCCAGGACCAAAAGAAAGGGGAACGATCGATGGGAAATCAGGACCGTGAGACTGACAGTCCCCAGGAACAATGGGGAGAGGCCAATGCTCCCGGTCAGCCTGATTGACAGGGCGGGCAGGCTAATCAGGGAGTCAGGAGGCCAGGGGGGTCCAGTCCTCCGTGTGACCTGGAATTGCCTGGGTCAGACAGAGTGGGGCAGAGCTAAGGAGAAAGCAGGGGCCCAAGCTGAGCTGGGGAGTAGAGCCGTGCCAGCCAGAGGGGCCAGAGAAGCGGGCCAGAGAAGCAGCCCAGGAAGCAGGTCAGTGCTGGGAGCAGAGTCACAGAGCAGACCTGTCCTGGGAGGAGAGCAGCAGCCACAGAGCCAGAGGGGCCAGAGAATCAGCCGAGGGAGCTGGAGGCAGAGCAGCAGCAGCAGCCGTGCTGAGGCAGAGTGGAGCTGGAGCTGACGCAGAGTGGTGGAGCTGGAGCTGGAGCTGGAGCAGTCCAGAGCTGGGTGGGGTGAGCAGCCGTGGAGAGCAAGGGGCACCCTGGGCAGCGGACCCAGCACAGGAAGATGCCCCCAGCCAAGACGCCTGGCAGGCCAGACTTGGAGGGGGATTGTAACCTCGACGGGGCGGGGGCGATGCTGGGAAGAAGGGTCCTGCCACCTAGAGCCTGAGAGTGTGTGGCCACCACCAGAGCAAGTGTCTGACCCGCAGCATCCCTGCAGCACAGAGAGGGCCTGAGAAAGAGGTCTGGGACTTGTGAGGAACAGACTGAACTCCTCTCACATTCCAGAGATGCTGGTTGTGATGTCCCCGTGCCACAGAGTGGGGTTATGTGTTTTTCTTTAACCTTTCCTGTTTTTTCATTATTTTTTTAATTGATTGCTGTTTAATAAATTGTATTTACTTTGAACTGTATGTAATGATCAGTGGGTCAGGGATGCATCCAGTGCAGAGAGAGCACCCCGGAGTGACGACATCCTAGCCCCTGCCCTAAGTGACCACGACAAGGTTGGGGGGTCGAGTCCCAAGGAATCCTGGGCCCAGCCTTGTTTGGGTTATGAGGACTCTGCCACACAGGAGAGTGGAAGGGGAACCCTTGAGGTCAGGCAGGCCTCTGGGTAAAGGAAGTGGGCGCAAGGGCTCAGATCCTTTCACTAGCCCACTTCACCAGAGTAGTGTATAAGCCAGGAAAGTTCCCCACAATAGCGGGATCATTCCCCCACTTACATATGTACATTCACCCAGGAAGCTCTCAGAGTCACGTAGCCCATTTTACACATTAGTGCCAATGTTTATGGGATGCCCTGCACCTGGGGAGGACGCGGAGGAGAATTTGACCCTCAGTCCCATAGAAAGAAGAACCAAGGAAAACCATTATACTACCAAGCAATCTAGCAATTAACATTCTTAATTTCCAAGATGACGTTTCAAACTGAGTGCACACAGACTTCAGTCAAGACCTCAAGTAATGAGCTCTTTCCCCCCAAAATTTCATAATTTCCTGTCAGATAATTAATAACTGAGCCACTACTTGCTGACAAAAAGTTGAGCTTTACATGTGAAGAGAGAACAGCCAATCCTAATCAGTAATGCCTCTCTGGCTCTCGTGTTCTCCTTCAGAGGTTGAATTTATATGATGAGGTGTGTTCTTTCTTACAGATATGTCTTTAAACAATGATTGATTAATGCAACCCGAGATGGCCAGGGCCTCAAAATCTGACATGTCAGATTACTCCTTCTAGAAGTCAAATTTCCTGCTGAATATAGTTCACAAATTTAAAATGCCATAAAATAAGATATACTTTGGGAAATGGGGGGCAAAAAGGAGTTGGAAAAATAAATATTCTGTACACAAAAAAGGTTAAAAGGGTTTCTTAAGCAATAAAAAGTTGCAGAGCCAAGCGGAACAGTTGTAAATAAAACACATTCCTCCTTTTGGACCACAACATGCAATTCTTCCGAATGCCCTTTCTGACTTTCTGTTATTTCCTTATAAATCCGGAGAAAGGGGCATAGCTTTGGGATTTGGACTGCATGGAGGATTTGATGACCCGTTTATAACCTGTTCTATCCAAAAGGGTTTATATTTTCAAAGGCAAATGACTCTCCTTTATTTATATGGATTGTGTTCATGTACACCAGACAAACTGTTCTACCAGCTTTATGGTGACTTAGAGGAGAAGAAGGCACAACTCCAGCACACAAAACACTCCCTGGCTAACATAAGAAATGGTGGATTTATCAGTGAGGGAAGAGCTAACCCTCATGTTAAGTCCTCTTTGAGTATGCTCCGTATAGTCACCTGAAATCATTGGGAGTTACCAGATTGCCTTACAAGCAGGGTAGAATCCCTAATGTGCTGTTCTGCAGCCACGAAAAAGGGACATTTTAATATTTTAATCTCCTGAACTGTATTTACGATCTGCAGCTGTGGGGCCAAAGAGGCCCACAGTCCAGCACACACTGAGTCTATTATTGGCAGAGCAGAGCTCTGGGTCTTTTGGAGTGACATCAGCAATTTAACTCAACTATGCTAGGCAGCTCATGGCTGGGGGTTGTTTGTGTTTCTTTGAAGCAATCGGTTTATTCTGGGCCTTTATCTTTTTTGGTATAGCAATAATTTTTTTAAAGTTTTAATGGACCTTAACATGTGCTAACTATTTTCTGGGGTGACCGAATAAGAACTGATCTCTGTATGGCTTCAGGCTTTCATGAAAAGAGCCATTAAATGTTTAAGAAGAATGCCTACATTGAACATAATGAAAAGTTCTAATTCAGCTATAAAAAAGGAATATATATTATACATCAAATGTTATTTACTGTTAAAGTACATAGCTTGAAGCAAAGATACTCTACAGGTTTCCTTAGAGTTAAAACTTAGCAAAACATAAAGAATTTTTTGCCTTTTTAAAATTTTGTTCTGTCTTGCACATCACAGTTCTCCAGTGTTATCGTCTACATCAATGTATTTACTAGCATCTGGTAAAACTAAGGAGTACTAGAAAAACAGAACTTTTAGGTTCCTTATGCTAGCAACAGCATCTTATTTGGCAAAGCCTGTTTCAAAAATCAAATTTCTTCAATTTCAAGTATCAATACCCTGGGTTTCTTCAATTTTATCTTCTTATAAAGGAACATCCACTTATCTGATTTTTAAAATCAACCATTGTCTGTTTTATTATTATTTAATAAGGGTGTATTCTTAAAAGCACTCAATGTTGGCCTCTCTTTGCTTACCCTTGGCAACCAGAATTAGGCTAATGCTGAGTGCTTTTGAAGAGCTCATCCTAAATGTTTTTGGAAAGTAGAAGAGCACAATATAGAACATTGCATAAAAACATTAGCAAACAATGCAATAAATAAAACCAACAGACAAATAAATTAAAAAAGAAAGTTGGTTTTAACGATCCAAGTCTGAAAATGCTCAAATGAATCGGCAGTTTAATGATAGATTTCCACCATAAGGAAACAACATAGGAAAAGGCCTGGTATTCACAACTGGGAATATGGGGAAATGAGAGACACATCAAAAAAAGGAAGGAGATTCCAAGCAAGTGTATAAACAGAAATTAAGTAATTTTAAATAAGGCAACACACCAGAATGGGCTTGATCCTGCTTTCACTGAAATCAATGGCAAAACTCCCATTGCAGTCTCTCTAGGTATTTTCATGGTTCCTATCCTCATAGACTGAGATTTTCAAATAAGCCAAACCATCCAAATTCCACTGATTTTGAATGGGACTTGGACATTTATCTCTGTGAGACACCTTTGAAAATCCCAGATATCTGAGCACTCCCAAATATTTATTAATTTATTCTCACCACACCCTTATGAAGCAGGGACGTATTAGCCGCCACATTTTACACACTGAGAATGCAGGCAGAGAGAGATTAAATGACTTGCCCGAGGTCACATGGGAAGTCAGTGTTAGAGCTGGGAATTGAATCCAAATCTCCTGAGTCCTTCTGGTATTTCTATTTCCTGGACAGAACCAGGCATTGCATAAGAACATAAGAAACATAATATTAAAACAAAACAATATAATAAATTCAAGTAGACTTTTTTCAACATCCAAAAATAGTTTGTATTCTGTTAGGTTAGAGTTGTGTGTAAAAGTTTGAGCCACTTCACACTGTAATCAAACAGGTTGTACCCTTAGCTCTGCATTAGATTCAAGTTCCTGTGCTTGCTGACACCTGTGGTTTTCTGGGGGAAAGGACAGGAAGAATAATGGCTACATTTACTTCACAGTACCTTGCTGTCACCTAAGCCATACAACTGCATTGGTGCAGTTTTCACAAACTGGTGTTTTTTTCTACCAGCTACCAAAAAGAAAGCTGAGACAGTGGAAGGAAAAAAGGAATGCAGTAGGCAGTTATAATAGAAAGACCTTCTCAGGAAAAGATAATGAATGAATGGACCAGAAATATCAATATAAATAAAAGTTTTTTAAAATACAGAAAAACTGTGAGAATTACAGAGAGACTGATTAGGGAGAAAGAAATATTAGAACAAAAGCAATTTAATTTAGGGCCTGAGAACCTGCCAGTCCTTACTCCTATGTGTAGTCCCTACTAACATGATTGCTATGTGTACTCATATGAGTTAGGATTGTTTATGTGAGTAAGGGTGTGTAAGGTCAGGTCCCAACGTTTTATCCTTTTCAAATGCTGAGAATGCATCTGTAACCCATATCCTCTCTTTCCTCAGAGGCATAAGTAAGCCTGGAATCAGCTTCTTGATATCAATCAGGACCAAGCAACGGTATGGAAAATACAAGCTATACAAGACACAGGCATAGGTGTACTGCACTGGCAGCAGGGGACGAAGGTGAGAAAAGGGAGGAAAGGTGGATATGTCCCATCTACTACCAAACCTTCATTTTGTATGCTGTTTACGTGCCCTCCCACCAGCTTTATGACTAATTCCTGCAAGCCCTCCAACACCGTAATTCTTTATGGTCGCACAAATGGACCCAGGCAGAAAGGAAGGCTCATACAGAGGACAGCTAATTTCTGAACTCTCTCTCTCTCACACACACACACACTCCTGTTGATTGGAGGAGTTCTGCCTGGGGGCCCAATCCTGCATTACCACAAGTACCATATCCTAAGTAACATTCACATAGAAGAACAAAATGCATGGCTGATGCATCACTTTTGATTTTTAAAAAAGGCCAACATCACTATACTTTATTAACTGGAAAGCATCACTAGTCTTTCACATGCTAAGGTAGCCAGAGGCAAAGCAGGTATCAGCCCAGTAAAATGGGATACCTCAACTCCCATTTAGTTCATATCTTTAGCAAACAGTTGAATTAAAAACCTGCATCTGGCCCGTGCCAGCTGACCGGGCTCACGCTAAGGGGCTGTTTAATTGTAATGTAGATGTTCAGGCTCGGACTGGAGCCCAGGCTTTAGGACCCTGCAAGAGATGGGAGGGTCCCAGAGCCTGGGTTTCAGCCCGAGCCTGAACTTCCACACCACAGTTAAACAGCCCCTTAGCCCGAGCCCCATGATCCCAAGTCAGCTGGCACCAGCCAGCTGGCACCGGTTTTTAATTGCAGTATAGACATACCCTGTGGGTAAAATCCTGGCCCCACTGAGGTCAATGGGAATTTTTCCTTTGTCTGTTATGTCTAGTTAGATTGCAAGGTTCATGGGGCAAGGACTGTTTCTTACTGTGGGTTTGTGCAGTGCCTAGTACAGTGCCTGATTTTGACCTCTAGTAACTACTGTAACACAAATGAATAAATATCAACAACAGTAAAAATATGCAATGCATTTCAACATGAGGCCAAAAGGAGAAAGAGAGAATATCTCTATGTTCCCCACTATCAACTTCCTGATCCTCACTGACTTATTTATAATCCTGGCATCAATGATCAGAAATTTTCTAGAAAAATTCTTCCATTTTACCATTCCCTGGCTTTCTACTGAAATCAAGAGTGATTTGCCATTAGAATTCTTCTTTTTTAAATTTGATTTACAATAAAGCAAGCAATCTGTAATCCTCACATTGTATGCAATACACTCACAATACCTCTCTTCAAGATAAACTTGTAATCTCTTACCTGAAATAAAAGTTCAACATTTGTCATGTTTAATCAGCAATAAATTCAGTAATGTAATTCCTCAGAATATATCCTTCATCAACATGCTGTAAATTCCAAGTAGAAATGTGGAAAATGTTTAATATTTCCATTTACTACTACAAACAAGCAGCATGCCATCTTATCAAATAATTTATGTTCTAAAATTCCTGTGAATCCAACATGAAAATAAAACCTCCATTCCAGCACTTAGTATAGACAACTCTATTGTTACATGATACATGACCAGGAAAAGAAATCCTCCTAAATGGATTGCTAAGCCAGTGTGCTCTGCAGGCTTGGATTCGAATCCCATATTCTTCAAAAGATGTTTTGCAGGGGGAGGGATAGCTCAGTGGTTTGAGCATTGGCCTGCTAAACCCAGGGCTGTGAGTTCAATCCTTAAGGGGGCCATTTAGGGATCTGGGGCAAAAACTGGGGATTGGTCCTGCTTTGAGCAGTGGGTTGGACTAGGTGACCTCCTGAGGTCCTCTAACGCTGATATTCTATGACACTGAGAGCCCCGCTGAGCTAATAGTACCAATTACTTACATTCATTGTGTGCTTCATTTTTTGTTCAGATGACCTACATTTGGCTCAGAAAAGGGGAACAGGGAGTGGGAGACAGAGGAGATTAAAACACTATCCTATTTTTTGTATTCTTGGACTAATCTCTCTAGGGTCAGTCTCAGGGCTACTCTACATTATGCCCGGCTGCCTGTTGCCCCAAGGGGTAATTTCAGCAGCCAGGACTAGCTGTAGTACACATTCCTTCTTCAGCCATTCCCACCTCCTACCTGCCAGGCTTGTGAGGGAAGGTGGCATAGAGCTATTAGCAACATGTACATTGAAAAAAAAAATAAATTACTCCTCCCCCTTCCCAAAACAAAACAAAAAACGTATCAAAACAAAATATGCACTGCACACACCATTCTCCCCCTGGGGACAGAATAAGAGAAAGAACTAACTATACACAATAAATGTTAGTCATGTTGCTTAATGCACTACTGGAAGGCATTCAAATAGTACAGCTGTGAGGGCAGTGTAAGCACCTATAGAGAACAGAACAGAATTATGCTAGTTCTACACCACCCATGGATCGCACCATGCCAGGGGAACTCTCCAGTGGCTAGATTCGCCTTATTTAATGCCCTTTGAAGCAGGAGAGCAGCATAGAGGGGCCATAACACAATGGAGAATCAGGCTCCTTAGATCTATAAGTCACAGGCCTGAGCTGCAGAGTCCAGAATTGAGCCTCAAAGTTTGAGTGTTTGTTCAGATTCATCTCTGATATAATCCAGCATGATTCTGTTAGCTGCTGTATGCCTTTCACTCCCTTTGATTTAGTTCAGTCCCACATGTTGTCAGTGAAATATAATCATAGAATAGAATCATAGAATATCAGGGTTGGAAGAGACCTCAGGAGGTCATCTAGTCCAACTCCCTGCTCAAAGCAGGACCAATCCCCAACTAAATCATCCCAGCCAGGGCGTTGTCAAGCCTGATCTTAAAAATATCTAAGGAAAGAGATTCCACCACCTCCCTAGGTAACCCATTCCAGCATTTCACCACCCTCCTAGTGAAAAAGTTTTTCCTAATAGCCAACCTAAACCTCCCCCACTGCAACTTGAGACCATTACTCCTTGTTCTGTCATCAGCTACCACTGAGAAAAGTCTAGATCCATCCTGTTTGGAACCCCCTTTCAGGTAGTTGAAAGCAGCTATCAAATCTCCCCTCATTCTTCTCTTCCTCAGACTAAACAATCCCAGTTCCCTCAGCCTCTCCTCATAAATCATGTGTTGCAGTCCCCTAATCATTTTTGTTGCCCTCCGCTGGACTCTTTCCAATCTTTCCACATCCTTCTTGTAGTGTGGGGCCCCAAACTGGACACAGTACTCCAGGTGAGGCCTCACCAATGTCGAATAGAGAGGAACGATCACGTCCCTCAATCTGCTGGCAATGCCCAACATATACATCCCAAAATGCCATTGGCCTTCTTGGCAACAAGGGCACACTGTTGACTCATATCCAGCTTCTCGTCCACTGTAACCCCTAGGTCCTTTTCTGCAGAACTGCTGCCGAGGCATTTGGTCCCTAGTCTGTAGCGGTGCATGGGATTCTTCCGTCCTAAGTGCAGGACTCTGCACTTGTCCTTGTTGAACCTCATCAGATTTCTTTTGGCCCAATCCTCTAATTTGTCTAGGGCCCTCTATATCCTATCCCTACCCTCCAGCATATCTATCTCTCCTCCCAGTTTAGTGTTAAAAAAAAAGATATTGAACAAAACCGGCCCGAGAACCGACCCTTGGGGCACTCCACTTGATACCGGCTGCCAACTAGACATGGAGCCATTGATCACTACCCGATGAGCCCGACAATCTAGCCAACTTTCTATCCACCTTATAGTCCATTCATCCAGTCCATACTTCTTTAACTTGCTGGCAAGAATACTGTGGGAGACCGTGCCAAAAGCTTTGCTAAAGTCAAGGAATAACACGTCCACTGCTTTCCTCTCATCCACAGAGCCAGTTATCTCGTCATAGAAGGCAATTAGATTAGTCAGGCATGACTTGCCCTTGGTGAATCCATGCTGACTGTTCCTGATCACTTTCCTCTCCTCTAAGTGCTTCAGAATTGATTCCTTGAGGACCTGCTCCATGATTTTTCCAGGGACTGAGGTGAGGCTGACTGGCCTGTAGTTCCCAGGATCCTCCTTCTTCCCTTTTTTAAAGATGGGCACTACATTAGCCTTTTTCCAGTCATCCGGGACTTCCCCCGATCGCCATGAGTTTCAAAGATAATGGCCAATGGCTCTGCAATCACGTCCACTGCTTTGCCCTCATCCACAGAGCCAGTTATCTCGTCATAGAAGGCAATTAGATTAGTCAGGCATGACTTGCCCTTGGTGAATCCATGCTGACTGTAATGCTGGTAATAGTTCACCTTACCTGATCACTCTCGTTACAGTGTGTATGGTGACACCCATTGTTTAATGTTCTCCGTGTATATAAAATCTCCCCACTGTATTTTCCACTGCATGCATCCGATGAAGTGAGCTGAAGCTCACAAAAGCTTATGCTCACATAAATTTGTTAGTCTCTAAGGTGCCACAAGTACTCCTTTTCTTTTTTAAAAAAGATCTGAGTGTTCAGCATCTTGCAGGATCAAATCCTCAGATTTTAAAACATAATCTTATTAGGTGTGCTGACCATGTAGCCACCCTCATTTAAAGATGACCTAGAAAGTTTTCTTAAATATATTTTAAAGGTAAACTGGAAGGCTTTGACCTACCAAGATCAATTGTCAAGGTTCTGTGCAATAGATAATGAGGTCACTGACATCTAAAGCAGGGAACTGCACTTGATTGTTTCATACATTAGCCAGTGGTGTAGCAAGACAAGCACAGAGGGCCACCAGTGCTTCTGATTTCACCCACACTGATGTAACAGGGGTGTCACCACTTAAGGTGACAAGTCAAGGGAGACTGAGCAATGGTGCAAGTGACCGCAGAATCAGGCCTGAGAGCTCTGAAATATAAGTGATACATAAAAAGGAGAAATATAAGTGATAATTAAATTTGCACTTTATAGCAAAATATATGAAAATCATGTTTTTAAAAAAATTGCGTTGTGGAAATCAGTTAGTTGAAGTGGAGAGCAACCAAGTACATTAATATCAGAAAAGTTAGATACAAATAAATCTGATGTGGAGTTATGAATTAGGGACCAACCTCTTGGGACTACTCATGGGTAGGAAGCATTATGCCAGTAGTGAATATTGGCAGGATCTGGCCTAAGGGATTCAAAATCATAGAGTGGGGAATAAAAGACTATAATAAAATAAATGCTTTAACCACACTTTCCACTGACATCTTCAAATATGTAATCTAACTTTTATTCATATTTCTAAAATAACAGGTAATCCACAACTGTGACGTTCCCCTCTGGTTTTATCCAGACCGGTGATCTGCTAGGTCACTCCAATCCTTGACTCTGGAACTCAGCCTTACCCTGCTCTGCTGTGAGAACCCCCACGCATGGGCTGTTCACGCATAGCCTCTAGCATGTAAGCTGCTCCTTGGACTGTGCAACCAAATGACACTAACCAATATCTCCAGTCCCAGATACAACCTTAGGAACCCCTGTCTTGCAGTGTTCAGTTATGCCCACTGGACGCTGCAAGCTTATACGACTTTGTCATTTTGACAAAGAAATTGATATGAACTAGGCTTGTTATCCCAAGAGGAGTCTCTGGCACACTTCAAATCAAATGCACTGCTTCAGGTAGAATAAACAAACAGATTTATTAACTACAAAGATAAATGTTAAGTGATTATAAATGAAAGCATAACAAGTCAGGTTTGGTCAAATGAAATAAAAGAAAAACGCATTCTAAGCTGATCTTAACACTTTCAGTGCCCTTACAAACTTAGATTCTTCTCATCACAGGCTGGCTGGTTGCTCTTCAGCCAGGTTCTCCCCTTTGATCAGCACTTCAGTCGTTTGATGTGGTGTCTGTAGATGTAGGTGGAAGAGAGAGAGAGAGCATGGCAAATGTCTCTCCCTTTTATCGTGTTCTTTCTTCCCTCTTGGCTTTGCCCTCCTCCTTTTAGAGTCAGATGAGCATTTCCTCATCGCAGTTCCAAACTGACCAAAGGAAGGGTGTGACTCCCTCAAGAGTCCAACAGATTAGTCTGTTGCTGTCTAGGCCAGAGTCCTTTGTTCCTGTGAGGCTGGGCTTGGTTTGTCCCATAGGCTGGCCTTACCATGAGGCAAACTGAGGCGGTCGCCTCAGGTGGCAAACTGTGGGGGGGCACCACTAGGACCCAGAGTGTAGAAAATTGTGTCTGCTGCTGGTGCATATGTATTCTTTCTGCTCTGGATGCACAGAGATGGTGGAGTGCTGTGCTGGAGGAAGGAGGGCACAAGAGGTGTAACAGGCAGGCAGGAGAAAAGGTGAGGGAATAACAGAAAGCAGCAGGAGCTGCAGGGAGAGAAAGGAGGAGGAGCCTCTTATGTACCTCTCTAGCGCCCCCAGGAGCCTGGACTGATTAACACCAGCTTCTCAGGGAGCTTCCTGTTTCCTGCTGCTTCCCTGAACCCACTTGAGGAGAACAGGCAGTCAACTGAAGTAGTAGGAGCCAATTAGGCCCTTAAGACGCTGATATCTTCCCTCACTCAGGCCTTGCTACCAGCCTGCTTATTTGTCCCCTTCAATTGAGTGGTGAGAGCCACTATAGCTCGCACAGAACAGCAGTCATGAGTGAAAGAAGAAAATGCCCCTCTGGGGCAGCATTCAGAAAAAGAAAGAAATCAAAGGAAGCTTTTCTATTTAAGCAGGAAGGAGCTCTCCTGAGATACATAGACACAAATGTTCACGGTGAGCCTTCCAGCCCCAGTGAGGATGTGAGTGGTGAGGAGATGCCTGATCTTCCAGTTTTGCAGAGTGTAGGTGACCTGGCAGCTACTGCAGCATCCATATCTCCATCTCAAATGAATGTAACCATGCACATTCCTGAAGAAAAGTGTAGATCAGAGAAGAGTGTGGTGGAGGCACAAGAAACAGCTGCTGCTGAGTGTAGTTCCTTAAGTCTAGATGATCCAGGACTGTGGACCCACTTGAGCAGTAGCCTGAGGGACTTCCTTGTACTGCATGGGCCACAGCAAGTGAAAAACTTCATGTTCCCCAAAGACAATGAAAATAGAAGTTTCCATCCAACACATTATTGGCATGAAATCCCAATGGTGACAAAGTGGAGAGGCCATGGCTTATGTACTCAAAAACCCAGAATGCTGCATACTGTTTTTGTTGCAAACTCTTCCAGTCTAATGTTCCAGCCACATTGGGTTCTACAGGAACAAAGGACTGGAAAAATCTGGCTAGAAATCTGGCATGCCATGAGAAGGCAGCAAATCACCAGAGACACCATAGGTGGAAAGAGCTTGAGATGAGACTAAGGTTAAAGGCCACCATAGATGATCAGCATCAAGAGAAAATTGCATCTGTGTCTCTTTACTGGCAAAATGTTCTGAAAGGGCTCATTACAATCGTGAGAATGCTTGCTACCCAAAACCTAGCACTGCATGACACTTCAGATCAGCTGTATGTGCCAAACAATGGAAACTTCCTTAGAATTGTGGAGCTGGTGGCTGAGTTTGATGTTGTACTCCAGGAGCATCTAAGAAGAGTCACCACTCAAGAAATGCACACACACCACTACCTTGAAAAAACAATTCAAAATGAGATCATACAGTTACTGGCAACAAAAGTCAAACAGAAGATGGTGGCAGTTCTGAAGTCAGCAAGATATTACTCTGTTAATCTGAACTGCACACCTTGACATCAGCCATACGGAACAAATTACTTTAATGGTGTGTTTTGTAACAACAGAACCTAGTGAAAATGTCCCTGCAATGGTGACTGTCAGAGAGCATTTTCTAAAATTTATTGACATTGATGGTACTGCGGGAGCTGGTATGACAAATGTGCTTCTTAAAAAGATGGAAGATACGGGAATTGTGATAGCTGACATGAGAGGTCAGGGATACAATAATGGTGCCATCATGAGAGGAAAGAACAGAGGAGTGCAGACACGGATCCTAGAGTTAAACCCTCGAGCTTTTTTTGTCCCATGCGGTTCTCATTCATTGAACTTGGTGGTCAGTGATGCAGCATCAGCTTCTAGTGAGGCTGCTGAATTTTTTAATGTAATTCAAAGCATCTATGTATTTTTCTCTGCATCAACTCACTGATGGCAAATTTTGAAGCAACATCTAGGAACATCCTCTCTGACACTGAAACCACTGAGTGCCACACGATGGGAAAGTCGAGTGGAGGCGATAAAGCCTATCAAACACCAAATTGGGAAGATAGATGATGCCATAGTTGCCATTATGGAGGATAATGCTATGACAGGAACTGTTCGTGGGAGAACAGTGGCAGAGGGAAATGGAATCACCAGAAACATAGATAACTTCAAATTTCTGTGTGGCTTAGTGTTATGGCATGACATACTCTTTGAAATAAATGTTGTAAGCAAGAGATATATCTGGAGCAATGGAATAACTGGACAAAGCAAAGTCAGACCTACAGTCTTACCAGTCAGATGAGGGATTTCAAAATGTTCTGAAGAGTGCACAGAAGTTGGCAGAGAAACTACACACTGAAGCTATTTTCCCACCCATTCAAGAATACAAGAGTCACCGAAGAAGAAGACATTTTGATTACGAGGCATGGTATAATCCCATAAGAGACCCCAAACAACAATTCAAAGTTGAATTCTTTAACCAGGTGCTAGATTGTGCAATACAATCAGTTGAAGAACATTTCATGCAGCTCAAGGAACACAGCAGTATATTTGGGATGTTGTATGATATTCCAAAATTCCTCACTATACCTGAAGAAGACCTACACCAGCAATGGAGGGCACTAGAGACAGTGTTGACACATGATGACATGCACAATATTGATGCGAGTGATTTAGGTGATGAGCTGAAAACCCTTTCAAGATACATTTCAGCAAGATCAACTCCAAAGGGTGTTCTGGAATACATGTGCGCAAATAAGATGACCACCCTCTTTCCAAATGCTTTTGTTGTTCTGCACATACTTCTAACACTTCCTGTAACAGTTGCCAGTGGAGAACGCAGCTTCTCCAAGCTGAAGTTAATAAAAACACATCTACGCTCCACAATGACATAGGAGAAGCTGATCGGCCTTGCAACCATCTCAATAGAGCATGAGCTGTCCCAGGCTGTGGAACTTCAGGAATCAGTTCAAATCTTTGCAACCAAGAAGGCACAGAAAGCACCGCTTTGATTATTCAAACAGATAAAAATGCCAGTGTTTACTATGCAGACAAGAAAAGTTACATTTGCTGTTAAGGCATTTGAAAGTTAAGTGTTACTTAAAATTTTTGAACAGGGCATTTTAAGTTGTTTGTTCTCCTTTATTGGGGTAGGCAGCAGAGCAGTACCATGAGAGAAGTAGAACAGGAAGAAGGCAGAATTGAGACCTTTAAAAGTTTTGGCCCAAGCGAGAGGGTATGGGGGCATCATTTGAGCTCCCCGCCTCAGGTACCAAAATGTTGTGGGCCGGCCCTGCCCATACACGCCCTGATGAGGTGTGAACTGCCTCTCAGCTCTTGGAGAGTTTTTGCCTGAGCTTATTTTAAACCATGAGAATACATTTTCATCCTCATAACTATATACATGAAATTATAACCTATAACATTACTATAACAATTACTGTAACAATTACTATAACATCACTATAACAACAATGCTCAGTACATCATGAGCCTTCCGAAGACACCCAACATGACAAACTTTGCATTGGATACCACACAATCATTTTATAAAGATGAACATGGGGGTGTAGGGTGTTCTCCCAAGGTACAGAGCGTCACACCAACACGCTTACTCAGCCCTTTCAAATACTTCTTCAAATTGTCAAGGGTCTGGATCCTGCTGTCCTTTAAAGCCCCACTAAAGTCGAAGTTTCCACTAAAGTGGAAACTTCGAGACTACAGGACTATGGTATGGACCTATTATCTCTATTTTTAAAAGATATTATTGTTATTAATATAAAAGGGGAAATAATGTTTCTTGGGATATTGTGGAGGTGTATTTCAGTGAATGTATAGCACCGTCTACAGGCTGGTACAGGGCACATACTCTGCCAGTGTTCCTCAATCCCACACTGAAATGTTTTTGTTGTTCTCTGTTTAGGCTTTTCCAGAGCAGGGACTGTCTGAGATAGTTTTGTGATACAGATAACATTTTCCTTAAGTGCTAGGTTAAGCCAAACTGTTTTTTTTAATTTTTGACTTAATCTAGGTTTGAATCCAGATCTCCTGAGATGAAAGACTTACACATTCAAAATTCATTGACCCCCCCCCGCTTTTATCACATCTGTATCCTATATATTATTATTTTGCATCCATCGGATTACTGGGAAGACTTTTTTTGAGGCAAGGATGAAATTGTTTTCTCCTAATGTCTATGCTGCTGGATATAAGCACTGGCTAGTACATTTCCAAAGCACTGTGTAGGGTGTTAGCCACATGAATCTAATTGACATGAGTCCAATCCAGCAGTCATGCAGTTAAAACCTATGCAACACTTTGAACTTTTGTTTCTAGGAGCTTTATATATACTTTGAGGAAAAGAAACGGCTTTTATCAAATGATAGCTTGTTAAATTGCCAGTTTCATGACGATATGTGCCAAATGCCCTTAAAAACTTGATTTGAACATACATTTCTTATACCACACTTTGTTGCTACTGCTATGCTGTAATTATCAATAAACTGTATGAACTGCAAATCCTGAATTTTTAGAGGGAGCCTCACTCACCTGTAATCACAGAAACTGCAGTGAAGAAAGAAACAAGACAATATACTGTGCTTCTAAAGCCACTTTGGAAGATGCTAACATGGCTCTTCCTAAAGCAAGTGAGAAGAGACTTAAATTTGGTTCACTGAATAAGAATGAGTGCAGTATATGGAGGTCAAACAAAGAGTTAATGTTTGGAATAGGCAAGGCATGTTTTAAAACAGGGGATTTAGTAGATTACTTAAAGAGTCATGCTTTTGACCAGTTGCAGCAGAGTATTTGTTCCCTACCAGGCCATGCAAATTTCTGAAGGCCTCTACAAGCTCACCTGGAAAGACCAGCCTGCCACGGAAGGTCAAAAAATCCCAGCCTTCTCTGATCTGTGTTAGGGATTCATAAGATACTGCAGAGGAGATGAGAGCTCTTGTTAATGAAGTGCATGCCTCCACAACTCCCTATGGACTCAGCGGTGGCTAGGGAGCCATGCAGAGCTGCACTACCCCAGCAGGAGGCTCAGGTGGCTTTATGCAACAGGCAGGCACAACCCCTGCAGGAGCACGTCTGTTGAGCTATCCATTGGCCAGTATCATCCATATGTAGAGGGGAGTCCTTTTGCATGCGTATCTCCTCCTCCTACATCAACAGGATGCTCAACCACTTCCTCCACATTCCCCCACCCTCCAAGCTCCACAGAGAATTCTCACTGGCTGCATGAGGGGAGGAGGTGAAAAGCAGGACGGATGGGAGAAGAAATGTCTGAGACAGGGATGATGCCCATTGTTCCCACTTCTGCATTATAGGGATTCCCCCTAAACAATAATACAGCCCAGGACAGTATTATCTTTTCCATATATGTAGCCCCAAGCATAGGTGCTGGAATTAGGGTTTGGGGGGTGTGGCAGCACCCCCGGCTTGAAGTGGTTTCCATCATATACAGGGTTTACACTTTGGTTCAATGGCTCTCAGCACCCCCACTATACACATTGTTCCAGCATCTCTGCCTCTAAGGGCAGCCTGGAGGATCCCAGGGAGCAGAGCACCATTAGATTTGAATGGTCCTTGAGTTCAGAGAAGCAGTTGGATTACCAGTGTGCCAGCCCCTGCACAGAGATAAGGAGGAGGAGGAGGGAGGGAGATAAAAAGAGTGCACAGAATCCTGTGTGTTGAACCTATTCCTCTCTCCTCTCATGGGAACCACACAGCCCATGAGAGTTTCTATATATCTGCAGAGATCCCCTAAGAGACTTCCTACTGTCTAAAGGCAAAGCAGCAAGGCATTCATATGTACAGGTGCCCCATGCCTGAAGGCCTCTGAAGGCCTAACATCTCACACACCAGATATCATAAACTAATGATTCCTGAGCTTACCTGTGCACTAAAGGAGTCTTTTGAGCCTCCCCATTAATAGTCTTCTGTTGATACCAAAGAGAGAAAGGGCCTCCCTGTCTTAACTACTGTAACATCTTCCTCTCTGGCCTTGACCACTGCAACCTTGCTCCCCTCAAGTCTGTTCAAAGTGCTGCTGCTAAAATCATCTTCCAGGCTCATCACTTGGACTATACCATTCCCCTATTTGAGTCCTCCCACTGTCTCTCCCTTCAGCTCTGCATCAACCACAAGTTTTCTAGATAGGAGTTTCAAAATCACCTCAGTGACTTTGGAGAACAAGTTCCATTGACTTTCAGTGGGACTTGTGCTCCTAAATCCTTTGGGCCCTTTTGATAATCCCCCCTTTACTTTACCTTTAAGGCCCTTTACAACTTAGCTCTGCTTTACTCATCTGATCTAGTAATGCATTGCAACATCAACCCCTGCCTTCATTCCAATGTTCCTGGCCTTTACCACCCACCAGTCAGCTTCATCCATAAACACCTCTGTGCTTTTTCCCATGTGCCTCTTATGAATGATAAAATCCATATAAACTTCTCCCTTATCCTCCTTCAAATCCCCCTGTAAGACTCACCTCTGTCATGATGCCTTCTGATCATGGCTGGCAGGTGCTAAGCTGTGAGCATCCTTCTTCACTTTCCTTCCCTTTCTCACGTCCTAACTCTTACTGACTTCTCCATTTCTCACCCTATTAAAGTATTAAAGTACCCCAATTAAACATATTAAAACACAAAACAAAACCACCAACAAAATGTCACTCTGCCAGTTCTTCACCATATACATTGACTTTGTAACATTATATCCCCAAACCCTACGCTCTTCTGTTCTAAATATGTTCTTTATACTGAGCTCATCACCACATTATCTGAGCACCTTCCAGTTGTGCATTAAGCAATGTGATTATATATCTGTCCTATGTGTGCAGTGGAATGTTTTGTCTGGGAATTTTTATATTTATATATAAAAATACATCTACACACCTTCCTTTGGGTTTATGTTAGAGAAAGCAAGGTCAAAGAAAGGCACCTTGCACTTAAAGCTGAGAATGGTGAGGTGTGTGATGAACCTCAGTTCCTGTGGGAGTACATTCCACGGTCTTGGACTGGCCCCCGAGAAAGCCCCCTATCCTCCATCTCTTTTATCTTTGTACAGCAAAAGCCCTCACTGCACTTATATCTTTGTACAGCACTCTTCACAACTGGACTCCAGTCACAATTAGGGCCTTTGAGTCTTTATCATAATACAAACATTTACAACTACTACTAATAATAATCGTGCTCTTCTGGCAGGCTATCCAGCTGGAGGTCTGATATGTTGTTTCACTTTCTTCTTGTTTACTGATTCATGATTGTTTTTTACCCAATTCACCCATGCTTTTTCAAATTCAAAATGGATTGGCTGTAAGGAAAACTACTCAATACTTGAAGAGTCTTAAACTGGATTAAGTTTTCAAAAGTGAACTAATTTATTTTGTTTAAATATACTTTTGCTTGTTTCACCCAAATCATTTTCCAAAAAGAATTGCACAATGCCCTGTGAAAACAAGGGATGGACATTGTAATAATTCTTAAACACATTTTACATTAGAAAAAGTCTTATGAGAAGATTTGAATACATCTGTCTTTTTAGGATTTTTTTTTAACACTCTAAAAGCTTGGCCCCAATCCTGCAAATACTTAAACTCGTGCTTAACTCTACACATGAGTAGTCCCAGTGGAACACCTCAGGTGCATAAAGTTAAGTATATGTACAAGCACTTATCTACAAACAAAAGTTGTACCATTTTAACTACCCCAGTATATTGAAAGCAGTACAATCCCCTAGAGTTGAAAAAATTATACCAATGTAAAGGTGCTTTAGATTGGTGCACTATTCCTGTATTGGAAGGGGAATAAGCTGTACCAGGGAGTATAAGGCACTTTTATCTCAGTTTAACTGCATCCACACTAGGGACTGTATGAATATACGTATTTGGTTTAAAAAATAATAATAATAGCCCTAAAGAAATAGTTATACCAGTATTAAACTGTGTTTGTGGGATAGAGGCCCTTGTCCCTATTTCAATTCTATAAAATATAATATGATATAAAGCCCCATCCTGCAAGGCTCTGAACACCTCTTGTAATGTACTGAACACGCTCGAGCCCCATTAAATTCAGGCATAGTGCATATTAGTGTACATGTAGCCCCAGTGAGTTCACTGATGTAGCCCCAATGAGTTCAATGAGTTCACAGTAGTAAGCTCTATCCCTGGTATAAGAGTCTGCAAAGTCAGGCCCTAGATTTCCTAGTTATATTTCATGATATTGAATGCCTGCACTGATGAAGCTGTGAATGCAGGGAAGGGTTTATTTTTTCTTATTTCTAAATGTTCCTGTTACTTGCTTTCATCTATCCCAACTCCGTCATACATAAATAGCAATGTCCACTGACACATAGAACCCTGCTTGTCACCACCCTGTGGTTTCACCTTAAGCTTGAGCATGAAACATGCAGCGTTAGGACTCAGATGTGTTGAGGGGCTTCACCTTCTGTGATAGCAAAAATTATAGTGATGGTTGCAAGGCATCTCATTCTCTCTCTCTCTCATCTCATCTCTATCAAGCATTCTTACAACTGCAATACCCACCTGTGGAAGTGAAGAAACAGATTGATAGAGCCAGAAGAGTTCCCAGAAGTCACCTACTACAGGACAGGCCTAACAAAGAAAATAACAGAACGCCACTAGCCGTCACCTTCAGCCCCCAACTAAAACCCCTCCAATGCATTATTAAGGATCTACAACCTATCCTGAAGGATGACCCAACACTCTCACAAATCTTGGGAAACAGGCCAGTCCTTGCCTACAGACAGCCCCCCAACCTGAAGCAAATACTCACCAGCAACCACATACCACACAACAGAACCACTAACCATAAACCTATCCTTGCAACAAAGCCCGTTGCCAACTGTGCCCACATATCTATTCAGGGGACACCATCACAGGGCCTAATAACATCAGCCACACTATCAGAGGCTCGTTCACCTGCACATCCACCAATGTGATATATGCCATCATGTGCCAGCAATGCCCCTCTGCCATGTGCATTGGTCAAACTGGACAGTCTCTACGTAAAAGAATAAATGCACACAAATCAGATGTCAAGAATTACAACATTCATAAACCAGTCGGAGAACACTTCAATCTCTCTGGTCACACGATTACAGACATGAAAGTTGCGATATTACAACAAAAAAAACTTCAGAACCAGACTCCAGCGAGAGACTGTTGAATTGGAATTCATTTGCAAATTGGATACAATTAACTTAGGCTTGAATAGAGACTGGGAGTGGCTAAGTCATTATGCAAGGTAACCTATTTCCCCTTGTTTTTTCCTACCCTCCTCCCCCTCAGACATTCTTGTTAAACCCTGGATTTGTGCTGGAAATGGCCCAACTTGATTATCATACACATTGTAAGGAGAGTGATTACTTTAGATAAGCTTTTACCAGCAGGAGAGTGGGGTGGGGGGAGAGAAAACCTTTTGTAGTGGTAAACACCCATTTTTTCATGCTTTGTGTGTATAAAAAGATCTTCTGTACTTTCCACAGTATGCATCTGATGAAGTGAGCTGTAGCTCACGAAAGCTGATGCTCAAATAAATTGGTTAGTCACTAAGGTGCCACAAGTACTCCTTTTCTTTTTGCAAATACAGACTAACACGGCTGTTCCTCTGAAACCTCTCATTCTAATGTTGTCTTCATTCACAGCTATCCAAAAAATCTCCTTTCCATGTTTGGCCTCAACCCAATGGTGTATTTTAAAAAACAAGGCTGAGGAAAATCTCTTCATCTCTTTTTTCTTATTTGTTCAGAAATGCAAATATAATTTTTCCATTAATTTGGACCCCAATGTTGCAGCGGGTTCAGCCTGGATGGATCCTCATGGTTGGGCAGTTCCCTTGAAGTCAGTTACAAAGATCCACCCATGCTGAACTCATGGCAGGATCAGGTCCAAGCCCAGAAAACCTCACATAGTAGTCCCATTGGCCTCAGTGGGTGGTTAAGGTATTCACACAGGAAACAAAAATTGCCATGATCCATCAAGTCCAATACCATGTCTCTGACAGTGGTCAACATCAGATGCTTCAAAGGAGAGTACAAGCAACTTTAGACAAATGTAGTTTAATCTGCTCCCCACATTATGTGGGCCCGGATTATTGTGGATGATACTAAACTGGGAGGAGTGGTAGATACGCTGGAGGGCAGGAATAGGATACAGAGGGACCTAGACAAATTGGAGGATTGGGCCAAAAGAAATCTGATGAGGTTCAATAAGGATAAGTGCAGGGTCCTGCACTTAGGACGGAAGAACCAAATGCACAGCTACAGACTAGGGACCGAATGGCTAGGCAGCAGTTCTGTGGAAAAGGACCTAGGGGTGACAGTGGATGAGAAGCTGGATATGAGTCAGCAGTGTGCCCTTGTTGCCAAGAAGGCCAATGGCATTTTGGGATGTATAAGTAGGGGCATTGCCAGCAGATTGAGGGACGTGATCGTCCCCCTCTATTCGACATTGGTGAGGCCTCATCTGGAGTACTGTGTCCAGTTTTGGGCCCCACACTACAAGAAGGATATGGATAAATTGGAGAGAGTCCAGCGAAGGGCAACAAAAATGATTAGGGGTCTGGAACACATGACTTATGAGGAGAGGCTGAGGGAACTGGGATTGTTTAGCCTGCAGAAGAGAAGAATGAGGGGGGATTTGATAGCTGCTTTCAACTACCTGAGAGGTAGTTCCAGAGAGGATGGTTCTAGACTATTCTCAGTGGTGGAAGAGGACAGGACAAGGAGTAATGGTCTCAAGTTGCAGTGGGGGAGGTTTAGGTTGGATATTAGGAAAAACTTTTTCACTAGGAGGGTGGTGAAACACTGGAATGCGTTGCCTAGGGAGGTGGTGGAATCTCCTTCCTTAGAAGTTTTTAAGGTCAGGCTTGACAAAGCCTTGGCTGGGATGATTTAATTGGGGATGGGTCCTGCTTTTGAGCAGGGGGTTGGACTAGATGACCTCCTGAGGTCCCTTCCAACCCTGATATTCTATGATTCTATGATTCTATGTCTCCTCCTAATCCCTAATAATTAGACTTTATCTTAAACCCTGAATTATAAGGTTTACCACATCTTCCAAAATGCACATTAGCATTCACTGTAGCAATGCTGGTTGTTACTGTTAGCCATATCAATATCCAATCCGGTGTTAAATCTTGCTGAGTTTTTGACCTCAACAGCATCCTGTGGCAATGAGTTCCACAGTTCAATTATACATTGTGTGAAAAAAAAAGTATCTTGACTGGTTTGAATTTGCCACCTCTCAGTTCATTAAACACCCTCTTGTTCTTGTGTTCTGAGACAGAAAGAATGGAAACTCCTGATCTACCTTCTCTAGACCATTCATATTGTTATATACTTTTATCATGTTCCCTTTGATTCATCTCCTTTCTAAAGTAAATAACCTTAAACTTTTCGGCCTTCATATGAGTTTTCCCAAGCCCTTCATCATTCTCATCACACTATTCTTCATTCCCTCTAATTCTGCATTTTTTTCTGTTAACTAGGATAACCAGTACAGCACACCCTATTCCAGATGAGGCTGCACCATTTATTTATATAATGGCATTATAATGTTTTCCGTATTAATCTCCATCCTAGACACAATGCACCCTGTGTCCTTTTGACCACAGCAGCTAATGCAGATGTGCCTGACTTCCAATGACAAACTCTCTGGGGCAAGGACCTGCCTTTTATAGCCCCCAATTCCGGCAAGCACTTACATTTGTGAGGAACTTTACACACAGTGGTCTGACTCCTGAAAGCACTCTGGCACATGCTCAACTTGAACAGCACGAGCAGTCCCACTGCAACCAAATTGACCCACTGAGTGCTGAAGTCTCTGGCTCTTCACATTTTGCCTGGAAGGGGACAGCCCGCCCCCCGGAGCTACCGAAATAACGACGCGTTCACATTATTCTCGCTTAGCCTCGGAACAGCCCAGTGCAGTCTGGTGCAAGGGGCGGAGGGGCAGCGGCTGGGGTTTCTTAACAAAGGTGACACGCTCCCCTGTGGGTGGCACCGCTGGGCACGGGGAGATCGCTCCCTAACCGCCTGGCTGTCTCTCCTCCCCCGCAGCGTGCGCCCTAGCCGAAGGGGTTAACTCACTGAGCACGGGGCCGGGAGGGGGCGTTCAATAGACACCACCGGAGCGGGCCCTTGTCACTGAATGCCAGGCCGGCGGGGGGAGCAGGAGCGCCAGGCAGCCTTGCGAGCGCTACCTCGGCGGCGCGCGGAGAGGACGGGCTGGGAGCCGAGCGCGGGGCCAACCTGCTGCGGGAACTCGCTCTCCTCCCCGGCGGCGCTTGCCAGGCTAGCCCAGGTACTAGGTGCCCTCAGAGGAGCCCTGCTCTGCGCTCAGGTAAGGCGCCGCCTGAGCAGCCCACGCGGGAGACGAGGAGCTGGGGGCGCACTGCGAACGGCTCGCCGGGGGCTGGTGGGGTGAGTGCGTGCGTGGGGCACAGTCCTGCGGGGACTGCTGGTGAATTGCTCTGTGGGCGCCAGAGGCCGGGCAGACCGGGAGAGGGGATGGGATCACTGGGCTCAGGGCAGAACACGACTCTCGCGGGTTCGGGGCGCTGGGTTTCCCCGCTCCCCCTCTTCCGTGCGCAGGGGATGGGGGACTGCTTCAGTCTACCTGCTTTGCTTGGAAGCTGTCCGACGTTGGCAACGTTAATCAGAGCATAGGGGGAAGGTTGAGCAGAGAACTTTTCTGAGTTAATTGAAATACGAAGTAACCCGAACTGAAGTTGACTAGATGGGTTTATTTTTAAAAACCTTCTGAGAATGGAATACATTGGAACTTCCCACGCTTAGTTTATAAACTGGTTCTGCCAGGGGCTTGGGGAAAAGTTGAATCCTGCCAGATTTTGGGCCCAGGCACATCATGGCACAACAGTGTCACCAACGCTGGATCCGGCACCTGGATCCTGCCGGATCTCCCATTTTTTGACCCAAATCTGAACACCCAGAGAACATGTTTAGTTGCTCCTAGCTACCTTAAAAACCCTGATCCTGTTGCACCCCAGTGCAGCAGCACCACAAAAGCATTTTTGTGGCCACAATATGTTGGTAAACATAAATGAATTCCTTGCAATGAAGGGTCAAATACAGTTGGATGGTAATAGTGTGACTGGGAAGTTCATGGCCAAAACTCAGCCAGCTTTAGTCACTGGATACATGTTTTTGCAGCACTGTTGCACTATGATACATTGGGATCCGGATGATCGTGGTGGACTAACAGAAACTGCATACATTTAGATGGTAAACTGGGGGGAGTAGGCAGCCAGCAGTTAGCCAGATCCAGCAGAGTACACATGCCAAATTAGAGTTGTTGGTAGCTTCCTTGTACCTGCGTGAGTGAAGGTCCAGATTGTTTTGGTGGAATAATGGAAGGTGGTACAGTTTCTGGGTTTGTGGAAAAATTGGGCAAGACCCCGCAGCATCCAGATTTCAGAGCAGAGTTTTTGTGGGATTGTTGCATTAGGATACATCAGGTCTGGATTTTTAAGTTGCAGTCAGAGCAGCTAAACCTGTTATCTGTTTAGATGATGCAGTTTGGGGGACTAGGGCCAAAAATTGTCAGGATGCAGGTGCTAGGTATGTCATTTTGCAGTGCTGTTTCATCAGGATCTGAGATTTTTTGGTGCGGTAGATAGGGCTACACTTAGTCTCTATTTTGATAATACTATATGGGGGTTGTTTACAAAAACTGGCAGGATCCAGGTAAATCCCATTTTTATCTTTTTTCCCTGGTTCTTTTACCTGTTAGATCTCTCTCACAGATATTTCTGGTGGGACATGAAGTCATCTGAAAATTAATTTTAAAACCAAATCAGATAATTGCAAGAATGTTGGTACTTGGGCTATGTTATTTTAGAGAACAGACGCTTGAGTGTGATGCAGTGTTAATTGTTACATTATTTTAATGTCTGTTACTTCAGCTGGGGAAAGATAAAACTGACTAAGACATTGCTAAATCTCAGCCACTTCCTCATAATCTAACAAGGGCTCCATCTTGCCTTCCTTATTCTTCAGTGGAAGTCTTACCCTAGTAAGGAGTGTGGGATATACCCCCATAGCTGGTTATTCTTAGCTTTTTAACAGTAAAAGGTGCTAAACATTGGGTTTCTTTATTTCTTTCTTTCAAGATTCATGATGTTGACAATTATGTTCTTGGCTGCTTTCACTCTTACTACAATAAATTCACAGGAAACTGAAGAAACTATAACATACACGGTAAGATTTAATAAACTTTGAGATATTTATTGCTTAGCAGGGATTCTTTTCTAAATAACCCTCAACAGAGAAACCATAGTTCTTTGCCAATATAGAATGTTCAGTTCAAAGTTCTTTGACTTTGTATTTTAATTTTAGACTAAGGTGCTTCTCGAGTGAAACCAAGTTTCAGACTTTGAACTTGTTGGTGATACCTTCTGTTTTGAAAGGTTTATTTAGGTACTAAATTAGATGAATTGAAGAAAATTATAAGATGAGGCTTTTTCCCTACCTTTCAGAAAGATTTGAATCCTCCGAAAGCATTTTTGTTTTGTTTTATGGATGCAAAAAATAGACTGGAAAATCATAAATGTACAAAGTAAATGTTATCCATAACAGAAAAGGGTATGACATATTGTTATATGCAATTCCAAGTTCTGTGAAATAAGATGCCCAAGCATCTTCAAAATTACAGAAATACTGTATATGACTTATTTAAAACAAATGTATTACATTAATTATAAATATATGAAACATCATATATGTCAGCTACTAGTCAAAATGTGTTGCTCCATTTCTTCTAGGAGATTTCAAGGTGTTTTAACAAAATATAAGTACTTTGTAACTGTAGTCTTAAAATTTAATGCTGTGTGTAAATTATGACATTTTCTAGCTGGTAAATCATCAGTGTCAAGAATAGTTTTGAACAATTATTTGTGTGGCTATGACCAGCTGCTAATAAAATATTGGAAATATGTTCCACTCATACCCTAAAATGGATGTGATAAGAATAGAGGGGCAGGGCTGTCTTCTTTATGTAAGTTACTTTTTCATCTATGTTTGCTCATTTACTTTTGTAATGAATATCACTGGCAGAGTAATGTTTACATTGGCTTGGATCATGAAAAAAAAAAACATTTTCATATTTGACCCCTATTACAAACACAGGCCCTGATCCTGAAACTTGTTTTATGTAGGTGGACTGCTGTTCCTGCACAGAGCCCCACTGAAATCAGTGGGATTCCACACAAGCAAAGAAGGTTGTCCTTGTGGGACAAATTGTAGGATTTTGGCCAAAGAGCCTGATATCATGCAATTGTTGCTCACATAAGTAGTCTCACTGAAGTCAGGGGACTGTTCACTTGAGTAAGTGCTGCAGAATCAGTCTATATGTTATAACTACTTATGTTACAGCAAAAAGCAATTTATAAAATGTGTTAACATAGGGCCTTAAAAGTGAGATTATGCCTAGTACACAGGCTTATTTTCCATTTTTTATTGTGTATTCCCTAAAAAAAAAATCTAGCATTCTTCCAATAAACTTGCCTAGTTTCGTTTAGACCTACCATAACATTTTCAAAAGCCTCTAAGTGATGTAGGCTGCTAAGTGCTATTTTCCAAAGTGTCTTTAGAACTTAGAAGCCCAAACCTCATAGAATGTCAGTGGAACTTAGGCTTTAAGTGCCTAACACACTTTTAAAAACAGGATTTAGTTGCTTTTGAAAATTGTACCCCTATTACACTAATATTTTTGATACATGTACTATATGCATTTAGGGCCAAATCTTGGTTCCACTGAAGTCAATGGCAAAATTCCCATTGACTTTGATGGGAGCGGATTTGGCTCATTAGTATTAAGTACACATTACTTCTGTTGTGCATTAGCAGGAATTGGGTGATTCAGTAAATACATAAATTTGCTTGTTTTCCTTTGGGCTTGGGTTTTCATAGCTACAGTAACTTTTGTGGTGTCAACTCAGCATGCAGTCATTCCTTTAGAGAGCTAGAATTATATTACAATTAGCTGTCCTCTTACCCCCTCCTAACACTAGAGGCTTTTCCCTCCAGCTCACTGCTACATTTGGCAGATCATTGATGTCACCTGTGAATAAACAAAATGTTGTTGTTTCTACTGCTGATTCAATCTCTATTAGTAACAAGTTTCTCAGAACAACTTCAGCATAATACATTGAGCAATATGGATATCAACACTCTGGGTCAAATTTATCCCTGATGTAGCTCCACTAAAGCCAAGGAGATACAGCAAGAACTAATTTGGCTCACTGTGACTAGCTGATTTATTGAATCAACTCCTTTTCTGCAACACTATGAGAAATAATATATCAAGCAGGACAGACAACACGTACTATATCTTAGTTTATCTATTGATGTTTTACGTCTGTATTCTTGTGCACTTCAACAGCACTATGGTGCTCAGTCAGTTTCCACTAATTGTCATTTGAGATGATAATTAAGCCTCTCAAAAATTAGATCTTGTGTTCTAGAAAATGAATACTTTGGGGCAGAAGGAAGGTGAAGATGCCTTCTAAAAAGTCTGGAACCTTATCCCTCAAACTCTTTCTCACATTTGTAGTCCATACTGATGTGAATAGATACATGGATTTCATGTTTTATCTCATTTGAACCCTGCAAAGTCTTACTCACATGAGTAGTCCCAGTGTTGCAACTCACAATTTTATCATGAGTCTCACAATACCTGCTGTTTTTCCTAAAGCCCAAGCTCCTGGATTCATATGATTATGTGAGAATCTCATCTTTCTTCTTTAAAAAAAGAAAGTAAGTTTCTAGCCCTCCTGGCTGTAGAGAAAAGCTTAAGAATGTAAACCTTAATGGCTTAAAATCAAGAAGGCAAATAAAAAAGAGTCCACAATTTATTATTTTTTAAAATCTCATGATTTGGGGCATGACTCATTATTTTTAAGATGGCAATACTCTAGTGACATTGACATCCACAGGACTACTCCTGTGAATAAGGCTTGGCAGCATCAAGGTCTTGAACTGGAGTGTCATCTACACCAGTGCTTTTCAAGCTATCTGATATGGGGAACCAGCAATTTTTGTTTCCAATGTGCGCACAGACTGGCAGCCGCTGGCTTGCAGACCAGCATCAGTCCACGGACCACCACTTTGAGTAGCACTGATCTACGCTTTATGAGTCAAAGAACTTAGGGTCTGGTCCTGTGAGATCTTGAGAGCCTTCTGCAATTATTGACTTCCCTGGGAACAGAGGATGCTCATCTCTCTGGAGGCACTGAGCACCTTAAAAGATCAGGCCCTAAATTTGTCAATTTAGAATATACATTAGGCCAACATTTAGGAAAGGATTATTCATTTCCTGTTATAAACTACTTCTTAGTTTTGTTACACAGTAGTACTGCACTGAGATCTATTTTCCTGATATTATGAAAAATATATAACCACGCTGGTTATTGTTTGTTCAGAACACAATTTTCCATAGCAACAACAAATGCATGAAGTATTTAAAAATATTAATTCATCAGTCATTTTTCTGCATCTCTTTTCTACATAGCAATGTACAGATGGCTATGAATGGGATCCTGTCAGGCAGCGGTGCAAAGGTATAGTAAATCTTTATAAGTGAAAGACTTACTAATGGTATTTTTAGTCCTTTCTCTTGAGTTATCTTCTACATCCGTGTTTTGATGTTTTGGACAATACACGTGTACTTGCATGCCTTGTTACATTACTTGTGTTAATGTCTGTTAAGGTCTCATTTTAAAATATGACTTGTGTTGTTGCTAATCACAGATATTGATGAATGTGAAATTGTCCCAGATGCATGCAAAGGTGGGATGAAATGTGTTAACCACTATGGAGGATACCTCTGTCTACCTAGAACAGCTCAAATTATTGTAAATAATGGACGAGAAGACACAGCTGCTGAATCCACTGGTGGACGAAACAATGTCATTCGACGGACCCCTGCTGATCCTCATCGACCACCTCCAAATCCAACTCACCAAATACAGTGTGCAACTGGGTATGAGCAAAGCGAGCAAAATGTATGCCAAGGTAAGCAACTGCCTTCTGTTAAGCTTTACAATCATGTTCAAAGTGAATGACAGAAAATCATACATATGCAGAATGACAGCAGGGGAGTTTTGTCCTTGCCAGCAATTCCATTGCTGCATCCTAGTATAGTACACATATATAAATGACAAATTTTAAAGAACATCCTAAGAAAATATATTTCACTGTCATAGTTCAAGGTAACAATATTTGTGATTTCCTGCAGCTTTACCAACTCTGGTCCTGCTTCTGCTCCCACTGATGTGAATGAGCAGAATCAGTCCTACTGTTTATACATCTTCATGTAAAACTTAGATAAGCAAATTCAGTTGTATTAAGCATTTGGGGTTACATTAAATGTGTCTGAGATACACTGCATTGAAGAAGGTAGGAAACATAGTACCTGAAAAAGTAGGGGGTATTCTTCCAGTTTCAGAGATAACCTTAAACTATATATTTTCTCTAATTAAAATTTGAATGCATGAAAGATTAATTGCACTATGAACTTTACCTTAGACTCAAACTATAATATAGAATGTTTAGATCACATATATTTAGATCACATTTGCATACAGTCTCTATCTGAAAGACTAGGAAACAAACAGCTGAACAACTTGTGCTCTTCCGATTTTAGAGGAGTAGATCTGCTGAGAGTCTGCCAGCTTACTTCCAATATGAAGGTTATCTAGCCTGTGAAACTATGGCAATGAACAAAATCCATATGAGTGCACATACACCATGCACAGTGCCACAATTCTCAGAGTATTAGCAATGTTAATGTTAATTCAAGAGTCAGACTTGCAACACTATTCTAAACTGAGATGGCTTCTCATTTGTTATTTGTTTAAATAGTTTACTTGAACATCTGTTATTTTCAGAAAGTATACGTTTATGAAAGAAAAGATGTTGGGCTAAATTCTGCCCTTGATTCATAAGCATGGTTTTCAAGCAAGTCAATAGGAAACTTGTGGAGAACTCAAATTGCCCACTGAAACTTGGCCTGTTCATTTTTTCCATCCTCTGGCTTCAAAATCAATGTAATCATATAAAATAGTAGTAAAGTGGCTATAATCAGGGCAAGCTGTGTTACACAGCTGTAGTTCCTTTCTTCTTAGTATTCATTTATACAGTACCAACATCATTTACTTACTAATAAGCAGAAGCATAGTTATTGTAATGGAAACTGTTTTTAGTTAGTACCATAAATCAGTATTTCAACAATGATGCTTCATCTGCCTGACCAGTGTATTTTATGTCTTTAATTTCAGAATTATGGTACATGGCACTGAACTTAATGTGACATTTGTTAACATTCATTTTGTTGAATTTCAATAAGTTATTTCAATTTAATGGATTATTTAATATATTTTATATATTATAGTGTTCATAAGTAACTCTAAAATGTTTTAAATAGAAGTGTGTTTCCTGCTACATTCTTTTTAGGTTTACAATTATTTAAGGTGCCAGTAGGGAAGTGCTTAATTTTATGTAGTATTAATGCCTTACTGTGTTCTGAGTATTTTGAATTTTGAACTGAATTTATAAAATTCATGGTATAATGAAGGATTAATTTCCTAGGGTTGAACAAAACATTCTAATTTCTTATACCAGCATTTTTTGAGAGGAAGGGTGCTTGTGGTATTAAAGCTTCTTTGGCTTCCAGAAAGCTTTTCAATTAAAGATAAAATCAGTTTTGTAAAGGCTTTGGTTAACTATAACAATAATTAACTAACAGTGGCTAAAATCTTAACTTTGGCTAATCATGTTGGAGAAGCAGAATGTATGAACTAAGGATGAAATCTTAGGTCCATTAAAGTCAGTGGATGAATGAATGAACGAACGAACGAACGAACGAACGAACGAACGAACGAACGAACGAATCCCAGTTGCAAAATGGTTAATAGTCACTATGTTTGAAAGAAAGGTTAAGAGGTTTTGGAGGATTTAAAGTACACACACAACTTGGATACTTTCATGCATTGCAATGCTGAAAAGATCTTATAAATGATATTGTTGATCATCAGTGACCGCACTGAAGATTTACTTGTGGTTAAAAGTTCTTATTTCATATGACAATCGCAGGAAGGGGAATCTGACTTCCGTACATACAGGGCTTGTCTACATGGCATAGAAAAGTGCTCTACCGGGCAGGACATTAACTTGAATGCAGTACCTTTTAGATCACACCAGCAGGTCTACATGGGGAAGTTAGAGAACAACCCATTAGAGCTTTCTACAAAAAGGACCCTTGTAGCGTGCTTTGCCACACTGTGTAGATAAGCCCACAGTCACACTTAAGGATGTTTTATTGTTTAATTAATAAAAAAAATAGTCCAACTCCTTCTAATTGTTTGCAGATGTATGACATTTTCCTTCCAGTCCAACAACACTAAATAATATTTTACAACCAATGTGAAAGTTTGGGGACCTCTGTTTAAAACAATAGCATGCTCTGAGGAGCTGTATTACTGACATCATGTTGGAGTAAGAAGGGCCTTCTGTTTTAATACAAATGTCCACTCCCTTTTCAAACATTCCATAGCTATGGTATGATCATCCAAATAACTTCACTTTGGTCTATAAATTTGGAATAAATAAGTATCTAAAGATTAATCACATTTGCATTCAATTTACTTCAATTTTCAACAAATCTTAGTCAACGGATAAAGTTTAAAGATACACAGTGGGCCCAGATTCTGTTTCTACTGACATGAAAGGCAAAAGTTTCATTGACTTCAAGCTCTTCCTACAATAATGCTGTGACTAATGTGACTTGCAAAAAAGAGAAATTTAGCTATTCATCTGTAATATTTCAGCCATTTTTGTTATTTAAAAGAAAAGACATGAAAATTATTAAGATATTTCACTTTGATTAGTATCTACTGTCCATATATGGTATAGTAAGTACTTCTCAGGTGGTTTTTGCAACATACAATCTACCATATTTATCCAAAAACCAAATCTCTATTCATAATGCATCCTACATCAGATACATAATACAAAATTGAAAAATAGTATGAATATATACTTATATGATAGGAAAGATTAGTCTTTTGCCTTAAGTCATATATTGCAAAGCAAAGTTCTTTATATAAAATGCTTACAGTAAAATTAGGTGTCTGATTTAAATTCAAAAACTCAGAAAATTCAGTTTAAAAATAATCAGTTAGGTTTAAAATATGCCCTTAATTTGCTCCATTTTGTCTGATTCATACAGACAACTTCCACTGACAAAACTGAGTTCACATTACTTCTAAAACAGCTCTCCCCGTTGCATTCAAATTGTTACTGAATTCCTGAGCTAAGTAGACAAACCTTTATTTAGCATGCTGACTGGTTTCTAAACTGCTCAGCTCTTCTAACACTGGTAAATGTGAGGGTTAGTGGGAGAACATCACCCAAAGAGGGAAGAAGCAGCAAGATTACTGAACAGAAATAGCAGAGGAAATAAATTTTTAAATAAACTTTGAGTTAACTAACGGCCACCGACATTTATTTATGATACGGGGGGAGAAACACATTAAAGTTTTCCCATTGATGTCAATGGGAGTTTTGCCATTAACTTTAGTGGGGCCAGGATTTCACCTCTACTGTATACAAGGAGTATACATATTTTACTTTTACTATATTGTTCAGATCACTGAGGACCTGATCTCATTGAATTCAATGGCAAAACTCCCAATGACTTTGATGGTGCAGGATCTGGCCTATACATAACTACTAGTTTTGGCTGGAATGGCGCGATGATCAAAATGTACCTTAACGCACAAATACACTGCTATGTTTGAGAAGGAAAAAATACATTTTGTACCATCCTATCATGAAAGCTCCACAAGCAGCTCAGTAAACAAACTATTATTTTGCTCTCCAACCTGCCTGTAACCTTTGGTATTATGTACAAAATGTGTTTTTGTAGTAGTGTGGAACAAGCCCTGATTATATGAAAGAGTACCGTGTGTGTTCGAAATACTTATATTTCATCACTAAAAGTATCCTCTATAGCATGCAAGTATTTTATGTGTTCCATCATTATTTGCAGCCTAGTATACAATTGGTCTTGTAAAAGGTGCATTTGAGTTTGTGCATTTTGATTTTTTCTAAACTGATACAGTTAGCTTCTATTTTCTGCATAGCCTCTTTTTGTGTTTTTTCTGGTAACAGCCTACATAATTATCTACCACATTCAATCCAGGATTTTACCTAGAGAAGTAGAATTAGTGCTAATTAATGTCACAATCCCTGGGCCAATTTGTTTGTTGTTTTTTTCCACACAGATATTAGTTTACATTATGGACATTAATTACACATTATGGTCTTGACTCAGCAAAGCACTTAACCAGTTGCTTAGCTTTGGCTTCAGTGGAACTTAAGCATGTGTTTACTGAATTAGGGTCTATGTTAAGACACCTTTGTGATGCTTTGGTGTTCAAGCCAGACCAGTAAGGGGTTGTGTCACTGCCTGTGCTACTGTGGCTTACAACCCTAACACCAACAGCCAGCATATAAACATGCAGGTCACACCCTAGCTTCCACCGCCCAGTTACTCTTTGCAGGGTGACCCCAACGCCCACATAGTCCCAATTTTCCCCAAACCGTCTGCCCTGTAGTGTCCAGCCCTCTTGCTGAACACTTATGGATGTTATTAGGTTCGCTGCTTCTTTAAAGAGACAGTGCCCAGCAGCTTATTTCCTTAACTGGAGTTAACAAACACTCCATTTTAATCAAAGTATTGGATTGTTTTCTAGTAAAAGTAAAACAAGTTTATTAAACAAAAAGTCATTGGTTTAAGTGATACCAAGTATAAGGAATAAAGGTAGAAAGGGTTACAAGCAAACAAAAATAAAAATATGCTTCTAAGTCTCTAAAACCTAATTTGACAAACTAGAGTCTCTTTTTTCAAAGTGTTTCTCACCAAGTGTCTTCTCCAGACTCTCTGGCCAGGACCCTTCCCAGAGCTCAAAGTGGTCAGTCTCTTGTCTTCTCAGGTGAAGGGGTTCTGTCCCCCTCTCTCTATAGTAGTAAATCTTCAAAATGTATTCTTCTGAAGGGTATCCCCAGATAAAGTTCTGTTTCCCTCCTGATTGTAGACACCATGTTGTCTGGTGTAGACTCTATGCTGGTTCCTCCCCTTCTGGTGCTTTTTCCAATGCAAATGATGTCTTCCTGCAACCTCCAATACAAATGAGTATCATATAGACTTTGGTCATACCTGGTTTGAGGTGTTGGCCTCTTTCTTCTGTCTGGGGAAAAACAGTTTATCAACGTCCCTGACACTCCTGGTTTAAACACACACATTTTAGTCACATGTTTCCAACACCGCTATAAAGTTCTTTGTGGGTTTGCCATACATACGTGACACAAGAATATTAATGATCAGTGAGTTACTAGTTTTCTAATGGTATATTACATGCCACTTTTGAGGTAAATATCATGACAACAGTGTGCCAGCTGGCAATGCGGTGGATCTAGGAGTCATAAACTTCTTGTTCCCCTTAGCCCATCCTCTGGGGTTGGATCATCCTGCAAGCATCTTGCCATCTTTGTCCATCCAAGGCAGCCCTAAGGTCCATCCATTGTTTCCTAGGCTTTCTTCAGGGTCTCTTTCCTGCCAACATCTCCTTCCATGCTGTCTTCACCGGGCCCTCTTCATTCATCCTCAGTATGTGTCTGAACCAGCGAAATCACACTTCCTGGATTTTGTCAGTCACGGAATGACTTTGACTTCTATCCTAATGCTTTCATTTCAAAATCTGTCTTTGTGTAACTTGCATTGTGTGAAGATATCTTGAACACCTGTAGGCCATCTCTCTACCAGCCATGCTTTTACACCATACAGCATGGTGGGGTGCACCATTGTATTATACGGTTGGGCTTTCAGTCGCAGTGTCAAACACAACACCTGAGGTGTTATTCAGCACTATTCCAGCACTCCCCAGTCTGGACTGTCTCACATTCAAGCCCACTATCTTCCATAAACCAGCCACCAGAGTACTTGAACAGATCAGTTTGATGTAGACATGCTCCATTAATCTCTACATCCAGTTTCCCTGCGGCACTTCTGCTGACCCACATTACCTCACTCTTAGTCATGTTCATCCCATGCCTGTTTAGCTGGCCATACCACTGGTATAATTTTTCCTATATTAAGAAGCCATTTATGAAATATTTTATTATTTATTAAAGGGGCACTATCAAGCAGTTAAAGATTAACATTTGATCATTGTTACATGAATAAAGCATTCATACTGACCTCTTAATTGGAAAAGTTGACAACCTTAACTGTAATGCTGTTGTTGTTCTAGTAAGAGTTATTACACTTTTCTGCTGACATCAGAAAAAGACTATACTTGCTCACTTACATGGTGAAAAGGTAATAAAAATTGTTGTAATACCCTTTTATTGACATCAGTGAACAGGAATGGCCTTTTAATGACAGTAGTGATCTAGCATTTCTAAAGCATGTTCAAAGCATCTTTGGAGAATCCTCCTCTCTTTGCTGTGAAATTAATATACCATCATGGTATAATCTTCTATGCTCCAGCAAGGAACTACAATAACTTCTTCATAGAGCCAAAACAAATATCTTTATTTGGTTAACTTCAAATGGTTCCTTTTTGCCGCCATTTCTATAAAAGCTCTACATGAGGAACTCCCAATTGACTAAAGTGAGTTACAGCTGAAGGAGGGCTTGCAGATTTAGACCACTGATTATTTTGAAATACTAAACAAATTATACTTTTTCATATTTATAGATACAGGGTAACATTTTCAAAAGTGCTTAAGATACTTAAGATACTAAATCCCATTTTCAGAAGTGACTTGAGTGCATGGAAGCCTAAGTCTCACTGGAAGCCAAAGTCATGTCAGTATGGGCCAATCTTCCAGCTGTAATTGGCCTGTCACAACAGCCTCTTGTAAGGATTACTTCTGCTAAGGGCAGGAATAATCTTGCAAGAAATGAGGTAACTTGAGAAATGGGGCCAAGAGGCCCATATTTTAAAAAGAACTGACTATGGTCAAGCTCAGTTCTAAAGTCCTTCCAACCAACAAAGACCTTTTTTGGTAAAGAAAAAAACTTTTTAGAAAAAAGGCCTGGTTATTGATTTTAGAGACACAGTACAAAGTAAAGTCCCTTCATAAATGCCTTCAGTTCCTCAAACTGCTTATTCAGTCAAATTCATGATTAAAAATAAGCAAAACAAAAGTACAGGAATTCGTAGCAATCCATTAGAGAGAGGAAAAGTAGTTCTCCCCTAGCAGCAGATTTCCTAAGAGGCTGTGTGCCTTCATTATATGTGACAGTTGAAAATCAGATGTATGGAAAACCTGCAAATCAGGAACTGTGCAGACCTGAGAGAATCCACAGAAGGGTGCAACATTTTTGCCCCACTTGGACAAATCTTCCCCCTTCCCACCAAGTACACATACATGACATAGGTGGCCTGAATTTGGGGCAGCAATATACAGCCCACACATAGGATGAATAGTCATGAAGTTATTGTTGTCAAGAAGAGCTTAAGTGGCTGTCGTATAGTCACTCTGAGATCATCTATTATATATTTTCTTTCCCTATTAACCAGAAAATCATTGCTTTGGAAAGAAAACAAAGAAAAATATTTGCCATAATTTGTTAATAAATGTCAACCTGAGCAAACACCTTACATGCTTAAGAGTCATGCTGTACCTTTTAGTTTATATTTTAACCTAACTAAAAATACTGTAGGGATTTTCAAATTACGGAGTTAAAAAATAATTAAGTATACCTGTAGTTATTATAAAATAGCTTTTATACTCATTCACAGTTTTGTGTTTTGTTGCCATGTTGTTGATCTCAACTCATGTTAAAGGTGGTTCTGTTGTAAGTATAGTGGGGAAGTGTTGAATTTTTGTTATGTATGATTATATGGTAAAATGTGTACATTTGAAGCTGAAAAAAGATACTAAAAAAAATGTGTTACAGATTTATTTTGTAAAGTTATAGTGCCAACAAAAGAAAAGATTCTTGAGACATACAAGAGAATTGGGCCTTCCCTGGCATAATGCATTCCAAGGAGCTTTTAATTAAGCATTTTTTAGTACTAAAAGTTCGCTAGAGCTGTTTTTATCGCTGTTTTAAATAAGTAACCTTACCCCATAGGAAATGTCATCATATTCAGCAAGCTACCAGTACTTGGAAATATGGTCTGATAACTAAGTTTTGTGGCTGGAAATTAGCTGTTTGGCATTCTCTTCTTTTACATTTATTTTTCCTCATTTTCAAATCTATATAGGGTTTTTGGAAGGGACATCCTGTACTTGTTTGCCCAAGTATGACAGTGTGGCCATAGACTGCCCTCAGTATACACCGAAAATTCTCATTAATAATGGGAATTAAATGTGGGAGTAAGAAAAGTGTGTGCCCCTTAGACAAGAAATGTTAAAACAGTTGCTTTGCATTTCAGGGCTTCCCAAAGTTATCTGTATTACAGCAGAAGGCTCCCTGAATGAGTGAAATTCAGCCTGTACAGTAAAAAGAAAAGGAGTACTTGTGGCACCTTAGAGACTAACCAATTTATTTGAGCATGAGCTTTCGCGAGCTACGGCTCACTTCATCGGATGCATCGGATGCATCTGTAGCTCACAAAAGCTCATGCTCAAATAAATTGGTTAGTCTCTAAGGTGCCACAAGTACTCCTTTTCTTTTTGCGAATACAGACTAACACGGCTGTTTCTCTGAAACCAGCCTGTACAGTGATACCATCTGAGCCTTTTGCATTACTTAAGACACATATAATGCAGGTCTCAAGTGCAAAGGACCTTGCAGAGGCCTTCTTTAGTAGGTGAATTTCATGTCTAATTCATGACGTGGTAATATATGATTTTAGCATGTCTGACACTACACTTGATGCTGTTATCCAGTGACTGAACAGATGCTGTTTGCAGTATCCTGAATACAGAGTGAGCTTATTCAAGGTTTTTTGTGTGGGTGATGTGCATGCCTGGGTCAGAGGAGAATTCCTGTTAAAACTAGTTAACTGTTAATGTGTTCAGTCAAGTTTCAATGGATAGTAGCAGCAGTGAGGAGTATGTTGAAGTGAAAGTTGTAAGCTTGGATGATCTCAGGAATGTGCACTGTAGTCTGTAACCAAAGTCTTTAATCTGCGTTTTCAAAAGTAGTCAACAAGTGACCACCCATACATTTATTGAAGGCCACCTCCTCAAAAACAGGAACTGAACTGTCTGTTTATTATATTTGAATAAACAAATTAGTCCTTCATACACAGTGATACAATTCATTTTTTAAATTAATTAACATATTTCTTTTGCCTATCAGCAGCTATAAATCAGATTCATACAAAAAAGCTCAATAAGATTGATGGAAACACTATTGCAGAACAACTGGTGTTAATATAAAGAGCATTTTAGCCCCATTTGCAGGTTCCAGTCCAATAGTTCAAAACTAGAAGACTTACAGAAGTCTAAAAAAATTGGAGGGGAGAAATGGAAGGCACAATGCCAAAAAACCAAGCGGCAGAATGAATAGCTAATTGCTGCAGATTCCATACCACTAAACAATTAACATGCAGTAGAGTCATTAGTGAGTCAATCTCATATTGGTCTATACTGACAGCATTAGCATAACCTTAGAATGAAAAAGTTGATAGTCTTTTTTAAACTAACCTTTTTTTTTTTTAGATGTTCTCAAATAAGCCAATATTTAATAAAGGACACATGGAGGGAAAAGAAGACAGGAGTGAGTGGACGCTGTTAAGTGGGGTTTTCAATTGAGATAAAATAGCTCAAGCAAGCTAACTTGACGGGAAAAGGCACCTTTTCCCTAGTCTAAACAAGTCTTTGGGGGCAATTTGAACCTCTGGATGTTAAGAAGAAGCAATCAGAATGGAATATATTGATAGAAAGTAAATTATAGTTCATACACTATATTTTTTTCTGCAACTCCTTTGATATGGTATCTTCCTGTGTTTAACTGCCTGAAAACAGTAAATAGGATGATAAAGCTACCATATCTTGGCACATTTTATCCACCACATTTTTAAAAAATTGATAAGCATTTATCTTCACCAAGTGTCTTAAAATACAGTGTGGCAAATTGCCAGCACACTATAATGGGTCTCGCGCTTTCTCTTCTTCTGGGGGGGTTCAGGGCACCATTTCTTGCCCCTGAACTGGGGTATTAACTGCCCCACTAGTGTCCTGGAGGAGGGGAGAGGAGAGGGAGGGACCCGGGCCTGCCCTGTACTCCGGGTCCCAGACCAGAGGCCCTAGGGATAGCAGTAAACTGCTTGAACTAGTGGTTCCTTCCCCTGGACTACTTCCCTCTCCTGCCCTTCAGCTTGCGGGGCTTCCTGCCCTCCCTCTGTACAAACCAGGTGTCCCTTTACCTAGGGTCTTGGTCTTCTTAGCCCACCGCAGCACTTATCCAAACTCTCCTCTGCTTCCCTCCAAACTGCTCTCTGCTCCAACACCAAACCACTCTGCTTCAACTCCTCCTCTTATCTGATTGAAGCAGGGGGGTTTTATCAGGTGACTGGCTTCAGGTGCTCTAATTGGCTTCAGGTGCTTTAATTAATCTATAGCAAACTTTCTTCCCTCTACAAGTGCTTTAATTAATCTATAGCAAACTTTCTTCCCTCTCCCTTCTGACACTCTCCTGTTGCCCTCTGGCCATGCTGTATCACATATCTTCCCCCCGTCCCCCCACCCCCGCTCAACACAATGGGGTTGGGCTACTTGGGATGAGAGGCAGTGCTGTCGTGATAGGTCATCAGCATTGCCATGTTGGCTTCTGGACTGTACCCAAAAATGGAAGGGCTGCAGGGATAGGAACCACCTAGTCACGCTTGTGTTCTTCTCCTTGTTTCTGTGCATCCACTGGAGAGGGGTGTGGTCTGTCACGAGGGTAAACCGCCTCCCCAGTAGGTAGTAGCAGAGAGTCTCCATAGCCCATTTTACTGCCAGACATTCCTTTTCAACAATGGCGTACTTTTGTTCCCTGGGGAGGAGTTTCAGGCTGAGGTACAAGATTGGGTGTTCCTCCTCCCCTAACATCTGCGAAAGGACGGCTCCTAGCCCTACCTCCAAGGCATCTGTTTGTCGGACAAATTCCTTCTCGAAGTCTGGGGCTATGAGTACTGGATGGCAGCAAAGGGCTGTCCTTAAATCTGCAAATGCTTCTTCTGCCGCATCAGTCCACTTTATTATCTCGGGGACCCGAGCCTTTATCAAATCCATCAATGGCCCTGCTCTTGTGGCCAAATGAGGGATGAATCTCTGATAGTATCCTGTTATCACTTGACATGCTCTGACCTGCTTTTTGCGGACTGGTCGAGGCCAACCTTGTATTGCCTCCACTTTGTTCCATTGGGGTTTCACCAAACCCCTCCCAACTACATACCTGAGGTATCTGGCCTCAGCTAGTCCTATCATGCACTTGAGAGGGTTGGCAGTGAGGCTGGCCTTCTGCAGGGCATCTAGCACCGCTTCTACTTTTCCTATGTGCATTTCCCAGTCAGGGCTATGGATGACTATGTCATCTAGATAGGCGGCAGCATACTTGGCATGGGGTGCAATTTGTCCATAAGTCATTGGAATATTGCAGGGGCCCCATGGAGTCCAAAAGGGAGGACAATGTATTGGAACAAGCCATCGGATGTAGAGAAGGCAGTCTTTTCCTTGGCATTCTCGGCCAGGGGAATTTGCCAATATCCTTTGGTCAGGTCCAGAGTGGTTAGGTATCGGGCCTTGCCTAACTGATCAACTAGCTCGTCAATGCGTGGTATCAGATAGGCATCGAATTGGGATACTTCATTCAACTTCCGGAAGTCATTGCACAACCTCAGAGTGCTGTCAGGCTTGGGGACTCGGACGATAGGCCTGGACCACTGGCTGTGGGATTCTTCAATAACCCCAAGTTCCAGCATCTTCTTCACTTCTGTCCTAATTTCTTCCCTTTTAGCTTCCAGTATTCGGTATGGTCTTATCATCACCCTTACTCCGGGACTGGTGACAATATGATGTTGGACCAGTGTTGTACAGCCCAGCTGTGTACAGAACACGTCCTGGTTCCATTGGATCATATCAATGACTTCTGTTCATTGTTCTGGAGTTAACTCAGGAGATATCTTCACCTGCCCCTGTGGGTCGTCTGTCTGGGGTGGAGCTCCCCGAATGACCAGGCACGTCTCTCGGTCACACCAGGGCTTCAGTAGGTTGATTTTCAGTAGATTTGCTCCGGCCTTCGGTGGTCTGGTTTTCTGACCTTATAGTCCACCTCCCCAATAGCTTCAACTATCTCATATGGTCCATGCCAGCTGGTTAGGAGTTTGCTTTCTGCTATCAGCACTAGCACCATCACCCATTTCCCCGGCTGAAATCTCCATACTTTCGCCCGACGGTTGTAATATGGGCCTCTTGTGCTTTTTTCCAAATGTTCTCATACTATAGGGGTTACTCGAGTTATTCACTCTCTCATCTGTGTCACATGCTCAATGACATTCTTTCTTGGGTTGGGTTGTTCTTCCCAATCTTCCTTGGCAATATCTAACATTCCGCATGGGTGGCATCCGTATAGTAGTTCAAAGGGAGAGAAACCAGTGGACACCTGCGGGACTTCCCATATAGCAAACATTAGATATGGTAGAAGGGTATCCCAGTCTTTTCCGTCCTGTGCTACCAACTTCCGGATCATACTTTTAAGGGTACGGTTAAACTGCTCGACCAGTCCATCTGTTTGTGGATGGTAGACTGAGGTCCGTATGGGCCTGGGTCCCTCCCTCTCCACTCCCCTCCTCTAGGACACTAGTGGGGCAGTTAATACTCCAGTTCAGGGGCAAGAAACAATGCCCTGAACCCCCCACCCCCAAGAACAGAAAGCACGAGACCCATCATAGTAGTGCCGGCAGTTTGCCACACATGGTGTTAGCGGTGGGATCTATGAGCTGAGACTTAAACCAGGGTTAGCCAAAACCCTCCCATCCCTAAGATGGACGACATGATCAAGGCCCTAATACAAGCTACCGCAGCCCAGCAGGAGGCTACCTGGACCCAAGCAACCGCCCAACAGGAGGTGACTCGGATGCAGCAGGAGACTAATCATCTGTTGATGAGTCAGGCTGCCCAGGACCAAGCCCTGCTGCAAGAGCTGGTGAACCAGATGAAGGCCCTTAGGGAACTGAACCGCAACTGCGATGGGACCCGGACCGTACAGGCCAGCCACTGCCTACAGAAAATGACATGGGAGGATGATGTGGAGGCATACCTCCCCGCTTTTGAAAGAGCAGCCCTGAGGGAGGCTGGCCCTCAGATCAGTGATCTGGTATCCTCGCCCCGTTCCTGTGTGGGGAGGCCCAGAAGGTCTATTACAATATGGCCGCAGAGACTGCAGCAAATTACCCCCAGCTGAAGGCAGAGATCCTGGCCAGATCTGGAGTAACAACAGCATTGCGAGCCCAGAGGTTCCATGAGTGACAGTACACAGAGGACAAGACATCCCAATCGCAATTGTTTGAACTGATCCACCTGACCCAGAAATGGCTGCGCCCTGAGGCCCTCAGCTCTGAGAAGATGATGGAGTTCCTGGTACTGGACCGGTATATGAGGGGGCTACCAACAGGCCTCAGGGCTTGGGTTGGCCAGAATGACCCCTCCACCTAGGATGAGTTGGTCTCCCTCGTGGAAAGACAGCTGGCAGCCCGCGAACTGTTCCAGACCCCAGGGGGTGAGACACGGCAAACCAGGAAGCCAGTCCCAAACCCAAGGCCCCAGACTGTCGAGAACTCCAGGAGAACCATAACTGGGAGGAAAGACACCGAGGAATGGCCCGAGGCCAAGAAGGGACCTGGGGGTTTGGAAAGAGAGGGCTGGACGGGCTGGCCAAATAGCCCCAGGCAGAGGGCGGCAACCAGAATAAGGGGCGGTGTTACGAGTGTGGGGAATTGGGGCATACATCAGCCCAGTGCCCCAACAGGGAAGAGCCTATACAATGTAATCTGTGGGATCACGGGGAGCAATGTAGCCTAATCAGCCTGGTAGGGGTCATAATGACCTTGCATGGGTATACAAGATCAGTAAAAATGAATGGTATTCAGACCATAGCATTAGTAGATTCTCGGAGTGCTGTCATGCTGGTCTCGGGGAAGTTGGTGGGGCAAGACCAACTAACCCAGGCCAAAAACACAGGGGTAACGTGAGTACATAGTATCATAAATTTCTACCCCACAATCCCGGTACAGATTGAGATCCAGGGGAATACTCCCAGGGTGACTGCAAGGGTGGTCCCCAGGCTCCCCTACCCTGTCTTAATTGGTAAGGACTTCCCCAGGTTTGAGAGCTTACTCCCCGCAATAGAACCAGGGGAGGGTAGCAACCCCCGGGCTGAGATGGAGGCACCTACAGATAGCTTCACTGCAAAGTTTGCCGAATTTGCCCCAGAGTTATTCTCATCCCCCAGAAAACCCGAAAGTCTAGGTGGGAAAGGAGGGCAGATAAAAGATTAGGGACCAGAATTCTAGCAGAGAACCAGAAAACCTCCCTTGTTGGTAGGCGAACCTGTTCAGGAGGCAAGGAGATAATTCAGGTCAGTGAGGACGGGGAGGCAGTTCCTAGCCCAAATAGGGGCAACACAGGGGGCGGAGTAGAAACAGGCCCCCTGGAATTAGGTCAGATCGGTACCACACATGAGAATTTCGGGCATGTCAAGGTTCCTTCCCCACTCTGAACTCTAGGGTACAGATGTGGGGACCTTCATGAAAGACCCTCTAAGCTTATTCTTACCAGCTTAGGTTAAAAACTTCCCCAAGGTACAAACTTTGCCTTGTCCTTGAATCGTATGCTGCAACCACCAAGTGTTTTAAACAAAGAACAGAGAAAGAGACCACTTGGAGATGTCTTCCCCCAAAATATCCCTCCAAGCCCTACACCCCCTTTCCTGGAGAAGGCTTGATAAGAATCCTCACCAATTGGTACAGGTGAACACAGACCCAAACCCTTAGCTCTTAAGAACAATGAAAAATCAATCAGGTTCTTAAAAGAAGAGTTTTAATTAAAGAAAAGGTAAAAGAATCACCTCTGTAAAATCAGGATGATAAATACCTTACAGGGTAATCAGATTCAAAACATAGAGAACCCCTCTAGGCAAAACCTTAAGTTACAAAAAGACACAAAAATAGGAATATACATTCTATCCAGCACAGCTTATTTTACCAGCCATTAAACAAAAGGAAATCTAACGCATGTTCTAGCTAGATTACTTACTATCTTAACAGGAGTTGTAAGTCTGCATTCCTGATCTGTTCCCGGCAAAAGCATCACACAGACAGACAGAGCCCTTTGTTCCCCCACCCATCCAGATTTGAAAGTATCTTGTCCCCTTGTTGGTCATTTTGGGTCAGGTGTCAGCAAGGTTACCTTAGCCTTTACAGGTGAAAGGGTTTTGCCTCTGGCCAGGAGGGATTTTATAGCACTGTATACAGAAAGGTGGTTACCCTTCCCTTTGTATTTATGACAGGGCAGGACCAAGCCAATGACCCGCTATATGTGAATGTGAGGGAGGAGGTAGTGGAAGTAAATAGCGTACCTGTGGAAGGAAAGACCAAAGGCCATATTATGTGCTCAAACGTGATCTGTTGTACAGGATAGCGCAAATACGAGGGGAGGAAGTAAAGTAACTCTTAGTCCCATGGAAACACACAAGGGAAGTACTAGAGTTAGCTCACAGTCATCTATTTAGGGGACATCTAGGAGTAGACAAGACACTGGATAGAGTCCTAAGAAGGTTTTATTAGCCAGGAATATGTGCAGAGGTCCAGCACTATTGTGCCTCCTGCCCTAAATACCAGTTGCATAGCCCCCGACCTCATTTGCGGGCCCATAAGTACCTTTGCCTATTACTGAAGTCCCTTTCGAGAGGATAGCCATGGACATAGTGGGCCCACTGGAAAGATCGGCACAGGGCCACCGAAACGTACTAGTCATCCTTGACTACGCCGTGCGGTATCCAGAAGCCATTCCTTTAAGAAACCCCACATCCAAGGCAATAGCAAAAGAACTACTCCAGGTTTTTGCCAGAGTGGGCATCCCTAAGGAGATCCTGACAGACCAAGGAACCCCTTTCATGTCAAAATTAATGAAAGACTTATGTACCTGTCATAAATATAAAGGGAAGGGTAAACACCTTTAAAATCCCTCCTGGCCAGAGGAAAAACCCTTTCACCTGTAAGGGGTTAAGAAGCTAGGATAACCTCGCTGGCACCTGACCAAAATGATCAATGAGGAGACAAGATACTTTCAAAAGCTGTGGGGAGGGAGAAACAAAGCCTCTCTCTCTCTCTCTGTCTGCATGATGCCTTTGCCGGGGACAGAACAGGAATGGAGTCTTAGAACTTAGTAAGTAATCTAGCTAGATATGCGTTAGATTCTGATTTCTTTAAATGGCTGAGAAAATAAGCTGTGCTGAACGGAATGGATATTCCTGTTTTTGTGTCTTTTTGTAACTTGAGGTTTTGCCTAAAGGGATTCTCTATGTTTGAATCTAATTACCCTGTAAGGTATTTACCATCCTGATTTTACAGAGGTGATTCTTTTTACTTTTTCTTCTATTAAAATTCTTCTTTTAAGAAACTGAATGTTTTTTTATTGTTCTTAAGATCCAAGGGTTTGGGTCTGGGGTCACCTATGTAAATTGGTGAGGATTTTTATCAAACCTTCCCCAGGAAAGGGGGTGTAAGATTTGGGAGGATTTTGGGGGGAAAAACGTTTTCAAACAGACTCGTTCCCAGTGATCGGTGTTAGACATTTGGTGGTGGCAGCAAAAGTCCAAGGGCAAAAGGTAAAATAGTTTGTACCTTGGGGAAGTTTTAACCTAAGCTGGTAAAAGTAAGCTTAGGAGGTTTTCATGCAGGTCCCCACATCTCTACCCTAGAGTTCAGAGTGGGGAAGGAACCTTGACAGTACCCTACTCTGCATCCAAGCCAAACTGCTCTCTGCTCCAACACCAATCCATTCTGTTTCAATTCCTCCAAACTGCTCTTTGCTCCAACGCCAATCCACTCTGTTTCAACTCCTCCTCTTGTCTGATTGAAGCAGGGGGGTTTTATCAGGTGACTGGCTTCAGGTGCTCTAATTGGCTTCAGGTGCTTTAATTAATCTATAGCAAACTTTCTTCCCTCTACAGGGAAGAAGGCTCCCTTCTGACACTCTCCTGTTGCCCTCTGGCCATGCTGTATCACAAAAGCAATCTATTGCAACTTACTTAATACACCACTGCTTTGAAACATTTGATTATTTAGGACCTGCATTGCTAGGTTTTTATTTGTACTTCCATTATATTTTACCCATATTTCTGGCTTCTTCCCAATACTGAAAAACTGGTCTGAACAACTTTATCAAGTGCAAGTTCTCAGTGAAGATTTGTCGAAGGTATAGGTGAGCCACCTTTGTTGCTCACACTTCTTAACTTAATCCAGAGACTCTCCGGTTTTTCTGCAGTTTCATACTGGAGCTCTGAGAAGTCATACTGCTCTTACATACAATACAACTCCCCCACCTTTTCTGCCCTGCCTGTCCTTCCTGAACAGTTTATATCCATCCATGACAGTACTCCAGTCATGTGAGTTATCCCACCAAGTCTCCGTTATTCCAATCAAATCATAATTCCTTGACTGTGCCAGGACTTCCAGTTCTCCCTGCTTGTTTCCCAGGCTTCTTGCATTTGCATATAGGCACTTAAGATAACTCGCTGATCATCCTGCTTTCTCAGTATGAGGCAGGAGCCCTCCCCTCTTGCGCTCTCCTGCTCGTGCTTCCTCCCGGTATCCGACTTCCCCACTTACCTCAGGGCTTTGGTCTCCTTCCCCCGGTGAACCTAGTTTAAAGCCCTCCTCACTAGGTTAGCCAGCCTGCTTGCAAAGATGCTCTTCCCTCTCTTCATTAGGTGGAGCCCGTCTCTGCCTAGCACTCCTCCTTCTTGGAACACCATCCCATGGTCAAAGAATCCAAAGCCTTCTCTCCGATACCACCTGCATAGCCATTCATTGACTTCCACAATTCGACAGTCTCTACCCAGGCCTTTTCCTTCCACAGGGAGGATGGACGAGAACACCACTTGCACCTCAAACTCCTTTATCCTTCTTCCCAGAGCCACATAGTCTGCAGTGATCCTCTCCACCTCTCTGTGGACTGGATCTCAGATGAGTAAACCTAGTGAAGAACTGGTTTGTGTATTCATATGGGAGTCCTATCCCCTTTCTGCCACATGAACAAAGACCAGGATTCGATTTTCAGCTTCACTGTCAGCAAACCAGTATATTTTTGTCATAAAACTAATATGCCATGAAGAAATCAGGGAAAAGAGAGTAAAATACAGACATTTTTCTGTAACATTGTTATGCTTATGTACAAATAATCACATATAAATCAGTACATTAGCTACCTAATAGAATGTAATGTGTTTCCGTATCAATAAACAGAAATCAGATAGGAATATCAGAATGCTTTCAGCAAAAGAGCCAGAGTCCTAATGTAAGGAAATATGCACAATACTGAAATATGTTAGTTTAGTCATTTATATATTTAATGCCTGGAGTTCAGCTCTCAGACTAAAACTATAATTTTTTGTTCTGCAGTAGCACCTACAGACACTAATGAGGGTTCCATTGTTCTAGGCAACGTACACATACAGAATGAACAGATGGCCCCTGCCTTACAATCTAAGACCCTGATGCTGCAAGCACTTACACATGTGAAAATGAATAATCAAGTGCTTTACACATGTTTAACATTACACATGGGGACTAAAGTGATTTCTTCCTCAATTGCTTTTCTTTGGATTTGATTCTTTAAAGTTTTAATGAATATCTCTTGTATCCAGTGTAGCCAAAACATGGTCTCAGCAACTGATGGTTCTCAGAAGCTGCGTGGGCCTCTTGGGTTCCATATGCATTCCTCATCTGTGACCACATGGTGCCAGATGGGCCATTGCATATTGACCCCACCCTGAGGAAGAGGCAAACTCATGACAGTTTTGAACAGTAGGCTGAGAGAAAAAAAAATTAAAGAGACCAATGGGACAATCTGGGGTTTTCCCAGACGGAGTACTCCATTCTGGGGGTTCAGCCAGGCAGAAAAATATATCTTCATTGCCTGAAAATAAGACAAATGGCAATGGAGAGGAGGTTTTATCCATAACGTTCCAAGCTGAATAGCCATGGGCGCGGGATCTATCACAGGCTGACCTATTCAGAATACTGCAGAAACTTACATGACACACCAAACAAAAACACACTCCTGCTCCATGCAGAACCTCCTTTACTCTACAACTTTAGATTCAAGACGGTAATTAATATCCCCAGGAGATACAAGGATGTGGATGGAGAGACTGATGGCCTTTAGAATCTTAAGTGAAAATAGGCAGTTTTGCCCATGACTCTGTCACTGTGTTTTCAGAGCATGTTAAGAGTAAACTAGGCTTGTTAACACATTTTTAAATGTTCCAGTTCCATCTGCAGTATTTCCTGCATAGGCTTTATAGTTTATATTAAAAATAATTTACCAAAGAAGTCTAAGAAAATAGTAATGTATGATTTTGATTCTAAGATATACAGATAATCTATGATTGAAAATTACTACATGGCTTGTATAAGTGAGCCTATCAGCATTTATATTAATTTGAAAAAGAAAATCTCTCTGTTCACTTCTTGAGATTAAGTCTGCTTTTTGTCCCATCAACTAGGGTTGGCAGCTCTTGTTCTTCATCTCCAAGCATTCTTGGAAAAATGTGTTTTCCAAGCTGACATCACCCTTCTTTATTTCCCCCTGCAGCATCTTGAACCAGGGGGATGCTAGCTCATGTACTCTTTGGCCATCATATAGAATATCAGGGTTAGAAGGGACCTCAGGAGATCATCTAGTCCAACCCGCTGCTCAAAGCAGGACCAAACCCCAATTTTTGCCCCCTCAAGGATTGAACTCACAACCCTAGGTTTAGCAGGCCAATGCTCAAACCACTGAGCTATCCCTCCCCACCACATATTATCTCACATGACCCACCCATCTCAGTTGGAACGCCTTCAGCTTTTCTGTGATGCGGGCCACTTGCATCAAAGCTTATATGGCTTCTTTGTGCAGTTCTTGTCTGACCCAGCATCCACCTGAGCATTCTCCTTTCGGTAGTGTGAAGTAGCTGCTCTTCTCTCTTCCTCATTGGCCAGCATGCGAACCCATACATTATGGCTGGCCTAATCATGATCTTCTACACACTGCTCTTTAGTTTACTTGGCATATTCTTATCACAGAGAATTCCAGTCACCTCCCTCCATTTACACCAAAGCACTTTTCATGAAGCCTATAATATCCACATCATGGCGGTACACTGAAGTATTTAGATTGTTATACAGACTTTAATTCTATACCATCTAGCTTTACTGGCTTCTTCTAATCCCTCTTAAAATATCAGAGACCATGGGTCTTGAACACAGGTCCGCAGGGTTTTTAAGAGGTAGTAAGTTCCGAACGATCACTCAGTGATCTGCTAACAGTTGCCAGAACTAAAAGCTCAACTCTGACAGAGGACTTTACTCCTGGGATCTGACTGGCAGAATTCTGGGGGTCTTGACTGGTTCCCTGCTTTTATTAAACCAAGTACAGAAACAGGAAGTAGTCCACGCAACTGGGTTTCTCCTGCTTAGGACTATCTCCCCTGCACTGCCTGCTCCTACTGCCTGACTCTGATCTCCTGTTAACCTGATCCTGCCTGCCTCCTGACACCTGACTCTCAGTCTGTCCTCTAGCATATCTCAGAGTTTAATCTCCTTATATCTGATGCAGCCTGGCTCCCAAAAGACCTCTTGGTCAGACTGTCCACATCCTGGTCATGACACAACAAAGCATTGCTCCTGTTCCGTCTTTTCACAGATGATTTGTAAGCCATTTTCTCATAGCTTACAATGTAAGCCATAGTTCCATGTCCCTTTCCAGTTTGGATTTATCTTCACATCACCACATAGTGTCATCAGCGAAAAGCATGCTCCGTGGAGTCTTTCCTCTAATCTCCTGCCTCAAGGTGTCCATTACAATCAAATAGGAATGGGCTTAAGGCTGATCCTTGATGAATACTTACTGTCACAATGAATGACTCACTGTAACTGCAGGTACAGTACTGTTTCGCTACCCTTGTAAATGTCCATGGTAGTCTGAATAGACATCTCTGGCAGATGGTATGACCACAGACACCACAATAACAGTTCTCTAGGAACTCTGTCATAAGCCTTCTTTAAATCAAGAAACACTAAGTGCAGTTCCTTGCATTTCTCCCTGTACTTCTCCTGAAATATTCAGGCTGCAAACAGTGCATCCATTGTTGACCTTCTTGGCATAAATCCGAATTGGTTGTCACTTACTTGATGCTCCAGTTCCTCCTAGTCTTTTCTTGATAATTCTTCCCAGCCATTTCATCATGTGACTCATTAACTTGATGGGTTGTTAATTACTACATTCTTGCACATCTCCTTTATGCTTGAAGATAGGGACCAATGTACTCAGGCATTTTTCCAGGGCAGAGAACTCAGTTTTAAAAGTTTGTCATCATCACCGCTCCCTCATGGCCTAATGCTTTAAATGCCTCCGTGAGCACACCCACTGCCTTCCCCGTGTTTCATCATCTTTAGCACCATCTTTAGCTCCACGATGGTGATGGGCCTTGAGACTGTTGCTTGCTCATACTCCCTCCATGGTTTCTGTGCATTCTCTTCACAGGGCAGTATTTCCTAAAACCACTGCCACCTGCTAGTGATTTCATTGTCTTCAACCAGCACTCTTCCATTTTCATCTTTGACACACTTCACAGCTCCCAAGTCCTCTGTGCTTCTGTGCCTAATCTTTTCCCTTTCCTTCATTAGCAGTCCTGCATATAAGACCCTTAGCTTAACACTATTTTTACTATTTAGCATAATGGCAAGCAAATTGTTTCTTTTAAGATTTTTATTGGCCTCTATTTCACAGCTGTCCTAATCTTCTTTAGTTTAGTGCTTAGTTTGCATAAGGATTAGATTTATGACTCAGTCTTCATACATTTATTATTGCAGAAATCTCACTAGTATCAAATATTGCTTACAGAACACTGTATTTCTGTAAGAAATCTGGAACTTGTACTTTAGCCAAGTACATAAAAGATACTATATATATTCTGTTACTATTAACAGATGAGGACATGTATACCATTCATTATTCAGTTACAATAATAGACAAAAGAAGCTGCTGAATAGGAAAAGACTATTTGGACCAATAAGTCTAAATTTCTCTGTCTCCCCAACACTATTATATCACTACATTTTACTCCCCTGTCTCTCTCAATAATTTAAATCAGTGGGAGTTAGGTATCTAGGCACTTTTGAAAATCCCTCAGGCACCTATCTGCATCTTTAGGCACCTAAAAATACCTTTAAAAACAGGTCCCATTGTGAACTTTACCTGGATTGTGTTCAGTCAGGTTCGCAAAATAACCATCTCCCTGCTACTCCACACCCATTTTTAGAAGTGAAATCTAGTCACGACATGAAACATTCGGATAAGTTCCTTACACTACCATTTGCTAGCCAGGATCAGAACTAGAAATGACAGAACACTGCAAGGACAGTTCCTCTGGCATTACTCCTGGCAGGGAATGCAAGTGAGTATCAGAAAGTTTACAAGAGAGTTGTTTTCTTTATCTTTTCAGACTAATTTTTCAGACTCAAGAGACCTGATTCTCCACTGCCTGGCACCTTGTGCAGAAACTTACACATGTTCAGAATAGGAGTGAAGTCTTAAGATTTTAACTACAGGAGTCAGTGACTACACAAGGTGAAAATGTGTGGAGATTCAGGCCCAGGAGGTTCAGATAAGCATCCAAAACAGCCTCAAACCCTACACTTTTTGCCGTATGCCCATTACCAGATTGTTGCTTATTTTTACCCCAAAGAGCTTTCAACTTTTCTCTTATAGTATTTGTTTACTTCCTACCCATCTGTTACACTTTAGCCTCTTTTTTCATTTCCCTCCCCTCCCCCATTTAAAAAAATGAAACCATTCTACATGTGGTCTTCTTAGAAGTCACTTAAATATGGACTTGGACCTGAAAGACACTGAGCATTTTCCACTCCCACTGAAATCCATGGGACTAGAAGACACTCGGGATGTCTCAGGATGGGGCCTTAGCTTCCGCTGTTCTGAAGTATATTTGAAACCTAGAAATTAATCACAGTTTACTCACATGATTAACTCAAAACAATTAATCGTGATTAAAAAAATTAATCATGATTAATCTCAGTTTTAATTGCACTATTAAACAATAGAATACCAACTGAAATGTATTAAATATTTTGACTGTTTTTCTACATTTTTAAATATATTGATTTTAATTACAACACAGAATACACAGCGTACAGTGTTTACTTTATATTATTTTTATTACAAATATTTGCACTGTAAAAATGCTAAACAAAAGAAACAGTATTTTTCAATTCTCCTCATACAAGTACTGTAGTGCAATCTCTTTATCATGAAAGTGCACTTACAAAAGTAGATTTTTTTTTGTTATAACTCAAAAACAAAACAATGTAAAACTTTAGAGCCTACAAGTCCATTTAGTCCTACTTCTTGTTCAGCCAATCGCTAAGACAAACAAGCTTGTTTACATTTACGGGAGATAATGCTGCCTGCTTCTTATTTACAATGTCACCTGAAAGTGAGGACAGGCATTCACATGGCACTTTTGCAGCCAGCATAGCAAGATATTTATGTGCCAGATGCACTAAAGATTCATATTCTCCTTCATGCTTCAGCCACCATTCCAGAGGGCATGCCTCCATGCTGATTGCGCTTGTTAAAAAAACAATACATTGATTAAATTTTTGACTGAACTCCTTGCGGGAGAACAGTATGTCTTCTGCTCTGTTTTACCCGCATTCTGCCATATATTTCATGTTATGGCAGTCTCGGATGATGACCCAGCACATGTTATTCATTTTAAGAACACTTTCACTGCAGATTTGACAAAATGCAAAGAAGATACCAATGTGAGATTTCTAAAAATAGCTACACCACTCAACCCAAGGTTTAAGAATCTGAAGTGCCTTCCAAAATCTGAGAGGGATGAGGTGTGGAGCATGCTTTCACAAGTCTTAAAAGAGCAACACTCCAGTGCGGAAACTACAGAACCCAAACCACCAAAAAACCTTCTGCTAGTGGCATCTGACTCAGATTATGAAAATGAACATGCGTCAGTCCACTCTGCTTTGGTTTTTATTGAGCAGAACCTGTCATCAGCATGGACTCATGTCCTCTGTAATGGTGATTGAAGCATGAAGGGACATATGAATCTTTATTGCATCTGGCACGTAAATGCTACAACAATGGCATGTGAATGCCTGTTCTCACTTTCAGATGACATTGTAAACAAGAATCAGGCAGCATTATCTCCTGCAAATGTAAACAAACTTGTTTGTCTGAGCGATTGGCTGAACAAGAAGTAGGACTGAGTGGACTTGCAGACTCTAAAGTTTTACATTGTGTTATTTTATAATGCAGTTATTTTTGTACATAATAGTTCAACTTTCGTGATAAAGAAAGTACTACAGTACTTGTATTAGGTGAATTGAAAAATACTATTTCTTTTGTTTTTTACAATGCAAATATTTGTTATCAAAAATAAATAAATATAAAGTGCACTTTGTGCACTTTGTATTCCGTGTGGTAATTGAAAGCAATATATTTGAGAAGTAGAAAACATCCAAAAATAATAATTATTGTTTAACAGCACGATTAATTGCGATTAATTATTTTAATCACATGATTATTCACAATTAATTTTTTAATTGCTCGACAGCCCTACCAGAAATCCATTCAGAAGTTCTTATTAAAGACTAGCTCATCTGTTGCTTCCTCTGGTACTTTCTCATGAGGGTTTCAAAGCAAATAAAGATATTTATTGTAGATTCTAGATCAGAGGTGGGCAAAATATGGCCTGTGGGCCACATCCGGCCTGCGGGACCGTCCTGCCCAGCCCCTGAGCTCCCGGCTGGGCAGGACAGTCCCAGCCCCTCACCCGCTGTCCCCCCTCCCCCCCAGCCACGCCGCCACACAGGCAGCACAGCTTGCGCCCCCCCCACGTCCCAGGCTTTCCAATAAGCCTGTCCTGCCGCTCTGAGCAGCATGGTAAGGGGGTGGGGGGAGAGAGGGGTTGGATAAGGGGCAGGAGGTCCCGGGGGGCAGTCAGGGGACAGGGGGTGGTTGGATGGGGTGGAGGTTCGGGGAGGGGGGCAGTCAGGAGACAGGGAGCAGTGGGGGTTGGATGAGGGTGGGGTCCTGGGGGGGGGGCAGTTAGGGACGGGGGTCCCGGGATGGGGCGGTCAGGGGACAACGAGTGGGGGGTGGTCATGGGTCAGGAATCCCGGGGGGCGTGTCGCGGGCGGGGGTGTGGATAGGGGTTGGGGCAGTCAGGGGAAAAGGAGCAGGGGGGATTGGATGGGTCGGAGGTTCTGAGGGGGGCAGTCAGGAGGCGGGAAGTGGGAGGGGGCGGATCGGGGTCGGGGGCTGTTTGCGGAGGCACAGCCTTCCCTACCCAGCCCTCCATACCGTTTTGCAGCCCCAACGTGGCCCTCCGGCCAAAAAGTTTGCCCACCCCTGTTCTAGATGCTCTCATCAATTGGGCTCTTTGATAAGATTAGGTCTAGATAGGCTCTATCCATGTAGGATGTTCAACAAATTGATGGAACTCAATCTTGCAATTGTTCTCTTACCTGTGTTTTGCAGTTATTGACTGAGCTAACATCTGAGTAATTAAAACAGTCCTATAAGCAATGTTCCAGCCTTCTTACAACTGTAGAAAAAATTCCCAATCCACTTTCTTTAACTGCCATTGATATCTGATGTGACCTGGAAGAAGAGTATAGAGCTCAAAAGCGTCTCTTTCACAAGCAGAAGTTGGTCCAATAAAAGATATTACCGCAGCCATCTTGTCTCAGTGATATCTACAATTCAAGAAGACCCAACTCTCATCTGACTAGTTTATTGTTTTTGCTGTCTCATTTTTACAGGCTCAACATTGTACCTAACCTGTATTTACTTTCCTTATCTCTTTTGGTAAACTTTTTAAAATTCCATAGGAAAGGTTTTCCATTTCCATATTCCTGCAGTGTTTGAAATTCAAGGACTTTTGGTTCAATCATGAGAATCTGAAAGTGAAATTGATAACAAACATGAAAATGACTAGTCTGTTTTTGTTGTCCTTCCAGATAGAGATTTAGAAAGCAAAGAGCACGGTGAGGAGTAGTGTTCTCTCTAATTTTTCCCACGCATGTGCGGAATTTTGTTATGTGCACCGATATGGAGGCAATGTGTAACATCACCTCCATATTGGTGCACATAACAAAATTCATATGGTGGGGGTGGGGCTGAGGGGTTCGGCGTGTGAGAGGAGGCTAAGGGCTGGGGCAGAGGGTTGGGGTGTGGGGGTGAAGGCTCCGGCTGGGGGAGTGGGCTTTGGGATGGGGCTGGGGAAGAGGGGCTCAGGGCTGGGGCAGAGGGTTGGGGATGGGGTTGAGGGCTCTGGCTAGGGGTGTGGGCTCTGGGGAGGGGCTGCATATGAGGAGTTTGGGGTGCAGCCTACAATGGGGGGATAGGACTCCCCTCAGCCCTCTCTCACTGTAGCAGTACCGGGGCTGGGGGGAGAGGGAAAGAGGCGCCTCTCCCCAGGCCGTGGCAGGTCCGGGGCTGGGCTGGGTGGGGTTTCTCTCCCGCATCCACGGCAGAGCCAGGACTGCGTTGGGGGAGGGGCACCTCTTCCCGCCATGGCAGATCCAGGTAGGGTTGCCAACTTTCTAATCACACAAACCGAACACCTAGCCCCACCCCTTCACTGAGGCCATGTCCCCTGCCCTACCCCTTCCCCAAGGCCATGCCCCCACTCACCATATTCCCCCTCCCTTGGTGGCTCGTTCTTTCCCATCCCTCACTCACTTTCACTGGGCTGGGGCAGGGAGTTGGGGTGTGGGAGGCGGTGAGGGCTCTAACTGGGGGTGTGGGCTCCAGGGTGGGGCCAGAAATTAGGGGTTCGGGGTGTGAGGGGGGGCTCCAAACTGAGGCAGAGGGTTGGGGTGTGGGAGGGGGTGAAGGCTCCGGCTGAGGGTGCAGGCTCTGGGGTGGGGTTTGGAGTGCAGGAGGGGGCTCAGGGCTGGGGCAGGGTGTTGGGGCTCAGGATTGGGGTGTGGGCTTACCTCTGGCGGCTCCCAGTCAGCGGTGCAGAGGTGGGGGGCTAAGGCAGGCTTCCTGCTTTTCCTGACTCTGCGCTGTGCCCTGGAAGTGACCAGCAGCAGGTCCGGCTCCTAGGCAGAGGTGCAGCAGGTGGCTCTGTGCACTGCTCTCACCCTCAGGCACCACCCCCGCAGCTCCCATTGGCTGCGGTTCCCAGCCAATGGGAGTGTGGAGCCGGTGCTCGGGGTGGTGGCAGAGTGCAGAGCCCAGTGGCCCCGCTCCTAGGAGCGGGTCCTGCTGGACACTTCCGGGGTGCAGCACGGTGCCAGGACAGGTAGGGACTAGCCTGCCTTAGCCCCACAGCACCACCTACTGGACTTTTAACAGTTCGGTCGGCAGTGCTGACTGAAGCTTCCAGGGTCCCTTTTTGACTGAAACACCCGGTCACCCTAGGTCCGGGGCTAGGGGAGAGGCATCTCTCCTCACCACAGCCCTGAGCACCTGTGTAGTGCTTAATAGGCTGCTGTGTGGCTGTGCAGCTTAGAGAGAATTTAGGTGATGAGTAAATCTGATTATTCGTGAGTTAGTAATAATAATAGGCATTATTAGTTTAAAATATATGATTTTTAACTTGTCTTTTTATGCAGTTCTGCTATTATTCTGTTATTTGTAAATAAAGTTGATATACTTCTAGCAGTTGTACAGAAGATACTTGGATTTCCTTTCCTCTGTTAGTCATTTATAAAGCATCAATAACTACTGTTTAGACATCTTTCCCTGCTCTTCATTTTAATTATTTCCTGTTCTTTTTTGGATATGTTAGTTGGACATAAGCAATCGCTCCTCTTAATTGTTCTCTTCCCCCATCACTTACTGGAAAAATCCTTTTGACATTTTTTGCCATCGAGCATTGGAATCAGCATGATGTAGGCTCTTCAGCTGGACTGAACAGCTGCAGCTGAGTGGCCAGTCACTCACCTCGGGTCTAATCCATTTGGAAAGCATTTGAAAAAAACTTCAGTGACTCTGACAGTCTTTTCCAATCATTTTGGGTGAAAAATCCAAAATTGGGTGAAAAATCCCTCCTCCTTATTGAACACATTTTTACATGAGAAAAAAATTTAAACTGGCCAGCACTGGCCTGTATCCAGCAGAACACAGCCTCCTTGTGCCTACCCTTTTCAGAGGGGCTAGTTCATCTCAGTGGCTTGCAGGTGGTGATCAGGTTAGGTATTAAACATTCATTTCTGACTGTCTCTAAGAATTAGTGGCTGTGGCTTCTATGGCAATTGGATGAAGAAGCAATTATGCTGGGGGATGTATTGAGCATGCTTAGCTGATCCCTCAAAAGTGCTAAGTTGTAGGCAGGTTCATCCCTGGCTAAGTATATGCGGTTAGCCAGAGTAGAATTTTTAGGGGGTTGTGTTATGGCCTAGAAATGTTGTTTCTGGAAGATGAGGGCGTACCAGACCAAACATCATGCCCAACCCCAGAAAAAAGTTCAATGGGGGAAAGGGGCATCACCACTAACTATACTCCTTGTTGATGTGGGCAGATCATCCCTGTCCACCACCATCCCCTGGAATCAGGAGTGGGAAAAGTATCCCTTGCCACACAATTAAAAAAACTTGCCCAGTAGATCAGCCAGGATCTGCCCTCTTTCCTGTTCGTACAAGGGAGTTTATTAATAATTCCTGTGGGGGTCTCAGGAGCTACCAGTACTAGTGACCCCCTCTAGTACTTAGAGGGTTAATTCCTAACTATTCCCTGCAGTACTACATATTTAATTTTAGTATACTTTCTTGAATACCTACATTTTCTGTCACAACAACAAATATTTTCAAAAACAACAATTTTCTCTCAGTCACTTATAAACTACTCTTTCTGGGATTTCATTAACTTGTGCAGAGTGGAATAGACTGTCAGAGAAACTTCCCATCCTTTCTTGGCCATCTTGCAGGGTTCACTTTCCCACAGAACTGCATTTTGCCAAAATATGTTCTCTTTCAGTTCTCACTTACCTGAGTCCCATGGGTATCAAGATCATTTTGAAACTAGCACAATGATGTATCTATTTTAGTTTATGTTTGTTGACAGCTAATTTATTTTACCATGCACCCACGTGAACAACATAATAGATCCTGGACTTTTTTATAGAATTTCTTTGGCTACAAGCTCTCTGTGGATTTCACTTGCCAGAAGTGATATCAAGCAGAAGTCTCTGCCTCAGTCTCTAATGTAAACTGAAATATACCTTAGAATTAGAAAATACAGCTAATGACAGTAATGCTGCTGGGCATACGGCCACTTCTGGGCTATGAGAAAAATTCAGTTAGATATGATTAATAAATATAATTAATAGGATGCCATAAGCACTTTACAAACAGAGGAAGACAAATTCCCTGCCCTGCAGTATTTTGAAGGGCAGAACCAGGGAGAATAATATACAGAGAAAAATAAGAGGAAAAGGAAAATGGGAGGTCAGAGGTGAAGGAAACAAACAAGGGGAAAATTTGATTTGTCATAGTTGGAAATACAGTTTTAAAGCTCTTTAGACAATTTACCTATGGTGAACTTAAATTAAATGTTAACTAGATTTAGATTTAGTGCAATGTCACCTATGTGTCTCGTGACCTGTTGAATAACTTCACAAGTAATTTGGCAAAACTCAGAGTAAAACATTCAGGACTTTTAAAAGAAGCCGGTTTATCCTGTTAAAACTCAGTCCAACTTAAGTCAACAGAAGACTCTCATTGACTTCAGCTAAAGCTGAACCAAGCTCAGATCAACCAAGTCTCCTTTGTAAAATCTCTCATTAGTGACAGGTTTCTCATTCAAGAGATATGATGATCTGCTTAGATGATATGACAGTGATTTACACAGACACTTCTTGGGGTTTTCGCTTATAGAAGCTTCAGATCCTAAATCCTAGCATGTTTACATTTGTGTTATTATGTTTGGAGGAATTATATGAGAAATATAAAATTACAAAGCTCTAGTATAGCTTAACCAATCCATTATTGCTTTGCTCCAATTGACAAGTGTATAAAACTTCAGAAGCACCTTATTTAGTATGTTTAAACATTTTGCAAACATATGTGCTATTTACCATGCTCCCCACTGTTCTCTACTGTGGAAGGGGGGGCAAAGAAGTCCCCCAAATATGAGCTGAAAATCACAATACCAGGGAATCATCAGCACATTGCACCTTCTTCCTAGCCCTTCTTAGGGAGCCTGCCAAAATAACTCCATGTTAAAACTCTGCAAGTGTTGATCCTTGAACTTGTGGTTGGTACAGAGATGGAGCTATACTGCAGGTGCTTTCCATGGCAGGCTACCGTGGGGATCCAGCAGATTTCTCAAAGGGCACATGGTGTGCCCAGCTCTCTTTCCTGATCCTCAAAGGTTGTGGGGTTTTCTGAAGAGCAGGGCTTCAATGCTGTGTTTTGTGGTCTCACCACTAAGGCCTGGTCTACACTTAAAATTTACATCAATTTGGCTGTGTTGCTTAAGGGTCTGAAAAAAATCACATCTCAGAGTGCCGTAGCTAAGCCAACTGAACCCCTGGTGTGGACGCAGCTACGTCAACACAATAATTCTTCCATCAAGCTAATTACTAGTGCTTGGGGAGGTGGATTACATAAATTGACAGAAAAACCCCTTCCGTCGCTGTCTGACGCATCTACACTGTGGTGCTACAGTGGCATAGCTGCTGCGTTGCACTTGAGCTGTGGTAAAACCCATAGAGTAGACATGGCCTAAGCTTAAAAGCCCTCCTCCCCCTTGAAAATCCCACTCCCTCCCAGTTTTCTGAGCACTTTTTCTCTTCCTGAAGAAAAACCAAAGGAAGGAGAACATTTAGCACTTACTTAGATTCTAAATGTATTTACATGCTTCTTTAAATGCTATGTAAATACAGGGAAGTAAAACAAGGATCTTATGAAACAAAATCCTTCGAGCTTAAAAGCAAATGTAGAACGCAGAAATAGGCTTAATAGCAAAGAGAGAATTGCCGTTGCTACCGGCAAGTCAGTGAGAGATTACGTGACCTGACTTGAAGTCACAACCTAAATGTGTAGCACCATCTACTGCATCTCATCCCTTCAGTCCAGTAATGTTGCATTTTTATCTTTTAATAAACTGCAATTTTTACTGGTATTTACCCTTTCTATTTTATTCTGCTTATTTTCTAAAAAAATATCAAAGCCACTCTTTTTACTTTAAACTTGGAACAGGTTAATAAAGATTCCCTCAAATCAACAGTATCATTAATTGAGAGGCTAAATCAAACAACTAGGAGCGAGGAGAACGTGGATTTATCCACAGCTCTGCCACATATTGTAACCTTGAGCAAATCATTTAGCCTCTAATTTTCACGTGTCTACTAATTTTGAGTGCCTCCATTTTTATTTCCAATTTGAGACACACAGGGCCTGATGTTTATAGGTGCTAGGCACCGACAATTCAGCTGAAGCCAAGGACATCTGTGGGGGTTTTACACCATGCTGGAAGATCAATGCATCTTGACTATTTCAGCCCACGGGCAGGGGAGTGAATTTCAAAGCAGGGGGGCCCTTACAGAGAACACCTGGTCAGCAGTTCTCTTTCACATATACCAAGGGCGCTCTAGCCCTCATGACACTGGTAGAGAGGCAGTAGGGTGACCAGACAGCAAATGTGAAAAATCAGGATGGGGGGGGTAATAGGAGCCTATATAAGAAAAAGACCCCAAAATCGGTACTGTCCCTATAAAATTGGGACATCTGGTCACCCTAAGAGGAAGTGTCATAGGTAGGATAGTCCTAGGCCATTTAGGGCTTTTACAGGTCAAAGTCAACATCTTAAACTCCACCAGAAGCCAAAAGACAGCCAGTGAAGATCATGAAGCATTGGTGTCATATGCTCACAGCATGACATTTAACAAAGCTACTGCATTCTGCCCTGTCTTCAGTCTCCAAGTGGTATAAGAGGTAGCCCTTGTAGGGCATATTGTAATAATCTAATATCAAGGTGGCAAAGGTCTGGATCCTGGAAGCAGCATGTTCAATATTTGAGAGAAAAGGATGCAACCTCCTGGCCAGACAATGGCAGAAGAAAAACTGTCATGATCACTACAGCAATTCGATCTTCTAAAACCATCAGGGAGTTAAACTAGAGCCCAAGCCTGTGAAAAGAGCCGGTCGAATTTTTTTAATTCGAAATATTTTTAGATGGAATATGGCTTTTTCATTAAAATAGAAATTTCTGTGGGAAATATGAATTTTCAGAGATTTTTTTCTGGTTTTCATCAAAAAAACAAAGTCCCAAATTTTTTTAGTTACCAAACAGTAAAAAGTGTGGCTAAAATCCAGAAAATTTCAGTTTCTAGCCAAACTTTTTGGTTGTCAGAAACAAGAAAAAAAATCAGTCCGTTTTTGGATTTTCATCTAAATTTTTCATAGGAATAGAAAACATTTCCTAACTGGCTCTAGTTATAAACTTTAGAAACAAATGTAGAGTGAACACCATGTCAAAGGTGTTCCTATCTAATTTCAGCCATGCCTTCCCCTTGCTCCCCCACCCCAACCCACCATACTCACTTTCATCTTATCTAGCTTGTTCTCATCCATGTTCCAGTCTTGCACAGCCACTGGGAGACACCCTCACCTGCACTCTCCAAGACAGACAAGATGGAGATATAAAGCTGTATGTTATCAACACTTCAGCCCAAACCCCCTAACTAACACTCCTGACAGCCTCATATACACAGTGAATAGGAGTATGATGTTACATTTTGACAAGTACCTATAAACCTTTCAGACAAAATGTGAACATCCAAAGCATCAGCCAGGCCATTATTATGGCGTATCTTATATGGGAAGCCATACTAGATTATCATAACAGTCCCTGCTGGCCTTAAAATCTATGGAAGTATTTAATAAAGCAAACTTTTGATAAACTTTTTATCTATTAGAGCCTCTTAGAGCTTAGTTATAATCCATTTTTCTTGCTAAAGAACAAGGACATTAAATGAAAAAAACTTTGTTAATGAACATTCAATCTGCACAATTCACATTTAAAAAAAATCAGAAAATGCAGATATATGGTTCCTGTGGCAACACTACTTTGTCAATATAGGAGTATATAATATTCCTCTTGTTCTTGTTAAATGATACCTTATAATGTTGCATGCCTGTGGCATGGCTGAAACAACATTGCTATAGAAACTTTAACTTACGCATTTCCTAACATATTACTTGAACTCTGCAACCGGACCATTGTCTTTTGTCCCCCATCCCCAGAAAGTCTGGGCTCTGGACCAAATCTACTGACATTTTTCCTTATAAAAAGAATAATTTCCATAATTTGGTGTTATAAATTAGTCATTTAAAACTGGCAGAGAGCAGAAGAATTAGACTGTATTCATCCCATCTTAACTGTTAGATAAGTTCATAAATGGGACAGTGTTTTCCAAATAATCCAGTTTAGAAGTAAATATTTCTTACAAAACAGCATACCTCTGTACACACAGAAGCACATTAAAGTATTACACAAGCATGTAGAAAAAATTCGTGGCTAGCTGAAAGGCATTTTTTGATGCTGGAACAGCATCAGGAATCTGCTTATTTACATAGGGAGTTGTAGAGATTTAGAATGTTGGTACTGCCAACAGATAGGATGATTATTGCTCAAAAAAATATCATCTTTTAGATAAGGCTTCTACTTCTGATAGTTGCTACTGAACTCAACTTGAACTTAAATGTTCCCAGGGAGTTATAGGTACAGATTCTAAAAGAGCTCATTCACCAAAGGGAATTAATTTGGGGGAAGAAAATATACGCAGATACTCTGGTGTATGTTTCTGATCATTTTAAATGGTTTCTCACATGAGTTATCTTTTAAAAAAATTATTAAGCGATTATGCACTGTGGGGATCTTCCTGCCAAATCTTAAGAACATGAGTAACTTTATTCACATGAGTTGTCCTCATAGCAGTACATATCTATAACATCTCAATTTAGTAAAAGGAAAGAAATTCACTGACTGTTAAGTTATGTCTTGCCTGAGACATCACTGCTAGAAAAATTAGGTCACTGTAATTCAGAGTAGGCTCAGATTTTAAATTATTTTCTCTCAACACATCTACTCCCTGTTGTGTTAACTATTATTCTTTTGTAACTACTTTTAATAATCAACATATGAGTAAGGGGTTCTGCCAATAAAAGTATGATTAGACCCCAGCCAAACAACATCTCTTATTATGAACCATGGCCAGGGACAAATACAAATGCAGATACCTCCCCTCCACCACATGGTACATAATGGGAAATGTAGTCCAAGCCCAGCCCATAGAGGAGAATGGAAACATGAGGCACCAGCATTTCCTAATCAAAATATGTCAGTTTTCAACCAAATTATTTTAGGTTTTGATTTTTTTGCCAAAAATTTGAAGTTCTCTGTAGGAAAACAGCCTGTTTTCTGACCGTTGCTACTGAATGTGCAGTTAATTAGCTTCTAGCATATACATTAAGATATGATTTATGACTTTTAGTACTACATGGGACCACTTCTTACATTCATTGCAAAAAGATATGTAAACTAATAAAGGGATTGCTGTGTAGGAACACAGAAAACTAATTTTTAAACCATTGTTTTTGTCTTTTGGGGATGTTGATTGTTGAACAGAATAATTGATAGTTATCTATAGTGTAATTAGATGCAGGGGCTAGGAAAGAAAGGACGGACTTGTAGGAGATCTGAGTTCTATTCCCAGCTTTGCCATAGACGTGCTGTGTGACCTATAGCAAGTCAGTTGATCTCTCTGCCACAGTTCACCATCTATGAAATGAGGATAATAATACTCTTTGTCTATCTTGTCTATTTATATTGTAATTTCTTTAGGGCAGGGACTATTTTTTCCTATACATTTGTACAGTAGCACAGTGGGGTCCCAATCTAGACTGGGTCCTCTAGGTGCAACTGTAATACAAATAATAATACATTCACAAGAATTTTAAATGTTTGATGTTTTATATGCATGTAATAGTTTCTTAACAGAATGTTGTAATATAATATCCATTTCTGTTATTCTCCATGAGAATAACATCTATATGCTTTTCAGTACCACTCTTTCATCCAGTTTGGGAAATGTTCCCAAATCCCATCCTTTTCTTTCCATTCCTACCAGTAAAACTTTTTTATCTAATTATTTTATCTTACATTAACTAATTGAACCCTTTTCTTCAGGCTCCCTCTTTCTTCATTCACCCGCTCCAGTCTATCCAAAATAGTCACTCTGTGTCCAAGCCCTGCTTCTCTCCAAGAATGGCTCTCGCTCCTTCTTCATGAGATTCTGTATCCTTGTCCTCATTTTCCTCTAACTACAAATGCATTCATGCCTATATTGGCTCTTATATTACTCCTCTTCCTCCATAAAACACACTTTTCCTTGAAGCCTCTCAATCATTTTCCACTCAACAAAGTGTTATTTTTATTTAAAAATCTCTTTGCACTGCCCTGTTATTCCCACAGCTTCTTACTACCCAGTGCTAAATGCATTGTTTTCTTTGTCAACTTTAAGTTCTGATTGAAGAAAGTATCCCTATTGAGCCAGAGAGCCTAATCATATGCTTAAAGTTAAGCTCATCCATGAGCACCCTTCCTGAGCAAAGATACCTTCCTGAATGGAAGTGTGTGCTTAAGTCCTTTGGACTTAAAGTTTGAATAGGGATGGACTTAAACACATGCTTAAATATTTTTCTGAATTAGGGACATAAATTGTGAAGATTAGATTGTAAACTCCTTGGGGCAGGGACCATATTTTTGTTCTGTGTTTGTATAGTGCAGTGGTGCCCAAACTTTTCCTGTCACACACAACCTTACCAGCAATGGAATCTGTCCCCACCCCCGCTCCATTACTGCACAGTTGGCTCAGCTAGGGTTGCCAACTTTCTAATTGCAGAAAACCAAACACCCTTGCCCCACTCCTTCCCCGAGGTCCTGCCCCTGTCCCACCCCTTCTCCAAGGCCCCACCTCCCACTCACTCCATCCCCCCCCCCCCTCCATCACTCTCTCTCCCCCACCCTCATTCACTCACTCATTTTCAATGGACTAGGGCAGGAGGTTGGGGTGCGAGAGGGGGTGAGGGCTCTGGCTGGGGGTGTGTTCTCTGGGGTGGAAGGGATGAGGCGTTTGGGGTGCAGCAGGGGGCTCTGGGCTAGGGGTTGGGGCCAAGGGGTTTGGAGTGTGGAAGGGGGTACAGCCTCTGGGCTGGGGGTGTGCGCTCTGGGGTGGGACCAGAAATTAGGGGTTCAGGGTGCAGGAGGGGGATCAGGGCTCAGGCAGAGGGTTGGGGTGCAGGGGGGATGTGGGCTTGGGATGCGGGTTCTGGGATGGGGACAGGAATGAGGGGTTTGGAGTGCAGGAGGGGGCTCAGGGCTGGGGATGCAGGCTCCAGGAGGGAGTTTTGCTGCAGGAGAGGGTTCTGAGCTGGAGAAGGAGGTTGGGGCATGGGAGGGGATGCAGGCTCCAGACATCAGTGACCTCAAGCGGCTCCCAAGAAGTGTCCGGCATGTCCCTCCAGCTCCTAGGCAACGGTGTGGCCAGGGGGTTCAATGGGAGCTGCAGAGCTGGCACTCAGGGCAGTGCCCGAGGGTGGGGGCAGCGCATGGAGTCCTCCTGGCTGCCCCTCTTCCTAGGAGCTGGCGGGACATGCTGGACACTTCCTGGGATCCATGAGGATCTGGGCACGGAACCAGCCTGCCCCAACCAGACTTTTAGTGGCCCAATCAGCTGTGCAGACCGGAACTTCCAGGGTCTCTTTTCAACCGGGTATTCTGGTCAAAAACCGAATGCCTGGCAACCCTAGGCTCAGCAGAGGAGTTTGAACTGCAGACAGAGTTGCGGGCAGACCTGGGGACGGGGGAAGAGCTGGGGCTAGAGGCGAAACTGGCCTTAGGGTGGAGAGGGAATGAAAGCAGAGCAGGAGGCGGAACACAATGGGGCTGCTGCTGGGAACAGGGCTGTGGCTGGGTCCTGAGCTGGGCTGGGAGCGGAGTGGAGCTGCAACTGGGGATGAATCTGGCCTGGGTGGCACTCTCTCCCCGCCCTTCTTGGGGGCTGGCCCTGGCCCTGCCGTGCACGCCCTCCCTCCGAATGTTGTACCCCACAGTTTGGGGACCACTGGTATAGTGCCTAGTCCTGGTCCATGACTAGGGATCCCAGGCACTATGATAAAACAAATAATAATACAGGTGAAATTTTTCAAAACTTGAGTGCCTCAAGTCCAGCATCTAAGAAGAGTTATTTAATTTTGAGAAATGCCAAGCACCTGCAGGTCTCTTTGAAGTCAATATGGAATGAGTGGAAGTCAGTGGGAGCTCATTATCTCTAAATAAAATCACATTACTATTATGTAGGTGCCTATTTTTAAGCATCTGGGTTTGAAATTGTTGGCCTTGCAGGAGGAGGTGTCTGGTTTTTGTTCTGTAGAGCACTGAGCACACTGTATTGTGTTTGACAGAGAGCAATAATAGAAAGCACTGCCTGGGGGTGGAGAGGGAGAGGATGGTTTTCCCTGAGCTCCCTATTTCAGAGGGCCCCCAAAACAAGTGGCATAGAGGCCCTGTGTGCTAGGTTGCAATGCCACTCACTGAAATTTGGCCTGTCAGGCCCTCTGTCATGACTAAACTGGGGTGGCACTGTACCTTCTTTACCAGGTTGTCCTGCAGGGAACCAGGCCCTGCCCTGCAGGACAGGAGTTGAGCCACCACTGTGCGTGAGTGTGATGTGGGTTCACTCTCCAAACTTCCCCCTCTTCACCGGGGCTCCCCCAGTGGTAGTTTTTTGAAAGGGGGGTTCTCAGTTTCAGATTTTGCTCTGGGCCCCCATAAACCTCTGTGGGGCCCTGGTAATAGCAAAGTTATAGTATAACAAATGGAAAATTATCAATTACTGGTGCCACACAAACATTTGTACTAACAAGATGTTAATGCTTCAAATGAGATACTTTCTTTTAAAGTATAATAATGAATAGAACCCTGGGAAATTGTAATGCTTTTTATGTTAGATGCTGCTAAATTGGTAGTGTTTAATTTATTTACATGAAAATAAAAAAGATGTTTGCAGAATTGATAACCTACAATCACGAGGGATCTAGAGTCTGTCTTTCTAGCATGCTCTTGTCACATTTTTCACCCGTGCAGTTGGGATGCCGTGCAGCTGGGGAAGGCATGAGGGCCAAAATACCAAACAGTAAACAGAGATTATGTATGTAGTTTCTTCAGCAGCCTAGATGCTGAATTTTATTTTAAAAGACTTTAAAAGTAGGCCACAAGTTCACCCAAAGCTATATCGTTTCGCTCCTTAAAGCAGTCCAGGGATTGTTTCAGACATTTTGAACTGTTGTAGCAAACAGTTCATTTGGCATTTTCTTGTCATCATAGCCTAAAAGCTGGCCATCCATTGATCTGTTTTAGCTACAAGACAAGTAGATCACTCCTAGGTGGGTGACTGGGACAGTTGATAGCCAGAAGGTTGAAACAAAAGAAGCCTCCCTTCGACTTTCCTCTTAGTCTGCTGCAGAATGGATTTTTCACCCACTCAGGTCTTTAAGGTGGAGGATTTGTTGAAGGATCTAAATTGGTCAGAGGTAGGACTTTTGTTATGATGATAATCAGCCATTATTATTATTATAGAAAAACTTCATTATCTATTTTATCAATTTCAATTATGATGCAACATCTAGAGCTAAAGAAATTGAAACCAACAATTCCTGTGGTATATTCTAAAATTTTATTACAGCTACCTCAAAGGGATAGATTCCCATAGCATATCTTTGATTAGTGGGGAGAAGAAAGAGGGCCTACATTATTATCTGCTGTTGAAGTACAGTGCACTCAGTACATTTATCCAAACGGCCCAGGGGTTCTCAGGACAAATTATTCAGTGGCCTCAGAGTGTGACCACCAACTCTTGTTGGTGGCTGCTCTCACACTTTTTCCTAAAATATTTAATTAGCTTTAGGAAAAACAAATAAATATGCAAATCTACACATCCAAATCATTGTAATTTATTTATTGCTAGCTAGTAAGTCTGTTGTGAAAAGTGGTATTAACAAACATACAAGTATCACTTTTCACAGCAGACCTACTCAGCCCCAGAAAGCCGGGGGACAAATTAAGTTGTAGATGGGGGGTCGGGTGGAGGCAGCGGGGACCAGGGGAGATGGGGGTGGGTGGGTGACTGGGGAAGGCAGCAGGGGGCTGGAACCTGAAGCCCAGTGGACGAGGTCCAGGGATGGAGCCCGAAGCCCCACGGCCGGAGCCTGCTGCCTGCTGCCGCACAGCCGGAGCCCAGAGCTGGAGACTTAAGCCCCACGGCCAGAGCCTGCCATCCGACCACCCGAGGACTGAGGCCCAAAGCCTGAACCCCACCACCCCTGGCAAAGTGGGGAACTCACCAGCTGCTTGCTCCTCCAGTGTTGTGCCCTTGATATCTCCAGAGTGGGGCAGTGTCAAACCCCTGTTTACAGCCCCAGCAGCCAACACCAAGGTGGTGCATTCAGGAGCACCAGGGAGGGGCCACTGCTTCTCCCCCCCATCACAGCCCAGGAGGCTGTGACTGCAAGAAAAGCCCCTGGTGGCCACATGCAGCCAAGATGGCTGCATTTGAGAAATGTTGGCTTAGGGGACAGCCATTTATCTGAATACCTGGTTATCTCAAAATTTCAGAAGTGCTATTTTGAGCTACAGTTTCACTGATGCAAGCTGCTGTTGCAGCTGAAATGGAATTAGGTCTCAGTAACTACAGATAACCACTCAGAACCACTATATAAATACAAACTCATTGATTTGCTCTAACAGGCGCTAAGCTGCTAATTGAGAAGTTATTAGTGGGTGGTTAACTAACACAGTACTACATGGGAGACACACTGTGGATTCAGATAACTAGGAATTTTGGATAATTGGAATTATACTGTATATTACATTGCCATAGTATACAGCTGGAGAAGATTTATTGCTGAAAAGTGATGCTTCCCAGTGTATTTTTTTAAATGTCATTATTTACAGCAGTGGTTCTCAACCAAGGATACATGTACCCCTGGGAATATGCAGAGGTTTTCCCGGGGGTACATCAACTCATCTAGATATTTACCTAGTTTTACAACAGGCTACATAAAAAGCACTAGTGAAGTCAGTACAAACTAAATTTCATACAGACAACAACTTGTTTATACTGCTTTATATACTATATACTGAAATGTAAGTACAATATTTATATTCCAAATGATTTGATTTATAATTATACGGTAAAAATGAGAAAGTAAGCAATTTTTCAGTAATAGTGTGTTGTGACACTTTTGTATTTTTATGTCTGATTGTGTAAGAATGTAGTTTTTACATAAGGTGAAACTTGGAGGTATGCAAGACAAATGAGATTCCTAAAAAGGGTACAGTAGTCCAGAAAGGTTGAGAGCCTTTGGTTCACAGCATGTGCAGTTTTTCATACAGACCAAATTGTTCTATATACTGATAAACTACCATTTATTTCAGTTTAAAATACCATTCTGAGCTGGTTGCCAAAAAGGCAACTTCTGGAGTAACTGTTTCCTGTGGGATTCTTTATGCTTGTTTCCCCAAATAATACATAGATTTTCATTTTAAAAGTATACTATGCAGACTTTCTTTTGTGGGGAGATTGTGCAGTGGCAGTGTTGTGAAAAGCCCAGCAAAAATGTAATGTGATTCTCCAACATCCTAGTTAAAAAACACAAAAAACATGCACACTTTTACTTCCCAATATTGCAGGTTGTAACAGTAGTATTTTGTCCAGTCAAGCCTAGTAAAAGAAGATGCTTACGAGGTTTCCAAGGAGAGAAATAAACAAAAACTAAATGAACAGGGAACTTGGAATTTAAAACGATGTCATTAAGAAAAAATACATACTTCAGATAATTCTGGAAACTATTAGAAGATATTCATAATAAATAACTAGTTGGTTTTCTTTCATGCAAGGGTGACAGCTTTACATCAAACACTGGATAGCTTTTCCATTAACTTAACTAAACAAAACATCATGCCTCAAGGAAATGGTCATCTTTTTTCATAACTGTGTGTTTTAGTTAGAGAATGAGAACTAGAAGCTTAATTTTCAGATGTGAAATTGGGTTTGTATGCTATTACTTCATATTAAAAAATACTTTGAAACACTGGTGAAAACAATGGTAAGCTGAATTTATGAAAATGTTTCATATTAGTTTTGAAAATGACATGCCAGATGTAGGGGAAAACTCTTTCATCTGCAATAATAGAATTTTTTTATCCACCCTTGTTGTTTTTGAATATAGTCCAATTGTATTGGTCATCATGGGTGGGTAATCCTTACTTGTCCTTTTTAGTTCATGCCTGCCTAAACTGTTAGTTCTCTACTATAAGATCATAAGGCGGTAACAGCAGGAAATACTCCACTAAATGTAAAAATAAGCTATTACAGTGTAAATCAGTCAGATTACTATTTTGACAGCTAGTATTAACATACCAGTCAGTGAGGCTTTCTGCAGCTTACTGATATATTGCATTCAACTGTTAGATTACAACATAAAAGTAAATATATCTCAATTTACAATCCCACTAGAACCAGGAAAGCCAAAAATACAGCCCTTAAAGTAAATGTAGATCAATTTTACAATGTGGAATGTTTGTCTTGTTGAATAATGATGAAGATAATAGTTAATTTTACATTCTTGCATTAGGGGAAACTCTCCTCTTCCCTCTGAGAGGCTTTTTCTTTTTTAATGTAACAACCATGTGCTTATTTTAAGAACAGGACCTTAAATTTTTGCATTATCTTAATTAAAAGAACCTCAAATTGAAAACACTCATATGAAAAGCCTTTATGGAACAACTGCAGAAGAGAAGAATGAGGGGGGATTTGATAGCTGCTTTCAACTACCTGAGAGGTAGTTCCAGAGAGGATGGTTCTAGACTATTCTCAGTGGTGGAAGAGGACAGGACAAGGAGTAATGGTCTCAAGTTGCAGTGGGGGAGGTTCAGGTTGGATATTAGGAAAAACTTTTTCACTAGGAGGGTGGTGAAACACTGGAATGCGTTGCCTAGGGAGGTGGTGGAATCTCCTTCCTTAGACATTTTTAAGGTCAGGCTTGACAAAGCCCTGGCTGGGATGATTTAATTGGGTATGGGTCCTGCTTTTGAGCAGGGGGTTGGACTAGATGACCTCCTGAGGTCCCTTCCAACCCTGATATTCTATGATTCTATGATTCTATGAACTTTTATGCCCCTATATTGGATTAATATATTGGTTGCCTACATACATATGGTCAACTGCTTAAATGTTCTATTATTTCAGGGATATTTTGCAGGTAGGATTCTTTGTAAGTGGTTAAGAATTCTGACCAGCTCTAAAGTACTCAATCACATGCTTGATATTCAGCACATGCTTAAATACTTTGCTGAATCACAGACTTGTGTTGCTAGAGATCTGCTGAAGTATAAAACACCCCGCTAAGTGTAAAATGCTATTACATAGCAATAAAAGCTTCTAACTAACCTAATATGGTATTACTAATATGGACAGCTGTTGACAATTCCCAGTAAGACAGTTAGATCCCATCCCTGTCATACTTTGAAGAGCTACCATGGGACACAGCTATAACAGGTTGGTGTCTACTATGGTTACAATATCATTCCACTCTTACTGTATTTCCAAGGTTTTAGCACAATCTGTGCTTCAGCACACTTACATTTTAATAATATGGTTAAATCACTGTTTGGTCTGGTCTGCACTGTAAGACCAAATTATGTTTTAACCTATGTTCGGCACTGCTTTGTTGTAACTGGGGTCCACAATACGTTAGCTGATAGTGGGTCAACCTAGGGTTAAATAATCACAGTTTGTCCATGTTTGGAACTAATTGGTGTTTTAAAATGATTATTTAACACATTAACTAACACCTATTTTCCCAATCTAGACATGTGGAGAGTATAGTAGATCCCAGGACGGATTAATTCCAGGATTTGTCTCAACTTCAATTTAAAGGTGTGTTGTTAGAAGGTGTTCAGCTAACAAGTTCTAACTACTACAAGTGTAGTGCAGCCAGTGCTAAGCTTGTAGAATTGAAGCCCAGGAACAAGTAGCTTTGAATTCAACATGATCAGCTTTGCATTTGTTAAAAGTATATAATACCCTTGTCTACTGGAGAGTTTTAGAACATATTAGCTAAAACCTTCTAAACAACACAACTTTAAATCCCACTCAAGACAAATCCCCAAGTAAAGTAAGAAAAGGAATATTGTTTCAAACTTACATTTTAGAAAAGGTGTTAGGTAGGTTAGAAAATATAAACCTCAATGGAGTTGTAGAGGCAGAATATGCACTGAGGCACCAATTCAAGAAAATGTTCCTATTTAGGACATCCTTGAACATCTGTCCATGAATTTAAGCAAATGATTAAGTATTTTCCTTAATCAGGGCCTAGGGGAGGAGTGAAGCATGTAGCACACGTTCAGTTGTATAGGGCTTGCATTAGTCTTGTACCAGATCATATAAAAATAGTATCTGAATCAAAAGCACTTTACCTTATCTACTCTTCTAACGAAGAAAGATGGTACCATGGATGCAGGCAGAGGGAAGCAGAAAGGAAGTCATGCATTGGTTGACAGCTTCATTCACTGCTTTCCTTTCAGCTGCCTACCACTCCCAAACAAACATGTGGTAGATGTTTCAGTGCTGAAAACTATGGCTCACTTCTTTATTTAGTTAATCTGCAAGTTAAATCAATTCAATTTGGACATACAAAAGACAATGCATAATTGTGACAAAGTACTCTAGATCAACCTTAACTGTTACAGCTCACTCCTCTGTTTAACAAATGGACACTTTTGCTATGTCTTCCTCTTCATAAATTCATTGTAGTGGGTAGTTTTCTGTACTATATGCTCACTTTATTGGAGACTGTAGATAGGAATCTCATCTGATGGTTATGGTTCACCTCTACTGTGCTTGTCATCCTGAAAGGGTTACTTGTACTCTGCTAGGAATGTCTGTAGCACTGAGAAACAATTACGAGGGCCCTCCTTAGCTGTGCCCAGAAAATTTGAGAGTTCATATATTTATGCATGCAAAAAAATTGCATCTCTGCATGAAAATCAGATGAAAACCTGTGTTTCCATTTGCTCACAATTACTTGAGGTGTGTGCACAAATACAGGTTTTGGCTCACACAAATACAGGTGTCTTGCCCATGTAAACAGATGTTTGTGCAAACTGCTCTTAAATATCTGAAAACTACCATTGCTAGGGCTGTCAGTCTGACATACACATAACATAAAAAGCAAAAAAAAAATAGCAAGGGAATTTGTTAACTTATGCTGAATGAACTAAAGCAGCACTGAAATATTAATAGGCTCCATCATTCCAGAACTGATAGGCAACTAGAACTATTAACCCTTTGGGTATCTATTTATCTGATGTTATATAACAGCTTTCCCATTGGTGCTTGCCTTGGAGAATTCAGTCTCCCATCACCAATGAGTTAAAAGTTGTCTGGGCACCATGCCCAGATGAATAACATCCCAAATGTTGAAGGAAATAGCAAGGGAAATAGAAAAGCTTTTGACAGAATTTTTTGATAGCTTGCTAAGGCTGGGGAGGGAACCAGAGAGTTTGGAAAGTTACTAATGTTGTTCTTGTGTGTAAGAAAGGATCAAGGGAAGATCCAGGAAGCTACATAGCAGTGAGCTTGGCATCAGTTGTAAGAATGATATGAGACATTTAAGTAAGGGATAAAATACTTAATTTGGTAAAATACAGTCAGCATAAATTAATGGAAGGATTATGGCTATTGTATTTCCTTACGTTCTTTTAATACTCTTCCCTAAACTGTTAAGCAATGCAAATATAATTTGCCAGTATTTCAAAGTGATACTATACATTCCAAAGCCAGTAAACATTCAGAAAGGCTAGAAGAGAACACTGTGATAATCTAATCTGACCTCCTCAATAACACAGGCCATAGACTTTCCCTGAATTAATTCCCATTTGAACTAGAGCATTTCTTTTAGAAAAATATCCAGTCTTGGTTTAAAAAATACCAGTGAATCCACCACAATCTTTGGTAAAGTGCACCATATTTTGAATCTGAATTTGTCAAGCATCAACTTCCAACCACTGGGTATTATTTTACCTTTGTCTTCTAGATTGACAAGCCCTCTATGATCATATTTCTGTTTCCCATATAGGTTCTTATAAACTGTGCTCAAGTCACCCCTTAACCTTCTTTGTTAAGCTGAATCGATTGAGTTCCTTGAGTTTATCACTATAAATAGGCTTGGTAAGATTCGAGTTTTTTATTCAGTAAATGTCATTAAATGTCAATTTCACCATGCACATATAAACCAACAAAAATATTTTCATTGATAATAATTGAAGGTTACAGATAGGCAAAGGAAGAAAAATTCAGAATTTATTAGAGTTCAGAATACTTCTGGGTATTTATTTTGTATATTTTAACATGTGATACTGACTGCCCTTCACTCCCCGCCAAAAAATTTTTTTCACAGTTGTGCAAAATTATAAGTCAATAAAAATAAAAAAAAACTGCCTAAAAATAAACATTGATATTATCCATCAAAATTGTTTAAAAAATATCTAATTCTGCCAAGCCTAACTAAAAGGCATGTTTTCCAATGCTTTAATCATTCTCTTGGCCCTTCTCAGAATCCTCTCCAATTTACCATCATCCTTCTTGAATTGTGGACACCAGAACTGGACACAGTATTCCACTTGCAGTCATACTAATTCCAAATACAGAGGTGATATAACCTCTCTACTCCTACTCGATATTCCCCTGTTCATTCATCCAAGGATTGCATTAGCCCTTTTGGCCACACCATCACACTGGAAGCTCACATTCATCTAATTACCCACCATCACTCTTTTTCAGAGTCACTGCTTCCCAGGATAGAGTCCCCCATCCTGCAAGTAAGGCCTACATTCTGTGTTCCTAGATGTATAACTTTACATTTGGCAATATTAAAATGCATATTGTTTGCTTACGCCCAGCTTTGCTCACACTCTGCTCTGGATCAGGGACATGTCTCCTTCATTATTTACCACCACCTCCCATCTGTGTCATGTGCAAACTATATTAGTAATGGACTGTCCTAAATGTAGCATATATCTGGGTTGATAGTGGATATTGTTCTCTAGCCCTGGCCTCAATACTTGGTAGTGGTTAAAAGAGAAAAAGGAGCTTTGATTGGTTAGATAAAGGTGCAAAGTAGCTATGAACCGAATTCATTTTTCCGCAGAAGTGTAAAGTACTGGTGAAATACACACTGAAATACTGTGTGCAGCTCTGATTCCAAGTTATAGGAAGAAAGCTGCAGAGATTAAAACGTTGCATAAATGAGCAAGCAGCATGAGTCAGGGGCTTGGGAGGAATGAGTCACAGCATGGAAAGAATAGAGCCAGGCTTGTAATTCAGAAAGAGAAAGACTAAGAGAGGATTTTGTGGATTACAGATACGACATTTACAGGATAGATATAGTAGGGATTTTGAAAAACTAACTATCTCTACAGCAAGGAGCTATGGATTAGATTTAGGAGGAACTATAGCTAAGATTATAGCTAAAAGCAGGTCAGGCAAAATTTCTGTACACAACTAGCAGCTGAAATATGGAGCAGGCTGCCAAAGTCAGCAATGGAAGGACATAATTGTGTAAATCACTTCAAGAGGGAGCGTGGGTACATTTTTGGAAAGTGAGGGAATCAGTGGGTCTAGCTATTAGCGAAGCTTGTGGAATTAAAACTATGAAACACAAGTTGATTTATATTTCGCAAGAATGCAAGGGGCAAGCTCTGCTGCCCTTAATGGTTCTCACATTATTTTTGCAGCATCCTACAAACTTCAAACAGTAGCAATGCAAATCAATGAGCACTTTCTGAATATATAGATATTTACATATATGAAAGCCTTCCACAATAGATTTTTAAATGTCTTGGAGATTATTGCAAAAGGCAGTATTTGTATTATGATGAATGATTGGGGTCTGGTGGCAATACCATAGTATACCATCATAAACATTTCTGAAAGAGATATTGAAATGCATTTTTACTCAGAGCCCATTACCCTAAATTTTAATGTAGTTAATTTCAGTTACTTTTTTCCCCACCATCATTTTGACCCATAACATCTAACTAAGAACTTTATATACCATTAATCTTTTGTAGCATCTGGGTACATTCTACCTGAATAGAGAAAGCCATGCCACCTGATCCCACTGTGGGAATGGGAATGGGATTTGACTGAGTGCAAGTCTGTGGAAAAAATGGTATGTGCACATGCACAAGTGGGCTGAATTAAAGTTGAACACATTGCATTTCCTAACTTCTGAGTGTTTGACTTTGCAACCTTAAAATTCTTTTAATGTAGTTTTTTGTAATAATTACGAACGGTACATGGTAAACAAACTACTCAATTCCAATGCAAGTTATAGTAAAATAAAAACTACCAAACACTTATAACTATGTAAAGCAAATACAAAAAAATCTAGCAACACAACTTAGCTCTCATGCAACCCTCTTAAAGTAGTATGACTGTTTAAGGCATTGCAAATAAAGAAAGTGGCTTAACTTGAAATGAATTTTAAAATAAATAAGTGTATATCTATTGCTAGAGAAAATACAGCTATTCAAAAGAAATTGTGTAGGGTTAGTGTACGTGTTGAGGGTGGGGGGAACTGGGTTTAAAACAAGATAAAAAATGGAGGCCCAGAATGTTGATTGTGACATGATAAAAAGCTTACTGGCTCTATTTGGGATAGACTAGATAGCCCTGAAGAACTGAGAGTCTCCTTGGAACACATTCTTATATAGGAGGGGAAAATACGCGAGGAGTCCCTATCACAAAAAAAGATGAAAATTTAAATAAAGGCATATATTAGACACTGCCATGCGCTTCATGATGGCTGACATTAACCACTGTGCTTTCAGTAACAGCTCCTAGATATTTATGCTTGAGGACTGGAGACAGAGTAATCTCAGTGGAGGGTCCCTTACTATGAAGCTTACTTCCTCTGGCAATCTGTCAGCATTTATTATCCTTCCGAGAATGATGCAGAGCTCAGCTATTCAGCCAAGCATTTGCTGGATGTGTTTTGGCTATGATATTGTCTTATATGTTCTCACTTTTCTGCTATCATTTCTGGTGAGCGAATGGCTAGTTGCCACAAAGTTCATATCGCTGCCCAAACTTCTGTTTGTTTTTGTGAGTGATTTGCAATGATGAGACTGCAATAGGTTCCTTAAGTTATAAAATACTAAATACTATGTGTACGCTGCATGCTTCCACTATCAAACATGATACAAGACATTTAACAATTTGGCACAGGCATGCAGTTGTTGATTATATACACCGTCATCAGCTACAATGATAGGAGAGATTAGAAAATATAAAGGAATAAAGAAAGGATATTGGCAAAGTACAAGACAGTGTTAACTACGGGTTACTGATCTAATCTGAAGTGGCTATCAGAGTATAGATATAGATATATATGCTTAGCATATGGAAAGGGAATAGAAAAATACAGTCCCCAGTCACTAAGAAAGTGGTAGCGGTCGGGGCACCAGAACACAGGGGGCCAAGGGACCATGGCCCTCCCAGTTTTTAAAGTAAACGGGCCTGGTCAGTCCACTCTTCGCCACAGGCCCAGCCCCTTGCCCCTTCTCTTCCCCCTGAGGCCTTGCCCCCTGACCAGGCCGGAAGCTGGAGCCCGGCCCAGGTAAGAGCGGCCCTGGGTCCAGGAGCCCGGGCAGCTGTGGGGAGCCGTGGACCCTCCACCTGCCGAGGGTGGGGGGGCCCAAGAGCAGCTCCCCATGTCCCCACCTCTCAGACTCCCCACCCAGGGCAGGTGGAGGGTCCACAGCACCCCACAGCTGCTCAGGCGGCTCTTATCATGGCCTGGCTGTGGCTCTTCAGCCCCTTAGTGCCCATCCCCCGCCCAGAAGCAGGAGCCAGGTCAGTATAAGAGTCACGTGGAAAGCTGTGGGAAGCCGCAGACAGTCCACTTGCCCTGAGCCAGGGACCTCGGGGTGGGGACATGGGCCAAGGGCTGCTCTCTGGACCTTCTTGCCCGCCCCTGCTCCCTGACCCAGTTCCAGGGGACTTCTGGGGAAGAAGAGGAGGGGCAGGGCCACAGAACAGGTGGGGCCTTGTGGCCTCCCCACTTCTAGGAAGAATCTGTCACCCCGATGGGGATAGATTTAGGCATTTCCCAAGATAAATTTATATAAGATAGCAGCTATTTCTGAAACACTCAAGAAAACAAACATTAGTATGATGATGACACTGAGGGGGTTGTTTTTTTGGGGGGGAGGGGGGTTGCAGAGGGAGTAGAGAGATGCCCAAGAATGAAGTCATAAAACTACATTCTTTTCTATTCTAATCAGGTTCTTATACCATACTCATCATCATAGTATATGAGCACCTTCCAGTAGTGCACTAAATAATGTAACTAACATCCATCATGTGTTTGTTCTCTCATCACCTTCCCAAAGAGAGAAGTGTGTGCGCAGTTGGGTGTTTTGTTTTGGAAAATACAGTTTATTTATACACACAAATGTACACTCGCATTGCTATATGTCTATGTTAGAGAAGGCAAGGTCAAAGAAACATGCCTTGCACTTAGAGCAGAAGGTTTCTGATGATCCTTATTTCCTGCAGGAGTTCATTCCACAGCCATGGGCCAACCCCCGAGAAAATCCTGTCTTCTGCAAACTGCATTCCCTCAGTGGTAACAAATAAGCTCCAGTCATAGGTGTCTGCTTTAGATAGAGGCCAAAAGGCATGGATTCCCCATAGCCTCATTGCTATTCATATTCTGCTGGGGAGGGTTTGTCCTGAAAGATCAAGGGGAACAAAGAGATGTGATCCAGGGAATAGCATGTGTAAACTGCTATTTTTTAGCATGCTAACTCAATTAAAGCATATATACATCTACCCGAGCTAGAAGTTGCTCCTCTAACCCTAAGCTTCAATGCAGACATACACAATGAGTGAGCTGGTACTAAATGAGATACGTGGTTCATTTAATGTGAAGAAGCAGAAGTGAAATAAAAATTACTGGAAACATGCCTGATTTGTCAGATTTAATGACACTCTCAGATCAGACACTCTTGTTTCTGTGTTTGATTCTGAGCTGGATATTCTATACCATTTATCCTAATAAAAGTTTTCCATTTAAAGAAAAATAGTGATCAGAGAAGATTGATGGTAAAAAACAGTGTGAATGAAATAGTCTGGGAACAGAAAACTCTTAGCTTATATTAGATATATATAGAATTGAGGTGTATGATCTATTGCCATCACCAACCAAAGGACAGATGGCAGTAGGAGGATCCTTGTACCATATACAAAGGAACAACCCGCATCATCAGATTGACACAAGGCCCTATATTTGAGGGCTATTATCACTTAAATGAATTATTGATAGCTCTGTCAAGTTGTCTTTAGTTAAGAGCTTAGGAAATGCACATATCAAGTTTAATCGTAGAGGGTAAAAAGCCAATGAAGTCCACACAATGGTGTTTGCAATAGCAATGGACTAAAAAATTACCTTGTAACAAAGTCCTTGGTGATTCCTCCCTCAGAAAGTGGGGGAACCTGACCACATCCATTTATCTACATGGGATGGTCACAATATAGGCCCACTTCCCTATTTACAAGGGGAGCTCTTCCCTTTATAGTTAGTTGGTTAGTTAGTTCCCATTACACCTCTGGTGTTTAGGGCAGCGATGAAGCTCCTCCACACCTGTCTGTTTCTGGCAAGTCTTTCAATGGTTCCCAACTGTGCCCCAGGTTTTTCAGCTCAGCTTCCACAGCTCTTCACCATGTTGTTTTCGGGCAGCCTCATTTTCACTTGCCTTCAGGTGTCCATCTTATTGCTATTCTGATGATGGAATCAGTTTCCATCTGAATCACATGCCTAATCCATCTCCAATGCCTTCTGGCAATGATGGTGCTAATATCTTCTTGGCTGCACTGTGTGAATAGGTCTTGGTTTGAAATTACTCTAGGCCAAAAGATATGGAGGATTTTTCTGAGGCAGGTTGTGTGGAATGAAGACTGTTTGGACATGTCATACTTTGTCATTCCCCAGCATTCTACACTATAAAATAGTGTTGAAAGTACTCAGCTCTGATAAATCTTGAGCTTGGTTTTGGTGTTGTATTCTGATGATTTCCAGACTGTATTTAAGCTCCTGAAGGTGTTCCTGACTTTATTGATTCTGTTCCGGATGTCCTGGCTTGTTCCACTGTCCTTGCTGATGGTGCTGCCCAAGTATGTGAATGTTTCTGCACTGGTGAGAACATGATCCTCTAACCGCACTGGTGATGGTGAGGCAATATTAAAGGTTATGATATTTGTCTTATTGCGGTTGATTTTCAGTCCAATTTGCTGGCTGAATGTGTTGAGTCAGGTTGTTTATTCTTGTATATGATGTTGGGTATGTGATAGGAGAGTGAGATCATCTGCAAAGTCCAGGTCTTCAAGGGATGAGAAGGGTGTCCATCTAATGCCTCTTCGCATGTCTTCAGTTATACGTAGCATTACCCAGTCAATGGGAATGCTGAAGAGGATCGCAAACATGACACACCCCTGACATACTCCTGTTTCTGGTGTCTGTGCCTTGTCGTGGCAGGACAGCACGCATGCTCCAAAGATCCCCAGAGTCTGTGTCAGTGGGGGCTTTCTGCTCCTGGCACATTCAGTTATGCCGGCTTGGTCTGTGAGGGAGGGGCCAGACAATACAGACGCTCTGGTCCTACAGATTGGGGGTTAGGCACAGGGCTAACAACCCTGTCCCATAAAAAACAAAATATGTTACAGAGACAGCAGCGGAGAAATCGACCATTACTGTGTGTGATGGCTTCAGGAGTCTGCCCTGTATGGTCCTCCTTAAATCTCTCCAGCTGAGGGATCAAAATGAAAGTCACAAACCCATGCATTCAGGGATACTTGCTCCCTGTAATACCTGAAAAAAGGGTTGGGGAGGAACTGGCTAGTCTATAGTGCTGCCAATGATCCAGCCCCCGTGTAATGGGTTTGGGGAAATCGCTCTGACTGGGTCTGTCTCTCTTATCTTAAGAGTCCGCTGTATTCTAGGCAGGAAACCTTCACCCGGACCCTGAGGAAGAGTTCCCTGTACAGCTTCAGGAATCACTCCTGCAGTCTGCTGTTTAGGGCTCTCCTCTCTCCTCCCACTCCTGCCCCTGCCCCTGCCCCTGCCCCTGCCTGCTTTTTCCTCCCTTTTAAAGGCCTCCTCCCTATCATGCATAATTGAAAAGGCCGGAAGAGTGGGGCTAGCCCTGCTGCCAGGACCTTTCTGGCCCCTTACTTGTCCATGTGGGCCTATACACCCCAGCACAGATCTACTTGTTAGAGCTGAAGCTAAGTTTTCCAGCAAAGGTAGCCACTACTTACAAGACTAGTCTACTTCACAATCCGATAAAGCAAGCATTCATGACAAACTTAACTCTCCATTAGTGAGAGAGTGTTAAAGTGGTCCAGTCATTTAAAAACTGAACTCTGAGAAAGCAACAATAGCACAGGATGTGATGGAGTAGGTGTAAAACCCTTTAACAAAAGTGAGTTGTACCAAGTTTCTCATGACAGACTGATGAGTTCATAAAGAAGAAATAAAATTAACATTTATTTACACTATCTTATTGCAGAATGCTTTACTGTTACTGAGAAGCCTCTGTCCCTCTGGCAAGGCTTTTTGTCCAGACCATTGCTTGCTCTGGAGCAGTGACACTTCTACCCATTTACTTATAATCAGAGGTTAAATGTACCTCGTTCCAGGAATATTGTCAAAAAGGTGAAAGTATAAACAGCTTTCCTCCATTTTTATGCAAAGACTAGGAGTCTCATACAAAGCACATTGAAGTCAATGCAAAGAGTCATATTGACTTCACTGCACTTTGGATCAAGCCCTTAATGGCCTGTCTGCTCTGTGACAGCCTGGGCAGCCTGATCTAGTGTGTGAAAAACCTGCTCTGCATCTGAGCACGAGCTTCTCAACTGTCAGTCCAGGACAGTGGAGCCAGCTACTTCTGTATTAGTATGCTGACTTCAGAACTGGTAACATGCAGAAATGAAAAGGACAGCACAAGAGTTAGACCTTTATTTGCGCTGTCAGATTGAGAGGAAGTATTCAGCAAATATTTGGACATTTGAGAAAAGGGCAAATACTGAGAATTAATTCAAACTGTTGATAGTTTATTTTTTATTGAATTTTGTGGTCAAAATTATTTTCATTTGATATGTGAAAGAATCCATCACTTTTTCCAAGGCATCACCCAGAATCTTCCACAGGTGATGTTCTAAGATCCCCGGTGCCTGTACAAATAGAGAGTATCAGAGGAGTAGCTGTGTTAGTCTGGATCTGTAAAAGTGGCAAAGAGTCCTGTGGCACTTTATAGACTAACAGACGTTTTGGAGCATAAGCTTTCATAGGTGATAGTCTATAAGGTGCCACAGGACTCTTTGCCACTTTTACAAAGAGAGAGTTCAGCTGAGATTTGTAAACTAGAGATCATGAGTTATAAGGAAGTTGTTTATTCAGCCTACAGCCACCAGTTTGTGTAGAATGCCACCATTACAAAGTCATAGAATATCAGGGTTGGAAGGGACCTCAGGAGGTCATCTAGTCCAACCCCCTGCTCAAAGCAGGACCAATCCCCCATTTTTGCCCCAGATCCCAAAATGGCCCCCTCAAGGATTGAGCTCACAATCCTGGATTTAGCAGGCCAATGCTCAAACCACTGAGCTATCTCTCTCCCTCCAGTTCTTTCACTGTTCTATGTCAGGTTACAGTAAGAAACTCTAAGAAACAAGTTGACTGATCAACGATAAAGCAAATTGTAATTTAGTTTTATACAATCCTTATCAACACACACAGTGTAATTACAACTAAGTATACCAAAATATTATGAAGAAAACAAATCAGAATATCAGAAAAACACAAGAGTTACTCTTTTGTATACTTTTATATATCTGCATTCAGTCTGATTTAGAAACTGCATTGAATCATACATATAATTACATACACAAAAGACTACATTAAAAGAACATTGTTAAGATTGCAAAGTCAAGCATTTAAAAGTTAGAAAATGCCAGAATTCAGTTGCCTGTGCAAACTTTATTCAGCCCCCTTGTGTGTGAGAGAGTACTATTATTTCTGCTTTAAAGATTGGGAACTGAGGCACACAAAATAAGGTCAAAACCATCCACTAATTCTGGGTGCCCAATTTGAAATTCCTACAACCTGATTTTTCAGCGTACTGAACATTATATAGCATTTATATGTTCAAACCACAGCTTCCATTGGCTTCAGTTGCAGCTGTGAGTGCTCAGAACTTCTCAAGTCATGGTCTGAAGTCAGGCAATCAGAAAATGAGGAAAATAATTAGTGGCCACCCACTTGTGAAAAGTTTGGTTTAAGTGATTTGAGTAGCATCATGTAGGTTCTCTCTGCCAGAAGCAGGGGTAGAATCAATGTCTCTGGGGTAGGGATTCTCAAACTTCATTGCACCGCAACCCCTTTTTGACAACAAAAATTACTACATGACCCCAGGAGAGAGGACTGAGGCCGCCCAAGCCCCACCTTGGGCGGGGGAAAGAGGGTGGTCAAAGCTGAAGCCTGAGCTCCACCACAGTGGGCGGGGGCTCCAAAGCCAAAGTCCAAGGACTTCAGCCTTGGGGAGAGGGCCTGCAGCCTGAGTCCCATCACCCAGGGCTGAAGCCAAAACCCAAGCCCCGCCACCAGGGCTGAAGCAGTGGGGGCTTGGACTTTGTCTTCGACCCCAGGTCCCAGCAAGTCTAATGCCAGCCCTGGCGACCCCATTAAAATGGGGTTGTGTCCCACTTTGGGGTCCTGACCCACAGTTTGAGAACTGCTGCTCTAGGGCAGCATTCAGCTGCCTTAACCATGAGAGCCTCCTTTCTCTTCATGCAATACCCTGCCTCATTTGCTACACATTTTCCATCCCTGTTCCTCCTGATCTATGCACACCCCATCCCTGGCCCCACCAAGTCAAAGGACCTCATCGTCAGCCTCCTCCTAGAACTAGCCAAGATGGCCATCCATCACTCCAAGAGGAGGAAGCTGGGCACAACCGTGACTGTGGGGCCTATTTCCTGTACCTTGTCTGCTCACGTCTCCAGGCAGAGTTCCTCTGGGCAGCATCCACAGATTCCTTGGACACTTTAGAGAAGCAGTGGGCGCTGTCCAGGGTTCCCTGCTTGGGGTTCTCCTCTGGATCCGTCATTTTTAAACTCTCACCTCACACCCACTCCTGTTTTTTTCATTCGTTGTCTCAATAACTCATTTGGAGCCTGGGCTTTGTGGTCCCTTCTCCTTATCTGAAGGACAAGCCTTTACTTATGGGCAGGCCTAGACCCACCTGCCCCAGTGGTACAAATAGTACACACTTTCCAGCTTCTGCAAGAAATGAGGCAGGGATTCTACATACAACAGCCTTCTTTTGACACTAACCTGATCATCCCCTGAGCAGATCTATCCTCTGTACGGAATGTGGCCAGGGTTCTGTGAAAAAATAGAATAATAGAATCATAGGACTGGAAGGGACCTCGAGACGTCATCTAGTCCAGTCCCCTGCACTCATGGCAGGACTAAGTATTATCTAGACCATCCCTGACAGGTATTTGTCTAACCTGCTCTTTAAAATCTCCAATGATGGAGATTCCACAACCTCCCTAGGCAATTTATTCCAGCACTTAACCATCCTGACAGTTAGGAAGTTTTTCCTAAAGTCCGACTTAAACCACCCTTGCTTCAATTTAAGCCCATTGCTTCTTCTCCTATCCTCAGAGGTTAATGGGAATAATTTTTCCCCTCCTCCTTGTAAAAACCTTTTATGTACTTGAAAACTGTTATCATGTCCCCTCTCAGTCTTCTCTTCTCCAGACTAAACAAACCCAATTTTTTCAATCTTCCCTCATAGGTCATGTTTTGTAGACCTTTAATCATTTTTGTTACTGTTCTCTGGACTTTTTCCAATTTGTCCACATCTTTCCTGAAATGTGGCACCCAAACTGGACACAATACTCCAGTTGAGGCCATATCAGTAGGGCCACACCAAATTTACGGCCATGAAAAATGTGTCACAGACCGTGAAATCTGGTCTTTAGTGTGCTTTTACACTATACTATACAGGTTTAATGGGGGAGACCAGCGCTTCTTAAATTGGGGTTCCTGACCCAAAAGGCGATTGCAGGTGGGTCACAAGGTTATTTTAGGGGGGTTGAAGTATTGCCACCCTTAGTTCTCTGCTGCCTTCAGAGCTGGGCAGCTGGAGAGTGAGGGCCATTGGCTGGGCACGCAGCTCTGAAGGCAGCACCATACCATGCCACCCTTTACTTCTGCACTGATGCCTTCAGAGCTGGGCTGCCAGACAGTGGCAGCTGCTAACTGAGGGCTCAGCTCTGTAGGCAGCAACATAGAAGTCAGGGTGACAATACCATACCATTGCCACCCTGACTTCTGCACTGCTGCTGGTGGTGGCTCTGCCTTCAGAGCTGAACTCACAGCCAGAAGCCACCGCTCTCCAGCTGCCCAGCTCTGAAGGCAGCGCCGCTATCAGCAGCAATGCAGAAGTAAGGGTAGCAGTACCACAACGCCCCCTACAATAACCTTGTGACCCACCTGCATCTCCCTTTTGGGTTTTGTTCAATATCTTCATTAATGATCTGGAGGATGGCGCGGACTGCACCCTCAGCAAGTTTGCAGATGACACTAAACTGGGAGGAGAGGTAGATATGCTGGAGGGTAGGGATAGGATACAGAGGGACCTAGACAAATTAGAGGATTGGGCCAAAAGAAATCTGATGAGGTTCAACAAGGATAAGTGCACAGTCTGCGCTTAGGAAGAAAGAATCCCATGCACTGCTACAGACTAGGGACCGAGTGGTTAGACAGCAGTTCTGCAGAAAAGGACCTAGCGGTTACAGTGGATGAGAAGCTGGATATGAGTCAACAGAGTGCCCTTGTTGCCAAGAAGGCTAATGGTATTTTGGGATGTATATGTAGGGGCATTGCCAGCAGATCGAGGGACGTGATCATTCCCCTCTATTCGGCATTGGTGAGGCCTCATCTGGAGTACTGTGTCAAGTTTGGCACCCCACAGTACAAGAATGATGTGGAAAAATTGGAAAGAGTCCAGCGGAGGGCAACAAAAATGATTAGGGGGATGGAGCACATGACTTATGAGGAGAGGCTGAGGGGACTGGAATTATTTAGTCTGCAGAAGAGAAGAATGAGGGGGGATTTGATAGCTGCTTTCAACTACCTGAAAGGGGGTTCCAAAGAGGATGGATCTAGCCTGTTGTCAGTGGTAGCAGATGACAGAACAAGGAGTAATGGTCTCAAGTTGCAATGGGGGAGGTTTAGGTTGGCTATTAGGAAAAACTTTTTCACTAGGAGGGTGGTGAAGCAGTGGAACGGGTTACCTAGGGAGGTGGTGGAATCTCTTTCCTTAGAAGTTTTTAAGGTCTGGCTTGACAAAGCCCTGAGTGGGATGATTTAGTTGGGGATTGGTCCTGCTTTGAGCAGGGGGTTGGACTAGATGACCTCCTGAGATACCTTCCAACCCTGATATTCTATGATTCTGTGATATTCTATTCTATGAACCTTGCAACCCTCCCACAACTCCTTTTTGTGTCAGGACGCCTACAATTACAACACTGTATAGTTTCAGATTTAAATAGCTGATATCATGAAGTTTATTATTTTTAAAATCATATGACCGTGAAATTGACCAAAATGGACCTTGAATTTGGTAGGGCCCTAATTATCAGAGCAGAGTAGAGTGGAAAAATTACTTCTCCTGTCTGATCGCAATACTCCTGCTAATACATCCCAGAATGATATTTGCTTTTTTTTTTTTTTGCAACAGTGTTACACTGTTGACTCATATTTAGCTTGTGATCCATTTTGATCCCTTTCTGCAGCACTCTTGCCAAGGCAGTCATTTCCCATTTTGTATGTGTGCAACTGATTGTTCCATCCTAAGTGGAGTCCTTTGCATTTGTCCTTATTGAATTTCATCCTATTTACTGCAGATCATTTCTCCAGATTGTCCAGATCATTTTGAATTTTAATCCTAACTTCCAAAGCACTTTGAATCCTCCCAACTTGGTATCAACCCCAAACTTCATAAGTATGCTCTTGATGCCATGATCTAAACCACTATAATAATGTGTATGTAGAAGGAGGGCAGATTCAGGTGTACGAACAACCTTAATTCTGTCATTTCCTAGCTTTAAGTGCTTTAACTTTGCAAACTTAGTAATGTTCTCTTGATGTCATTTTGTGTGTGTAATTTCCTAACTTAAAAAAAAATTCATTGTGTGGCCTTATAGGGACATTCACACGGTTCATCACCAGGGTTGGAATCTTTAGATGTGCTACACAGACCTCTGCCACTTGAGCTAACAAGTAACTGATAGTAGTAGTTTGTTTAGTCCTGTACATAGACCAGCACTACAGAAGGATGAGACATTTTGCCAATGGATTTGTGATGGGGGACACTCACCGCTCGTGAGTGCCTCCTCTCAGTTGGGTGTGAACCTGCACTCTCTCTCTTTCTGCTCCCGGCACCCCCTGTCAGCTGTTAACCTCGTCAGGTGGGTCTTCAGTGGCCCAGCCCTCCAGCCAGTTCACACACTGTCAATATGTGAACAAACAAGCATGTCCCTTCCGGGGTAACAAAAGTACAACAGGGCCTATCACTATGCCCTTGTTGGTACCTGCAGCACTGTCTCTGGGCTCAGTTCTCAGCACCTTCTGAGCTAGCTTTAAGTCTGTCCCTGCCCTGGTATGGAACAATGTCCCCAGGGCTTTCTCCCTGAAGACTCTTCGCCTTTCGGGTCCTGTGATGTACCCAGCTCTCCAGCCAGGTCACTCCTTCACTTCAGTTGCCTTCCCAGGGTAACAAAGTTCAACAAATGGTTAGCCCACTGCCAGGTCTTCAGCCCCATCCTAGAGCCCTTTAAACTCCAGTCCTGCGCTTGGGCTTCTAAATGAAACTTGTCTCTTTCTCAGGACAAAAAGAGGTCACCAGAATTTTTTGTAACATGCACAGAACAACATATTTTTCACTAGTCTCATTCTTGGAAACAGTTGAAGCATTATAGCTGAAATTTTCCAAAATATGCAACCTACAAAAGATATCCAGCAGTGACAGTTTCATCCCAAATAGTTAATATTTGGCAAAGTTGTAAGCAATTGAAAACAGGTCTTATAATGGGGAGCATCCAGCAACATTAATAAGTGGTGCTACCAGCCCCACATAGAATAAATTCCTATGGAGAAAAAAATTAATACTGGAAATATTTTAAGACACAATCAGTCAGATTTAAGAACTGTTAGAAATCTTTGTTTTGTGACCCAAAGGAATAAGACAGTTGTGATGTTCTGTACCTCGGGGAAACACCCAGCACCCCCATGTTTATCCTAGTAAAATGATTGTGTGGTATCCAATGCAAAGTTTGTCATGTCATGTGTCTTTGGAAGGCTCATGATGCACTGAGCATTGTTGTTCAAGTAATGTTATAGGTTATAATTTCATCTACGTAGTTATGAGGCTGAAAATGTATCCTCATGGCATAAAATAAGCCCAGTGAAAAACTCTCCAAAAGCAGAGAGGCAGTTCAAACCTCATCAGGGCAGGTATGGGACAAATCCAGCCCAGCCTCACAGGAAAAAAGGATGCTGGCCTAGGCAGCAACAAAAGGATTTGTTGGACTCTTGAGTGAGTCACCCCCCCCCCTTCCTTTGGTCAGTTTGGGACCGCAATGAGGTAATGCTCATCTGACTCTGAAGGCAGGAGGGAAAAGTCAAGAGGGAAGAAAGAATATTATAAAAGGGAGAGACTTTGCCATGCTCTTCCTCTCTTTTCCACCTACATCTACAGACACCACACCAAATGACTGAAGCGCTGATCAAAGGGGAGAGCCTGGCTGAAGAGCAACCAGCCAGCCTGTGGTGAGAAGCATCTAAGTTTGTAAGGGCACTGAAAGTGTTAAGATCAGCTTAGAATGCATTTTGCTTTTATTTCATTTGACCAAACCTGACTTGTTATGCTTTGATTCATAGTCACTTAACATTTATCTTTGTAGTAATGAATCTGTTTGTTTATTCTACCTGAAGCAGTGCATTTGGTTTGAAGCATGTCAGAGACTTCCCTTAGGATAACAAGCCTGGTACATATTAATTTTTTTGTTAAATTTACAAACTCATATAAGCTTGCAGCATCCAGTGGGCAAAACTGGGCACTGCAAGATGGAGGTTCCTAGGGTTTTGTCTGAGGTCGGAGGTACTGGCTAGTGTCATTCAGTTGCACAATCCAAGGAGCAACTTACCAGAAGCTGTGCGTGAACAGCCCATGAATGGGGGTTCTCACAGCAGAGCAGGGTAAGGCTGGCTCCCAGAGTCAAGGATTGGAGTGATCTAGCAGATCACCAGTCCAGATAACACCAGAGGGGAATGTCACAACAGTGTTGTGTGTTCTGTAAATAGAATAAACCCTGGCATAAAAATCTTTTGAATGGATTTGAAACTTGCTATCTTCATTTAAAGCATGGTTTGGAAATGGGTAAAAATTTTTAAATTTGAACCAAAGTTTCTGACTAATGTTGTGTTTGCTTTTTTATGAAGATATAGATGAATGTGCAACAGGAACCCATAACTGCAGGGCAGATCAAGTATGCGTTAATTTAAGAGGGTCTTTCAGCTGCCAGTGTCCCTCAGGTTACCAGAAACGAGGGGAACAGTGTGTTGGTAAGTTCTGAACTAGCATAAGCGATGTTCATTGGCTATCGAGGTCCATTTTCAAACTTTATGTGGAATTATAAAGTAACTCCACATAGTTTAGAAACAGGCCTGCCAATGGGGTGGGCAAAGGGGGCAATTGCCCAGGGGCCAGGGTAATTTAAAAGGGCCGGAGGGCCCATTATCCACCACTGTAGCTCAAGGCTCAGAGGTGACACCGGGGGTGGGGGGCAGGAAGGGTTGGTCACCCACTCTCCCCAGACACCTGCTCAGGGCACTCGACCCAGCAGCCAGCCTTGGCTGGGGAGAGAAAGGGGTGGGGCCAGAGCAGGAAGGGAAAAGGAGGGGACAGAGCCTCTCCTCTTCTGGCCACGCTGCCCGGTGCAGCGCAGCAGCTGCCCTGGGGTTCAGCTTCTCCAGTGACAGTGGCCGAGCAAGCCAGAACTCTCCCTGGCATGCTCAGAGTCAGCTCCCATCCCCAGAAGCTAGGCCTGGGCAAGGCAGGGAGCGGCAACAGCGGCAGCCCTCTCCCTGCCCAGGCTCAGCTCCTGGGGACAGGAGCTGACTCTGAGCATGCCAGGGAGGGCAGGGGACACCGGCTCACTTGCCACTATCACCAGAAGCAGAGCCTGAGGGGAGTGGCCTGCTGCTGCCGCAGCCAGGCACTCTCCCAGGCAGCTGCTGTGCTGCACCGTGCAGCATTCGGGAATGGCTCCAGAGCCTGGTGGCCAGAAGAGCAGCTGAACAGCAGGGCTGGCACAGCAGGAGGACAGAGCCCCCCCACCCAGGTAATGTGGGCTGGGGAAAGCGTGGGGGGCGCAGGCTGGGGGCAGGGTGGGGAGGAATAACGTGGGAGGGGTCTTGTGGGGGTGTCACATGTCCTCCCCTTAGCTGGTGCCCCTCTTTGAGTCCCTCCCACCAGTCATCGCTGTCAGGGCTCCTAGGCACACGCAGGATGGTCCCAGCAGCGGCGCAGGCAGCCAGGTGGGCGCGTAGAAGCCATGGCCATGCCAGAAGAGCGTGCCCAGCAGCACAGCTGGCAGCAGCTTGCTGGGCACCAGCCAGTGCAGGTGGCATCACCACCTAAATGTCAGGCGGACGCATCCGCGCAGGCTGGGGGCCCATTGACTGTTCTGCCCTGGGGCCCAGAATTGCTGTCAGAGGGCCTGTTTAGAAAGATGATGGATGAAAAGTAAATAGTTTCTAAAGGATGTAGCTGCAAACTATTTTAAGCATTTTCAATACTTTTAATTGAATTTAGCTGTTACCATATTTATTACTTGTATGGGGGTAGTGCCCGATTGCCCTCGGCACAATTGTGAGCCAAGTGCAACTCCCATTAATATCAGTGGCAGTCTTTCCATTGACTTTAGTAAGAGTTAGATCCAGCATTATAGGCCTAGGCACTGTGTAGACAAGACACAAGACAACACAGTCCCTGCCTTGAAGAGCTTATACTCAGTGGAAATTTTGGGTCCAGATGTCTTCTCTTTGTGACATATCAGCAACTGTTCTGAATCCCTAAGAGCCAAGAGCAGGGGCTGTAAACTCTGAACTACTCACATAATAATAAGCCCTAATTCATGAAGGAACTGGATTCAAATCTTGACTTCACTGGAAGTTTTGCCTTCACAAGGGTCACAAGATTAGGCCATACATTTGTCACATGTAAGAAAAGTGTGAAATAGTAGAATAAAAGGCATATCATTAGCTGATGTCTAATAGTACCTCTGCAATATACACTGGATCAGACAAGGTGATGGCATAGGTGCTGGAACTAGGGTGCTGGGGATGCTGTCACAACCCCTGGCTTGAAGTCAATGGAAAGATTCTCAATGACTTATATTTGCCAGTTTTCTGTGCAGGACCAGGATGAGTAGTTTGGCATATAGATAGGGGAATCATTTTGACAAGTTGTTGATTCTTATAAAAAAAGTTATGCTTTCACTAGAAGGTATATTCCCATTGTACAGTAACTCCTTTTCATTTCAACAGAATTAGGGTTCAGCTTGTACATAAAGGTCTAATGTAACATTGAAAGTAGAGAACCATCATGATAAATTACTAAAAGTCAAAGTTTTATATGTATGTTTAAATTAAAATATACATATGCTCTCTAGAAGGGAAAGTTTCCCTTCTCCTACTTCCCCCTGTGTGACTTAGGTCAGAGTATAAAACAGCACAAAAACAATGCTACAGTTAAGTACTGTCAGCACTTCATAATAAAACCACTCCTAAGTGAGCCAGAAAAAATCATTTGGGGCAAAACCTTGATAAAGTCTCTTATCCTGGGAGGAAATTATCCTTTAAAGTTTGAACAAAATTGTTCCAGACTTTTTCTGGCTTGAAGGCAGAAAAAGACCCTTTTCTAACTTTAATTTTATTTTTAATTTACTCAAAAAATGTGTCTGGATGAGGTTTTTTTTTATTATTTGATTTAAGGGTTTGATTTTTTTATAAAGTTTGTTCAGATGCAACAAAGATATTTTCTGAAACATGGAGACTGCAGATACAAGGAAACTTTTTTTGGCAACATTCTTTCAAACAGAAAATTTGGTTCTCTGATCAAATCCTGCCTACCTAAGGTTTCCCATAGTCTTTCATAGAATCATGCGCACAAATGGTATAGCCAAGTCCTTCACACTAAACTCACACTGACTTAGGGTCTGAGCTTGCAAATATATACACACAGAGAAGTAACTTTAAGCACAAGCATAGTCTTATGGAACTCAAAAGATTCAATGGAACTACTGTTTCTCTGAAATAAAAGAGCTGTAGTGAGCACCCCCTGTAGTTAAGATTGCCAAACCCTGTTCAATCGAAGCCCTGTTTCCCATCACTCATAACTATCTAAAATTCTCAGCTTTTGGACGTGAGACTACTAAGTTTTTGAAAAAAGGGGTAAAGTCATTTTTGAATATTAAAGTGAAAAAATGAACACTTTCCCCATTGTAAAAAAATACATCTTTAAAAACATATCTACAACAGAAACAGCTGGGGGTAGGAAACTCTAAATTTGGCATGAAAATGAGAACTGCCTTTCACTGTGTTCCAGTGAAAACTGGGATTTATTTGACTGAGTGCTGAGCCTTTTAGAGATCACATTCTCTACATGCATAGGACTTTGCATGGATTTCTTTTGCTAAGCTAAAGAAGATTCTCCTGTGCATGCATGGCCAACTTAGCTATTAGTCATAGAAACTGTTCTGCAGATGCACATGAGCTGAGGCAGAGGCCCATCAGTGCCTGTGGCTTGACCCATGCATAGCTTGCAACGTGCCAAGAGGTCAAGGTAGGGCTGTTGAACACTTTATACAGTTTGTAGGTGGAATACCCGCTCGGCTGCACTTTAGGAATGCTGAAACTGGGAAAGGCAGCATGCTCCACCCCAGAATTATGGCCAGTCTGCAGGGAAAGTTAATACTGCCTGAGACAGCATTGGCTTCAATCATGCAATCTTATTTCCTCCACAGAGTCAGAGAGCACAGCCAGGGGCTGGCAGCCAGTGGCTATAGGGAACTGCTGTACTGTCTTGCCTAGGAAGAGATGGTGGGGAGTGAGGGGAGTCTTCTGAGTAGCTGGCCAAGTCCTGTTGGGGGATGGAGCCCACATTCCCCTGAAATCCCAGCTCTCCACTTCTTTCCCTGCTCACTTCAGAACCCTGTCACTCCCATGGACTGGGGACAGAGAGAGTGCTTGGATTCTGAATTGCTAATGGAGCTACAGAGGTTTAGCATTAAGTTGCTGCTATGTGTACTTTTGTTTAGGAAAGGATCATGAGAGCCACTCTGCTCATCCACTTTATGTCTGGTCAAGATCTGGTCAGGAAGCATGTTCTAAGTTTACAGAACAAATACAGAGATCAATACTACAGTAAGGGTATAATTTAAACACTGAATAAAGGATAATGTTTATGTGTATTGACATCATTGGCTGAGCAAACACACTCAGTGTAAAGCTGATTTTAACGAAACTTAAGGCGTGAAGACAAGAGAAAGAACACAATGCTGCTCCCATTGAAGTAAAGGAGGGAACTTAAGTTGGAGCAGAATTGAGTTGCAAATTAGCTTCTCTCTTTTCATTTAATCAGATCACTTTACACTATTTATTTGGGCACAAGATGGCAACAGTGAACTTTTGTTATTACATTTGAGCTAACATTTTTACTGTTTTGCTCTTGTTATGGTAACAGACATAGATGAATGCAATCTCCCTCCATACTGCCACCATAGATGTGTGAACACTCCAGGTTCCTATTACTGCCAGTGCAACTCTGGGTTCCAGTTAGCAGCCAACAATCACACTTGTGTAGGTAAGCACTTCTCTGTATATCCATATGAACCAGCCCATGTGGTTACAAAAGACAACTACTGACTCATTGCTAGCTTTCATCAGCTCAAGTCACCGGACAGAATACTTTAAAGTATGTCATGCTTTCCTAGGCTTACAGACTCTTGGAACCAATCAAAGTAATAATCTTGAGGAACACAGAATCCTTGGACACAAAAATGGAGACTCACTTTGAAAATGGATTATTTTGTTGGCAGACTGGTTTCTGTGGGCCATGAGTTTGGCAATCTGATCATCAGGGTACTGAACTCATTATTAAATCTTGGGCCTGACTCTCCTCTCAGTTACGCTGGTTTTACACTAGTGCTCCATTGACTTTAATGGAGTTACTTCTGATTTACAGCAGCTTGAGATGAGAATCAGGCAGAACTGGAAACTGGGGAAAGAAATGCCAAATTCTTACAGCTAAGGTTAATTCGCTGCAGCACATGATAAAAGAAAACACGACTTGGCATTTCAAATATGAATCCTTGGGAAATAGTATTAAAAATTAAAATGAGTGATTTGGGGCATGCTGAGGACTAGTGTGATTGTAAATAAAATGCTAAAGGGATCCTTGCAACAACTGAGAAAAGGCAACAAGTGTCCATATTTTAAAAAGGGACCAGTCAGCCTCACTTCAGTCCCCGGCAAAATCATGGAGCAGGTCCTCAAGGAATCCATTTTGAAGCACTTGGAGGAGAGGAAGGTGATCAGGAACAGTCAACATGGATTCACGAAGGGCAAGTCATGCCTGACCAACCAGATTGCCTTCTATGATGAGATAACTGGCTCTGTGGATATGGGGAAAGCAGTGGATGTGATATATCTTGACTTTAGCAAAGCTTTTGATACCGTCTCCCACAGTATTCTTGCTAGCAAGTTAAAAAAGTATGGATTGGATGAATGTACTATAGGGTGGATAGAAAGCTGGCTAGATTGTCGGGCTCAATGGGTAGTGATCAATGACTTCATGTCTAGTTGGCAGCTAGTATCAAGCAGAGTGCCCCAGGAGTCGGTCCTGGGGTCGGTTTTATTCAAGATCTTTATTAATGATCTGGATGATGGGATTAATTGCACCCTCAACAAGTTTGCAGATGACACTAAATTGTGGGGAGAGGTAGATATGATGGAGGGTAGGGATAGGGTCTAGAGTGACCTAGACAAATTGGAGGATTGGGCCAAAAGAAATCTGATGAGGTTCAACAAGGACAAGTGCAGAGTTCTGCACTCGGAAGGAAGAATCCCATGCACCGCTACAGGCTGGGGATCAACTGGCTAAACAGCAGTTCTTCAGAAAAGGACCTGGGGATTTCAGTGGATGAGAAGCTGGATATGAGTCGGCAGTGTGCCCTTGTTACCAAGAAGGCCAACGGTATATTGGGCTGTATTAGTAGGAGCATTGCCAGCAAATCAAGGGAAGTGATTATTCCCCTCTATTCGACACTGGTGAGGCTACACCTGGAGTATTGTGTCCAGTTTTGGTCCCCCCACTACAAAAGGGATGTGGATAAATTGGAGAGAGTACAGCGGAAGACAATGAAAATGATTAGAGGGCTTTGGGCACATGACTTACGAGGAGAAGCTGAGGGAACTGGGGTTATTTAGTCTGCAGAAGAGAAGAGTGAGGGGGGATTTGATAGCAACCTTCAATTACCTACAGGGGGGTTCCAAAAGATGGAGCTCGGCTGTTCTCAGTGGCGGCAGATGACAGAACAAGAAGCAATCGTTTCAAGTTTCAGTGTGGGAGGTCTAGATTGGCTATTAGGAAACACTATTTCCCTAGGAGGGTGGTGAAGCACTGGAATGGGTTACGTAGGGAGGTGGTGGAATCTCCATTCTTAGAGTATTTTAAGGCCCAGCTTGATAAAGCCTTGGCTGGGATGATTTTGTTGGTGTTGGTCCTGCTTTGAGCAGGGGATTGGACTAGATGACCTCCTGAGGTCTCTTCCAACCCTAATATTTTATGATTCTATGAGCCATTAGACCATTACTGAGTTTGATGGAATCTACAGGATTTTTTATTGGAAGACCTAGAGTTAAGAAGAAGAAAGGAGGACATTGGGCTGCAAGCAGATTTGCCTAATGAGGTGCAAGATACTAAAAGAAATAGTCATGTTGAATGTAACTTTTTGGTAGAGGGCTGTTATTTCGAAAGTGAAGCAGATAAAAAAGGTGATTTTCCAGGAGCCAAGAGTAGATTTATTTCCATATGTGGCAAAAACTACTCAGTCACACCAGTGAAGATACATGCAGTCCATGAAAGAATTTATGAAGAAGGGAACTAATGTTTCCATTTCATCCACTGCTATTGTGTGGGTCAAATTAATAAGTAAGTGGGCGGGGGGAGATCTGTTTTCACTGAATATGACTAAGCTAAATGGTTATATGATACATAAAGCTAAATCCTCCCCCACTTTGAGGTTGAAATGAACATCAGGGGAAAACAGATCTTCAGGCCCCAAGAGAGGATGTTGCAGAACTCCTGGCCTCACTGAAATCTATGGAGTTTTTGCCATTGACATGAGTGGAGCTGAGATTTTACTCAGGGTATGATGGATTTGGGAAGGGAATTGGCCATTGAAACGTATGGATGTTGTGACTGGCAGGGAACAAGCCCACCAATCACTGGGCTTCTCCCGGGGTTTCACAGCTGCCACCACTGCTCCAAAGCATTGCCATGCGATATGCCATATACATACATAGACCTTCTCCATGGTGTTGAAATGCCACAGAAGGCAAGCTACTTCTACTTTTACAGTGGTTTAGTTATAATTTCAGATTGTCTTGAGGTGGTATACATCACACAGAGCTGCTATTCCCTCTGGCTGCTTCCTATCCCCTCGCTCCACTCCACTATTGCTGAGTGGAACACGTCCACAGTGCAACGGGAGAGGCAGCTTCCTGGGGTGGCTGTGAAAAGGAAGACACCCTCCACACACTTTCCCATCCCCAAAAAGAAAAGGAGTACTTGTGGCACCTTAGAGACTAACCAATTTATTTGAGCATGAGCTTTCGTGAGCTACAGCTCACTTCATCAGATACATACCGTGGAAACTGCAGCAGACTTTATATATACACAGAGAATATGAAACAATACCTCCTCCCACCCCACTGTCCTGCTGGTAATAGCTTATCTAAAGTAATCGTCAGGTTAGGCCATTTCCAGCACAAATCCAGGTTTTCTCACCCTCCACCCCCCCACACAAATTCACTCTCCTGCTGGTGATAGCCCATCCAAGGTGACAACTCTTTACACAATGTGCATGATAATGAAGTTAGGCCATTTCCTGCACAAATCCAGGTTCTCTCACTCCCTCACCCCCCTCCAAAAACCCACCCCCATACACACACAGACTCACTCTCCTGCTGGTAATAGCTCGTCCAAACTGACCACTCTCCAAGTTTAAATCCAAGTTAAACCAGAACATCTGGAGGGGGGGGGGAGGAAAAAACAAGAGGAAATAGGCTACCTTGCATAATGACTTAGCCACTCCCAGTCTCTATTTAAGCCTAAATTAATAGTATCCAATTTGCAAATGAATTCCAATTCAGCAGTTTCTCGCTGGAGTCTGGATTTGAAGTTTTTTTGTTTTAAGATAGCGACCTTCATGTCTGTGATTGCGTGACCAGAGAGATTGAAGTGTTCTCCGAGTGGTTTATGAATGTTATAATTCTTGACATCTGATTTGTGTCCATTTATTCTTTTACGTAGAGACTGTCCAGTTTGACCAATGTACATGGCAGAGGGGCATTGCTGGCACATGATGGCATAAATCACATTGGTGGATGTGCAGGTGAACGAGCCTCTGATAGTGTGGCTGATGTTATTAGGCCCTGTGATGGTGTCCCCTGAATAGATATGTGGGCACAATTGGCAACGGGCTTTGTTGCAAGGATAAGTTCCTGGGTTAGTGGTTCTGTTGTGTGGTATGTGGTTGTTGGTGAGTATTTGATTCAGATTGGGGGGCTGTCTGTAGGCAAGGACTGGCCTGTCTCCCAAGATTTGTGAGAGTGTTGGGTCATCCTTTAGGATAGGTTGTAGATCCTTAATAATGCGTTGGAGGGGTTTTAGTTGGGGGCTGAAGGTGACGGCTAGTGGCGTTCTGTTATTTTCTTTGTTAGGCCTGTCCTGTAGTAGGTAACTTCTGGGAACTCTTCTGGCTCTATCAATCTGTTTCTTTACTTCCGCAGGTGGGTATTGTAGTTGTAAGAAAGCTTGACAGAGATCTTGTAGGTGTTTGTCTCTGTCTGAGGGGTTGGAGCAAATGCGGTTGTATCGCAGAGCTTGGCTGTAGACGATGGATCGTGTGGTGTGGTCAGGGTGAAAGCTGGAGGCATGCAGGTAGGAATAGCGGTCAGTAGGTTTCCGGTATAGGGTGGTGTTTATGTGACCATTGTTTATTAGCACTGTAGTATTAGCACCATCCCCAGATCCCTTCACAGGTACTGAACCATTCAATTCTCTCCAAGCTGTGTGAGCAGAGGGGAGCCCATAGCTTACAAGGAATATTTCTTCAGGTATTTGTGTTACTATAGCACCAAGAAATGTGAAAGATCCTTTACAGCACATCCTTCTCCTGTTACCAGCCTCAAAGCTCAACATGTCTCATCTCAAAAGGAAACTTTACAAATGGCTGATTGCAATTTTTGCTACATTATGTGGCGAACTGTTGTTTGCAATGAGTATCTCTGTTAACTGTAATATTTGTATGACACCTCAGAAATCCACGGTAGATACATTCGTGTAACAACTTTTGTACCTCTTGAGAGTGGATAAACTTTAGAGAAGCATATACATAAATTTGTTTTTTCTGTCTTTTTGTTTAGTGTTTCTGATAACATTGTTCTCACAAATGTCACTGCACTTTTATCAAAAACTATTTAACAGAAAAAATGCTTCACAGACATTCCTCCCTATCCACTTTTTAAACATATATGGGCTAAATGTTTTACTCCCCAGTTGAATTTTTGATGAATGGTTGATTTTAATAGACATTTTGATAGAGAAGTGAATTTTGTCAGTTGTATTAGTTATATCTGCACATGAATATTTCTGACATTGTTTATATATTAAAACTGTAAAAGTTCAATAATGGTTGTATCTGACAAAACACATTAGGATGTGAATGAAAAGTATTTTCTCTTGTATTCCTCTTCTGTGTACACTAAAAATCTATATTCAAGTTGGTACACATAAATAAATTAGTCAACAGTGTATGGAAAATAAGTGTTAAAGACTCCAGAGAGGGGTATTGCAGGTTCCTGTACATAACTTTCCATTGAAAATGCCCCCTTTTTCAGATTGCAGTATCCTCACACATGTTCTTAAGATGGGCACATCATGGAAAGAATCTAGCATCAAAAAAATGCCTTCCCCAATATGGTCTATGCCTTAGAGCTCTGCAAAACTCTCTACTGGTCTAAACGGCTCATGTTATAATTGTAATGGAATTTAAAAGAACAGATTTTAAGAGTAATAAATATCTCAGATAAAATCTTAACCACTGCATGCTGAGAGTCTTATCAGTATGTGTTCCTTATATCAATTATTCACAGACTTGGCATTTCATACCTTGACTTGGCATTTCATGGAAAAAAAGATGCTGGAATGTGGAGTTTAATAGCTGTACTAAACATTTTTGGAAGAGTTCATTACATGTCAGAATAACTCTCATTCCTGGAAAAATATTCCAGTTTTTCTACAAGGAATGAAGAGCACAGATCTGACACTGTTCCAGCAACTGCAAAATCTTTATTGATATATTCTTCTAACTTTTGCAAAGTGGTGGACCCAATCTAAGGGCTAATAATTTGATCATCTTAATTATCAGATACAAAGAACAAGATGTGCATGAAGATATGTAACCTTTCCTTTCAGATATAAACGAATGTGATGCCAACAACCCATGTGCACAACAATGCTACAATATACTCGGTTCTTTTATCTGTCAGTGTAATCCAGGATTTGAGTTAAGCAGTGATAGAATCAACTGTGAAGGTAAACTACGCTTTATACGTTTTAGAGTAACAGCTGTGTTAGTCTGTATTCGCAAAAAGAAAAGGAGTACTTGTGGCACCTTAGAGACTAACCAATTTATTTGAGCATAAGCTTTCGTGAGCTACAGCTCACTTCATCGGATGCATACTGTTTTATACATAATGTCATAATAGAAAGATGATAGTACATGATAACTGCCATTTTTCTGATTCTGCATTTTTTCTGAGAAGTTATTCTGTGAATTAAGAGGTATGGGGTGGTTCTAGTCAGACTGAGGTCTGGCATCCCTATTGGTGGCCATAAAATTTGCAGCCATAAAATTTGACATATTTTTGCACCTGCCAGAATGAATTGCAGGCACAAGTGTGAGTAGTTGTACCTATATTCAGGTAGGTAGAGATGCTGCTACTCAGATATGTACTGACAATTCAGTTGCAAACACAAAATTGCATACACCCATTTTTCAGGCAACACCTGGGTTGGGGGACACACTTCTGAAAACTTACTCCTGAAACTAACTTGAATGGTGTTTGATCTAATACAGATTATCATGACAAACTAGAAATGGAGGCAAACCTAAACAAGGATAACTTTGTGTGGTGTAAAATTGCTCTAAACAAATCCTCTTACATTTGTCATTCTAAAGAAGAGACAGTTGTGCCTTTGAGTTGCTTTTATGCAAGTGGATGTCCAAACAGCATCTCCTGACAATTATACAATCAGCACTTAATTTTCTCTGTCCGAGCCCCACTGGATCATAGGGAGCAGGAGCAAGCCTTAGACATGATGTCTCCAAAGAGCTCCCAGTCCAAGAGTAAAAGTCTGAGCTCAGGTCTCCAATATGATAAAACACATTATGCTAATGTCAAGACACCCTCTAATTCTATTGATTCATCTATTTTTTCAGAAATATCACATAAGTTGTTAAATAAAATTAAATTCCATCCTAAATTGCTTTTACTGACAGCTAATCAGTTAGGGAAAGCTACGGAAGTCAAAAGAGAATAGGATGCAGCCAATACTATTTGAAGGGAGAAAATGATCCTTATCCTCTTCTCAAGAGCAGTTCACATTGATTACACTGGGAGTTGCATACATACGTCAGGGCAAAATATTTTCCCTGAACTAATAACCAAAGTGGTCAATGCTTTGATCAAGGGTTGGGGGGAGGGGGAACCACCCACATTTTGGAACACTAAAAAATGACTTTCTAAAATTATTTTCCCAAACCTGTTCTGAACACTTTGTCATTTAATCTCTGTTTCCTAGAGTATATTTCTTAAACATCTGATCTTTAGAGAAAGTTACATATACCCAGTAGAATTAGCTTTTTTGGTGGCAACTTTAAGTTGCTTAAACGTAGCGCATTCATTTCAGATTATGGAGAACTTCCTTCTTTCAGACTGGATATATTTTACTTCTGTTAAAGCTAATGTGTAGTAATAGTAAATTAATATATTAATACTTTCTGTGATAAGACAGGTTTTTAAGACAATAAGTTCAAGCTATTTTGCTGTTCTCCAGATATTGATGAATGCAGAACTTCAAGTTACATATGCCAGTATCAGTGTGTCAATGAGCCTGGGAAATTTTCATGCATCTGCCCTGAGGGGTACCAGGTGGTAGGAGCTAGAACATGTCAAGGTAAGTGAACTGATTTTAACATTTTAAAGTACTGCAATAGTGTATGTGTGTATCTTTTGTAACAGGGATTACCCATATACTAGAGTAAGAAAGGGTACAACATTGCTTGACAATTGCCACATAACTTACATGAGTTACATTTTTTAAAAAATTCTGATCTCTCTTGGAATTTTTATGATTTCAGAACAAAATTTTCAAACATGGGTGTGTAGTAAATTTAGACGCCTACATCCATAGTTAGGCACTTAAACAAGCAGCCTGATACAGAGAGAGATGAGTACCTCTGCAAATCAAGCCAGTTGTTCAGGTATTGTGACGGGGCAAGGCCAGATGGCTATAGAAAAGTAGTGGGAGATAGATATATTAGCTCCCGGCTAAACAAATCCCTGGTACCAGGATAAGTGAAATGGCAGCTGCTCCAGGTCAATTAAGACACCTGGGGCCAATTAAGAACTTTCCAGAAGGCAGGGAGAATGCTAGGTTGACTGGGACACCTGAAGCCAATCAGGGGCTGGCTGAAACTAGTTAAAAGCCTCCCAGTCAGTCAGGTGGGTGTGCATGTCAGGAGCTGTGGAAGGAAATTGTGCTATTGGAGAGGCTGAGTAGTATACACCATATCAGGCACAAGGAAGAAGGCCCTGAGGTAAGGGTGAAGTGGAGCTTGAGGAAGTGAGGGCTGCTGTGGGAGAAGTAGCCCAGGGAATTGTACATGTCATGTTTCTAAAAGGTCAGCTACCATAGCTGATACTATTAGGGTCCCTGGGCTGGAGCTTGGAGTAGAGGGTGGGCCCGGGCTCCCCGCTGCTTTGCCCCCAATTAATCACTGAGACTGGGAGACAACAGAGACTGTGCAAGGAAGGATAGCTTCTCCTCACCTCCCTCACTGGCTTACGATGAAAATGGCTCAATAGACTGTGACCCTTGTCTCTACAGAGAGAAGGGTTACGTAGAGCCTCTGAGGCTAGCGAAATCTGCCAGGAAATGTGGGACCCACGGAGGCAAGGACAGAGCTTTTCACAACTGGTGTCAGGAGTGGGATTTCGTTCACAATGTGGTGGAAGAAAGAGGTTTTTTTTAAAAAAAAAAAAAGTGCACTAGGGTTTTGGATTGTTTGTTTGTTTTGGTTTGTTTGTTTGCTTTGTACCACAGTGGAGGAGGTGGTAAGAGCTCTGGTACAAGCCATGGCAGCCCAACAGGAGGCCACCCGGGTTCAGGCAATGGCACAACAGGAGTCTATGCGGTTACAGCAGGAAACAATCAATTATTGATGAGCCAGGTGATCCAAGATCATGCCGTCTTGAGAGAGGTGGTGGACTAGCTGAAGCTCCTCACCACCCAGGCCTGGGGATCTGACGGGACGCGAACCCTGAGGGCCACTGGTTGTCTGCCAAAGACGATGTCAGGAGATAACGTAGAGGCATATCTCCTCTCATTCGAAAGGACTGCTCAGCATGAGGCGTGGCCCCTGGAGCAGTGGGCCAGCATTCTCACCCCTTTTTTGTGTGGAGAGGCCCAGAAGGCCTACTTTGACTTGCCTGCCACGGATGCCACTGACTATACCCGTCTGAAGGCAGAGATCCTAGCACGATCAGGGGTAACAGCAGCGGTAAGAGCCCAGAGGTTCCATGAGTGGAAATACCAGGAGAACAAACCCCCGAGGTCCCAGCTATTTGACCTCATATACCTCGCGCGGAAGTGGTTACAGCCCAAGGTGTGCAGGCTGGAGGAGATTTTGGAGACCCTGGTCATCGACCATTACATGCGGGGACTACCGCCAGATCTCCGCAAATGGGTAGGCCAGAACAATCCGTCCACGTACTACGAGATGATCACACTGGTAGAAAGACGGATGACAGCCAAGGAACTGACCCGACTACCCAAGGAAGGCCCCTTTCGAAGCAAGCACCCGACCCCAACCCTGGAAGGTTGGGCAGCCAAACCCCCAGGGAGTCCTAGGTGGAAGAAGGGGGGGGGGGCGAAAACCAGCAAGGACCCCAGAAGGAAGGGATTGGCCTGAGCCGGGGGAAACCCGAACCCCCGGGATAGGGGAGTGATTAAAAGCAATTATAGATGTTATGCATGTGGGGAGTGGGGACACATAGCAGCACAGTGTCCCAGCACCAAGGAGCCTATCCAGTATAACTTGGGGGATTGGGAGGTCCCATGCTCCCTTATCCACCTTGCGGGGGGTCGCATTAGCCCCACATAATTACACGAGGCCAATGAGGATAAATGGAGCAGAGACTACAGCGCTTGTGGACTCTGGGAGTGCTATCACCCTCACATCAGGTAAGCTGGTAAAAAGTAGTCAGCTGCTACAAGCCAAACGCATAGCAGTGATGTGTGTGCATGGGGTCATGAGCCATTACCCCACCATCCCAGTGGAGATAGAGGTTCAGGGAAACCCCATTGACGTGACCGTGGGCATAGTTCCTAAACTCCCATATCCTGTAGTCATTGGGAGGAACTATCCAGGGTTTGATCATTTACTGCCCCTGGAGAGGCTGGAGGGAGGTGGGGACCCTGAGGACAGCGACTTGTCACCGAGGGAATGTCAGCCCCCGATGTTCGCTGAGATTTCTCAGGATCTGTTCTCAGCCCCCTGAAAGACCCGGAAGACAAATAAAGAGAGGAAGGCCGTGAAGGCCTTGGGAACCTGGATCCTGACCCAGGGCCAGAAGACCTCCCTAGTAGGCAGATGGACGCGAGCAGCCAACAGAAGGTGAGCCACCTTCCACCACAGAAGGTGAGCCAGAGGCTGCCCCCAGCCATGATGGCGGCAAGCCATTGGAAGAAGCAGAAGCCTGCCCCTGGGAGCTTGGGCAGGTTAGTCCCGGGAGAGAGACTTTTGGACGGGACCAGGCGGAGGACCCCAGATATGATAACGCCAGGAAAGAGGTGGCTGAGATCGATGGGATACCCGTGGATGGGAAGGTCCAGGGTCCCGGACCTTACTTTATAGCGAAGAAAGATCTCCTGTATCACGTGGTGCAAATGCAGGAGCAAGAGATACAACAACTTCTGGTGCCACAAAAACATCAAAAAGCCATATTGAGTCTCGCCCACAGTCACCTGTTTGGAGGACACCTAGGGGTAGAGAAAACCCAGGCACAGATCCTGCGGAGGTTCTTCTGGCCAGGAGTACATGAAGATGTCCGGCGATACTGCACCTCTTGTCCGGAGTGTCAGTTACATAGCCCTCCCCCGCACTTGTGGGCTCCTTTGATAGCTCTTCCAATAATAGAGGTTCCTTTCAAACAGATAGCTGTGGATCTGGTAGGGCCCCTAGAGAAGACAGCTCGGGGCCAACAACATGTGCTTGTTGTACTGGACTATGCAACCCAGTACCCGGAAGCTGTTCCCCTACGCAACACAGCTTCCAAGACCATAGCTAAGGAGCTAGTACAGATCTTTGCCCAGGTTGGGCTACCCAAGGAGATATTGACTGATCAAGGGACGCCTTTCATGTCCAAGTTGATGAAAGATCTCTGTTCATTGCTCCATGTACAAGCCCTACGGACCTCTGTATACCACCCGCAATACCTTGTGGAAAGGTTCAATAGGACCCTCAAGGCCATGATCAGGAAAGTGGCGAGCCGGGATGGGAAAGATTGGGATACCCTATTGCCTTACCTCATGTTCGCCATCCGGGAGGTTCCACAAGCCTCCACGGGTTTCTCTCCATTCGAATTACTATATGGGCGCTACCCTTGGGGCATATTGGATATGGCCAGAGAGGCCTGGGAAGAGGAGCCAAATCCTGGAAGGAATATAGTTGAGCATGTACTGCCGATGAGAGATCGGAAAGCCCGAGTTACGCCCGTTGTACAGGAACACTTGGAGAGAGCACAGGAGACCCAACAAACCCATTATAACCACCAAGCGAAGCTTCGACGGTTCCAACCAGGGGATCGGGTGATGGTACTGGTGCCCACAGCAGAAAGTAAACTGTTGGCCCAGTGGTAGGGACCCTATGAAGTAATTGAAGCCGTGGGAGAGGTGAACTATAAGGTGCGGCAGCCAGGCCGCCGGAAATCGGAGCAAATTTACCACATAAATCTTCTAAAACCTTGGCACAATTGAGAGGCATGCTTAGTCATGCAGGAGACCCTTCTCCAGGAGAATAACTTACACGAGCAAGTAAGGATATCATCCGACTTGACGCCGATCCAAAAGATTGAGGCAGCCGACGTGATTAATCGCAACCGAGATGCGTTCTCTACAAAACCAGGGCGGACGACTGAGACCTATCACCATATCCGCACGATCCCTGGAGCCAAGGTAACATTGAGACCCTACCGAATCCCAGCAGCCAAAAGAGAAGAAATCAAGGCTGAAGTAAAGAAAATGTTAGAATTAGGGGTTATTGAAGAATCTTACAGTCAGTGGTCCAGTCCAATTGTTCTAGTGCTTAAACCTGATGGTGCCATGAGATTCTGTAATGACTTTCGCCAACTGAATGAAATATCCCAGTTTGATGCATACCCCATACCACGCATCGACGAACTGGTTGACCGACTGGGTAGTGCCCAATTCTTGACTACACTGGATCTGACAAAAGGGTACTGGCAGACTCCTGTGACCAAAGAAGTGAAAGAAAAGACAGCAGTCTCCACCCTGGATGGGCTATTCCAGTACACCATCCTCCCTTTTGGGCTACATGGGGCCCCAGCCACATTCCAGCACCTCATGGATAAGCTGCTGTGCCCCCATACTAGTTATGCAGCTGCATACCTGGATGATGTCATAATCCAGATGCCAGACTGGGGAACCCACTTGGAGAAAGTTGAGGCAGTACTGCGCACCTTAAGGTGGGCTGGCCTCACTGCTAATCCTGCTAAATGCGCCATAGGGCTAGCAGAGGCTAGGTACCTGGGATATATTGTGGGAAGGGGCATAGTGAAGCGCCAAACGAATAAGCTAGAGGCAATTCAAAACTGGCCCCGGCCAACCCGAAAGAAGCAGATCCGTGCGTTCCTAGGCGTGGTAGGTTACTACCGATGTTTTATTCCCCACTTCGCCACGGGCAAGTCCCTAATGGACCTGGTGAAGGCCCATGGTAAAGTGGACCGACGCAGCAGAGGGGGCATTCACAGACCTTCGGATGGCCCTCTGTAATGACCCCGTACTAATAGCCCCGGACTTTAACAGGGAATTTATTTTACAAACAGACGCTTCCAAGGTGGGGTTGGGGGAAGTTCTGTCACAAATGGTGGGAGAAGAGTAACACCCGATCCTCTGCCTAAGCAGAAAGCTTCTCCCAAGAGAACAGGAATATGTAGTAGTCGAGAGAGAATGCCTTGCTGTCAAATGGGCTATGGAGACACTGCGTTATGACCTCTTAGGCTGGCAATTTACTCTTGTGACAGACCATGCACCCCTCCAGTGGATGGAGTGGAATAAGGAAAAGAATGCAAGGGTCACCAGGTGGTTCTTATCCCTCCAATTGTTCCAGTTCCGCATACGGCACAGGGCTGGATGCCACCATGGCAAAGCTGATGGTCTGTCACGAGCATACTGCCTGGCATCCCAAGTTGCCCAACTCTATGGTGTTGAGCAGAGGGGGGCAATATGTGACGGGGCAAGGCCAGATGGTTATAGAAAAGTAGTGGGAGACAGATATATTAGCTCCCAGCTAAACAAATCCCTGGTACCAGGATAAGTGAAATGGCAGCTGCTCCAGGTCAATCAAGACACCTGGGGCCAATTAAGAACTTTCCAGAAGGCAGGGAGAACGCTAGGTTGACTGGGACACCTGAAGCCAATCAGGGGCTGGCTGAAACTAGTTAAAAGCCGCCCAGATAGCCCAGGGGGTGTGGATGTCATGAGGTGTGGAAGGAAGTTGTGCTGTTGGAGAGGCTGAGTACTACACACCATATCAGACAAAAGGAAGGAGGCCCTGAGCTAAGGGTGAAGTGGAGCTTGAGGAAGTGAGGGCTGCTGTGGGGGAAGTAGCCCAGGGAATTGTACATGTCATGTTTCTAAAAGGTCAGCTACCATAGCTGATACTATTAGAGTCCCTGGGCTGGAGCCCGGAGTAGAGGGTGGGCCCGGGTTCCCCCCCGCTTTGCCGCCGATTAATCACTGAGACTGGGAGACAACAGAGACTGTGCAAGGAAGGATAGCTTCTCCTTACCTCCCTCGCTGGCTTATGATGAAAATGGCTCAATAGACTGTGACCCTTGTCTCTAGAGAGAGAAGGGTTACGTACAGGGTCACAGTGAGCCTCTGAGGCTAGCGAAATCCACCAGGAAACGTGGGACCCACGGAGGCAAGGACAGCTTTGTCACAGTATCTAAATATGGATTTACATCAACTGTTTCATTTTACATAGACTCCTACGTCTCATCACACCACAAGTGAAAGACAACTGTTCTTTCCAATAACAGAAAAAAGGTGTGACAATTTTTCAAAAGCATATTGACTGTACGGTATAGTTATAAAACAAATGTACTCATATCAACATTCAAATCAGTTTTCTTTCCCTTCCTCTGCTACAGGCCAGATGGGGCTTATGTTAAATACAAATACAATGCTCTCACCTCGGCAAGTAGTCTGTATTGTGAAATCAAACAAACAGCACAGTATACTAACTACAAGAGCTGTACTTTATATAAGCCATAAAATTGTTGAAGCAGTCTTGATTTTTAGAATTTAATAATTTTGCAAATTATTCTCAATAAAGAACAAGGAAATAACACACATGGATTCGGTCACTATTTTGGAGGTTCCGCAGTAACTCCATAACTGAAGTTGTAACTAAGCTTCTGTTCTAAATCTGAATATGACAATTCTTATCTACAAGCTGCCCTCCACCATAAATTTCTCATGCATACTGTCTTCTTAGACTAAGTTGGTTTTGTTTGTTTTTAACTAGAGCTTAAGTTGACAAAATAACTTTTCAGTTTTGTAAGAGTAGGTGTTTTTTTAGAAACTCATCTCCTTTAAGAGATTTGGTCTAGAAACTTCAAACATTTCATTCAGTTCTTCTCAAGGATAATGAGTGGTTTTGAGTATTTTGAGGATGGATTGGTGATTAATTTTAGAGGGTTATTTGTTATTATTATTTGGTGTTTTGAAAACTTTGGTATGTCTTGGCAGAAATTATAGATTCAGCTAACCCTTCAGACTTGTGTTATCTCATTTTTGCCACTTTTTAAAAAAAGTTTTGAACATTAATACTGACTACATGAGCAGAAAGTGCACTAGTCATTATTTCCTTAACATCTCCACCTCCTCATAGCCCAGCGTTCCCCTTACCTGCACTTTTTCTGCTCCAGACACTCTCAGCTCCACTCACAGCTGTTCTCCCCTAACTGCAGGCACTCATAGCTCCAATCAGGAGGGTCAGAGAGTGGTGAAATCTTCACAAACCCACTCACTCCCCTCAAATCCTTGCTCTTTGACATACCAGCTCCTTCAGCACCACTCTTAGAAGATTCTCCCTGCTTCTCCCAACTCCTCTCTGGTGAGATAGAGCAGGTACTGCTGTGCTTTGCCTTCTGGGACAGGACCTTCACCTTCTGCAAGAGGTGAAAGTATAAGAGGCAGGTGGACACACCCAACCCCATCAGAAAGGTAGAATCTCCATTCCTGTCTCTGATTATTTGAAGCCTTGTGGCATATTTACTTCCCTACCAGTCATGCAAGACAAAGATGACTTGATGTTTAGAACAGGCTGCAATCTACAGATAAATGGGGTTGGCATGGCATACACTGAATGCAAAACATCACAGGAGCCCAGCACAGGGCAGCTGGGCTCCAACAACATTTAGAGAATAAGCTCGCGGCTTGTAGGTATGGGTACAGTGGGGCAGAAAGGCTGGGAGAGAAGAAATTGCAGGCACAGCAAACTGGCAGAACCACTAGAAGGCATATGGGTAGGGGCAGGAGACTAGAAAGTCAAGAAGATAGGTGAGGCTCACTGAGCCAGTTGTGGCCCTGGATGGGTAAAGGGAATGTCAAAACCCCAGTTCACCCCCTGTAAGTCACCCTGTCAGTGCTGGAGCACAGGAACCATCTCTTCCCCAGAATCAATCTACTACCTTCCTTACTGTCAATCTACAGAATGTAAGTGCTCTACCAGCTTCAGGTTCAAGAAACCTATGAAAGGAAGGTGGCAGGGGGGAAACCCTGGGTCAGATTTGCACCCATCTGTATTTTAAACGCTTTCTAAAAAAACAAAGGGTATTCTCAGACAAAAAACTTTAAGAGTTAAAGATGAAACATATATCAGTTAAATAAAACCTAATTGACAGAATGTTCTATGTATATAAAAATTAAAATAAGCCTTTGAAAGCCAGGCAATTCATAAATGAGGCCCCACAAACTAAGCCTGATCTTCTTCCTTTATTGATGCCCACCCTTTACCTGTTCACCAGAAATCTTCTAACAAATATCTCAGCAAACTCTTAATACATCAGTACATTTGTACTATATAGTATAATTTAATATATTTCTTTAGTCTATTGCAGTGATTCTCAAACTTTTTTTTCCACGGACCACTTGAAAATTGCTGAGGGTCTCGACGGACCACTTGATGATCTTTCCAAATGTTGCTTGTATTATTATCTAACTATTGTAAAGGGCTTTGGATAAAAACACTATATAAAAAAAAACTTAACTTTTTTGTTCTACAAATAAAAGCACACAACTCATATTTTAATATCAGTAGTCTTACCTTTCTAATGCAATGGATGTGCCCTCTCTCCCCTGCTGTGGCAGCCCCCAAGCTGGGGCTGGGAAGGAATGGGGTCTCTCCCTCTCTACCCCACCGTGGCAGCCCCTGAGCTGGGGCTGGGAAGGAGGGCCCTCTCTCCCCAGCAGCCTCAGTCCTGGAGCAGGGGAAAGTCATCACTTTCTCTGGCCACCACAGCCCTACACATCCCAAATTACCCCAGTCCCTCCTCTCATCCCACTGCCTTCTCCTACCTACCTCTTATTCCCCTCCCCCGCACCATCTCACCTTACAAGTGCATCTTCTCCAGGGTCCAGGCACCTAATTAGTGGATCCAGACCTGCTTGTCTCCACTAACTAGGTCGGTGGCCCTTCATTCTCTCATGTGCAGCTGCCCAGGCACACACCTTAGAGGGAACTATCCCCAGACCACCTGAATGGAGCTCGCGGACCACAGGTGGTCCGCGGACCACAGGTGGTCCACAGACCACAGTTTAAGAACCTCTGGTCTACTGGATGTGTTCAGTCAATTTAAACCAAGAGTCAACTCAATAAATACATTCAGTTTCTGCATAGAAGAATCCTACTTCAGAAGGCGTTAGAAGAGAGGTGGGGAGCAGAGGTGTTGGGTGTCCTCAGTGCAGAAGCAGGAGGCATTTTGTTTGTTTTTAAACTAAAACACTCCCTATACGTTTTTTCATACCAACTTTGCATTCCATCTACATTTACTTAGACTGGAAATTGATATGGTTCCTTCCTTCCTATCTAGATATAAATGAATGTGAGACTACTAATGAATGCAGAGAGGATGAAATGTGCTGGAATTATCATGGTGGATTTCGTTGTTACCCAAGAAATCCTTGTCAAGAACCTTATGTCCTGACATCTGAGAAGTAAGAAAAACCACACATAGTTTGTAGGATTATCCTTAATAGGCAGCATTGCTAATTACAACTGAAAGAGTATCTTGCTAATTTGCACATGACTGAAGTTTGATCCATTTTTGTTTGTTTTTCAGTCGCTGTGTTTGCCCAGTTTCCAATGCCATTTGTCGAGAGCTGCCATACTCTATTGTGTACAAATACATGAGCATCCGTTCAGACAGAACTGTGCCCTCTGATATCTTCCAAATTCAGGCAACCACTATTTATCCCAATACTATAAACACTTTCCGGATTAAGTCTGGAAATGAAAATGGAGAGTTCTACCTGCGAGTAAGTATTGTAGGGAGGCAGACCAGGGCAAGGGTGCAAAGAGAATTGGGAGATGTGTTGGTACAGCCAAGTGCTACAGTGCTTTGGCTGTTTTTTATAGCCATAAAAACAATTCTGCTCTGTAAAAAATGGTATTTTGGCATCCTATATTTATTGTCTCTCTATAATTTCCCTATTAAATGTGCTCACTTTACAAGTAAAAAGATGTTCTCTTCTATTAGCCCTGCAAACTCAATCTCTGATCTGAGAATCAAGTTGGGTTCTTTTCATTCAGTGCATCATCACTGATAATAAGATTCAGCAAGATAGATTAAGACCTCAGTTATTCCCATGTAAACCCATTGTCTTCAAATTATGTTCCCTTTCATAAGAGGAAGTATTCACTATAATCACCTGGAAAATAAATACAGAGGCAAGTCCTTGATGAAAAAGGAGAGCTATAAAGACTGCTGTGGTCTTCTGAGCTGTAGATGCCCAAATGACCATATGACAACCAAACGGCTAGGAGAAGAATTCTTTGGTACCAGAAAATGAACTATTAGACTGCTGGTTTGGGGAAACTGAGATGTGATTTAGTGACAGTCTATCCTTGGGGCTGAAAGATGCCCTCAGTGTAACGGGTCAAAGCTGATGTTCAATTATGACTCTTATAAGGCAGAGCCATGCTGAGATTGGCAAGGAGGAGGTTCTGCTCTGTGCACAGCATGGTGTCTGTAGGCATTAAGTCCCTGAAAGGGGGAATGAGGGAAGGGCTTCCTCCTTTTGCTTCAGCTGCTTAAATATACCCACCATAGATATCCTAGCATGCAGAGAGGGGTTGCTATCCCTGCCAGAGGTCCAGATGGCACCCCTCTACATCTTGCATTCCCAAGGTCAGCACCCAGGTTATGGCTGTCCTGCATTTGGAGGGGAGAGTTATGAAAGGATTCCTTATGCCTCACTCTGTTCTCCAGTGTATCTGTACTATAGTGGTCACCATTGGCTCTTAGCTTTTAATATATTTTATTTGTATGACATTTCTTTTCTCTATTGTAAAAAGTAAAAATGGCCATAGTCTGGGATCTAATGCTCTAACCTCAGACCAGAACTGGATTAAGACATTTGCACTATAAATCCATGCCTATGGCCCCAGCTCCTTCAGTCATATGATGAGATCAGAATCTCAGCTTTCATTAAAATATACATAACATATTATGATGGAGTGGTAGCAACGCCGCAGCTAAGGTTGCAGCAAAGGTTTCATTTTGATGGGGTTTGAAGACCTTTATTTTTCAGGAGGATTATAAAAGTTTCAGGAAACAAACCACAGAAATTAGAATTCACTTGTCATTTGACCATTTTGTGATGGTTCTCTGTAGACTGGGCTGATGCAAATAGAATAATAAGATGTCAAAAACAACTACTTTTATAAATGTTTGAAAGAGATCTCACCTTTCTTTGGTTCCTTTTGGAAAATTATTTATAAGCTCCTGAGATCCAATTTTTGCCTCACATATTGCCTTACATCTGCTATGTACAATCATCAAACAATCCAGTTTAATATTGTCATGGTTATTTTAGAATGTTAAAATAATGCTTAAGTTATGCATCTGATGATGTCAGAGATGAACCATTTTACAGTAAAGCAGTGTCTGGAGGTAACTAAAGAATGATTTCAGATTTGCCTGAATGAAACAGTTTTATCTTTGCTATTTTTTTTTTCAGCAAACAAGCGCAATAAGTGCAATGCTTGTACTGGTGAAATCACTATCAGGACCAAGAGAACATATTGTCGATCTGGAGATGCTGACGGTCAACAGTTTGAACTATCGTACAAGTTCAGTGCTAAGATTAACAATAATAGTGGGACCTTACGCATTTTAGTTATTAACCCTTCACAGGCACCTAAAGCAGCCAAAGAATATCTTAAAGAAAGCACTTACTATTTTATTTATAGATTTTGCTTTTTTAAAAAAGATTTATTTAGTAAATCAATATCTATAATTCACACAATATACCTGTAATTCAAAATTAATACATGCGTTCCATATTATAATGTGGATATTGTCACTTTCTGTATAAAGACTAAAGTCTTGCCTTAATTACTGTACTTGGATTAGACATCTACATATTACACGTTTGTACAAGAAATATATGCTTACAGTATTTTGTAAAACTTTACTTTTCCTAGCCAAGTAGGTCATACAATTAAAAGGTGATCTCCTGTGTTTTTTATAATAGATTTTAAGTTCTAGCACAGTTACACTGAATCTCAAAAAAATAATATAGCATTAATGAAATACAAAATAAAAGCTTTCTGATAGGTTAAAATGTATTTCTTCTTTTTAATTGCCTTGTAAGAAAGGATAAAGGTCAATAAAAAATTATTTCTTTAGACACTTATGCACTATCAAGTTGGTTTTTTAATCTGGTTTGGCGTAAATATTTTGCATTAGATGTTTCTTAAGGACCTGATAAATGTAAAGACTTTTAAAACATACCATACAGTAACATGTGATCTTTCCAAGAAAAATGGGATATGATAGAAAAACTTCAACAGTAAGTGAAACTCTCAAAGGAAAATCATCAAACTGAGAAATATTTCTGTATGAATATCAGTGCTTGTTTATCAGAATGGTACTATTAGTTTTTGTGTAGAGGGATATTGCATTTCTAGACAGAATTTAAATGCTACTCTTCCAGAAATACAAAACTGTATACCTAGAATTCAGCACATTTGCTTGATTATTATGTTTTATGCCATATTTTCAAGCAATTGGTCCTAATTCTGTTTTTCTATATCTTGGATTTTTGTTTCTCATGTACAGTGTTCATAGTAATTCAAGAATGAATACATTTTCCTTGTAATATGTAAGACCTTCTCTTATTTCTGGTTTAAAATGTAATAGTTTATACTTTGGTGTACAAAGTTTTTTAATAAATAAATCTCTCTCCTATAGTGAGTTATTTAGTCTTTTAAGATATTTTATACTGAATAACTGTAAATTGGCCAGATCCTCAGCTGGTGTGAATCAGCATAGATCCATTGACTTCCATAGTGGTATTTCAATTTACATGCGATTGGCCCAGAAAGTCTTGACCCATGTATTATTTCAGTTCATAGAAAACTGAAAGGGGACTATTTATTGTCATGAACAAGAGTAAAAAGCAAGCTTCTTAACTGCGGTGCAATGTTTTGTATAGATTAAAATATTATGCAAAAGTTGCAACACACTAACACCCAGGGCTAGTTAAATCAAAAAATCAGAATTACCACAGTATTTCATCTGTAAAATGATTAATAGTAACAGGATGGTATGTGTGCAGCACAGGCTAAAGAATAAGGGGGACATATTCAGGAAGAGGGCAGAATATCAGCTGGGATAACATATTTGTCTGGGGGGGCCTCAAAGCTTTGGGATGGGATACCTAATACATACTGAGTTAGATTCTCCCATCCAGCGGAGCTGCACGTGGTGCAAGACCAGAGTTTAAGGTGACTGAAGTGACCTTTACACTCCACCAATCCTGGGGCTGAAAGAGAGCAAGTCTGTTCGCCATCATAAATTAAACAGTCTCAAGGTTGCTCTAATTTATGCCCAGCTGCCCACAGTTCCAATGGGCCATTCTGGCAGCCAGAATATACATACAGGTTGCCCTCTTCACCCATTTCCTCACTGACACTCACTGTCAGAAAGCATAGGCTCATTATGGCAAAATTATACCAGTCAGACAGTCCCCTAGGCTGAAGGAGTACTCTAATGCACAGGTAAGCACAGAGCCAAGAAGCCACATTGGACCCTAGGATTGAGACCATTATATCTAGCTCATGTAAATTCCACAAAGCTGTGTTTAGTCTGTTAATTAATGTATGGATCCAGAATCCCTTGTGGATGTCACCAATCCACCTGTTGTCTGCATGATGGATTTTCATTTGGGTCTCTGGATTAACAGAAAGAGTCAAAAGTCCATGTAGGTAGATAGATCCCTAATGATTATGCGTCTAATAAGGTTCATATTTATTGATGGTACTGTATGAAATATACTGCACTCATTTTCACATGCTATTTTCACATATAAACATGAAAATAAATGGTGCAGAAGACTATAACCTCCTACTTTTGACCTAACCATACCCCATCTGGTAGATCTCCAAGTCTCAGCATACTCATATATTTGGCTTAATACACTGTAAGGCAAGATGGAACAACTTTTTGGCACAAAGCATACTCTTAGCCATCACACACGCTGACTATGATTCACATGTATTATATGAGTCCTCCATATGGTTGGCCTTTTGGTATATAAAACCAGATAAGAATTTTACTGAGGCTAAAATACAGCTCACTAGTGTGGAGTAGGCTGCTTGCAGCATACCTGTATAGCTTGAGTAATCAGATATGCACAAGCAATTCTCTTTAGGTCTAGGTTCTCTCTTACAAAGCTATAGTAATACCTAAAATGCATTTCAGTGAAAAATCCAATGCAAATTTCTTTTTTTCCTTCGTGAGCACAGTGCTAAAATGCTTCGTGTCTTCTCAGAAATATTGATATTTTCTGTCAAACAGAACTTTAAGTAAACAAGACATAAGGAAATAGAAACCAAGTTCATTCACTTATCCTAGACCACCTGAAAGTAATGCAATGGGACTATTTTGTTTGGAAGACTCAAAATAAGAGTTTATTGTTGAATCCTGTTTCCATGACTGCAAGCAGTTGCTTATGTTTTGAATGGCTATACATGTTGCTAACTTTATAATTCTCCTATTAAAATATAGAGCAGCTGCTGCCCTGGTCATATGCTAGGCACATGGAGCCCACCAGGGACAAAGCCCACTGTTAACATGTAGAATTATTTTTAACACGCTCACATTTCTAACACAAATCCTCATCTCAGCAAAATGGCAAGTGTCCATACTTTCCAGCTGGGGGAACACCTGCATAATAGAAACTTCAACTGTGTTACATCTGGTATTTAAACCAATTTTATTTCATCAGGCTAGCAGAATAACTTATCAGCACTAGTGAACAGAAACAGGGCAAAAAGTTAACTGCCTTTTATATTTAGGTAAAGACAGATGTCTAGTTAAGCTGTTTATACTGCATGCATTTCTGTATACGTTAGGAAAAGACAGACCTGTTTAATAAAATGGAGTTGTCATATAGTTGCAAGAGGAAATTTAAGAGCAGAATACAACAGTTCTGTTGTTTTCATCTTTGCATGGAAGAAAAATGAGAACCTGTTTTATACTGGACATGTATATGTAATGAATAACTTTTAAAAGCAAATTAGCAGTCACAAAAGTGCTCCTTTCCTTAAAACTTCCTATTAATTATCTTAAAATGCATCTCTGTTTGGCAAGAAGAGCCTTTTCCCTATGGTTTTAAACATATAATGGTCTCTGAAAATCAAGCAATAGGCTTACTCTGGCTCATACCAATACGTCCAAAAATGTAAAAATCGTATTTTAATTTATCCCTACTGTCTAGATGCTGTAGGTGAGATGACCCTCCTGTAGGTACCCACAGACTGGTGAGCTCTGTAGATCAAAATAGTGGATTTAGACTTCCAGTTTTGTTTATAAATGTGTTTATCTTGTGTCGACTGCTTCCTCTTCACATCCTTTTGGTAAGCCATTGGGGTAACTAACATTCTGAGCCTGCACTTGATTGCTGTGAGTATCCATAACTCCTCCTGTCTTCAGTGCTCAACACCTCTCATTGCTTCCAGAATCAAGCCCTTTGATAGTAGATTCAGTTCATGGAAGTGTTACTGTAGTATATCATTTTTCATTGTTTAACCTCTGTGTTAGCAGGAAAGTACAATGTTCTCCATGAAGTTGTGTGTGTCACTGACTGAAGGCAAAAGTCCTAGACCCTAATCCTAAACCTGCTCTAGAATGTTTCACTAAAGATGAATGTTTATAAACTGATTATTACATACCTTTAATAATAAACAACAGGTTAGAAATTTAGGGCTCCTCTATACATAGGGTTTATACTGCTTTAACTAAGAACCTGACATAAAGTGGTACAACCTCCTATCATGGATACAGTTATACTAGTATAAAGGTGCTTACCGTTGGTATAGTATGTTTCTGTGATGATTCATACCTATTAATAATACCAATAATTAAAACCTGTTTAATTAGTACTGTAAGGCTCTCAGATCACTGGACACGGGTTGTAAGAGAAGTGAAGAGTACATATTCTTAGCTTTCTTTTTGTCATTCAGAGTTTATACAGAGTAGCATTTTGGAAAACACCCTCTGCCAACTGGTCTATATAATGTGTGCCTGCTTGCAACCCACAGACTGCCAGTTATTAATTGCAATGATCCAAAGATACTGGGACAAATTTGTAAATCAGCCTCAAGCACTCTCAATTTCTGTACATCCAGTCACAACAGCAATCAGCTGCATGTGCAAAGGAAATGTACAAAACAGAGATGGGCTGGAAATTTGGCCCATTATTATGTTTACCCTAATTTATCTGTGAGCTAGTAAGAGATTGATCCTGGCCTCAGATATGCAGACATATATTACCACATATTGTCTCTTTTGAGATCAACTGCACTTGAGTCGCTGAGCATACATGAAAGGAAGGGTCTCAACTCATCATTCTAGAAATTTAACAGATAAATACAGTTGGCATCTACAAAGCTGGCTGTCCTTGCAGAACTGACTGACTTTTGCTGTTTAGTCTTGGGATCTTCTCCCTCAACTGCTAGCACACACCAATAATATAAATCAGAAACCATCCTGGGGACTCTCTCCATTATATTAGCTCTGTATACTTCCAGCATACTTGCTTGTGCCCAGGAATCTGTCCCTCACACAGAGGTTAACTTGTTCACCCAAGTTATAGTAAACCTAGAGGTTTGAAGTTGAACTGTTAGATGGGAATGTGCCATCTACTCTGGAATTAGAAAAGGAAAACACAACAGAAGCTAAGTATGGTGGCAGAGTAATGCAGGGAGCAGCAGCCTGTTACAAACTGTTCATTTTAGATTGCAGTTTTTTGCCTCTGACCAATTTCAAGGAACAGCCCACAGAAAGACATGCTAAGAAGAGCTAGTAAGGACCAGACAATTCAAAGAATGGTGCTCCTGGGTAACACAGGCAGTGTCTGTACCAGTCCCATATCCCACGTTAATACACCCTGAAACTAGAGATGGCAGGGAATCTAAACTGGGGGGGGGGTCCAAGTATGTAGCTTAGTCTCTCTCCATATTAACTCTGGGAAAATTTAAATTCAGATCTGTAGTTTGAAACACCATGCTGAAAAGCACCCAGATTCTGGGTTTTGGTTTATCTCCTTATCTAAACAAAGTCCAGATCTGGTGGAATAATGATCCTTATCCTAAATCTAATCCTGCAAGATGCATTTTCATTTTCAGAGCCTTTCAGAATCAGGCCCTTAAGCCATAGCAGACTGACAAGCACAACTAAAAGAACAAAGCCAATACTAAAAAGGTGTTAGCTAATACACAGCAACTTGTTGAAGGCTGATTCATTGAAAGGATCACAAAATGACTAAAATGTCTATTGAACCATCACATTTTACATTTGTGTACAAAAGATTAATGTATTAATCAGGACCTCCTGCTTTTCAGCTGCCCAAACTTGTTAGAGAAAACCAAACAAAACAGTAAGCACTGAAAACCAAAATATTTTAATTAGAGAAATACCACTGGAGTGTATCATGGGAATTGTTCAATTTCCTCATGTTCCCATTCTCTTCAATGGGCTAGGGTTCCAAACCAGTTCTGTATCTCCCAGGATGCACCTCGTCCCCTTACCTGTATAGGAGATCATGTTATATTATGGGAGACATAGTCTGACCATTTAACACCTAATTAGTCATAAGGGCAAACTAAAATCCTAGTTTTGAATACACTTGCATTTTGAAGGGGATAGAAATGTGAACATGGATATGGATCTAACTTTCATCGCTGGTCCCATTTCTATAATGAGTAAAACAAAAAACCCTGGACTCAAACAACCCTCCTCCTGAACTGTGGGGTGTCTGAAATCCCAATCTGTATTTTGCAACTCAGACCCCAACCTACCCTAATCCTTAATGAGGCTATTTTGTTTCATGAGCTCTTTAAAAGAACTGGCAAAGGTAGATAGTGGAAAACATGAAGCAACATGCTGAGCAGTCATTGTGAGGCAAGCTATTCTCTGCTTAAAATCAAGTCATGAGGATCAAAATAGTAACACGAAACCTTAATGGGATAGGAAGAATTCTGCATTTGCTCTGGTATGCTGAAAGGGGAAGCCCAAAATTATACAGTGAACATCTTTAATCAAGCACTAACATTTCATGGAATTCAGGCTAGGCTATCAAAGTGGGGTTTGTTTGTTTTAAGAACATATTATGTAAATGCCACAACAGGTCCCTTTCCTTCTATTTTAATAAATGCACAGCAGAGCTCAGTGTCTCTCCAAACTGACCCGTGTACCATTTCTCCACTGATGCAAATAAATGTTATCTGATTGGAACTGTAGTGAAACCTTTTACAAAAGAATACACTGTTTTAGGGGACAGCCCAGATTACCTTCAAATGTATTGGGTACAATTCTGCTTCCCATTTTTATTTGAAGGGTATTTCTAACAAGCAACTGATTAGTGTCAATCCCTTAATGCAGGCTTTGCTGTATTATTATTCACAGCATACCTATGCTAAATTTTGTTCTTGGTTCTATCACAAACAAGCAGTTTAATTATTCATGATTATCTTATTTCACTCAGTTTAAGGCTTCTTAAAATTTATTTTGGGGAGTGGCAAATACTAAAATGCATAATTGGAAAATTACCAGACAGAAGTAAATGGTGTACAAGGACTATTCACATACAGAGGCGAACATAAGTTGGAAAACAGGCAACACATATTTTTATAGGAATCAAAGGACAACAGTGTTTCTGGCTTTGAGATAAATACACTGTATTAGATTCAGTAAAGAATAACAAACAGTGCCAACATAGCAAGATAATATATGTATTTTTAATTATTGTAAGTGAGGAAGTTTTTTCGCTGCAGGACATTCCATGCTTTATTAAGTAAGACACTCCTAGAAGAAACATGGGGATTATGCCATTGGGCAGCAATAGAACGTCTCCTAACTAACAAAAGAAAACAGAGGAAGGAATCAATTTTCCTAGTAGGAACTTCATTAACCACCAAGGCTGATTTGTGATACAAATTCTATTGTCTCCACTTTATGTAAATTCCTACTCCTATTTTCACTAAGATTTTTTATTTTTGCTACAACAGTCACCAGAGGACTTGAGTTTGTGAAATTACTTCTGCAGCTTAATTAACACCATCAAGCACCTGCTCCTATTTTGGCTGAGTTTTGGCTGACTGTTTTGGTGGGTACGTGAGAATCTGGTAGAACATACTGTTCAGGCACAATACAGACTTTCTTGCACACTCAAACCTCCCATTGACTTTTGGTGGGAGGAAGCTGAGGGAAGAAAGAATTTAAGAGCAAACATGTAGGGAGGACTTGTCCCTGGAAAGTAAATATTCACTTGTCTACCTCTACAGGAATTTTTTTTTATTTTTTATTTCAGAACTCACTGCACTGCGTAAAATCAGACCAGTTTATGGGAGGGAGGGGCTAATGAGCATTAGGAGAAATACTGTTACTTTGGATCCAAGAAGAATTGTGTGAAATGTATATATAAAGTAGAAAAGACTAACTTGGCCTTTTCTCATATTACACAGAAAGTTTCTTTAACAATCCACTTTTGCTAATTCAGTTTTGTTCCTTAACAAATAAAACTCTCGTAAAAGATGTCACATTGTTCAGAAAAGAAATGAAGGCTCAAAACTGTTAGTGTTCATGTTCACATCAAATAAAATTGATATTAATATTCCAAGCAAATACATTCACCTGCAAGGCACCTACATAATTAGAATACAATTTCTAAAATGGCAATTTATAGGCATAGCCTTTTGCTATCATAAAAATAGCTGTTAAGTAACCATTCAACTTGTAATAATTTGATGCTTGTTACTAAGTCCAAAAAGTCATTAAAACAAGATTCTTTAAAAATGTAAATCTAGTAATGTTGTCTGTTTTTTTATTTCCTGTGCTCCTTTCGCTGGAGGGGTGTGACATGGTAGAAGATTAACAGCTATAACAAAAAATTCTTTGTAAAATCTCCTGTTGCTGGCCTAACTGCCAACATTTTCATCTAGTATGCAATTCCACATAATATTCTTGGCATTTATTAGCAATGCAATATACAAGGGAAACCCAATTTGTACTGTATTTTATATGTTTGGGGATTATTCTAGATGAAATGCACTAGATTATAGACATGTAAAAGATTTTAATTATTTGCTTCCAATGCCCTTGTATTTAAGTGGTACTTTAAAAGAACCCCACAAATCTAATTATGGCCCTGATTATGACCCCATTTGCTTCAATGGGATTATTTATGTGGCATAAAGTTATATAAACACTCAAGTTCTTTGCTGTGTCAGGGCCCAGTGAGCATTCAGGGCTTGCGTGCAAAGGTTAGCCATATACTTAGGCTGCCTTTGGAACCCTCCCTCAAATTGAGGAAGGACTGGTTCAAGACCACTTCGCCAGCTGATGATGATGATATAAATCTGACTCAGTCTCAAGTTCGGGTAGCTTCTATACCGTGCAAAAGTTTGTGTCTTCTGCAACTCAGAGCTCAGGACCAGAGGATTGTGATTTGTTTCTATTGCATTAGAACTGTAAATGAAGTTTCAAATTTACAATCACTAATTATAAGTATCTTGTGCCAACTCACCCACAGTCACTATGTATGGCATACTGGAAACTCCGTAATAGATTCTTCAAGATATTCAGTCACAGGTATTAAGCTGCTCTGAGGAATATAGTGGATGAGGATAGAGTATTTGCAATCCAATGTTATGGCAGCTCTTAACTGCCTCTTGTCGATAGGACTCCAGATTAATCCTAATATTATTCATTGCAGATTTGTCCTGCCTTTGAAGTTCAATTCCTCTATCCCAGCTCTCTGGATACTGCTAAACCATCCCTGCCAGGCATAATTTTTACCCCAGAGGTTTAAAGATAATTCAGAAGAGCTTTTTCCCCCATTTGGAAAACACCACATATGCTGTGATGAAGTTGGAGATTTTTGTAGTGTTTTACATTAAAAGTGTGTGCGATCCTCAGTTTCCCTGTGTGCTGCATGTTTAACAAGGTGGTGGGAGAGGGTTTGTTTTTGCAGAGGACCAGGTGTGACCTCGCCTAGCAGCTGGGACCCCCAGACAACGGCCTGGAGATGGGGAACCCTAACAACTGGTGACCTGGTGACTAAGAGGCCCACCTCAGCGTGGCAGTCAGCCGGTTCTGGCCAGTGGGAGGACAAAGGGCTGAAGAGAAAGGACCCTGGTGACCTGACCAACCAGTTCCAGCCAGAGGGGAACAAAGGATGGAAGAAAGAGGGCCCCAGAGACCTTTTCACCTGGGATGGAAGACAAATGACAGGGGAGGAGCTGTTGGGACCTGTGATATAGGATGCCTCGGCTGAAAGGAGGGGGTCTCTGGGCTGAGAGGAGAAAGCAGCTAGAGACCACCTGGAGGCTGGAGAGACCTAGATGTGCTGTTCTGAGGGTTGCTAGGCCTGAGGCCCTGAGAGTTTCCTGTGCTGTGTTCAGACACTCAATAAACTCTTAGCCTCCTGTTTTACAGAGGCTCCTCCTGTTTTACGCTGGCTAAGAGTCACCTCGGTCTGGAGATCAGGGTGGCATTATTCCCTTTGGGTGTGGAGGCCCCAGGGGTCCAGAGAGAGTGGACTCCCTGAGGGGGCCCATGGCGAGAGACAGGAGTGCTAAGGGCTCAGAGACATGCGGTTCCAGGAGGCGACGGGACTTACAGCTTAACCCCCGAGAGAGAGTGGACCCCGAGAGGGGCTGTCGCACTGAAGGGGGTTCCTCCCAGGGATGGTACGGAGCTGGGAGAGAACATGAGTCCTGTGAGTCTGTGACATATGCATGCATTTTTTAAAAATTCCCAATGTAAGGTTAGCCCCAGTTAGTCAACCACCACCAAAGGGATTCCCAACCAGCACCATTCTCCTCCACATTGTCTAACTAACTCATCATCCTCGGGCAAGGCCCTCCTTAAACTCTTCTGTCAGAGTTGACAAAAAACTTGACAATGGTTTCACTGCTAGTGTGCTGAAACCACAGCCCAGCATGCTGACCAATATTGTCTCATTATTTCTTTGCACGCTCCTGTCTATACCAATCTGTTATCCCTTGTCATATACTTACATTGTAAGGTCTACAGGGCAGGTCTTTTTGTTCTGTGCTTGTACAGCACCTATCAAAGTGAGGTCCTGGTCCATTACTAGGGTTCCTAGGCACTATGATAATACAAAGAATAATAATACCACCACCCTGTTAGATTTGTGAGATGGTTAGAAAATATCAACTAGGCAGCTCACACCTACCAGTCTAGCCATCAAAATAAAGGATTGTTTGTTGTCAAAATGTGATATTCCACATTCTTACGGGATTCTTGAGGTAGCCCTGAATCAGCCTGCAATCTGGGGGATCTCTATCATTATCTCTATTACTCATAAAGGCAGGAGGTGGAAAGAGCTCCTTGAGATTGTCTACAATCCCAGCAAGATTTTTAAATCTGCACTGCCTAATTCCTTGAACCAACCCAGGAGGCTTCCTTGAAGTAGAGTCCTCAGCTCTGTTGACTTGTGTTTTAAAAGGTAATATCAATTCCACTGACATTGGTTTGTTTTGATGTTGTAAATTGGTCTCCAAAGATATGGCTGAAATCATGCCCTAAAGCACTGGTGCTGAAGCCAATAACCATGTATTCATTAGTCTGTGCAAACATTAAAAAAATTTTAAGGTGTTAATGCCTACCCATCTATTTTAACAGTGAAATGCACTGAGGAAGAGATTAACATGAGGTACAACGATAGGGCTATAGTAGGGACCAGGAGATCCCCTGTGGTACAGAAAAGTAACAGCTGAGCATGTGTGTCCTACTAAATGACAATCAAGGGAGGAATGTTGTTATAGCTGTATGATCCCAGAGACAAGCTTTCAAACTACACAGAGCTCTTCTTCAAGTCTGGGAAAAGAAGAGCTCTGTGTGGCTTGAAAGGGTGTCTCTCTCACCAACAGAACTGCATCCAATAAAAGATATTACCTCACCACCTTGTCTCCCTAATCAGGGGAGGATATCTACAGTACTGTACCTAGTCTGCAGTTCAGGTGACTTTCAGGGTGTTTAAGCTCACATTGTAGATGTTTAGTTGATCTGGGTGGATCACAGATTTCCTCAAATAAAAATTGAAGCAAGAAAAGTGCAGCTGGTCTGGGACTATTGATCAGGAACTAACCTACCTACAGGTTTTTAAAAGTAGATTTCTGCAACAGGCTATGGCAGCTCTCTTGATGACTATATAAATCATGGGCTACTGTAACACCTGCAAAAAAATTCAGGTCAGCATGCTTGTATATAATGTAATATTTGTATCTGTCACAAGCTTTTTAATATCTCAGGGAGGTATGTCTGGAGCCAAAATTAGAACTGGTGCTTCTATGGTGTTTCAGTTCTGCAGGACTGACCCCAGATCTTTTTAAATCTTCAAGAAGTAAACAAAAAATAAATCAGGATCCAATTCTCTTCTGACTTGCACTGTTGCAAGTCATCAATGTAAAACCACGGTGAGAATAAAACCAGGCCCAATAATGCCAAAATATTCAGGTTTAGCTATCAAGATGCTTGGCTTGTGCAGACTGGCATGCAAAGTCCCTGTGGAAACACATGGGAATGGCACATGATGCTTCTTGAGATGCATACCACCACTTTTATCATCAACTCACTTCAAGTTCCAAAGGCAAGTAGCAATTTAAGACATTTAAAGAAATTAACATTTTTGCATGTGAATCAGAGAGGTACCCTCTGTCACTACATCATGCACAGAAACCATTTGATTTCAGGGTACCACATGGAACAGCAATCGCAACACAATCTATTCTTGATTATGTCTTTTATGATGTGCTGAAAGAGCTGCTGCATCCATATCCATTGCCAAAGGCGTAAAGAAAAAAAGAAAGAAAAGGACAAAGTGCAACTCAGACTTGAATAAGGGGTGAGATTATCCCATTCTGCTCAGTGTCAATAGGAGGTATGACATGAAGACATTACCCAATTCAAAAGAAAAGCAAGTTTGCTCTTAACACACATGATAAAATGTTCAAGAACAATTTGTCCTAGTGAAGCTATTATTCCTGTAAAACTGCCAAGGTCAGTTTCTGCTTGGTTTATACATGATGTAAATTTCACTCACATGAGTTGCCTTGGGGCAACTTAAACTTGAATATCTGATATTTCAAACCCATTCAGTGCTTTACATTTAGGAATCATCATAACATGCTCTTTGTGGCTAGTCTCCTTTTTCCATGTCTCCCTTGAAACTGTTCACCAGGCTTTCCTAGGACTTTGAAATGAAATATCCAAGATTATACAGATTAATGGCATTTCCTAGAAGAGCAAAGCTGAGCAACTTGTGTAACTAACATGACAAGTCGGGCTTCGCAAGAGCATAAGTTCTTTGAGAAGAATATAGGGATAGGGTGACCATATGTCCCATTTTGGCTGGGACAGTCCCTTTTTTAAGCCCTGTCCCAGCTGTCCCGACTTTTTTGGCAAAAGTGGGCATTTGTCTCATTTGCTGTCGCCTACTTGATCAGTTGGCAAAAGCAAATGGGACAAATGCCTACTTTCGTCAAAAAAGTGGGGTGCAGGGAGGGAGAGCAGCGATGCCAGCCCGTGCGAAGGGGGAAAGGGAGGCAGGGGTCCGGCAGGCGGAAGGCAGGGCTCGAGCCAGCAGCCAGCCCCAGCCTTTGGGAAATATGGTCACCCTATCTAGTATGTGTGTTGCTGCTCACCCGAGCCCTGCCTGCCCCCAATGTGGGAAGCAGGGCTTGGGCAAGTGGCTTGGGCCAGCCCCATTAGGGGGGCCTCAGGTGAGCGGCTCGGGCCAGCCTGCATGGGGGGCCTCAGGTGAGCAACTTGGACCAGCCCCGCGCAGTGTCCTATTTTCCCTTTGGAAAATGTAGTCACCCTGTACAGGAACCTATTTATTTAAATGTACTACCATATTGCATGAAAGTTCCATCTGTGTGGTATTTCCTCCCAGTCATGAAGCTTGCATACCATGCTTGAACCTATTAAGTCCTGCTAGTTTATTACAAAGATGAACAACACTGGTAATGACCTAGAAACAAATAAATGAATATACTTATCATCTGAGATAGCTCTATAGATTAAAAAGCAGGTCTATAGATAGGTGTGTGGGTGTGAGAGAGATAGAGAATTTAAAAGTTTCCTAAATTCCTTATTTGTTTACTTATCTAATTGCATATGAACAATTTGAATCCAGCACAGGCCTGTTGAGATGCCAGATCTTGTTCGCATGCATGTTCCATCAAAGTCAGGTACACAGTTCAAGTTATATGCTATGCAAATCTAAACTGGCTAATATAGTTATCTAACTTTTTGCAGAATTAAATAACATAAAAGATAAAGATCTTAGCTTTCAATCTTCACTTGTGACAGTCAAAAAACAACTATTTTGCTAATATATTACTAGTTAGACAAGTTATGAATAAAATTAATTGATAAACGTAGCTAACTAGAAACTAATATAATTCATTAAAATGATTGAACTTTTTGCACCAAAGGTGAAATTCAATTAAAGTTGTGCCATGGGCTGTGATGGGGCCAGGATTTAAGCCAGGTTTTCCAACTTCATTATGCATGACTACATACATACATTTACGTGAACCTTATGTATGCAGCTACCAGATGTGTGTGCATTGAAATAAGGTACTTGTGTGCACAGTCAAAGTGACAATTAAAATTCAGTGCACATTATATTGCAAAATTCAGTATCTTGCTTTACTTTTCAGAAAAATTACATGACACTATTCAATCAAAAATCTAACTATATAACAAGGTTACAAACAAGGCAAGAAAAAAATGAAAGAATAAATGAAATATATAAAATAAATGGAAAAACCTGTCCTCCTGAGGGTTGAGCATTATTCTCATTAGTGATGGGTGAACTCATTTTGCCTGATTTCAAACCCACTCAAACATTCAAATATTCAGTCTCAACTTGAATGTTGTTGGTTCTGCATCCTTCTTAAGAAAGGCTATTAAAACAAACCACAAGAGTGAATGAGAGAGGCAAAAATTATGAAGAAAAAATAGATGTGATGTAAATTATGTCCAGGTTATCCATTCATGCCTCTCTAAATTTTGGAGGCATGGGGAAGGATGGTCTCTATCTCTAATAGTACAGGTTTCCCTTTAGAAAAACATTTTTAATTGAATCTAAACTTGGGGTAGACAGTATATTTACCAGATAGCTTAGTTACCGCAAATTAATTTTGTAAACCCTAAGATAAGCTTTGAGACTCACAAAACATCAGTCTCTGAAAGGACCACCTTAGCTCTGATGCAACACCTGAAATTCCTCTATAGTCACAAAGCATAGGTCCCAGGTTTTGTTTTAACTCAAACATAGTTGTGTAATTGACCATGCAGCAAAATATTCACAAGGCAATTTGTGGAGTGATTTGTGATACATTGTCTTATTTTTAACCTAACCAGAACGTTCATTACAAAACATAAAAATAATTGAATGTTCAAATTCTCTTCCAAAATCCTCAGTAATGCATAACCACCTATCTGAGTTCATAAATTAAGTCTACATGTTGTAGTACAGGATAAACTAATTTTCATGCATTAAATGTGTAAATGTAAACTCATAAAATAATGTACTTGAAGCAACAGTGAATTTCAGTATGACACAACACTTGAGAGTTCTGCATAATTAAATTAACTAAATAAAACACATTGAACTAGACAAACCACAATAGAATCTCATTCAGGTGTTCAGGATTAATCTTCTCATATGACTAATTTTATTCTCAGTCACATGACTCAAACCAAACTCTCCTCCAGTCTACATAAGAGTATGTTGCATTCTGCACATCTCTTCCAACTAATGTGTTATGAACGAGACACTCATTGTCACTTAACAAGTTCCCTGAATATTTATTTGATCTGAGCCTATGTTTTAAATAACAAAACTGAATGTAAAAGACTTATTTTCATTAGTACTTATAGACAAATCTGCTTTGTGTATTACCTCACACTAAACTGTTTTTTTAATTTTGCACATGGCGAATGCACACAGATAAAGATTTTCACAAGCAGGTAATCTGCAGCAAGACTCTCTCTCTCTTGGCATAGCTACAGCAGCACAAAGGAGCCATTAAAGAAGTTCAACCAACCTCCTGAAAAGTCCACCTGTGTAGGTCTGGAATCTCCACATGCTGTAGAACCAACCAAGTGGCTTTATGCCACCCACATCTCAGCACCTAGAATGCTTAGTGTTCCCAAAGAAAAGGTGTGGCCATGTACACTACTAATCCCCAGCTGCCAGAACAGTCCTTAGGAACCATGGACAGCTGATTGCAACTCAGAGTCATCCTGGGGCTATTTTAAGCTGTGCCAGAGTCCAATTTATCCCCAGCTAGTTCCATAATCAAGGGAATACATGTAAGGACACTTTTGTTCTCTCTGGACCAGATGATCTAGCCCCTGTCTAATCACCATCTGTGAGTGTACAAATGTGATAACTACATGTAAGCAGAGTCAGAATGAGCTCTATCCTGACATCTGGTGGTAAGCTGTGGAAAAGGACTTCAGGGGCTGAGCTCGTTTGCATGGGCACACCCACCCAGCCTAGCATGATGGACTGCTTGCCCAAATGGTCACTTTGGCTGCTGTGGGATCCTCAGTCCCTTTGTTATTGGGGCAGGAGTAACAAAGTGTTGTTATCCTGGTTATGTGAATCAAGGACAGTAGAACTGTACTTGGTATTTTATGATGGAGGGACTCACCCTCAACTAAGTAGCACTCGCTGAGCAAGGGACATGGGTTCCAAAACCCAGTGAATTTGGAGAGGTTGGGGGTAGGTATGTGTGTCTGGTAGTGTGGGGCCTAAATGCTACTTTGACCCTGCCTCTCTCCACTGTGTAATAACAGAGCTAATTTTTGCTCCATTTCAAAAGCTGAAATCACTGATACCTAGGTCTAAGCATTAGACCTACTTTGGACTAGTAGTGCACCAGCACTGAGGCTCCCCCTACTACCAGCTAAATATCACTGAGAGCTGAAATCATTCAAGAGCTGAAGTCGCTGAGAGCTGTGTTAAGGTGGGGGGGGTTGAAGACAAATTGGTGAGTGGACAGCAGGATGGCTAGAGCAGAGCGGATAGCTAGGCGGCTGGCGGAGAGCAGAGTGGAGCGGCCAGCAGGACGGCTGAAGAGGTGCAGGTGTTGGTAAAGACTGCAGCAGAACCCCATGGAGAGATATGGCACTCGGCTGTCGACCCAAGCAGCGGAGCATGTAAGGTACTCCCCATACCTCCCTCCGCTTCCACCCAGGCTGGGAGGTAAACTCTGCAGATGAACTTCTGAACTCTGGGGGGCTGCACTGACCAAGGACAGAAACTGCGCGGGCGGGCTATTGGGTTGCTGGACTTAAGACCCTGAAGAGAAAAGGACACTGCCAAACTTACTTGGGGGTGGGTCTTTTGCTCATGGTTGGTGTTATGAATCCTGTTTGTGGTGTTTCCCCAACATAATGCTGCATTGTTTCCCTCCTTTATTAAAAGGCTTTTGCTACACTCAGACTCTGTGCTTGCGAGAGGGGAAGTATTGCCTCTTAGAGGTACCCAGGGGGGTGGTATGTAATTGTCCCAGGTCACTGGGTGGGGGCTCGAGCCGGTTTTGAATTGTGTTATTGAAATGGAACCCCTAGATATTGAACCCAGCCCTTGTTGCTGCCAACTCTGAAAGGCAGAAGGGTTACATACATATAAAATATTATAGGCCAGGATGAAACCCACTGACAGTTTCTTTTTTTTCCACCAAATATAATATGCCAAATATATTTCTTGATGCCCTTTTGCTGAGTGGTAACAGATCTGGGAGCTTTATATGTCTTTTACCCCTTTGGATCAGAAATCAGTGATACAGAACCAGGTTATTTCCTTAGTGTGATTTATTTACTAGGGGTTCCACACTGTGTGTGTGTGTGTGCAGCAAAACCAACACACACACACTCTGTGTACCCCCTGCCCTCCCTTTCTCCATGCCAGGTGCTGTGTGTATCCCCCATATTCCCCAAGCCAGAATACCCCATTCCCCCCCATGCCAGAGGCTCTGTACCCCGCATTTCAAATTTCACTCATGCCCCCTTCCCTTTCATACCAGACCTCTGTATATGTCCTAGTCCCCCTTTTCCCCAAATACCAGTGTCCCACCATTTTCCTCCCCAGCAGAGGTTTGGTGTGCCCCCCCCCCCCCATGGCAGGAGCTCTGTAAGAAATCCATTCCCCTCACCCTTTTTATTCTCCTTTCTTCCTCTTTCAGGGTGTCAACATTTTTAAAATTATATTAGGAGGATGGGCAGAGCTAAAATGAGGGGTACTGTTATGCTGGAATGTGTTAATAGTTGCTATTAGCCAGCAGTTACAGAGATGGTTGAAGTGACTAACTCTGCTAAACAGTTTCTGTGAGCTTTCTTCACGTACAGTGCTACAGCAGCTATAGCACATTAGTGAAGACACTACTACGCGTACGGGAAAAGCTCTCCCATCAGCATAGGCGCCGACTCCGCAGGTGCTCTGGGGCTGAAGCACCCACAGGAAAGATATGGTGGGTGCTGAGCATCCACTGACAGCCCCACTATCAGCACTTCTCCCTCCCCCCCAGCGCCGCCCGCCCCCTGGTGGTCCCCACAGATCAGCACTTCCCCCACTCCCTCCACAATCAGCTGTTTCGTGGCATACAGGAGGCTTGGGTGGAGGAGGGAGGATATAGCATGTTCCAGGAGGGGATTGGAAGAGGCAGGGTCGGGGTCGACTGGGGGTGAGAAGAGGTGGGGAGGGGTGTGGCCTTGAGGGAAGGGGTGGATTGGGGCAGAGCCAGGGGTCAAGCACCCCCCTGCACAATGGAAAGTTGATGCCTGTGCCCGTTAGGATAGTTAATCCACCTCCCTGAGAGGCATTAGCTATGTTGATGGGAGAAGCTCTCCTTTCAGCATAGCATTATCTACACAAGGGGCTAGGTCTGTATAACTGCATTACTCAGGGGTGCAGCTTTTTCACACTCCCTGAGTGATGTAGTCATACTAATATAGATCTGTAGTGTAGACCTGGCCTATGTGTCTCCCCATTTTCCCCTTTTGCTTTTCCAATTTTCATCAGAATCAATGGGATGGTAGCCATTGATGCCTAGAACATTCCCTGAAATTTTGGAAGTGATCAGAAATGGTGTTTAAAAATTGTCACATTTCATACAAACAGAGGAATGCCATCAAGTTGAATATCGGGCTTTGCAAGGTCAGACAATGTACACACATCGTGATCCCTTGAATACTGGTAGTCACAAACTGCACACAGACATCTCCCTGTAACAAAAACCTCAGCTACCACAGCACTACCCTGCCTTAAGAAGCAGCTGTCTTAAGTCTCTGCCTCACTTTTGGACTCTTACTCACATCTTAATGTGTAACTAATAGTTCCCTCTTCCTGCTTCAGCCCCTGAGATTTTCACCTGGGGAAACTCCATCCTGCTCATGGCTTTTCACCTGGGACCATATGGCTCGAAAAGATGAGCTTTGGGCTTAACCCTTCTAAGTGAAGCCACCTTGCAATACAAAGGTACCTCAGAGGTTTAACCTTCAGCCAAACAAAAATACTGTAACCTACACAATCTCCTCAAAGGAGATCTGGACTATTACATCAGTGACCCCTCAGCATACAAGCCATGAGCACCTTTCACCATAATGCTGTGTTCGACTTAATCAGTAGTATGTTGTGTGAGCATGGAGAACTGGGAAATAGTTGTATTATTTTTTTATAAATACCATATGCCCCTCTGCTGCAGTTCATAGCTAGATCAAAAGGATTTGTTAAAAGAAACCAGGCAGGAAAGGTAAAACAATGGCCTAGATCAGAATCATAGAATATCAGGGTTGGATATCAGCATTACCTCAAACAATAGTCAGGGCACGGCTACACTAGAGAGGTGTGCCGCTGTAAACTCTCTAATGTAGCCACGCTAAGCCGACGGGAGGGAGCTCTCCCATGGGCTTAACTACTCCAGCCCCCACGAGAGGTGGTAGCTATGTGGGCGGGAGAAGCTCTATCACTGACATAGTGCTGTCCACACTACAGCTTATGTTGGTGTAACTTATGTCACTCAGGGGGGTGATTTATTCATAAATTATGCCAACATAAACTGTAGTGTAGCCTCAGATTTATAACTATGAAGAGGGGCTTCTCAGCCCCAGTTCTGATGGCAGAGCTGTATGCCAAGACTGAGAATCTGGAGATCAAAAGACATTAACCTGTAAAAAGGATCTGCCCTAGAGAAAGGAATGGAGGTGGAGAGAATTGTCAGCTGCTGCAGACTGACACAGGTGGATTGAAAGCTAGGATCGACAGCTAGCAGGCTATAATTTGGAGCCCAGGGGGAACAAAGGAGCACCAGGGCTAAGTCACATCTACTTAGGGGCTCCAAGGGAATGCCAAGTATTGGCAGATGTGTCTATATCTGTGTTGTTTTAAGTCCACTTCTCTAAGCACTTCTCTAACTGTGGTGTACCTTTTGGAAAAATAAATCCCACTGTTTTGGAGAAGCTGCTTCTGTGTCACTGCAAACTGTTATAAGCCACAGGCTCCCACAGGGAAACGTTTGCTGTACCAAGCCCATTGAGCCTTCTAAGTGACACAGTTGGCAACTGGGGGGTGGGGAAGAAGGTGTAACCCAGTGTGAAGAAGGTGTCGACCCAGTCGACGAGTGATTCATCCGTGAGGCCCCACTGCAAAGAGAAGTGGAGGCACAGGACTGCCACTTGAAAGGGGTGCACTCGCAGGGCCTGACTCACAGCCAGGGCAATCTGCGTAGGGACCATGAGAGTGAGCACAGTTTACTGTGTACTTCTGATATAGACAACATTCATGAGCTCAGTCTGGCATGCACTGAGAAACACAGATGTAAAAGATGCTACACATAGAATCACAGAATCATAGAATATCAGGGTTGGAAGGGACCTCAGGAGGTCATCTAGGCCAACCCTCTGCTCAAAGCAGGGCCAATCCCCAACTAAATCATCCCAGCCAGGGCTTTGTCAAGCCTGACCTTAAAAACTTCAAAGGAAGGAGGTTCCACCACCTCCCTAGGTAACGCATTCCAGTGTTTCACCACCCTCCGAGGGAAAAAGTTTTTCCTAATATCCAACCTAAACCTCCACACTGCAACTTGAGACCATTACTCCTCATTCTGTCATCTGCTACCACTGAGAATAGTCTAGATCCATCCTCTTTGGAACCCCCTTTCAGGTAGTTGAAAGCAGCTATCAAATCCCCCCTCATTCTTCTCTTCTGCAGACTAAACAATCCCAGTTCCCTCAGCCTCTCCTCATAAGTCATGTGTTCCAGTCCCCTAATCATTGCCCTCCGCTGGACATTTTCCAATTTATTCACATCGTTCTTGTAGTGTGCGGCCCAAAACTTGACACTACTCCAGATGAGGCCTCACCGATGTCGAATAGAGGGGAACGATTACATCCCTCAATCTGCTGGCAATGCCCCAACTTTTACAGCCCAAAATGCCATTGGCCTTCTTGGCAACAAGGGCACACTGTTGACTCATATCCAGCTTCTTGTCCACCATAACCCCTAGTCTGTAGCAGTCCATGGGATTCTTCCGTTCTAAGTGCAGACTCTGCACTTGTCCTTGTTGAACCTCATCAGATTTCTTTTGACCCAATCCTCTAACTTGTCTAGGTCCCTCTGTATCCTATCCCTACCCTCCAGCATATCTACCTCTCCTCCCAGTTTAGTGTCATCTGCAAACTTGCTGAGGGTAGGGATCACACCATCCTCCAGATATGAAGATATTGAACAAAACCGGCCCCAGGACCGACCCTTGGGGCACTCCGCTTGATACTGTCTGCCAATTAGACATGGAGCCATTGATCACTCCCCATTGAGCCCAACAATCTAGCCAGCTTTACATGTGTAGCTAAGGTTTTAGAAAATACTATTATACTGCATTAGTAAAATTCCAGACTATATCACAATGTATATGCAAGGAGACAAGGATAAGTTTACACATGTAACCTTAATTTATGTTTGGATTTTCTGACTTTTGAGTGCTTAACCTTAATATTCTCAATGTAATTTTGAATGGAATTGTGTGTGTATGCATATAATATTTCATACAATATATATATTCAATATATTTGAAGGTGATAGCCATGCTGTGAATTGCAGAATTAGGTGATAAGTTTTGGGTGACATACATACTTGATGTAGTATAAAGGTTTTATTAGCACACATTTAAAACTACCTCCTCTTCCTCATAAACAGCTAAGCACAGCAAGCCAGGATAATTTTGCAGGGGGAAGGGTAGATAAGGAGAGAGATGTTTTCATGGCTGATTAAAAAGACCACCACTAATAGAAACAAAGTGGCAGCTACCTGAAAGGTGCTTAAAGGTTAGGAATGGTGACAGTCCCAAAGGACAAAGATTAGTAGATAGAAGGCAGGTGAAGTGGTCAAAGGAACACAACAGATATGCTTATCACATGGGATATTGCCATCATGCATTTTGTATAGACACACTTTCAATTGATCCAAGGGCACCAATAATAAAACATATTCCCTGACCCCTCCGCGTGTCTGTCTCCAGAGCTGGGAGGCACGCTCCCAACATCAATGTACACATACCCTAATATTCCCCAACTTTAGCCTAGCCACAGAGGCTTAGTGAGAACTTATTTCAAGTGATAAGAGGGACGAAGTAGGGGATTTTCTTATGGTTTTACATAAATATTATGTGTGTCTCCATTTCCCCTCTGTGCTGCATGTTTAACAAGGCAGTGGGAGACGGTTCCAACCTCCCCCAGCAGTCAGGACTCCAGACAACAGCCTGGGTACCCTAGCAACTGGTGACTGGGAGGCCCACCTCATCTTGGAAGTCAACCAGTTCTGGCCAGAGGCAGAACAAAGGGCTGAGGAGAGAGGACCCAGATGACCCGTTTGCCTGGGACCAAGGAGGGGTTGTTGGGGAAGGAAATATAGGATGATTGGTTGGAAGGAGGGAGAGGGGGCAGGCCAAGTAGTCCCTTCCCTATGCCTGTCCCTCATGCCAGTTACTTCCGTTACCTCAGAGCCTCAGCAATAAAGGACTCCACCCAGTCTCCCTTCTGTCTGTTTGATTTCTGGAGCAGTCCATTGGGAGCATGGCCCCTGACCCCTCAGATTTCTGAAGGGTACTGTAGTTTTCCCAACTCAATTTCCTGCTGCCCTCTAAAAGTCAGCTAATTAAGTTCCAGCCCTTTCTCTGGTGCAGTGGGCGCTGTTAATCAGCCAGCCAGCCAACCACTTTAAGGCCTCTGACTCAAGAGGAACGGTATTCCTTACACCTTCACATAACAGCCCCCCACAGGTGGGCCTGCCAGGGCACTTACCACCAGGCCCCCTGACTTCTGTAGCTCTTAAAGGAAGTCTGCACTCAGATGGTCTTTCCCAGGCCAATGCTCTATTTGAAATTGAAAGAGTTGTAAGGCCAAGTACCAATGTGTCACACGGTCATTTGAGTCCTTTATGGTTTGGAGCCACCTTAGTGCTGCCTGCTCAGTGACCAAGATAAAAGGTGTTCTAAACAGATAGTATCTCAGTGCCTTTATGGCTCATTGTAAGGCCAGGCATTCCTTGTCAGGGACAGAGTACTGGGTTTCTCAGTCTATGAATTTTCTACTTATGTAAAGGATAGGGTGCTCTTGTTCTTGGAAAGTTAGGACAGCGCTGCACCCATGGCACAGTGCAAGGCATGTGTTTGAAGAATGAATTATTGAGAAATTATATCTGTGCAATACCAGCTTATTACAGAGAATCTGCTTAATTTTCCAAAATGCTTGATTACACTGGGGGGCTCATGTGTCTTGTGAAGGTGTGGCTAATAAGGCAAAGTCAAGCACAAATCTTCTATAGTACTCTGCTAGGTGTAGGAAGGATCAGACCTGCTTTTTTGTTCTTGGGATGGGGGTGTTTGCTAGGTCCTAGGTAAGGTTGTACTCTTACCGTTCCCTGCTAAATACCCCAGATATTTCATTTTTCTTTTCCCCTTTTGCACTTTTTTGGGTTTGCTGTTGAATGGGCCTCCCATAGAGTTTGAAGGACCACTACTAGGTTCTGAAGATGTGTGGCCCAGGACTGACTGTAGACCGTGGCCATCAAAGTAGGTCATGGCATAGCGATGGTAGAGCCATAACACCTGGGCAATCAGAATTTGAAAGGTTGCCAGGGTCCCATACAACCCAAAGAGCATGGTAACAAATTGGAATAGGTCCACCAGTGTAGAGAAGGCAGTTTTTTCTTGGGAGTCAAGAGTAAGCATAATTTCAAACAGCCCTTATTTAGATCTAATGCTATGTAAAGTGAACTTGACCGAGACAATCCAACAGATCATTGACTTGGGGCATCAGATATGCCTCTGTCAAGGTTCCTTCCCCACTCTGAACTCTAGGGTACAGATGTGGGGACCTGCATGAAAACCTCCTAAGCTTACTTTTACCAGCTCAGGTTAAACTTCCCCAAGGTACAAACTATTTTACCCTTGGACTTCCATTGCCACCACCAAACATTTATCTGGGTTTATTTTTATTAGGAAAGCGTCATTTGGAAACGTCTTTCCGCCCAAATTCCTCCCAACTCTTGCACCCCACTTCCTGGGGAGGGTTTGGTAAAAATCCTCACCAATTTGCATAGGTGACCACAGACACAAACCCTTGGATCTTAGATCAATGAAAAAAGCATTCAATTCTTGAAAAGAAACATTTTAATAGAAGAAACAGTAAAAGGAATCACCTCTGTAAAATCAGGATGGTAAATACCTTACAGGGTAATTAGATTCAAAACATAGAGAATCCCTCTAGGCAAAACCTTAAGTTACAAAAAAGACACACAGACAGGAATATTCATTCTATTCAGCACAGCTATTTTCTCAGCCATTTAAAGAAATCATAATCTAACACATACCTAGCTAGATTACTTACTAAGTTCTAAGACTCCATTCCTGTTCTGTCCCCAGCAAAAGCATCACACAGACAGATACAGACCCTTTGTTTTTCTCCCTCCTCCCAGCTTTTGAAAGTATCTTGTCTCCTCATTGGTCATTTTGGTCAGGTGCCAGCAAGGTTACCTTTAGCTTCTTAACCCTTTATAGGTGAAAGGATTTTTCCTCTGGCCAGGAGGGATTTTAAAGGTGATTACCCTTCCCTTTATATTTATGACAGCCTCAAAGTCAGAAATGGTATTTATCTAATGGAAATCTACACAAAATCAGATGGTCACATCTAGCTTTGGTACTAAAAGAACCACACTACACCACATGTTATGGGATTTGATACCCCTTCTGGGATTTGATATGATTTCCTAATAGGCTCAGCCCCGGCGAGTCACCAAGGAGGTTTGTCTCAATAGTGGGGAGAACACCTCTTTGTAAGCTCTCACGAGGTTGTTTATTTGCTGATTAGACAGCTCCTCCCCAAGTGGCACCTCCTTTATCCCACTTTCAGCCAGTTTAGGAAACTGAGGCTCCAGATCGTCTTTTCCCTTCACTGGGTGGATGAAGGATCTTTGCTGTTCTTTCCAAGGTTTTAAACAGATTTACACAATAAATCTGCTTTTGTTTTCAACAGTCCAGGCACTAAATTTCATAATCTATCAGTCCCACCTGACTGAGTACTTCATACAGGCCCTGCCATTTGGCCAGGAGCTTGCTCTGAGCTGGGGAGGAGTAAGGAGCACTCAGTCTCCCAGCTGGAATTTCCTGGCTCTAGCCCCTTTATTATATTGCCCTATGTAAATCATCACAACCACATGGTTTGGAACTACTATTTATAGGTTAACTTCAACATTTAAAAAATACATAAATGTTCATGCTAAAAGGGGAAAATATTGACTATAAAAATTCTAAAGAATTTCTAAACCGTCTTTTTAAGTTTTCCTTATTTCAAGCCCTCTGTGGATCACCCCTATAGTATTGCTTCCAATGCAGATTTTAAAACCAACAAGACTTTTAAGTTCTGCTGTTTATTCCACTAAAATCAAAATGGTTTTACTTTTCTTAATTGTGATTTTAAAAAGTTTAAAATGTGAAGTTGCAAAGGCTGAGATCCTGTTATAGTCCCTCAGGTAACGTCCATGCTATATAACATTCACTCTTATTAAAGGTTTATATTCCTTATTTCTTTTACTAGTTAACAGTTTTCTTAAGAGGGTCCCAGAATTACTCCTTTCCAGAACCCCACAGCCAGGGCATTCATATTGTTACTGCCTGCCCTCCTGAGGGGTTTCAATCAAGGTTCTGCAAGTAAGCAGCTTTAACGTATAGCTGATGCTTCATAGAAACCCTGTCAGAGGGCATGCACTCAATATACCCCACCCACAGCCTGTGCTATTCACTCCCGTCCTACACCCCACAAAATTACTGCCTGCTGTAAGAAGAGATTGCAGTCACTTTCTGCCACCATAGCCTTTCCATACCTGTCTATTTAGGTATATCCCCCCCGGCTTGTAGTATCTGAGGACCTCACACTCTTTACCATCACAACACCCAGGAAAGAGCTATTATCTTCATTTTACACATGAAACTGAGGGACTAATTGACTTGCCCACTATCAGACTCACCCAGAAAGTCTGTAGCAGAGGAGGGAATTAAACCCAGGTTTCCCCACTCCCAGACAAGCACCCTAACCACTGGACCATCCTTCTTTGATGGATGTTCTACTATAGATGTTCCACCAAATTCTATGCAGGCTGACCCCATGATTAGTGGGACCTGTTGTGTATATATGCGTTGTTTTGCCTCCTTGCCCTCTCTGTTTATTTTTAAAGCTTTTTAAAATAAAATATCAGGAAAATTAAAAACAATACCAGCAGCCAAGTCAATTGGTTACTTTAAGTACTGTGTAACTATTTTTAAACACATTTCTATGATTGAATAATTCTGGCCTGACACTTCCACAAATGTATTTCAAATATTTAAAACAACAACTTTTACTTTAAAGGTCCTTTTTCACCCCAGACCAGGATGTAATGCTGATTAATTACACTTCTTCGGTGCATTGGAATCACTGGTCTTTACCTCATGCCTCACTAACCACCTGAGTCATGTCATTAATCATTATTACTGCACATGCATGTCCTATCATATTGTTTAATTACCATCTCTGTTACTAATTCATCTGGTACCTTAATCCCAAAACAAAAGCCCTTCCATAAGTGTTTTGGCCCTGGAACAACAAGTGACAATACTTCTGAATAAATTAGGAGTGAGACTGCTAATACAAAAGGTACACATCTCATTACCAGTGAAGGAATGGCTGCTCAGACTCCACATTCCCTTGTTCTTTAACAAAACCATTCCCAAATAGGTTTTGATTGGACAACAATAATTCTTTAACATTAGCAGCAATAGCCATCTATCAATATTTTTCTCACATTCACGAGAGAAAAGAGTTGAAGAAAACATGTACAAAATAAAAATAGGCCAGGCTACGTTTTTGGTAATTACCTTTAATATTCATCAGAAATCGAAAGGAACATTGCAAATGAAATCCTGCTATCTTGTTGGCTTACATATTCTAGGAAACAAGGTGGCAGAGCACCACATTCAAGGCAATGACTGGTTCAACTTTTAAATTCATAGACAAATGAATTTTCCACTTTACATTTTTATATTTTCATAATATATAATGGCCTTAATGATCACTGGGTCAGTTAATTATTGACCAACTAAATGAAGGACCCTTGGCTTCACCTGGAGCCTTTACCTCAACCAGCTGGTCATTAATCATCCAGAAAGTTATGTCAAACCCCTTTAGCTTCAGTAATGAAGTGCAGTAATTTGGTACCAATCTGCAAGTCAGGTGATCTGGCTTTGAATCCTGGCTCTGCTACTAACTCAGTTTTGGACCTTGAGTAGGTCACTTAGGTCAAAACTTCCAAATGCACCATAATCATAAGTGCCTCTACTTTTGAATGTCCAGCTTGATACAACTTCACTTGAAGTCCATGGGAGCAGACTGTACTCCTCACCTCTAAAAAAATCAGTCCTTAGTTATATCCTGGTGAAAGGAGCAGAACGTGGGGCCGCCAGGCGGTCTCACCTCGGCAACTCCTCCGGTGCAGCTGTAATGCCTCCAGCCCTGTACTCTGGTGGTGCTGTAGAGACCCTGGAGAGGAGACGCAGTTGAGTGGAAGGGTTGGGGGTGGGGCTGAGGGTGGTACAGTTGCACCAGAGGAGCTGCTGGCGTGGGGTCACCCGGTGACCTCACGTTCTGCTCCTTTCACTGCTGCAGTTCACGGAAGAGCCCTGTAGTTCAGCGGATACCAATTTCAGTAGATATCTGCATCCATGGATATAAATTTATATCTGTGCAGGGCTCTAATCACAAAACATTTTTTGTGAGCAGGGGGTGGCTGGTGGGAGGGGCACAAAGGGTCATAGAATCATAGAATATCAGGGTTGGAAGGGACCTCAGGAGGTCATTGAGCCCAACCCCCTGCTCAAAGCAGGACCAATTCCGAACTAAATCATCCCAGACAGGGCTTTGTCAAGCCTGACCTTAAAAACTTCTGAGGAAGGAGATTCCACCACCTCCCTAGGTAACCCATTCCAGTGCTTCACCACCCTCCTAGTGAAAAAGTTTTTCCAAATAGCCAACCTAAACCTCCCCAACTGCAACTTGAGACCATTACTCCTTCTTCTGTCATCTACTACCACTGAGAACAGTCTAGAGCTATCCTCTTTGGAACCCCCTTTCAGGTAATTGAAAGCAGCTATCAAATCCCCCCTCATTCTTCTCTTCTGCAGACTAAACAATCCCAGTTCCCTCAGCCTCTCCTCAAAAGTCATGTGCTCCAGCCCCCTAATCATTTTTGTTGCCCTCTGCTGGACTCTTTCCAATTTTTCCACATCCTTCTTGTAGTGTGGGGCCCAAAACTGGACACAGTACTCCAGATGAGGCCTCACCAATGCCGAATAGAGGGAAATGATCACATCCCTCGATCTGCTGGCAATGCTCCTACTTATACAGCCGTTAGCCTTCTTGGCAACAAGGGCACACTGTTGACTCGTATCCAGCTTCTCGTCCGCTGTAACTCCTAGGTCCTTTTCTGCAGAACTGATGCCTAGCCACTCGGTCCCTGCTCTGTAAGAGTGCACGGGATTCTTCCGTCCTAAATGCAGGACTCTGCTCTTCTCCTCATCAGATTTCTTTTCGCCCAATCCTCTAATTTGTCTAGGTCTCTCTTTATCCTATCCCTACCCTCCAGCGTATCTACCTCTCCTCCCAGTTTAGTGTCATCTGCAAACTTGCTGAGGGTGCAATCCATGCCATCCTCCAGAAGATCATTAATGAAGATATTGAACAAAACCGGCTCCAGGACCGACCCTTGGGGCACTCCACTTGAAACCAGCTGCCAACTAGACATGGAGCCATTAATCACTACCCGTTGAGCCCGACAATCTAGGCAGCTTTCTATCCATCTTATAGTCCATTCATCCACCCTTCGTTAACTTTCTGGCAAGAATACTGTGGGAGACCATATCAAAAGCTTTGCTAAAGTCAAGGAATAACACGTCCATGCACTCTCCCAGGCAGCTACTGTGCTGCACCGGGCAGCATCCAGGAATGGCTCCAGGCCTGGCTGCCAGGAAGAGCAGCCGAATGCCAGGGGGAGGACAGAGGACAGGTAGCGTGAAATAGGGAGAGGACGGGGACAGGGAGAGCGTGGGGCTCCTGGGCTGGGGAGGAGTCATGTGGGGAGGTGTCAAGGTTCCTTCCCCACTCTGAACTCTAGGGTACAGATGTGGGGACCTGCATGAAAACCTCCTAAGCTTATTTTTACCAGCTTAGGTTAAAACTTCTCCAAGGTACAAACTGTTTTACCTTTTGTCCCTGGACCTTATGCTGCCACCACCAAAGTGTCTAACAAAAATAACAGGGGAAGTGCCCACTTGGAAACGTTTCCCCCCAAAAATATCCTCCCAAGCACTACACCCCCTTTTCTGGGGAAGGCTTGATAAAAATCCTCACCAATTTGCACAGGTGAACACAGACCCAACCCCTTGGAACTTAAGAACAATGAAAAAGCAATCAGGTTCTTAAAAGAAAATTTTAATTAAAGAAAAATTAAAAGAAAAACCTCTGTAAAATCAGGAAGGGAAATACCTTACAGAGTAGTCAGATTCAAAACATAGAAAATCCCTCTAGGCAAAACCTTAAGTTACAAAAAGACACAAAAACAGGAATATACATCCCATTCAGCACAACTTATTTTATCAGCCATTTAAACAAAACAGAATCTAACAGATATCTAACTAGATTGCTTACTAACTCTTTACAGGAGTTCTGACCTGCATTCCAGCTCTGGTCCCAGCAAAAGCATCACACCGACAGAGAGGACCCTTTGTTTCTCCCCCATCACCTCTCCAGCTTTGAAAGTATCTTGTCTCCTCATTGGTCATTTTGGTCAGGTGCCAGCAAGGTTATCTTAGCTTCTTAACACTTTACAGGTGAAAGAGTTTTTCCTCTGGCCAGCAGGAATTTAAAGGTGGTTAGCCTTCCCTTTATATTTATGACAGGAGGTCACATGGGGAGGTCATATACCCCCCCTGTAGCTGATGCGTGTCCCTCCCATGAGTCGCTGTACCGGTAGGAGTTAAGATCTACTTGCACCACAGAGTGTCCAGCACTACTAGACCCTTACCATGATGGTGCCCTTTATGCGATAGCAGATTATAAATAGTTATCATCAAGATGGGCATCCAAACACTGAGGGATAGCAAATAAGCAGATATGTTTGAAAATGTTGGCCTTCCCCATCTGTACAATGGGAATAGTTATGTTTACTCATCTTTATAAAACACTTCGAGATTGATGGATCAAAAGTTGTATGTAAGATCTAAGTATTATAATTGTTTACATCTCTGGCCATATGATCTTTTACATTTAAAGAAGTTGTGAAGATTATCATAATTAACTAAAGGAGATGCAAGTATCCTTTTAAACTTAAAAGGACTTGACTAGCCATGAAGATACCCGAATTTTAAGACATTAGCCCATTCTAAAGCAAGAGATTAAAAATATAAGCACAAAGTGAAAAAACATACACCAAGACTTTCAAAAATAGAAGCCTAACATTAGGCCCCTAATACCATAGCCTGATTTTAGAGAATGCTGAATGCCCAACAGCTCACACTGAGGTCACTTACTGCGGTGCCTAAATATGGACTTAGGGCAGTGCTTCTCAAACTGTAGGTTGGGACCCCAAAAGTGGTTGCAACCCCATTTTAATGGGGTCACCAGGGCCAGCATTAGACTTGCTGGGATGTGGGGCTGAAGTTGAAGCCCAAGCTCCACCGCCACCTGGGGCGGTGGGCTCTGGCTTTCCCTCTCCCCCAGGGTCATGTAATAATTTTGTTGTCAGAAGGGGGTTGTGGTGCAACGAAGTTTGAGAACCGCTGACTTAGGGGCTTAACCTTAGGCTTCTAGTTTTTGAAAATCATGGCCTTTAGTAATCCTTAATTTAAAAAATTCTACTGCGTGCAAGAAACAAAAAAGATAGTAGTGATATTTTATAGGTTTAACTTTTTACTTTAAAGAAATATCTCATTAAGCCTTCTTTTCTGATTATCACTCAGTTTGGTCCGTTCAAGTGAAAGTCATCCACTCCTATTTTGCATCAAATAGGAAAGTTGTTCGCTTACCTCTACGATTTACATGTAATATGTCAGGGCTCTCAGATGAAAAGCAAACAATTGGTTATAATTATTCCACAAATATTCACTATGTTTTCAGAAGCTTCAAAAGAAGCTTTGTGGCAGAGGTCTCCAGGCAGCATCTACCTTTTGGGGTATTACCATAATAAATAAGAATAAAAACTTAACAGTTTAAATACTGCATTTGGTTAGCTAATTAGTGCCATCTAATGGTAGAAAGTGGAACATTTTCCGTGAAGAAACAAGATACTACATGAAATAATCTTGATTCAGGGTTTCCCAAAGTGTGGGTAACACACCTGTCCCCAACTAAAGCAAAAAAGTGTAAAATTTTTCAAAAAAATAAGTTTTAAACTGATTTTTTTAAAATACAGACACATAAACCCTCTTTTTTCAGGTTTCAGAGTAGCGGCCATGTTAGTCTGTATTCGCAAAAAGAAAAGGAGTACTTGTGGCACCTTAGAGACTAACCAATTTATTTGAGCATAGCTCACAAAAGCTTAAACCCTCTTGAAGGTCACCATATTGTCTTAACCTTGGCATCCCAGCTAATGATTAAGTATTGACTAGCACCCGATGTAAATGTGAACAACAGACTGCAAGATCCTCCATAATAAAACAGTATTACACCTGCATCAGTATTTACCTCATATAAAGCAGTCTAAGCCCAATCATAAAATAACATAATATATGTATGACACGAAGTACACGTAGCCATGCATACAGGCAGTGGTGAGCTGGAGCCGGTTCGCACCGGTTCACTAGAACTGGTTGTTAAATTTAGAAGCCCTTTTAGAACCGGTCGTTCCGTGAGGGACAACCAGTTCTAAAAGGGCTTCTAAATTTAACCGGCCAAAAGTGGCGCCTTAGGCGCCGACTCCATGCGTGCTCCAGCCCTGGAGTCAGCTGTTTGCGCGGGAACCTGGGGAGGGCTGAGAAGCAGGCCGCAGCTTCCCACTCAGGCCCAGGGAGGTGGAGGTGAGCTGGGGGGCACGAGGAGGGCCGCCCGCGCCGCAGCAGGTAACCCGGGGGGTGATGAGCAGGGGAACCGCTCCCCGCCCCAGCTCACCTCCGCCACCCTCGGCCTGAGTATGAAGCCGCCGCCTGCTTCTCCACCCCGCCAGGCTTCCCGCAAATCAGCTGTTCGTGCGGGAAGCTGGGGCAGGCTGAGAAGCAGGCCACAGCTTTCCGCTCAGGCCCAGGGAGGCAGAGGGGTTACCTGCTGCAGCGCAGGAGGTCCTCCTCGGGCCCCCCAAGCTCACCTCTGCCACCATCGACCTGAGTGTGAAGCCGCCGCCTGCTTCTCCGTCCCCCCAGGCTTCCTGCCGAGCAGCTGATTTGTGGAAAGCTGGGGGCGGCGGGGGGCAGAGAAGCAGAGCGGAGCAGCAGAGGAGGTGGAGTGGAGGTGAGGTGATCTGGGGCCAGGTGCAGGGTGGGGCGATGCCGGTGGGTGCTCTGGATCACTTTTGATGTGATTAGTGGGGGAGCAGCCACTCCCCCTGCTTACCCCCCAGCTACACTCCCCTGCCCCTAGGAGCCAGAGGGACCTGCCAGATGCTTCCTGGGAGCTGCCCCAGGTAAGCACCTCTGGGATTCCCCACCTCGCCCCCTGGCAGGTGCCTCTGGCTCTTAGGGGTCGAGTGGGCACCCACTACAGTGGCCCAGAAGACCCTCCTGCACGGTTCTGAGGGCAGTCAGGGGACAGGGGAGTGGGGTGGATGGGGCAGGGGTCCTGGGAGGGTCAAGGAACGTGTGGGGGGTTGGATGGGGCAGGAGTCCTGGGGGGCGGGGGTGGGCAACGACCCCCTATTGGGTTGAGGAGGGAACCCGTTGTTAAGATTTTGGCAGCTCATCACTGCATACAGGCCATGACACAACATATCATTGAACTGGAATACCAGACATATAGGCTATAATGGCTAAGGGCCAAAGGCTGAGGCTGCATACATCATTCAGTCAGTGCTGCAGCTCAGTTCTGGCCAAGGGGTAATTAGGATCATAGATCATTACAAGAAAAGGCAAATGGTAAGTTATTCCAACAACTCAGAAAGGAAAAAAGGGAGAAAATTAGGCAGCCACTTCCTCCTCCAATTGATTTCACTGGAGCTATACCAACTTCCACCAGACAAGGATCTGGCCCCAATCATTGTGTACTATGTTCTAATGTTCTGACTGCTGAAAGCATGAAACCTTCAAATCTGCTGCGACTTTTTGAAACCAAATATTCCTAAATGATGAATGAACTTGAGGATATTTTCCCCTTAGCTAAAATTTGTAAGCATGGAGGTGGGGGGAGGGGTTTGAGTGGAGGAAATCAAGATATGATTACGCCAACTGGCAATGTCAAAATGAATAATCAAGGAACTTATCTCTAGGTATCTCTAGGAATCACACAATAGCATGAGTTACATACCCTTGCAGGAAGTCTTGTCCTCCCCTGTGCAACAGACATAGTTTCAAATGTTACAGAGTATGACACTAACTTGAAAACTGAGGTTCCAGAGAGTTTTCTGGGCTCACTACTCAAAAGCAGAATACATACAAGCCACTACTTGAGACTTGATTCCCACATCCACTCAAATAAGCTTCCTGGGGAAACAGAGAGAGGCAGCCTTCCTCTCCTGGACCTTGCCCACCCATTCTTTACGGAACTCAATACCTAACAGTAGCTAGCTGCCTGAGGTAGATCAGACTCCCAAGGGATCCAGTTGTTCCCTCTTCACTCCCCCAGCTAAGCAAAGAACTCCCCTGGGTCCCAACTTTCCCTAGAGGCCTCCTAGGCTGAACACTTGGACATGATACATCAGGATGGAGTCACTAGAAGAACCAGTACCATCCATCACAATGCATTTATTTTAAGATAAAGTAAAATAAAATAAAATAAATAATGGTGTTTAAGCAAGTGTTTGTGTATATGACGCCCATTAAAAGGCTGCTTTCAAAAAGGCCCAGAAACCTCTAGACATCCTGGCCTGTGCTCAGCCAGGCAGAGTTTGTTCTGACAATATAAAGTTTGCCACCTGCTATCTAGCTAGAGAGCTTTGATCCGCAGGAAGTATTGGGGGCCTCAAAAGTAACTGGAATTCTCTGTCACTTGCTCATGCAGTTTCAATTAAATCAGCACAATTAGTGTCTCTTAATAAATTCAGTTATTTTTATAATTCCCATCTGGTCTTTAACATCCTAAATCCTGAATTATTTTCAGAAAATACAAGGCTAGGAAAAGTGAGCAACACCTGAGATGCAAATACAGGGGAAGGGTTCTGATGGGTAGCTGCAAAAGGAATGGGAGTCCTGAATATTTGGCCCTGATGATGTGTAATGGGGGTGGGGAGTATTTGTTTAAAATTCATTCTTTCAGTGAATTTCACTCTGCCAGTTTGCTAGGGTATTATTGAAAGTGAAAACAAGGCAGCTATAAACACAGCTGAAGCTAATCTGTTTAAAAAGTCAAAAGAATACTCACTGTACGTGAGAACACACACAGCTAAGGTTCTGATCTTTATTACCTGGTCCCAGTCATGTCACATGGGTCACTCCACACACAACAACTTGTTTCCTCCCTTTTAAGAGCAGTGAAGTCAGCATGTTGAATTTCTAACCTCTGTTTTGTAGGGGGCAGTAGTGTGATGGTGTAAGCACCCACAACCCTGTTAAAGTCAATGGGAGCTGCAGGTGCACAGCATCTCTGAAAATCAGGTCTTATGGCCACATTTCATCCCTCCACAATTTCTGTCTCTGGCTTAGGTACCAAGGACAAGCAGCGCAGCCAAGATCCTCAAAGATATTTAGGATTTCAGGTACCTAAATACTTCTGAGGCTCTGGGTCCTTGTGCCTCCCCTCTCCTGGGGCTCCTGGGAACCAGACAAGCACCCAGAGCAGGTTAGAGCAGCCGTAAGGGATGCTCTAACTTGCATCCTGGCTGGAAGTGCCCCCATGGGTGTTGCATTACATGAAAACTGCTAGGGCATGTGAAAGGAAATGACAATTGAATTCCATTTTTGATCATGGACTGCAGAGGGATATCCATATGTCCGCATATATTGAATTCCTATATGGCATGGAGGGGAGAATCACTGTACTATTATGTCATGATAAAGTAATTAAGGACCTGATTTTCAGAGGTGCTGAGCATCCAAAACTCCATCTGAAATCACTGACAGTTGCAGGTGCTCAGCACCTCTGAAAATCAGTTCCTATATTGGGGTGAGGAAGACAGGGGTGAGCAGGGTAATAATGTCCTCCTAGACTGTAGCTTCAACATGAGAGCAATGGAACAGCTGCATGATCTGCTGAACAAAGAAAATACATAAGCACTTAAATCACTAATTATTCTTTTATGATGTAATTTTAAATTATCCTTTTGTGTTTATAATTAGATGTCAGAACAGATGGTGAAGACAGCCTTAAGTGATGTGTCCATTAATATATCCCAGAGACTCATCACTATACCAGGGGACTCATTTGATTACAGGGTTTTATTGAAAAAAACTGTGGCATAAGGAAATGTTTACTATGCCAGGGGATTGATTCTGAGTTCACTGCAATAGGGTTCCACGCTGTGGTGCTGTCAGCTAAAACATGTTGCATCTCTACTTCATTGAACTTGGTGGTGATCATTCAGGCTTATGGGTGGAGGTTGTTTGGGGCTTTTGACAGAACACTCTTTGGGGTAGCCATATGTTGTGACACTGGGAGCTGCATCAGCAGTGAGCTGGAAGCCCAAAGGCTGGACTTAATTTGCATAAAAGTTAAAATTATACATTTATCATCAAAATTAATGTGTACAGCCATAATTATTTCACGTGTTTCTCTCTTCCTTTATATCAGGCTAGAAATTGCTTGTTTGAGCTCACCAGTAATATAAATCTGCAATTGATCAGCATTGTCCTTTCCCTATAATAATAGAGAGGGCAGCTACAGGCTACATTTCAGGAATATGAATCAGTAATTGGCTAAAAGATAGGAAACAAAGGGTAGAAATAAAGGGTCATTTTTCACAATGGAGATTGGTAAATAGCAGCCTCCTCCAAGGATTTGTACTGGGATTGTGCTGTTCAACATACTCATAAGTGATCTGGAAAAGGGGATGAACAGTGAGATTGCAAAATTTCCAGGTAATACAAAATTACTCAAGATAGTTAAGTCCAAAGCTGACAGTGAAGAATTATAAAAGGATCTCACTAAACTGGGTGACAAAATGGCAGATGAAATTAAATGTTGACAAGCACAACATAATGCACATGGGATTATTTTTCCATACGATGCATACAAAATGATGGGGTCTAAATTAGCTGTTTACCACTCAAGAAAGAGATTTTGGAGTCATTGTGAATAGTTCTCTGAAAACATCTGCTCAGTGTACAGTGGCAGTGCAGTCAAAAAAGATAACAGAATGTTAGGAACCATAGGAAAGGAATAGATAATAAAAACAGAAAATATGATAATGACACTATATAAATTCATGATACACCCACACCTTGAATACTGTATGCACTTCTGGTCACCCCATCTCAGAAAAGTTATATTAGAATTGGAAAAGGTGCAGAGAAGGACAACAAAAGTTATTAGACTTATGGACAAGCTTCTATACAAGGAGAGATAAAAAGATTGAGGCTGTTCAGTTTAGAAAAGAGACAACTAAGGAAGGATATGATCGGGGTCTATAAAATCATAATGGTATGGACCAAGTGAATATGGAAGTGTTATTTACCTCTTCACATAACACAAGAACAAGGCATCACCTGATTAAATTAACAGACAGCAGGTGTAAAACAAACAAAAGGACATACTTCAAACAATGCACAGTCAACCTATGGAACTCATTGCCATGGGATGTTGTGCAAGGCAAAAGTATAACTGGGTTCAAAAAAGAATTAGATAAGTTGATGGGGAATAGGTCCATCAGTGACTATTAGCCAAGATGGTCAGGGACGCAACCCCATGCTCCAGGAGCCCCTAAACCTCCAACTTCTAGAAGCTGGGACTGGACAACACAGATCACTTGAAATTGCCCTGTTCTGTTCATTCCCTCTGAAGCATCTGGGACTGACCACTGTCAGAAGATAGGATACTGGGCTAGATGAACCATTGGTCTGAGCCTGAATGACTGTTCTTAATAATTATATATAGCTTTTACAAAGACCTTTCATCTGTAGATCTCAAAGCACTTTACAAACGAGGTCAGTATCATTATCCCCATTTTACAGATGTGGAAACTGAGGCATGAAGTGACTTGCCTCAGGCCACCCAGTTGGGCAGGAGCTGAGTCAGTACTAGAACCCAACTCTCCTAGCTCCTATTCCAGTGCTCTGTCTATTAGGCTACACTGCTCTAAATACCCTTGCTTTCAAACTACATAAATACTTTGCAGATTCCCTTTGGCAATTTTCCTCAAAGAGCCACTTTTCACCTAAAAACATGATATCTGGAATGATTGTCTTGCAAATTTCTAGAGTGGCATTTACAGTGTCCAAGGTCAGCATTTTGAACTGTTTCTTATTGAATCCAGGTCACTGCATTTAGCTAGAATGGGTGAAATTAATCTTGCCTATCACCCTAATTATGTGCTAGCTATATATCAGGATGAACCAGAATCAGCCTCTTGTTTTATATGTGGAAGGCTCTCCAGCCACTAACATGTAGTTTGGCATCCTGTGGAATTTCATACTAGTCACTTAATTCTAGATGTGATGGGGAAAAAACGTAAAACAGGGCAGTCAACTCATATAAGTGACTAAGCCTGGGACACATAACATTAAGATTCATTCAGCATATTCATACAGAGCAAAAGATTAAACATATTTACTACTATATTGAAGGATGTAAATGACTCTCCAAAGAAAGGGTTAAAAACCTTACACAAGCTGCCATCTCACTAGTGAGAGTGGGTAATGGCCCAATACTTATTAAAACTATTGAAATCAATTAGGTGCCTTTGAATTTGATGTTCATTTACCACAGGGTTGTTTCACAACCACAAAAGAAAGTTGGTTGAATTTAAGTAAAAACAAGGACTGCCCAGCTCCCAGAAAAATGTGACTAAAGAGGTATTGTGATGAGGTGATTTGGTCTAGGACTGGGAGGTTTTGAATCCATTGTAACAGTGTTTTGTAATAGAAACATTCTAGGAATGCAGTGTGGCTGGAGATCAGGGCAGAGATGTGTGAATTATACATTTCACTTTGTATTTGCTATCTAATATCTCTGTCTCAGAGTGTACCCACATGTAAATAAATTAGATTAAGATACAGTCTCTTGTATCAGTATCAAATCTTTTCTCATCCAGCAAAGAGATAATTCACTAACATAGTCAAATTCAAGCAATTTGAAGCAAGCAAGTATAAGGTCTGTGGATTTTCAGTTTTGAAAATCAGTGGGGGTTGTACCTGCTTATTTCAGGGCTGACTCTGGCTGCTAGAGTACAAATCTTCCTCGCAGTTCTGCATCAGGGAAAGAGGGCTTGGTAAATGAGGAAGTGAAACAATTCTAGGAAGAGGTTTCAGAGTGGTAGCCATGTTAGACTATATCAGCAAAAATAACGAGGAGTCCTTTGTGACACCTTGGAGACTAACACATTTGTTTGGGCATAAGGTTTCGTGGGCTAGAACCCACTTCATCAGATGCATGGAGTGGAAAATACAGGAGCAGGTATAAATATACGAAAAGATGTGAATTGCCTTACCAAGTGTGAGGTTAGTCTAAGGAGACAATTCAATTGACAGCAGGATACCAAAGGAGGAAAAATAACTTTTGAAGTGGTAATGAGAGTGGTCCATTTGACAAGAAGACAGTTGACAAGAAGGTGCTAGTAACAGTAGGGGGAAATTAGTATTGGGGAAATTAGGTTTAGGTTTTATAATGGCCCAACCATTCCCAGTCTTTATTCAGGCCTAATCTGACGGTGTCCAGTTTGCAAATTAATGCCAGTTCTGCAGTTTCACATTGGAGTCTGTTTTTGAAGATTTTTTGTTGAAGAATTGCCACTTTTAGGTTGTTATTGAGTGACCAGGGAGATTGAAGTATTCTCCTACTGGTTTTTGAATGTTAGGGTTCCTGATGTCAGATTTGTGTCCATTTATTCTTTTGCATAGAGACTGTCTGGTTTGACCCATGTACATGGCAGAGGGGCATTGCTGGCACATGATGACATATATCACATTGTTAGATGTGCAGGTGAACGAGCCCCTGATGGTGTGGCTGATGTGGTTAGGTCCTATGATGGTGTCCCTTGAATAGATATCTGGAAGAATTGGCACTGGGGTTTGTTGCAGGATTTGGTTCCTGGGTTGGTGTTTTTGTTGTGTGGTGTGTAGTTGCTGGTGAGTATTTGCTTCAGACTGGGGGGCTGTCTGTAAGCGAGGACTGGCCTGTCCCCCAAGGTCTGTGAGAGTGAGGGATCATCCTTCAGGATAGGTTGTAGATCCTTGATGATGTGCTGGAGAGGTTTTAGTTGGGGGCTGTAGGTGATGGCTAGTGGCATTCTGTTACTTTCTTTGTTGGGCCTGTCTTGTAGTACGTGACTTCTGGGTACCTTTCTGGCTCTATCGATCTGTTTCTTCACTTCACCAGGTGGGTATTGTAGTTTTAAGAACGCTTGATAGAGTTCCTGTAGGTGTTTGTCTCTGTCTAAGGGATCGGAGCAAATGCGGTTGTATCTTAGAGCTTGGCTGTAAACAATGGATCGTGTGAGGTGGTCTGGATGAAAGCTGGAGGCACGTAGGTAAGTATAGCAGTCAGTAGGTTTCTGGGATAGGGTGGTGTTTATGTGACCATCACTTATTAGCACTGTACTGTCTAGGAAGTGGACCTCTTGTGTGGACTGGTCCAGTCTGAGGTTGATGGTGGAGTGGAAATTGTTGAAATCTTGGTGGAATTGTAGGAGTAGGATTTTATATTTGTATTAGAGGTTATAATGATTGACAGTTATAATAATGTAGTATGTATTAAATGTATTAATGTATTATTTGAATGTATTATTTGATTTCATCCTGCCAGCCACCCTTTTTGATTTCAAGGCAGGAATAGACCAGAATAGTCCTTATGGCTGATTATGGTCACCTTTTGTTTTAGGATAAGATTTCATTACAGTATTTTCTATAAGGTCTTGCTTCTTGTAAGCTGTCATAAATATAAAGGGAAGGGTAGCCAACTTTCTGTATACAGTGCTATAAAATCCCTCCTGGCCAGAGGTAACATCCTGTTACCTGTAAAGGGTTAAGAAGCTCAGCTAACCTGGCTGGCACCTGACCCAAAGGACCAATAAGGGGACAAGAAACTTTCAAATCTTGGGGTGGGGGGAGGCTTTTGTTTGTGCTCTTTGTTTACGTGTTTGTTCTCTCTTGGGACTGAGAGAGGCTAGACAGAAATCCATCTTCTCCAACCCATCCTAATCCAAGTCTCCAATATTGCAACCAGGCAAGGCGGATTAGTTTATCTTTTGTTTTATGTGAATTTTCCCTGTGTTAAGAGGGAGGTTTATTCTTGTTTTCTGTAACTTTAAGGTTTTGCCCAGAGGGGGATCCTCTGTGTTTTGAATCTAAATACCCTGTAAAGTATTTTCCATCCTAATTTTACAAAGATGATTTTTACCTTTCTTTTTTTTTTGATAAAATCCTTCTTTTAAGAACCTGACTGATTGTTACATTGTTCCAAGATCCAGGGGTTTGGGTCTTTAATGATTTTGTAATAAATTGGTTAGGATATTATTCTCAAGCCTCCCCAGGAAAGGGAGTGTGTAGGGCTTGGGGGGTTATTTTGAGGGAAGACATCTTCAAGTGGTCTCTTTTCCTGTTCTTTGTTTAAAATGCTTGGTGGTGGCAGCATACTGTTCAAGGCCAAGGCAAATTTTGTACCTGGGGGAAGTTTTTAACCTAAGCTGGCAAAAATAAGCTTAGGGGGTCTTTCATGCAGGTCCCCACATCTGTACCCTAGAGTTCAGAGTGGGGAAGGAACCCTGACATAAGCATTGCAAACTAAGTTGTGTAAGGTTCTTTTGTAATCCTTTTAGTAATCATATAATCCTTTCCAAAATGTTATCCTGTCTGAAAGTCTCTGTAAAATTGTTTGGTGTGAGTAAAGGATGTATGCATGGTTAAGGATGAGTGTGAAAGCCATCACAAATGTCCAGATGGTCAAGAAAAAGTGAGAGACTTGGAAACTCCAGGAGACAATCAGAAAACATCTATTGTATCTGATGCTAAATATGTTAGCAGCATTGGCAACCTCACAGGTGAGGCAGGCACCCCCGAAGGCAAGACAACAAATAGGAGATAATGATGGGAAGCCCAACAATAACCATCAAATGTTAAAAGTGGAAAACCTCAAGATTAACACCACTTAAGGACTAATGATTACAGGATGACATTGCAAAATGCATGGACTCAAATGGAAATTTATAAGTATAAAGCTGGGGTGTTTTGCCATGAAACTCTGGGTTCAGTCCTGCAAAGCCTCAGAGCATCGGATCGCGACCAACAGAGCCCAGCTCCTCACTCGTGCTCAGTCTAACTGGCCATTAGATTGACTTGAGCTACCACAGACTGGTAACTGTAAAGACCATCTGCAGGACTTGTGTGTGTGTGTGTGTTGTGTAATTGAATGCCTTTGCTAACTGTTGTATTTTCAATAAATGCGGCATATTGCCTTTTTCCCTGAAAAAGTTCCCGTGTGCTTCTTATAAGCATAACAGAATTCCTCAAGGGCCTCCTTCCCATGGGTCCAGATGATGAAGATGTCATCAATGTAGCGCAAGTAGAGTAGGGGCGTGAGGGGACGAGAGCTGAGGAAGCGTTGTTCTAAGTCAGCCATCAAAATGTTGGCAGACTGTGGGGCCATGCGGGTACCCATACAGTCCCACTGATTTGAAGGTATAAATTGTCTCCAAATCTGAGTGAAGACAAAGTCACAAAGTTCAGCCACCAGGTTAGTATTGGGAACGCTATTCCTGATGGTTTGTAGTGCATCTTTGTGTGGAATGTTTGTGTAGAGAGCTTCTACATCCATAGTGGCTAGGATAGTGTTTTCTGGAAGATCACCAAAGGATTGTAGTTTCCTCAGGAAGTCAGTGATGTCTCGAAGATAGCTGAGAGTGCTGGTAGTGTAGGGCCTGAGGAGAGAATCTACATAGCCAGATAATCCTGCTGTCAGGCTGCTAATGCCTGAGATGATGGGGCATCCAGGATTCCCAGGTTTATGGATTTTGGGTAGCAGATAGAACACCCCTGGTCAGGGCTCTAGGGGTGTGTCGGTGTAGATTTGTTCCTGTGCTTCTTTAGGGAGTTTCTTGAGCAGATGGTGTAGTTTCTTTTGGTAATCCTCAGTAGGGTCAGAGGGTAATGGCCTTTTCTTTTGGTAATCCTCAGTAGGGTCAGAGGGTAATGGCCTATAGACTGTGGAGAGACACTTAAAATTGGTGAAGATGTATGCCTCTTGCTGGAACAGTATATATAGCTGTCATATGAGCAGAAATTAAAGCAGGCTGGGAAGAAATAAAAGGTGACTCAGAGGAACTTAAAAATAAGATGGAAACCTCCCATAAGGAATCAAAAGATCATAGAATCATAGAATATCAGGTTTGGAAGGGACCCCTGAAGGTCATCTAGTCCAACCCCCTGCTCGAAGCAGGACCAATTCCCAGTTAAATCATCCCAGCCAGGGCTTTGTCAAGCCTGACCTTAAAAACCTCTAAGGAAGGAGATTCTACCACCTCCCTAGGTAACGCATTCCAGTGTTTCACCACCCTCTTAGTGAAAAAGTTTTTCCTAATATCCAATCTAAACCTCCCCCACTGCAACTTGAGACCATTACTCCTCGTTCTGTCATCTGCTACCATTGAGAACAGTCTAGAGCCATCCTCTTTGGAACCCCCTTTCAGGTAGTTGAAAGCAGCTATCAAATCCCCCCTCATTCTTCTCTTCTGCAGGCTAAACAATCCCAGCTCCCTCAGCCTCTCCTCATAAGTCATGTGTTCTAGACCCCTAATCATTTTTGTTGCCCTTCGCTGGACTCTCTCCAATTTATCCACATCTTTCTTGTAGTGTGGGGCCCAAAACTGGACACAGTACTCCAGATGAGGCTCACCAATGTTGAATAGAGGGGAACGATCACGTCCCTCGATCTGCTCGCTATGCCCCTACTTATACATCCCAAAATGCCATTGGCCTTCTTGGCAACAAGGGCACACTGCTGACTCATATCCAGCTTCTCGTCCACTGTCACCCCTAGGTCCTTTTCCGCAGAACTGCTGCCTAGCCATTCGGTCCCTAGTCTGTAGCGGTGCATTGGATTCTTCCATCCTAAGTGCAGGACCCTGCACTTATCCTTATTGAACCTCATCGGATGTTCTTAAGACAGTAATAAAATACAGGAATATAGGCTCAAATTCTGCAATCTGATGCATACAAATATAGTACTGTGTCCATGCAGAGCCCTACTGAAGCCATGAGGCTCCATTGTGGGGTGAAGGTCATGGATGCACCATGTTGAAGATTGGGGCCGTAAAATGCACTAGAGAAACAGATCACTAGAATTCATATGAAATCTCCCCCACCCACTATAAGCTGCAGAAGAACAATTTATTTCAAATATTATCTGAAGTAAATGTTCCAGTTTTAAGGACCTCTAAGCAGTTAAGCAATATGTGTTCCAGTATCTATTGGAAAAGCACTACAATGCATGAAGGCAGATACAAGACAGGGAAGGCACACACCATATATCTATTATCACTGATAACGGGTATCCAGAAAAATCAGCATGCTGCAGGCCACAGATAAAGGCTCATGTTTTAGTCAGGTTCTACAAGCAGTCAGGTTGTTTTGACAAATGCTTCTTAGCACAAAAATCAAAAGAAATCCAGATCAAATTTCATTAGGATTTGTTTTTTGCTTTGGAGTTTTGTTTTATTTTGTTTTTTAAAGGGAGGAGTTGGGGGGAGGAAGGATTACTTTTTATTTCCATTTATACAAAAGCAGTCATGTCTTTCAAATATATTTAAAACAAGTTGTGAGGAAATGAAATCCGTTTTAAAAAAACAAATCCTGTATCATATACTTGTCTGTAAACAACCCTGCTTTGACAAAAATACACAGTTTGCCTGTATGGCCCAGGAGCACTTGGCACAAGTCCTGAGATGGCCTTACGCCCCTCTCTGCAAGAGCATGAAAATGAAGGTGTATTTCCAAATGAAATTCTCTTCATACACTTCTAATTGGAATACCAATATTTGCCCTGTTCTTGTTCATATGTAATTTTTGTTTTACAGTTTTTCAAATGATTTACAAGCTCGTTTGTGAGTAAAGACTGCAGGATTTTGAACAATCTATAATGGGCCAAATCCTGTTTGACAGGTATCTCAATGAGACTATTTGCATGAATGAAGCAAAACAGGATTTAAAATGTCAGTTGAGTAACAAATTTGCTCTAATAAACTCAGAAGAACATCAAATTTTTTTGCATTCCTATAGCTTCACGATAGCCAAAAGAAGAAAAGAGATGTATTGGCTTCATATGCCAAATTATGTACCCCTGGAAAAGATTTATAATTAAGAACAAGGGCAAGTCATGCCTGACTAATCTAATTGCCTTCTATGATGAGATAACTGGTTCTGTGGATGAAGGGAAAGCAGTGGACATGTTGTTCCTTGACTTTAGCAAAGCTTTTGACATGGTCTCCCACAGTATTCTTGCCAGCAAATTAAAGAAGTATGGGCTGGATGAATGGACTATAAGATGGATAGAAAGCTGGCTAGATTGTCGGGCTCAACGGGTAGTGATCAATGGCTCCATGTCTAGTTGGCAGCCGGTGTCAAGTGGAGTGCCCCAGGGGTCGGTCCTGGGGCCGGTTTTGTTCAATATCTTCATAAATGATCTGGAGGATGGTGTGGATTGCACCCTCAGCAAGTTTGCAGATGACACTAAACTGGGAGGAGAGGTAGATACGCTGGAGGGTATGGATAGAGGGACCTAGACAAACTGGAGGATTGGGCCAAAAGAAATCTGATGAGGACAAGAGCAGAGTCCTGCACTTAGGATGGAAGAATCCAATGTACCGCCACAGACTAGGGACCGAATGGCTAGGCAGCAGTTCTGCAGAAAAGGACCTAGGGGTTACAGTGGATGAGAAGCTGGATATGAGTCAACAGAGTGCCCTTGTTGACAAGAAGGCCAATGGCATTTTGGGATGTATAAGTAGGGGCATTGCCAGCAGATCGAAGGACGTGATCGTTCCCCTCTATTCGACACTGGTGAGGCCTCATCTGGAGTACTGTGTCCAGTTTTGGGCCCCACACTACAAGAAGGATGTGGAAAAATTGGAAAGAGTCCAGCAGAGGGCAACAAAAATGATTAGGGGACTGGAACACATGACTTATGAGGAGAGGCTGAGGGAACTGGGGATGTTTAGTCTATGGAAGAGAAGAATGAGGTGGGATTTGATAGCTGCTTTCAACTACCTGAAAGGGGGTTCCAAAGAGGATGGCTCTAGACTGTTCTCAGTGGTAGCAGATGACAGAACAAGAAGTAATGGTCTCAAGTTGCAGTGGGGGAGATTTAGGTTGGATATTAGGAAAAACTTTTTCACTAGGAGGGTGGTGAAACACTGGAATGCGTTACCTACGGAGGTGGTGGAATCTCCTTCCTCAGAAGTTTTTAAGGTCAGGCTTGACAAAGCCCTGGCTGGGATGATTTAATTGGGGATCGGTCCTGCTTTGAGCAGGGGGTTGGACTAGATGACCTCCTGAGGTCCCTTCCAACCCTGATATTCTATGATTCTATGAACAGACAGAGAAATATTTATCAGCCAAAATAGGGTTTTGTCCTATTATTAATGTGTTTGCATAACGACAGGTTTCAGAGTGGTAGCCGTGGTAGCCCTGGTCTACACTAGGAGTTGATGTCGAATTTAGCAGCATTAAATCAATTTAACCCTGCACCCGTCCACACGACAAAGCCCTTTTTTTCGATTTAAAGGGCTCTTAAAATCGATTTCCTTATTCCACCCCCAACAAGGGGATTAGTGCTGAAATCGGCCTTGCCGGGTCAAATTTGTGGTACTGTGGACACAATTAGATGGTATTGGCCTCCTTGAGCTATCCCAGAGTGCTCCATTGTGACCACTCTGGATAGCACTCTCAACTCAGATGCACTGGCCAGGTAGACAGGAAAAGGCCCGCGAACTTTTGAATTTCAATTTCCTGTTTGGCCAGCAAGGCAAGCTGCAGGTGAGTGCAGACCTCATCAGCAGAGGTGATCATGATGGAGTCCCAGAATCGCAAAAGAGCTCTAGCATGGACCAAATGGGAGGTACAGGATCTGATCACTGTATGGGGAGAGGAATCAGTGCTATCAGAACTCCGTTCCAGTTTTCAAAATGCCAAAACATTTGTCAAAATCTCCCAGGGCATGAAGGACAGAGGCTATAACAGGGACCCGAAGCAGTGCCACGTGAAACTTAAGTAGCTGAGGCAAGCATACCGGAAAACCAGAGAGGCAAACGGCCGCTCCAGGTCAGAGCCCCAAACATGTCGCTTCTATGATGAGCTGAATGCCATTTCAGGGGGTTCAGCCGCCACTACCTCAGCCGTGTTGTTTGACTCCTTCAATGGAGATGGAAGCAACACAGAAGCAGGTTTTGGGGACGAGGAAGATGATGATGATAATGATGAAGTTGTAGATAGCTCACAGCAAGCAAGCGGAGAAACCGGTTTTCCCAACAGCCAGGAACTGTTTCTCACCCTGGACCTGAAGCCAGTACCCCCTGAACCCACCCAAGGCTGCCTCCCAGACCTGCTAGGCGGAGAAGGGACCTCAGGTGAGTGTACCTTTTAAAATAGTATACATGGTTTAAAAGCAAGCATGTTTAATGATTAATTTGCCTTGGCATTTGCGGCTCTCCTGGATGTACTCCCAAAGCCTTTGCAAAAGGTTTCTGGGGAGGGCAGCCTTACTCCGTCCACCATGGTAGGACACTTTACCACTCCAGGCCAATAGCACGTACTCAGGAATCATTGTAGAACAAAGCATTACAGTGTATGTTTGCTGGCATTCAAACAACATCCGTTCTTTATCTCTCTGTGTTATCCTCAGGAGAGTGATATCATTCATGGTCACCTGGTTGAAATAGGGTGCTTTTCTTAAGGGGACATTCAGAGGTGCCCATTCCTGCTGGGCTGTTTGCCTGTGGCTGAACAGAAATGTTCCCCGCTGTTAGCCACGTGGTGGGGGAGGCAAAATGTGACCTTGGAACGAAAGCACATGTGCTATGTATGTAACGTTAACAGCAAGATTTACCATGAAAGAGTGTACCCATTGTTCTATAAAATGTGTCTTTTTAAATACCACTGTCCCTTTTTTTTCTCCACCAGCTGCATGTGTTTCAAGGATCACAGGATCTTTTCCTTCCCAGAGGCTAGCGAAGATTAGAAGGCAAAAAAAATGCACTCGCGATTAAATGTTCTCTGAGCTCATGCTGTCCTCCCACACTGACAGAGCACAGATGAATGTGTGGAGGCAGACAATGTCAGAGTGTAGGAAAGCACAAAATGACCGGGAGGAGAGGTGGCGGGCTGAGGAGAATAAGTGGCGGGCTGAAGAGAGGGCTGAAGCTGAAAGGTGGCGGCAGCATGATGAGAGGAGGCAGGATTCAATGCTGAGGCTGCTGGAGGATCAAACTAATATGCTCCAGCATATAGCTGAGCTGCAGAAAAGGCAGCTGGAGCATAGACCACCGCTACAGCCCCTGTGTAACCAACTGCCCTCCTCCCCAAGTTCCATAGCCTTCTCACCCAGACGCCCAAGAATGCGGTGAGGCTGCCCACTCCAAATTGATTCCCGACTGACCGGTAGCTGTCTGGCGTTGCAAGCTTCCACAGGGCTATTGCCACTCGCTTCTCAACTGTGAGGGCTGCTCTCATCTTGGTATTCATGCATTTCAGGGCAGGGGAAAGCAAGTCACAAAGTTCCACAAAAGTGCCTTTATGCATGCGAAAGTTTCGCAGCCACTGGGAATCATCCCAGACCTGCAACACTATGCAGTCCCACCAGTCTGTGCTTGTTTCCCGGGCCCAGAATCGGCATTCCACCGCATGAACCTGCCCCATTAGTACCATGATGCCTGCATTGCCAGGGCCCGTGCTTTGAGAGAAGTCTGTGTCCATGTCAAAAGAAAAGGAGTACTTGTGGCACCTTAGAGACTAACCAATTTATTTGAGCATAAGCTTTCGTGAGCTACAGCTCACTTCATCGGATGCATACTGTGGAAAGTGTAGAAGATCTTTTTATATACACACAAAGCATGAAAAATACCTCCTCCCATCCCACTCTCCTGCTGGTAATAGCTTATCTAAAGTGATCACTCTCCTTACAATGTGTATGATAATCAAGTTGGACCATTTCCAGCACAAATCCAGGTTTTCTCCCCCCCACACACACACACACAAACCCACTCTCCTGCTGGTAATAGCTTGTCTAAAGTGACCACTCTCCTTACAATGTGTATGATAATCAAGGTGGGCCATTTCCAGCACAAATCCAGGGTTTAACAAGAACGTCTGAGGAGGGGCGGGGGTAGGAAAAAACACGGGGAAATAGGTTACCTTGCATAATGACTTAGCCACTCCCAGTCTCTATTCAAGCCTAAGTTAATTGTATCCAATTTGCAAATGAATTCCAATTCAACAACCTCTTGCTGGAGTCTGGATTTGAAGTTTTTTTGTTGTAATATTGCAACTTTCATGTCTGTAATCACGTGACCAGAGAGATTGAAGTGTTCTCCGACTGGTTTATGAATGTTATAATTCTTGACATCTGATTTGTGTCCATTTATTCTTTTATGTGGCGACTGTCCAGTTTGACCAATGTACATGGCAGAGGGGCATTGCTGGCACATGATGGCATATATCACATTGGTGGACGTGCAGGTGAACAAGCCTCTGATAGTGTGGCTGATGTTATTAGGCCCTGTGATGGTGTCCCCTGAATAGATATGTGGGCACAGTTGGCAACAGGCTTTGTTGCAAGGATAGGTTCATGGTTAGTGGTTCTGTTGTGTGGTATGTGGTTGCTGGTGAGTATTTGCTTCAGGTTGGGGGGCTGTCTGTAGGCAAGGACTGGCCTGTCTCCCAAGATTTGTGAGAGTGTTGGGTCATCCTTCTGGATAGGTTGTAGATCCTTAATAATGCGTTGGAGGGGTTTTAGTTGGGGGCTGAAGGTGACGGCTAGTGGTGTTCTATTATTTTTTTTGTTAGGCCTGTCCTGTAGTAGGTGACTTCTGGGAACTCTTCTGGCTCTATCAATCTGTTTCTTCACTTCACAAGGTGGGTATTGTAGTTGTAAGAATGCTTGATAGAGACCTTATAGGTGTTTGTCTCTGTCTGAGAGGTTGGAGCAAATGCGGTTGTATCGCAGAGCTTGGTTGTAGACAATGGATCGTGTGGTGTGGTCAGGGTGAAAGCTGGAGGCATGTAAGTAGGAATGGCGGTCAGTAGGTTTCTGGTATTGGGTGGTGTTTATGTGACCATCGTTTATTAGCACTGTAGTGTCCAGGAAGTGGATCTCTTGTGTGGACTGGACCAGGCTGAGGTTGATGGTGGGATGGAAATTGTTGAAATCATGGGTGAATTCCTCAAAGGCTTCTCAGACAGGCCAGTCCTTGCCTGCAGACAGCCCCCCAACCTGAAGCAAATACTCACCAGCAACCACATACCACACAACAGAACCACTAACCCAGGAACCTATCCTTGCAACAAAGCCCGTTGCCAACTGTGCCCACATATCTATTCAGGGGACACCATCAAAGGGCCTAATAACATCAGCCACACTATCAGAGGCTCGTTCACCTGCACATCCACCAATGTGATATATGCCGTCATGTGCCAGCAATGCCCCTCTGCCATGTACATTGGTCAAACTGGACAGTCTCTACGTAAAAGGATAAATGGACACAAATCAGATGTCAAGAACTATAACATTCATAAACCAGTCGGAGAACACTTCAGTCTCTCTGGTCACACAATTACAGACATGAAAGTTGCGATATTACAACAAAAAAACTTTAAATCCAGACTCCAGAGAGAGACTGTTGAATTGGAATTCATTTGCAAATTGGATACAATTAACTTAGGCTTGAATAGAGACTGGGAGTGGCTAAGTCATTATGCAAGGTAACCTATTTCCCCGTGTTTTTTCCTACCCCCGCCCCTCCTCAGACGTTCTTGTTAAACCCTGGATTTGTGCTGGAAATGGCCCACCTTGATTATCATACACATTGTAAGGAGAGCGGTCACTTTAGATAAGCTATTACCAGCAGGAGAGTGGGTTTGTGCGGGGGGGGGAGAAAACCTGGATTTGTGCTGGAAATGGTCCAACTTGATTATCATACACATTGTAAGGAGAGTGATCACTTTAGATAAGCTATTACCAGCAGGAGAGTGGGGTGGGGGGAGGTATTTTTTCATGCTTTGTGTGTATAAAAAGATCTTCTACACTTTCCACAGTATGCATCCGATGAAGTGAGCTGTAGCTCATGAAAGCTTATGCTCAAATAAATTGGTTAGTCTCTAAGGTGCCACAAGTACTCCTTTTCTTTTTGCAAATACAGATTAACATGGCTGTTACTCTGAAATGTGTCCATGTCCTCATCACTCTCGTCACCACGTTGATGTCGCCTACTTGCTCGGTTTCGCTTTGCCAGGTTCTGGTGCTGCATATACTGCTGGATAATGTGCATGGTGTTTAATGTGCTCCTAATTGCCAAAGTGATCTGAGCAGGCTCCATGCTTGCTGTGGTATGGCGTCTGCACAGAAAAAAGGCACGGAACAATTGTCTGCCATTGCTCTGACGGAGGGAGGGGCGACTGACGACATGGCTTACAGGGTTGGCTTACAGGGAATTAAAATCAACAAAGGAGGTGGCTTTACATCAGGGAGAAACCAAAACAACTGTCACACAGATTGGCCCCCTCAAGGATTGAACTCAAAACCCTGGGTTTAGCAGGCCAATGCTCAACCCACTAAGCTATCCCTCCCTCTGGTATTTCAGGTAGGACTGAATCTCCATTAATGTTTTCAAGGTGCCCCTGACAGACCTCACCAAAATGATTGTCGGCCGTTGATTTCACAGAGGGAGGGAGCAAATGAATATAAAACAAATCTGGTCTATTTCTTATTTTGATCCACTCTACCTATCTTTTACATCTTTGGCTGGCAGCAGACGGTGCAGTAGGACTACCAGCCATCCACATCTCCTGGCTGCTTGGCAGAAGATGGTACAACAGGACTGCCTTCAGGACTAAAGAGAATGACCTGGTCGAGTCACTCCTAATTTAGTCCCTGCACCCATACCTGCCCAGGCGCTCCTGACCGACCTTACCGAGGCGGTCAGGAGCACCTCGGACACGATGAGGATGGTTTTCAGGCCTGTTGCACCATCTGCTGCCACAAGGCAATGGGTTGCTGCTGCTGTGTAGCAATGCAGTACCGTGTCTGCCAGCACCCAGGAGACATTCAGTGACGGTGAGCTGAGCAGGCTCCATGCTTGCCATGGTATGGCGTCTGCACAGGTAACTCAGGAAAAAAGGCGTGAAACGATTGTCTGCTGTTGCTTTCACAGATGGAGGGAGGGAGGGCCTGATGACATGTACCCAGAACCACCTGCGACAATGTTTTTTGTCCCATCAGGATCTCAACCCAGAATTCCAATGGCCAGCGGAGATTGCGGAAACTGTGGGATAGCTACCCACAGTGCGGTAGTCCGGAAGTCGACGCTAGCCTCAGTACTGTGGAAGCACTCCGCCGAGTTTATGCACTTAGAGCATTTTGTGTGGGGACACACACAATCGACCATATAAAAACGATTTCTAAAAAAATGACTTCTATAAATTCGACCTAATTTCGTAGTGTAGACATAGTCTGTATCAGCAAAAAGAATGAGGAGTACTTGTGGCACCTTAAAAACTAACAAATTTATTTGAGCATAAGCTTTCATGGGCTAGAACCCACTTCATCGTTTTTGCATAAGGACAGTTTGAGAAATATTTTCAACTAGACTTTAAGGTATAGTTATATGTACTAAAAATATTACATTGAAAAATGCAAGTATTGACCTGTTTCTGCTCCCACTGAAATCCTGTGTATAGCTGGAGGCACAATAAGGGTCTGATCCAAGACCTATTGAACTCAGTGAAAAGACTCCCTTTGACTTTGAAGAGCTTTGGATCAGGCCATAACTGATTAAGGGTTAGATACTCTTTATACAAAACATAAGCAGCGAGTCTGATTTTAATAGCTTATTACTTGTTTTAGGAGGCTCAACAAAATCTGAAATACTAAGATCCTACTGGAAAACTTTAAAAACAATTTAGAGACTAACAAATGTATTTGAGCATAAGCTTTCATGAGCTACAGCTCACTTCATCGGATCCGATGAAGTGAGCTGTAGCTCATGAAAGCTTATGCTCAAATACATTTGTTAGTCTCTAAAGTGCCACAAGTACTCCTTTTCCTTTTGTGAATACAGACTAACACGGCTGCTACTCTGAAACTTTTAAAAACACTGTCATTCTCTTTTTGGAACTTTCTGGCAATATCTTTTTAACATGGGCTGCTTGCCACTGTGATCTGGATGAAAAAATACAGGTTTGGAAATCAGGAGATTGTGGATTCTAATCCTGGCTCTGTTGTTGACTCACTATGTGGCCACTTTTCTTCCTTAGTTTTCCATCTGTAATATGAGAATAATATTTACTGTAGGGTGTTGTGAGAATAAATTGATTAGTGTCTATATAGTGTTTTGAACATATAAAGCACTGTATAAATGTGAAGTATGATTGCCCTCCAACTTTCATATCTCAGACCTGAAAGCTCACAGTGTTGGATCATATTAAAGAAGTTCTGTATTAAAATCACAAATGAGTTTGATTCCCCATAGTTTAAATTCCAGGGTATTACTAATTAAGAGGTCTCTTGGTTTTTGGTAGTTTCTCTCCCTCTATGTGTGAAATCTGCAAGCTGCTAATTGCGTTAGTACATTCAAAGACAGAGTCTGTTCTCAAAGCAATTCACACAGAGAGAGACTCAAAGCAATACTCTGTGACAACAGAAACAGCACCCAGAGACTCCCCGCCCTTTTGTTGTATTAACAATTGTGATTAAAATAGAGATAGAGGACGTATGTGGATGGATGCTTGGTGTGAATAATAACTGAATGATCAGGGAGGTGCCAGCCTAAGAATCCAGTGTCCATCGGCTGAAGAAGGCGTCAAGTGGAAATAACCAGAGGAACCCCGGAGGGCAGACTGGAATCCACCCAACAGCCTCAAGAATGGGAGAACCAAAGAACAAGATAACATCTAGCAGCACGGAGCCGTCAAGAATGTGCCATCTGCTGATTGATTCAGCAAACGCATGATGAAGCAATTCCCATAGACTGGCATAGGAAGAAATTCCTATAAAAATGGACTCTAGAAAGTGAGAATTTTGGAGATCTGATTCTGCAAACCAACTTCCAGAAGCATCAGATGAGCATCTGACAAGGCCCTGCTCCCTCCTCATGTCCAGGCCACATGGCCAGTGGCTTGGCATGAGCAACTCTAAGGCTGGAACTATGATAACAACCTTGCAGAACCTGTGTGTGTGTGTGTGTGTGTGTGTGTGTGTGAATATGAGATTGAATGGAATGTTATAACTATAACTAACTGCTTACTATGATTCTTTCTGTATTCACAATAAATGTGGTATTTTGCCTTTTTCCCTTTAATAAGATCCTGCTGGTTTTTAATTTATTGGTATAACAACAGGTCTCTCTCTCAGCATTTTTCCCCCATAGAGTGTAAAAGACTAATCACCCTGACATCTTGAATGTAGCTGTTGGCTACCCTCTGCTGGCTCTTGTTGCTAGTAAGCAGAGCCCATCACCTGCCCAGAATCTACAATTCTGCCACTTTTACATACTGTAAACTTCAATGTAACAGGAGGAGAAAGGAAAAGTACCAGAGTGTGTGCCAATATAAGCAAGCTATGGACAGAGCTGATTCAAAGTCCCTCTGCTGAAACAATTGTGGGAAGAGTTCTTCTTTCTGTTTTGCTTTTTATTTCTGAACATGGATAGTATCACATTCCTTTCTGAACTCCAGGTCTGTCATGGTTTGCAATTGTTTTATAACGCTTTGAATCTCTGTAAAAACTGAAAAAGAATCTAGTTAATTGCTGCATTTACTGACAAAGACACCATCAGTTTCTTGGCTGTATGTCAGTCAGGATTTGAAAAAGCACCAAATCCAAGTTTTGTATAACATCAGTATATCATTATTATCTACTGCAGTTCAAATATTATAATATCTTAGCTTGGAAAGAAATTAATCAGTAGTGGATTCTTTTAGATATTTGATTTCCAAATGATTATGGAATAAAATGAATAGTGTAATGAGAGATTTTGCTTTTAGCTGTTTTGAAAAATCTTGCAATATCTTGAAGAGAAAACCTGAAAAAAGGGGTTTAAATATCTTAAAAATGTCACCTCTCCCCATTGATATAATTAAGGTGGTGACAATATCAGGACACTTTGATTTGCATAAAACAGTAATTAGTTCTAAGACTAAGGCTTTAAATAAATAGTAATTGGTGATAGTTTAAAGTTAGAAATCCAAAATGGCAGATGCAATAATCCCCTATGAACGACACAGGATTAGGGTATGGAAAGTCCCAGCAACTCATAGGGAGGAGCTTAGCTATCTAAAAATAGGATGACGTAAGAGGGGAGAAGCTAGATAGGAAGTACAAATATGCTAATAAAAAGGGGAGGATCTAAATAGGAAGAGGAGTTATGCTAATATCTGGAAGCTGATTGGCTGAGCCAGGGTAATAAATTATGTTAATGAGCAAACCTTGAGCAAGCAACCATTAAATGAGGTGACAGCCAGCAGGCTTATTTGTGGAGTTTTTGTGAGTATGAGCTGAGAAGAAGGGAAAGGACAAGATCAAGCAGGCCTCCGTATCTATGACAACAACAGCAGTGACGACCGAAGATTCTGGAAGGCAGCAGCTTGTGATGCTGGATTTATATTTTTCCTCTCTACCCTAAAAAGACACATAGAAAAATGGATTAATAAATAAGCAAATTATTCAAAAGGTCCACATGGTCATCAGGTTAACAGATAAAATATATGGAATAGAAGCACACAAAGGGTTATTTTTACCACAATTAGAAAATATACAGGCATGCTCTCGATTTTAGGTAATACCCGCATTCTTTTCAGAAATGACAACAGAAGACGTCTGATAACCTAACAGCTACACTCCCTCTGGTGGCACCAGCAATTTCTTCAAAAACTGCTGTAGACTGACTTAGTCTGAAAGGGAGAACAAGATTTCACATGTATGCTGAAGATACTACAGTATTTGATTTATCATATATAATTATAGATAGATGGAATATTTGACAGGCAACCCATTGTGATGAAGTGGGACTTATACCTTGTTCTTAATGTTTTCTCTGAATATTGTGGGGGTGCCACAGTTTCCCCTATTCAGTTCTTAAGTATCTAGGTGGTGGGATAAGGGTGTATGATCATTGCAGAGCCCTAGAGGGCAGGTGTGTCCAGGGGCCTGGACACAGGGAATGGCCAACACCACGGTTCCTGGCAACTGATTGCCTGGCCCTTCCCCCCCTGCAAGGTGAGAGCTAAAGGGTTGAAGACAAAGAGATCAGGTGGCCTCCTGGCCTGAGAAAGGGAAAAAGCCCAGAGGAGTAGAGGCTGGAGAGAGTTTCAGTTTGGGGCTGTCTGGGGACATGGAGTGAAGTGCAGACGTGGTTGTCTGGCTCACTGCCCCCCAAAATGGACCCGGCTGAAGGGTCCTGTTCTCTGTACCTACAAGCTCTGTTTTACACCATGTTCCTGTCGTCTAATAAACCTTCTGTTTTACTGGCTGGCTGAAAGTCACATCTGACTGTGAAGTTGGGGTGCAGGACCCTCTGGCTTCCCCAGGAGCCCACTTCCCTCGCTGTGGGAAGCGCACGGAGGGGCAGAGGATGCTGAATGCTCCGAGGTCAGACCCAGGAAGGCGGAAGTTGTGTGAATTGTGTGTCCTGAAGACAGTCTGCTCACAGAAAGGAGACTTCCCCAGAGTCCTGACTGGCTTCATAGGGAGCAGTTCCAGAGCATCATCCGGGGACTCCGTGACACCCATGGAATACAAATATAATTCCACTGATAGGTCCTGGGTCAATATAAATCATGAACCCTATGTTTTCATGGCTCCAGAACTTCAAGGTGGAATTATCTGAATAGAATGGCTGATTCCATATTTTCTAAGTATTAAGTAGGTGATCCTCTCTTGATTCTTCTTTTTCTTCTTCTGACCCCTGCGGTTTAATCATCTTTTTCACTTTGAATATGAAACAAAGTGTTTGTTTGGTTGGATTTTTAACAAATTAATTAAAATGTGAATGTGAATCAGAATGTCTAAGTACATCACATTACTGTGTGGAAAATAATTCAAATTACTGTTGCGGTCCAAATACAAAACAGCCCAAAGCTTTAAGCAAGCAAGCAGGTTGGTCTGCCAACGGGCTGGCCCTGTCAGCTTTCCACCCTTTCCTTTATTCTTTCTCTCCCCCCAGCGCAATACATTCTCCAACAGATAAAAGGAATACACTGGCTTTGTTTAACTTTCTTATTTACCAATTTCTATCTACCGCATTCCTTGCTCTCGGGCCTTGAGCCCAGTCCTGGGAGGCTTCCCACGGTTCATGTCATCTGGGCGAGATTCCAAGGTTCATGCCCTTGAGAGGAGCCGTGTGTGCACTGCTCCTACACAACACTCCAGGTGTGCCCTGAATGTTGCCAAGTGCATGAACCTTGCATGAATGCTACAAATTACTATTGCTATCAAGTGTGTCATATTCATATTAGTGCAAGATTATTATGGAAACTACATACTTTTTATGACTGTATTGAAAGATTCTAAAGTTTTACGAAAACAATGAGGAGTTCGGTGGCACCTTAAAGACTAACCAATGTATTTGGGCATAAGCTTTCGTGGGTAAAAAACCCCACTTCTTCAGATGCATGGAGTGAAAATTACAGATGCAGGCATAAATATACTGATGCATGAAGAGAAGGGATACCTTACAAATGGAGAGCCAGTGTTAAAAAGGCCAATTCAGTCAGGGTGAATGTTGTCCACTCCCAATAACTGATGAGGTGGTGTCAATACCAAGAGAGGGAAAATTGCTTTTGTAGTGAGCCAGCCACTCCCAGTCCCCAAATTATTCAACCCCAAATTATTCAACCCCAAATTAATAGTGTTAAATTTGCAAATGGATTGTAGCTCTGCAGTTTCTCTTTGAAGTCTATTTTTGAAATTTTTCTGTTGAAGGATGGCTACTTGTAAATCTGTTATTGAATGTCCAGGGAGATTGAAGTGTTCTCCTACTGGCTTTTGTATGTTACCATTCCTGATATCTGATTTGTGTCCATTTATTCTTTTACGTAGCGACTGTCCAGTTTGGCCTTCATAAAATATGCCTTCTGCCAGACTGAATTTTAGGAAGTGCATTGTAGTTAGATGCAAATCTTGTCTCCTTTCCCCACAGTGCAACAGAAGCTTATCAGTTATATGCCATTAATATACATTTCTGTATGTGCTGGGTAAGCCATGGCCTGCAACTTATTACTTGAACCTATGCCCCTCACAGAAGATAGCATATGTCTCCAGAATTTAAGGTGGACATATTTTAAATAAAAAAATCAAGAGAAATCTGTCTCCCTATGTGCTTGTCACCATAGCTGTGAGTAGTTCTTATTTATGGTTACTGTATGTGAACATCTGTGCATAAGGCATTCACAGTATAGGGTCCTTGGCTCTGGAACATACTGTTTCTGTTGATAAAAATAGAGTGAAAATACATTCAGGGCCTGGTGTATGGCCCATATATTTGCCATACTTGGGGCTTTTACCAGAGGAGAATATTAGTGGGATATAGTCTGTAAAGAGCTGTATCCTGAGGTGAGAGTTTAATTAAGTTATTTGTTGATATTATTTTTAGAATGTGTGCACCTTGGAACCAGCATCATCCTTGAGTTTTTGGAAAGTTGATAACATGTTATAGGTGCTACCACAAATGAATAATTATTTAAAAATAATTTTAAAATAATAACCAACAACAACAACCAGTAAATGTTCATGCTATTAGACCCAAAGGTCCCAGGTTCAGTCCCCACAGATACATATGGAGAATTGAACTGCTGTGGGCCTCTAAAGCTCAGGCTGAACTTACCCAGTGAGAGAGTGTGTGTTACCCATGCTGAAAGCATGAGCCTCTACTACTTGTGACCTTAGCAATATTAACACAGAATAACGTTCCAAATGAACAGACTGTGACCATCACAAGTGCTGCGTGACCCAAGGGTGTCTAGGGTAACCCTCACTAAAAATGTCAAGGTTCGGGTAGGCTCGCAAAAAGGAGAGCAGATTCCTCCAACACTGGTGGTTAACACTGAAGTTAGACTCACCAACCAGTCACAAACTGTGCTGCTGATCGCCCACACTCGTTATCAAGAAACTGAAAAAAGAAGTCACACAGCCCCCTTTATTGCATTCTAGTTCTCTGGCTCCCAATCAGCACATAGGTTGAGTAAAGTGGCTGACTATACAAAATATTCTTCAGATCCACAAAGGGTCAACCACATTACCAGGTCAATATTAGTTTGGATCTTACCCAAAAAACCACACTGCCTGCCAATCCTTTAGTATCTAAAAGGAAATATTTTATTATGAAAGAAAAGAAGAAGAAGAAAGTTGTTAAATCGTCAAAACAATCAGATACATACATAAGATTTCAAAATCCATATATCAGTTTCTTAGTAGTTTTAGTGAGTTTGCTGGCTTGTAGAGTCCCTCTGGAACACATCCAAAGTTTGGATGGGTCAAGCTAGTTGGGGGGTCAGTGGCGTGGGGGTCTGGATGTGGGGGCTCAGGGTGGTGCAAGGGGTGGGATATCAGGGTGGGGGTTTGAGTGAAGGAAGCTCATTGGGAGGTGGTCTGGGTGCAAGGGTGGAGGTCCAGAAGCAGGGGGGCTGGACGATTCTAGTGCTGAAGGAGCACTAAGGGATGATAAGGCCATTGCGGAGAAACTAAATGAATTCTTTGCATTGGTGTTTATGGCTCAGGATGTGAGGGTGATTCCCAAACCTGAGCCATTCTTCTTAGGTGACAGATCTGAGGAACTGTCCCAGATTGAGGTGTCATTAGAGGAGGTTTTGGAACAAATTGATAAATTAAACAGCAGTAAGTCACCAGGACCAGATGGTATTCACCCAAGAGTTCTGAAGGAACTCAAAAGTGAAATTGCAGAACTACTAACTGTAGTCTGTAACCTATCACTTAAATCAGCTTCTATACCAGATGACTGGAGGATAGCTAATGTGATACCAATTTTTAAAAAGGACTCCAGAGGTGATCCCGGCAATTACAGGCCTGTAAGCCTGACTTCAGTACCAAGCAATCTGGTTGAAACTACAATAAAGAACAATATTGTCAGACACATAGATGAATATAATTTGTTGAGGAAGAGTCAACATGGTTTTTGTAAAGGGAAATCATGCCTCACCAATCAACTAGAATTCTTTGAGGGGGGTCAACAAGCATGTGGACAAGGGGGATCCAGTGGATATACTGTGCAGAGATTTTCAGAAAGCCTTTGACATGGTCCCTCACCAAAGGCTCTTAAGCAAAGCAATCTGCCATGGGATAAGAGGGAAGATGCTCTCATAGATTGGTAACTGGTTAAAAGATAGGAAACAAAGGGTAGATATAAATGGTCAGTTTTCAGAATGGAGAGAGGTAAATAGTGGTGTCACCCATGGGCCTGTTCTGGGACCGGTCCTATTCAACATATTCCTAAATGATCTGGAAAAGGGGGTAAACAGTGAGGTGGCAAAATTTGCAGATGATACAAAATTACTAAAGATAGTTAAAACCCAGGCAGACTGCAAAGAGCTACAAAAGGATCTCTCAAAACTGGGTGACTGGGCAACAAAATGGTAGATGAAATTTAATGTTGATAAATACAAAGTAATGCACACTGGAAAGCATAATCCCAACTATACATATAAAATGATGGAGGTCTAAATTAGCTGTTACCACTCAAGAAAGAGACCTTGGAGTCATTGTGGATAATTCTCTGACAAAATCCACTCAATGTGCAGCGGCAGTCAAAAAAGCAAACAGAATGCTAGGAATAATTAAGAAAGGGATAGATAACAGAACAGAAAATATCATGTTGCCTCTATATAAATCCATGGTACACCCACATCTTGAATACTGTGTGCAGATGTGGTTGCCCCATCTAAAAAAAGATATATTGGAATTGGAAAAGGTTCAGAAAAGGGCAACAAAAATTATTAGGGGTATGGAAAGGCTTCTGTATGAGGAGAGATTAATAAGACTGGGACTTTTCAGCTTGGAAAAGAGACAGCTAAGTGGAGATATGATTGAGGTCTATAAAATCATGACTGGTGTAGAGAAAGTAGATAAGGAAGTGTTGTTTACTACTTCTCATAACACAAGAACTAGGGGTCACCAAATGAAATTAATAGGCAGCAGGTTTAAAACAAATAAAAGAAAGTATTTCTTCACACAGTCAATCTGTGGAACTCCTTGCCAGAGGATGTTGTGAAGGCCAAGACCATAACAGGGTTCAAAAAAGAACTAGACAAATTCATGGACGATAGGTCCATCAATGACTATTAGCCAGGATGGGCAGGAATGGTGTCCCTAGCCTCTGTTTGCCAGAAGATGGGAATGAGCAACAGGGGATGGATCGCTTGATGATTACCTGTTCTGTTCATTCTCTCTGGTGCACCTGGCACTGGCCACTGTCAGAAGACAGGATACTGGGCTAGATGGACCTTTGGTCTGACCCAGTAGGGCCATTCTTATGTTCTTATGTTCATATTTAGCCAATCATAACTTTTGTACTGATACCTAAGATGGCATATCATTGCAGTTTTGCAATATTGGTATCAATAATGTTATAAATAATCACCCGTATTCCATACAACGTCATATGCTGATCTGTTATTACAGCAGAGTTTCTCATGAAAGTGTTGCGTGAGTGTGAGTTGGATGAAGTTGGGGTATGTACTGCTTTTCAATGGCTGTTGGTGTGACATTGCACTCCATATGTTTTATGGAAATATGCTTATGAGTGTGAATATGATGCAACTGGAATATGCTTTATGCAAAAGGTCTCTTGTAAAGTATCATAACAAAGGTTATAACCTACTGAATATATTTCTCCTATTTGTATGCATGTATCATTCTTGTATCTGAAGCTAGAAATATGAAGTATAACTCTGAGGTCCTACTGTAATTATGCAAAGTGTGGGCCATTAATGGTGGTTTAGAATCTTGATGGCTACCATTAACTAGGACAATTGATTGTAAATGGTTTATTTACCTGCAAACCTTCCGGTGTACGTGCGGGCCAGCCCAGGAAGAATGGAAACTAGGGGTCTTACAGTGACATGTGATCATGTCACATGATACTGGAATCCATCTTAATCCTTGTACTTTTCCACTGATGAGGTGGGGGTGGGGACAAGCACAGGTAAAAGATTCCCACATTATGCCAAAGCTATAGAAGGGGGTGGAGCAGGACAAAAGGGCTGCCAGTCATGAGAAAAACTGCTTATCACCTGAGATGTCTCCTGGAACTAACAAGGATTGTACCGGGGAAATGATTGGGCCCAGACTAGGAAAGAGTCTAGTCTGCGAAAGAAGCTTATTGGAACATCTTTGAGGGTGAGATATTACCTGTAATCAGTTTCTTAATGTATTAGGTTTAGACTTGCGTGTTTTGCTTTATTTTGCTTTGTGACTTACTTTGTTCTGGCTGTTATTCATTGAAACCACTTAAATCCTACTTTTTATACTTAATAAAATAACTTTTGTTTATTAACAAAACCACAGTAAGTGATGAACACCTGGGAGAGCAAACAGCTGTGCACATCTCTCCATCAGTGATACAGAGGACGAACAATTTACGAATTTACCCTGTATAAGCTTTATACAGAGTAAAACGGATTTATGTGGGGTTTGGATACTATTGGGAACTGGGTGTCTGGGTGCTGGAGATAGGTGACTGCTGAGCTGTTTTTAGTTAAAGTCTGCAGCTTTGGGGGCATGGCCCAGACCCTGGGTCTGTGTTGCAGCAGGCTTGTGTGTCTGGTTCAACAAGGCAGGGTTCTGGAGTCACAAGCTGGCAGGGAAAACAGGCTCAGAGGTAATTTCAACACATCAGGTGACAGTCCCAAGGGGATCTCTGTGACCGAACCCATCACAGTTGGAAATGGAAGTGAATACCTAATGGAGTGCTGGAATGTGTTACCAATAGCTTTGTAGGGGATGCGAAGGAATCAAAGAATACTTGAAACTTTTTAAACGTATTTTCATTCTTTCCAACTGTCTCTAAACAAAGTTGTTGTTTGTGTTAATACTATATTGTGTATGTTTTAAGCATTCTATATACACAAAGTGACTATGATCTTTTAATCTTATTTCCTAAAAATGAAAAGTTAAGTTGCTGTTGTTTCCAGTTTTTTAATGGTGCAATATCTAGAAGAGAATTCACAGGAGCCTAGTATTAGAAATTTGGGTTCCAAACCTACAAAACCTGAGGCAGGTGCCTATTTTTATGTATGTGAGTAGTCCCACTGAACTCAATGAGACTATTCATGTGCGCAAATGTTTTCAGAAATGTAGACTTTGAAGACACAATTTAGCCCCTCTTAAGGGTTTCATAAACCCACCCATAGCACCTACAAACTGTGGGCAGGGAGAAACAACCACATGACTTGGCTTCTTCTAAATGTAATCACTGTAAAATATTGTTTTAACAGTGTTCAGCTTTAGACAATTTGTTTATTATAGAATCACCTGCAGTGGACTAAAGGCTGGTGATTTTAATGAGAGATAATGATGAAGACTGAAAAATCACCTTTCAGATAATGGGTCATTCATCTGCAATAGAGCTAAGATGACTCAGGAAAACATGGTGAAGTTTCTTGCTTTGCCACCTAAATGCATTTTTGTACCAAACCATAATTATACCAGTGAATCCTGAATTTGGAAGAAGATAACAATCCCTTGCTCAGGCCAAGTCACAAGTTTATGGATTGTTTATCTTCTGATATGTCTTCTGCATGACTTGTCAAAGGATAAGAAGCATGCTGGCACTGAAAAAAAATTAACAGTTGGGACAGTTTTCCCAGACAGTAATTCTGATTTTTGGAAATGCAGCCCTAAGAGAGAAACATCCTGTTGAGACAATGCAGAAAAACATTTGTAAACAAGTAAAATAAAAAATAGTATCATGACAAATCTTGGAATAATCTGCATTATATTTCTTATAAAATCTCCTCCAGATTTTAATTCATGTTAACGCCAGATGACAAATGAAGTTAGGATAATGCACAATAGTTTGTATTAATTTAGTCATGCATGAATTTCAATGGTGGCATGATCAGGCCTTTGTGCTCACACTACTGTTCATTCGTGCTCACATTAAATAATAATCTATTTTGTACAAGTGAGCAATAATTTTACTGTCCAAAGAGCAATTAACAGATGTAAAACTAAATATCCATTCACATGGGTATATCATTTTGTTGTATTCTGAACACACACAAACATACAGTAAATGTCTGTCTTATGCAATAATATGTATCATAGGTTTTATATAGCATTTTTTATGCAGGGATCTCACTGCTTTTCACATGAGGCTAAAGCCATGTCTATACCAGAAGCACCAGGAATACCAATATACTATACTTGCAAAATGCTGCAAGCATGAATGCAGCTTATATCAGCAAAACTGAGCTCTTGCTGGTATCGATTATTCCCGCCCTCCTGAGTGAAATCAACTATTCTGGCAAAAGTGCAGTTTTGGTCAAGTATCACATCTCTTGTCAAGGCTAAATCCCCACTCTGTAGTGAGTGCAGGAAGTAGGAGCCCGCAAGGATTTTAAAAATTAATACTTGCCACTCCAGGCTTGTATTAAACTCTCAAGGTTAAAGCTTTTCTCTGACCTTGGCTTGGTAAATGCTGCCACCACCCAAATGCAAAAAAACGCCTTTGAACCTAGGAAGGAGCACTTGGGAATTCCTCCCTGTGGGGTACCCTTAAACCCTTTCACCCCACCCCACTCCCGGGAAAGAGCTGAGAAAGAAAACAAATGAAATTAGCTGTGCTAACAGCTAATCAAACAACATGCACAAACCTCTTTGGACACCAGAAATCCAATCCTGTTCTTAAAAAAGGTGAATTTTATTAAAAACAAAAAGGAAAAAATTACATCTGGAACTTAGGCATTTTGCTATATCTTAAAAGAAACAATTACAAAAATTAAGCATCCAAAATAGCTTTCTTGGGGGTTCAGCTTAAAGCAAACAAAAGCATCAGGGGTTAGGACAGAGGAGATCCACAAACCAAAATAAGGGGTTAGCACAGAGGAGATCCACAAACCAAAATAAGAAATAAACCTAATAGAGTCTAACTAAACATTCCCTGTCCAAATTATTTCTTCTAGGTATGGAAGATACTTTTTCATACCTGGTTCAAACCTTACACAGCATTTCTGCTTATAGCATTGCTGTTCCGTGTCCCTGCAGCCCAGAGAACAAAGGAGAGACAAAGGGAAAGATTTTTTCCCCATTTTAAAAAGTTCTAGCCTTCCCATTGGCTCTTTTGATCAGGTGCCCTCTACCTTTTCTTTACCTAGGGACCTTTTACAGGTAAGCCAGCAGCCACCAAGAGGAACTTTATAGCTAACTGGCTGGCTGGGTGGCCATAAAAGGGAGCTCTCCCCCCCACACACTTTATTTATCACACCTCTTCACACCCCTGACCAACATAGTTATGCTGGCAGAAATCAGTAGTGTAGACATGGCCTAAGTATCATTATCTCTGTTTTACAGATGGAAAAAATGAGGAACAGAGAGATGAAGTGACATGCCCAAGTCACACAGCAGCTCAGTGACAACTGGAATAACACCCAGGTCTCTTGATACAAAATGCAGTGCCATGATTGCTAGATGATACTACTCCACCTTTTGCCAATGACAATTTTAAGAAATGAATGATTAATGAAAATCGTTAGGAGCTTGGTATTCTAATTTTTATAAATATATAATGTCTTCTTCAGGTTCACATCAGGAAAAAATAACTCAAAAGATGCATAGTTTTTTCCTTTCAAGCTTGAGTTTAATCTGCAGACACTTAGCTTGCTCAAAAAAGCAGAAGATATGAACTCTTCTGACTGACGATAAAATAGGTATATTATTTTAGTCCTAGGTTGTATCTACATTAGGCTCTGCCAAAAATATCCCACCATTGCTTCTACTGGTCAGCGGCAGCACTAGTATAGACAGGGTCTAAGGAAGCCACTGGTATATTAACCATAATGTCTTCTAACCATGTTTAGAGCAGTCTAGATGACCTGGGGATTAAAACGTCAACTACCAGCACTTTATTTACACTAGGGCTCCAACTGTTGTTGCCACCAGTGGAGCTGAATCAGCAATAGCAATGGTACAAAAAGTCTCATGGTATGGTGTCCTCTTTATATTAAATATTTGTGTTTTTCTTTACAATCAATTTGCATTTGTCCAAACTGAATCTCATATTTATTTATTTTTACCCACAGAGACCTATTCCTGAGAGATGCTGAGGTTCTGCTGTTCTTATCAGCATCATTGTGATGTTTAGAAGTTCTCAAGCTCAGGTCAAGATTAGTTTATTAAACAGATGTGAATTCTCTTTCCTCACTATCTGGTATCTTTTATGATCTTCAGCCCAAAGGGAATAAGCTATAGCATTATACACACTTCTAGATTGGTACAATTGCATTCATGCTAGGAGGTTGTACTGCTTGAACTACACTAGAACAGTGGTTCTCAAACTTTTGTACTGGTGACCCCTTTCACACAGAAAGCCTCTGAGTGCGACCCGTTCTTATAAATTAAAAACACTTTTTATATATTTAACACCATTATAAATGCTGGAGGCAAAGCGGGGCTTGGGGTGGAGGCTGACAGCTCGCGACCACCCATGTAAGAACCTTCTGACCGCTGAATGGTCCCGACCTCCAGTTTGAGAACCCCTGCACTAGAACCTCAGAGTTATGAACACCAGAGTTACGAACTGACCAGTCAAGCACACACCTCATTTGGAACTGGAAGTATGCAATCAGGCAGCAGCAGAGACAAGTACAGTATTGTGTTAAATGTAAACTACTAAAAAAATAAAGGGAAAGCAGCATTTTTCTTCTGCATAGTAAAGTTTCAAAGCTGTATTAAATCAATGATCAGTTGTAAACTTTTGAAAGAACTTTTGAAAGAATGTTTTGTTCAGAGTTATGAACATTTCAGAGTTACGAACAACCTCCATTCCCAAAGTGTTCGTAACTTTGAGGTTCTACTGGTTTCTGAATCAGACAAGTTACAGCTATACAAAAACTCTGAGTGTATGAGCCCTAAGTGACAAAGACCAAGAAGATTCTGTCCACTCAGAAGTCATTTTCCTTTGTGAAAATACAGTAATAATTTCTTTAGAAATTAAGGTTACTTAAGGTGTCATGGGGAGAGCTGCCCTATGCATAGAGGAATGCTTCTATCCTGGCTGAGATACAATTTAATGGTGGTGGTGACACTTGTTGTACCTCTTGGTAATGGGCAAAAGCTCTTATTATTTACCTAGTAATTTGGGCAAAAATTATTTAATAAAATGTAACTTTAAAATGCGCTACATGGAGTGGTTTAAACTTAATGTGATAAATAAAGGCGAGGGAGGGTTAGCTATAAAATCCCTTTTAGTAGCTGTTCACTACTTGCTTTACCTGTAAAGGGTTAAAAAAAAGCCCACAGGTAAAAGGAAGGGGGTGGGCACCTGACCAAAATAGCCAGTGGGAAGGAAAAATCTTTATCTGTCTGTAGTTGTTCTCCAGACAGGGCTGGAGCTATGCTATAAAAAGCTGTAAACCAGGTATAAAAATCACCAGATCATACCTAGAAACTACTCAGTTTGAAACCCCAGATATGTAAGTAGATCAGGAAATGTCTAGAAAGATGCCATTAGGTTTATCTCTTTTATTCCTTTATGGCTTGTGGACTCCTCTGTGCTAAGCCCCAAATGCTTTTGTTTTGCGTGTAACCATTAAGCTGGACCTCAGGAAAACCATTATTGATGCTTAATTATTATATTTGCTCTCTTTAAATCTAGCAAAAAGCCTAAGTTCAAGATGTAATTTTTTCCTTTTTGTTTTTAATAAAATTTACCTTTTTTAAGAACAGGATTGTGGGGTTTTGTGTCCTAAAAGGTTTGTGCATATGTTGTTTAATTAGCTGGTGGCAACAACTGATTTCCTTTGTTTTCTTTCTCAGCTCTTCTCCGGAGGGGATGGATGGGTAAAAGAGCTTGAGGGTACCCCACAGGAGGAATTCCCAAGTGCGCCTTCCTGGGTCAAAAGGTTTTTTTTGCACTAGGGCGGTGGCAGCATCTACCCATCCAAGGGTAGAGAGAAGCTGTAACCTTGGGAGTTTAATACCAGTCTGAAGTGACCAGTATTAATTTTTAGAATCCTTGCGGGCCCTCACCTTCTGCACTCCAAGTGCCAGAGTGGGGAATCAGCCTTGACACTTAAAAATCCTGTGACACTCCGGGAATGATTAGGGTACTGACAGACTCTGAAACGAAAAAGCCTTTCACCACAAATGCTAAATCAGGGAAATAACCTCATTAGTAATAAGCCCCATGTACATATAATTCATCTCACTCTAGAATCCCTTTAAAAGAACAGTGAAAATTAACAGTAGTCTCTATACTGAATGGAGATATATGGCTGATTTTTCTGGTGGGGGGTATCTGTGTTTGGGGGCATATGGGCAATTTTGCAGGGGGTCAGCTCCCTCCCAGACCCTGCACCCTGCAACCCGTCACACACCTAATCCTCTGCCCAAGCCTTGAGCCACTTCCCACACCCGAAACCCCACATCCCTGGTCCCACCCCAGAGTCCACACTCCCAGCCCACAGTCTTTACCCCCTCCTACACCCTGACTCACTGCCCCAGCTCGGAGCCCCCTCCCATACTCCAAATGCCTCAGCTCCAGCTCGCAGGTGGAGCACTCTCCTGTACTGCAAACCCCTTATCCTCAGCCCCTCCCCAACCCCCTGCCCCAGGCCAGTGAAAATGAGCAAGTGAGGGAAGATTCAAGATGGAAGGAGGACGATGGAGTGAGCAGAGGGCGGGGCCTTGGAGAAGGGGTGAGGCCCAGACAAGGATGTTCAGTTTTTTGCCATTAGAGAGTTGGCAACCCTGTCTCCGGGGGGAGTCAGGGGGGGGTCTGTGGTGTGAGGTCAGTGTTTGGCAGCGGGTCTGCGCTTAGTACCGGGTATCAGTGACACACTACCCGACAGCAACAGCCCAGGCCGCAGGCCCAAAGCAGACTGTGGTTGCTGAGCCCGCCCTCGGGGGCGTGTCCCTCGCCGTCCGCCATAGCAAGACGCTGCCAGCAGGGGGCCGTGGCCCCCGGGATTAGTTCAGAGAGCGGAATCGAAGCTCGGCCGACCGCGGCTGGCAGCTCCGCGCTCATGGGAGCCAATGGAGCTCGGCTTTGTTCCGCTACAGCTCAGCCTCTGAGCCAATCGGCTGGGGCCTTGTAGCGCAGCTGCCCGGCCGTGACCCTGGTGTCATGGCCGCCTGCACGGGGTGCCAGGTCTGCTGCCGCGCTGGGCTCAGGAAGCTGGCCGCGGCCAGCAGTTTCCGCCCGCTGCTCGGCACCATGAGGCGTTGGCTGGGACCGGGCGCTCGGCTGGTACAGCTGGCCCAGGCCCGAGGCTTGCAGGGCGGCGCCGGACCCTACAAGGTGGCGTCGGTGGACGTGGGGAGCAGGTAACGAGGGGGCCGCCGGGAGAAAGCAGCGTCCGCCCGGGGGACTCAGTCCCCCCTCTCCACCGGACCGGGGACCGTCTCCTTTCTCCCTGTATCCTGGGGCTTGGGCCTGGCCCCCGCGCCTGCCACGTCTTCTAGCTGCCCCAGAGCCCTCTGCTCCCTCCTAGAGCACCTCATTTCTCTGTCTTGCAGCCTCTCATCCCGAGCCCCTTGCCCCATCTCAGAACAGCCCTCCTCGCTGCCCTGTGTCTTCCGCCCTCCCTCAGAAAATTCCCCCTCGCTGCCCTGTGCCCCGACCCCCTTCCCCGAGCCCCCTACCCTCTTCTAGAACAACTTCCCTCTCTGCCCTGCGGGGTCTGCCCCACTCCCACCCAGAACAGCCCCCCTCACTGCTCTGTGGCCTGCTCCCCTGCCCCTTCCAGAACATCTCCCCTTCACTGCCCTGCTCCCTCCCAGAACAATCCCTCCTGTAGGTGTTCTCCCCTCCCATCCCCCACCATAGTTTGTCACTTTCTTCTTCCTCTGACCCCAGGGTCGCTTCCCATCTGGGTATGCCCCCTTGATCTCTGCTCCCCACTGCCCATTCATGTCCAGTGTCTGCTGAGAAGTGTGTGTTGGTGGGGAGAGGCAGGTTTGTGTAGCTTTGCTTCAACCATCCCTTTTCCAACCCACAATCTCCAATATGCAGCTAGTGGAGCCAGAGGTGAACAATAATTGCTAAACACATTGTTTAAAATCCACTGGTCTCCTTTTCTTTTTATGCCTGGTCTTACTGCATACAGTTGATGCACTGCTCTTCAGTAGCCCTTGCAATACCTTGTCATGGTGGTAAAGTGATTTGCAATTAAAATCCTCCCATCACAATGACTAAGGTGGTTTATGTCATGGTGGTATTGGTGCTGAGTTATGCTGGTACCTTTATAAACTAGAAAAGTATTAAAACACAAGCCATTTAAGGTTAAAGTATCTCAGAAATAACCATCCAGATGTGGACTTTTCCTGCAATTTAAGATTTAGTGGCTGACTCCCTTTCCCCACATTTGATTGATAAATTTCATCAGAGGAGCTGTTTGAAAGTTTTAGAAATAACTAGGGGCCTGATCCAAAGTCCATGGAAGTCAGTGGAAAAGCTCTAGTTGACTTCAGTGGGTGTTAGATCAGGCCCTAAATCAATGGAAGTAAATAAGAAAATTGAATGTCATTTGAACTTTTTTTCCACTACACTCTCTCATACATAACTGCCAAATAATGGGCATAGTCTTACCTCTAAATGTAAAAGTGTGTGTATCAGATCTTCCCCTGCACTTTTTCCATTAAAGTACTGTCTGCTGTCACTGAGAAAAAGTGTTTGTGTGGGGTGTAAATGTGGTACTTTTTGCCTTGCATATATACACCCTCTCATTTTGTGTGTTTTTTTTTGAACATTTAATACATACACCATTGAGAATAATAGCCCTTAATAGAACTCTTAAAACTCTGAAGCATAGGGGAGACTGGCTGGTTTCCAATAGAATATAGAGCCTTTCATCTCTAAATAAGTGGTTCAAATCTAGCCAAATTCAATACGGCGGAAGATGTTACTTTCTGGCTCTTATTTTGCAGATATGAGAAGTGGGTGCTTATCTCTCTTGTTCCACATGACTTGCTAGCTGTTGCAGATGGCAGTCATAGCAGAGAAGTATGGGATGGAATTAGTTTGGAGATTAAGGGTTTGTCTGCACTCCCCTGCAGTTTGGAGGAGGGTGGGGAGAATAGCAGTGCACCCCAAAATGGTGTGCTGTAACTCCCCCATGTAGCCTACTTCAAACAGAATTACATTAATGCAAGCTAGGAACCTCTTAGTTCATGCCCACAGCATCCACACAGAACAGTTACAGCACAGCACTTCGGTGCACACTGCTATTCACACCCCACTCCATTGTCCAAACTACTGGGCAGTGTAGATGTAGCTTCAATTTTCCTTTCATCATAGAAGGCGGTCACTTTGGGAATTGAGGCAAAATTGCTGAACAGTAGGGAAGCTTGTACTCTTATTTCCTATTCTGTGGATAGATAGAGGGCTTCAGCGTCCTGACTTGTCAAAGCCAGTTTCTATCATGAATAGTAAATATAATCAATATTTTCTAAAACTATGAAACATAAAATATGAATGTATAGTAGTTGAATAGAGAGGTGTTGATAAACTGATCCTCATTTGTCACTAATGGCAGTTATCTTCTTTTTAACAGAAAGTTGGAAATTTCCTCTGGAAAACTGGCCAGATTTGCTGATGGATGTGCTGTAGTGCAGGTAAAAAATCTATGCAAACTCAAAATGTGTAAGTCAACTTGGATAAATGTACTGTTTTTTGTTGAGATGTCTCAGCCATATATGGTAATTGGACTCCCTACTGGATCCACAGCTAGCTACTGCATAGAAAAAAACTTTATTAGGTTTCCAGAAGCCTCACCAGTGCACTGTAGATTCATGTTTTCTCTTCACTTGGAAAGTGCTCTACTGAGAAATGAAACTAAATGATACATTTATGAAAATGTCTTTTCTAAAAGTAATTTCACTGTTTTTAATCAAGTTAGGTGATACATCAGTGATGGTCACAGCAGTCAGTAAAACAAAGCCTTCTCCATCCCAGTTCATGCCATTGGTGGTGAGTACTAATTGTAATTACACAAACTGCCCAAATTGATAACTATAAATAATAGTAGAGAAGTAGAGCTTGAGTCCTCAGATATTTCAGTTGGATTTTAATGTAAATTGTTTTGTCTCTGTGGTTACACCAAATAGAATATTCAGCTATTAAATTCAGATGTAGTGTCGTCTTACCTTTTTTATAGGTATATTTAAGAGAGAGCAGTAATTACAGTTTTGTTTATGAATCCCTGTTTTGTTGTATAAGGTTGACTATCGCCAGAAAGCTGCTGCAGCAGGAAGGATTCCCACAAACTATCTTAGAAGAGAACTTGGTTCCACTGATAAAGAAATTCTTACAAGCAGAGTAATAGGTAAGACTGAGACTGACAAAAGACTGAGAAGACAGTGTCCAGTACTTTTTTTGTTGTTTGTAATATCCTCATTGAAAGTTTGAAAAGAGAGGGCTACCTGTAACCACTGTTTTCAGCGAATATTGCCTCTTCAGAAGTTTTGGGAGAAGCTCATACCTTAAAGGGCTGCAAATTTCAGAACCATTTAAAAACAATGTCCGTTGGGGCTGCATGTACATTCCCTATATGAAAGCCCAAAATACAGTAAAAACTGTTTTATCCGGCATGTTGGGGAAATGGGGGGTGGGGGGGTTGTAAGTGAAAAATGCCGGTTATCTAAGAGGGATGGCCATTCCTCCGCCTAGGGAGCAGCAGGGACATGTCGCCACTTCCAGAGAGCCAAGTAGGGAGCCTGCTGGTCCCGCGCCAACCTGACTATGAACCGGACTTTCTATGAAGATTAGAAATGCCGGTTTATAGAGCTTTCCGGTTGGTACAGGGCATGATAACACAGCTTTTACTGTATCTGATAGCTTGTGAGATTTCTTCTTTGCTACTAAGATTGGGATTTCTCATGCCTCAGTCTAGAGGGACATCATCTCCTGGAGCTAATCATTTGTCAGGAGAGATGAAAGAAGAGGCAACCAAATTGTTTTCTGGAAAGGTAGGAAAAAAAAGGAGACAGACTGTTTGGCCCAAATGTATCCTCCTCGCACCTTCCTCATTGTCTGAAAAATAGTATCCAAGATGCCTAAAACTTGTCTTTTGAATGAGATAATGGAACCATGAGGCTCAATGTTTTCTAAAACTAGCAGGACTTAATAGACAATCTGAAGATGGGATAGGGTTCTGAACAGACTAAGCCCCAGTCAGTGTGCAGAGGTGTATTAATAAATCAGGTTGAAAATCAAAATTAAAAAAAAAAAAAGCAACGTGCTTAACTTCACCATTCAGTTGCGTTGCTTTTCATTACATGTCATCTTATTACAAGCTCTCTGGAACTAGCACTTTCTCTTTATGTCTGTAAAGTATCTACACATTCATACTGCTACTAATAAATACTCATATTTTCAAAACGTTTTCTTTTCAGCAGCAGGGAAAGAACCATGAGAGCATTATTGAGCTCCTTATACTTCCATCCTTCAAAAGTCAGTTTGGACATGTGCATGGTTACTGATTTTTAGTGTTTTCAAGGCTCCTGGCACTGAGGTTCATGCTCTTAAATAGGAATCCGCAGAGGCAATTCTAACTGGATAAAAATGGAAAAAAAAATTTTTTCATATTGACGATGTTTTAGTGACTTTTTAAAAAGCTTCATTATTGTTGCCTGGATCCTTGATGCAGTTTCTGCAATAAGATTTACTTTATGCTGACCCTAAAGCAGCAGAGCAAGGATTTTGTAGGGTTATTTCTGTATAAACAGTTTATTTTTCTTGGTTAGTTTTTAAAAAAGGTAATCTAGGTGAGACTTCCAAGTATAACAATTTTTAGGCAGGTCAATTTCATTTTAATCTGAAGTGTTATAATTTAAACCATTGAAATGTATTTATTATTTTATATAAGGGGAAGCTTAGCTATGTACAAAGTTTATTACTAACTGTGACTTGGAGCGCAGGAATAGCATAGTAGATTAGACCACTGGTACATTGTCAGGTATCCTGTCCTTGTTAGTAGCAGTTGTTATGTGCTTTGGAGGAAAACACTAGAATTCGTCGGAAAACTGTGAAATAACCTGCTCATAGAGCAGAGGTGGGCAAACTATGGCCCACGGGACCGTCCTGCCCAGCCGCATAGCTCCCGGCTGGGGAGGCTAGCCCCCAGCCCCTCCCCTGCTGTCCCTGCTCTCTTGTGGGTGTGTCGCTGCGCAGGCAGTGTGGCTTGCACCTGCCCACCTCCCAGGCTTTCCAATAAGCCTGTCCCGCTGCTCTGAGCGGCATGGTAACGGGGCAGGAGGTCCTGGGGGACAGTCAGGGGACAGGGGGCGGTCAGGAGACAGGGAGCAAGGGGGATTGGATAGGCCTTGGGGTTGGAGGGTCCCGGGGGGTGGGACTGGGAGCAGAGGGGGTTGGATAGGCGGTGGGGTCCCGGGGAGGTGGTTAGGGACGGGGGGTCCCGGGAGGAGGCGGTCGGGGACAAGGAGAAGGGGGGGTTGGATGGGTTGGGTGTTCTGAGGGGGGTAGTCCGGGGGCGGGAAGTGGAAAAAGGCCAGGCAGTTTGCAGAGGCACAGCCTTCCCTATCCAGCACTCCATACCGTTTCGCAACCCTGATGTGGCCCTCAGGCCAAAAAGTTTTCCATCCCTGTCATAGAGGAAGCTTCTTTCTAATTCCCATTGCTTAGTGGCTGGCGTGTATCTTGAATCATGAAGGATTATTTCCCTTATATTTTATCGTATCTAATGTGACAGTGAATATTCTCGCTATCCATGTACATGTCTAATCCTTTTTTGAATGCTGCTCAGGTTTTAGACTCAATATCTTTTGGCAAAGAGTTCCACAAGTTAATTAGGCTTTGTGTTTCTAAAAATTTTAAATGTGTTGGTTGTCAGTTTCTTTGGATAACTCTCTTGTTTTTTTAATATGAGGGGAAAATAAAGGTTTCCCGAATTTTATCTTTGTCATTTATTACTGAATATATGTCTATCATTTACTTCCTTCATCCACTTTCTCCTATAAACAGTCATAATCTTAATCTCTGCATGTATGAAAGTTTTTAAATGTTTTTTACAGATCGATCAATTAGGCCACTCTTCCCAGCAGGCTACTATTATGATACACAGGTGGGTTCATTATTTTTAGTGATAGTCACAGTTCTGTGGGAGCCAAAAGAAAACTGTTTTGGGCAAGCTTCCAAATTGGGTTAATGTTTTGCAAAATAGTGTTAACTGTTGGTGCCGTTGAAGGATTAACAGCAGCCTTCTTTAATCGGTCAGTAAATAATACTGCTTAACACAGACCAACTATTCATTGCTTCAAGCAAAGCTTTTCTTTGAAGCTGATCTGAATTCAGACTCACTATCACAAAGAAATGAGTGGGATTTATTCTCTGGGAGAAAGTAATTTAACTAGCTAGGAGCTGTAATTCCTGCTTGGTAATATTTTAGATGAAACTATATTTATGTTGCATGTCAAGTAGAATAGGCTATTCAACAACCTTAAGTCAAAAAGAAAAGGAGTACTTGTGGCACCTTAGAGACTAAGCAATTTATTTGAGCATAAGCTTTTGTGAGCTACAGCTCACTTCATCGGATGCATTCAGTGGAAAATACAGTGGGGAGACTTATATACACAGAGAACATGAAACAATGGGTGTTACCATACACACTGTAACCAGAGTTACAAGGTAGCCTATTTCCTCTTGTTTTTTCCTACCCTCCCCCCCCCCCAGATGTTCTGGTTTAACTTGGATTTAAACTTGGAGAGTGGTCAGTTTGGATGAGCTATTACCAGCAGGAGAGTGAGTTTGTGTGTGTATGGGGGTGGGTTTTTGGAGGGGGGTGAGGGAGTGAGAGAACCTGGATTTGTGCAGGAAATGGCCTAACTTCATTATCATGCACATTGTGTAAAGAGTTGTCACTTTGGATGGGCTATCACCAGCAGGAGAGTGAATTTGTGTGGGGGGTGGAGGGTGAGAAAACCTGGATTTGTGCTGGAAATGGCCTAACCTGTTGCTCACTTTAGATAAGCTATTACCAGCAGGACAGTGGGGTGGGAGGAGGTATTGTTTCATATTCTCTGTGTATATATAAAGTCTGCTGCAGTTTCCACGGTATGCATCTGATGAAGTGAGCTGTAGCTCACGAAAGCTCATGCTCAAATAAATTGGTTAGTCTCTAAGGTGCCACAAGTACTCCTTTTCTTTTTGCGAATACAGACTAACACGGCTGTTACTCTGAAACCTGTAACCAGAGTGATCACTTAAGGTGAGCTATTACCAGCAGGAGAGTGGGGGGGGGGGGGGGGACCTTTTGTAGTGATAATCAAGGTGGGCCATTTCCAGCAGTTGACAAGAACATCTGAGGAACAGTGGGGGGTGAGGATAAACATGGGGAAATAGCTTTACTTTGTGTAATAACCCATCCACTCCCAGTCTCTATTCAAGCCTAAGTTAATTGTATTCAGTTTGCAAATTAATTCCAATTCATCAGTTTCTCGTTGGAGTCTGTTTCTGAAGTTTTTTTGTTGAAGTATTGCCACTTTTAGGTCTGTAATCGAGTGACCAGAGAGATTGAAGTGTTCTCCAACTGGTTTTTGAATGTTATAATTCTTGACGTCTGATTTGTGTCCATTTATTCTTTTACATGGAGACTGTCCAGTTTGACCAATGTACATGGCAGAGGGGCATTGCTGGCACATGATGGCATATATCACATTGGTAGATGTGCGGATGAACGAGCCTCTGATGGTGTCGCTGATGTGATTAGGCCCTATGATGGTGTCCCCTGTTGGAGAACACTTCAGTCTCTCTGGTCACTCGATTACAGACCTAAAAGTGGCAATACTTCAACAAAAAAACTTCAGAAACAGACTCCAACGAGAAACTGATGAATTGGAATTAATTTGCAAACTGAATACAATTAACTTAGGCTTGAATAGAGACTGGGAGTGGATGGGTCATTACACAAAGTAAAGCTATTTCCCCATGTTTATCCTCACCCCCCACTGTTCCTCAGATGTTCTTGTCAACTGCTGGAAATGGACCACCTTGATGATCACTACAAAAGGTCCCACCCCCTGCTCTCCTGCTGGTAATAGCTCTCCTTAAGTGATCACTCTGGTTACAGTGTGTATGGTAACACCCATTGTTTCATGTTCTCTATGTATATAAATCTCCCCACTGTATTTTCCACTGAATGCATCCGATGAAGTGAGCTGTAGCTCACGAAAGCTTATGCTCAAATAAATTGGTTAGTCTCTAAGGTGCCACAAGTACTCCTTTTTCTTTTTGTGAATACAGACTAACACAGCTGCTACTCTGAAACCTTAAGTCAGTGTCCCAAATGATCTTCATTGTAAGTCCATGTTCCATTTTCTCTTGTAGAAGGTGGGGATTAAAAGCTCAACCTGTTCATATTTGTGCAACAAAATAAAAGTAGTCCTTAAAACCCAAGAACCTCTCAGTCTACTTCCTGTGAATATATTAAGGTTGTTTTCACTCTGGAAGTTTCTCTCTCACATTTGTTACCTCTTAGATTTATCTCATTATTAATCTAACAAATGTGTGAGAGAAAATTCCAGAGCGAAAACAATCTTAATATATTCACAGGAAATATTATTAATATTTCTGAAGTATACAAAGTGTAGATAAAGGTAACTTTGTCACATTTTAAGGGCCTGTGTTTGCCCCTAATTTGGTGGTTCTTGGTGTTAAATATCATTTTTCTCCGTCAGTTTATTGATTTAGGTACTTGAACTTTTTTTTTCCTCTTCATATGAATTCATATAATTTTTAGGTCATTGTATTTGTTGTTCCTTGCAGGTGTTTTGATAAAAAAAACAAACAAACATATAGCTCAAAATTCTTCCATTGTCTTTCATATTATACCAGATCCTTTGTAATCTTTTAGCAGTAGATGGAGTTAATGATCCTGATGTCCCGGCAATTAATGGAGGTAAAAGTAATTTTAAATATTTTGTAAACTTTATTTAATGTTTGTATTTATGTAATCATTTTAAAAATGTAACTCTTACAATTTTAGCATCTGCAGCACTTGCGTTATCAGATATCCCATGGAATGGTCCCATTGGTAAGTAAATATTTTTGCTTGAAAGCTTGTCTCTTACCAACAGAAGTTGGTCCAATAAAAGCCATTACTCACCTTGTAAAACTCTAATATCATGGGACAAACACAATACAGCAACAATCCATATAACTTGAAATCTAGCCATTTTCAAATTAAAGGCAGTTTCAGGCACTACATCTGTCCCAAATTCCACTGCCAGTTTCTATGGTTTTACAGTCATGTTTTGTTTTTCTCTTCTCTCATACTGTTAAGCTCCACAAACAAGGAAAACTGATTATATAGAGCAAATAGTGAAACTACATAAAAAGTTGCAAATGTACAAAGTAAAACTGAAAAATAGAATAGATTTTTTTTTTCTGATCTGAGTACTTTTAACAATAGTAGCTACAGAACTACAGACAGATGTGTGATCAGTAAAATGGCTTCCCTTAACATTCGTTTGCAAATTGGATACAATTAACTTAGGCTTGAATAGAGACTGGGAGTGGCTAAGTCATTATGCAAGGTAACCTATTTCCCCTTGTTCGCCCGCCCCCCCCCCCACGACGTTCTTGGTAAACCCTGGATTTGTGCTGGAAATGGCCCACCTTGATTATCATACACATTGTAAGGAGAGTGATCACTTTAGATAAGCTATTACCAGCAGGAGAGTGGGGTGGGGGGAGAGAAAACCTTTTGAAGTGATAAACACCCATTTTTTCATGATCTGTGTGTATGAAAACATCCTCACTGCATTTTCCACTTTTATGCATCCGATGAAGTGAGCTGTAGCTCACGAAAGCTTATGCTCAAATAAATTGGTTAGTCTCTAAGGTGCCACAAGTACTCCTTTTCTTTTTCCTTAACATTCAGTAATTGTTACAATAGTTTAAACAAAATAGTAAGATACATAATAGCATTGCAACAACTGTCTAAAAACAAGGCATATTTCTCAGGTCATACTTTTTTTTAAATAGACTTTATCTGCAGACAAAGTGATCAGGAATATACCTTCTAATTTTCATATTCTGAGGAAATATCCCCATGACTATAAAGTATATGGAAAAAAATACTTTTTAAAAGTGTCTATTTAATTCTATTTATCAAGTTAATACACTTCTATGAAAGCTTCTTCTCCTGTAACACTACTTCAGATTATCTCTAAAGTGTTTCTTTAGTTTATTGGAGACATTAAAGCAATTCTCTTCAAGGTTTTGGTGGGGAGGGCAGACATTCTACAACCATTTATTTTCTTATTCTAAGGCAGGGGTCGGCAACCTTCAGCACATCCCTGTGGCCCACGACTTCCTGCAGCTGCCATTGGCTGGGAATAACAAACCGCAGCCGTTGGGAGCTGCTGGGTGCCGTGCCTGTGGACGGTCAACATAAACAAAATGTCTCTTGGCCCGCCGGTGGATTACCCTGATGGGCCACGTGCAGAAGGTTGCTGACTCCTGTTCTAAGGAATAGTCTCAAGCATAGCAGCAGTCTTGAAGCATCTCCTATAAGTTGCAGGAAATGTTCCATTAACAGGCAAGTCTTACTGTCTTCAAACCAATTGGTAGCCTTTTTCCTTCAACAATATATGCTTGTAAAATTTCCAACAATAAAATTTTATTAAACTGGATATATGATAGAACATATCAGGGATTTAAGGATTTTAAAAAGCTTAAAAAAAATTAGAAACTTACGAAATTCTGCATTGACGTGATTGCACTTCCTGGGTTTCTGTTGTGTTCTTAACACTTGTAAGTGTGTTTTTAATCCTTAAACTGTTGATCTGTATTTCTGAGTTTAACTCTAGATTAATGAAAGTTTTTGCCTGGGGAACTTCTTTAGTTTTTCAGATTTTGGAAATGCTTATCCTTGAAGGGCCCCAGGTAGAGGAGAGCAGGATAGGGGCTTTTTGCTTTCTAGACAACGCTTTCCCTCCCAACCTTTACCCCAACAATACTAAAGGGGGCTCTTTTGCCATCCTGTATGTCTCACGGGGAAGTAACTTAAATTTCTCAAAAAGGGATTTCACTTTGTAATTTATTTTTCTTCAGCTGATTCATGTTTCAGGAAACCTACGTCCAAACTACAAACAAAAATAAGCTTACAACTATTGCTGTGTCACTGATAACGTTACTATCAGTGACACTGCAATAACAGCACTACCCCAATAAGCCAGAATTTTTCAAGTGTAATTAACTTGACTTGCAGATTGTCTGCATTATTTGAATAAACAAGTTTATTTTAATTTTATAACTGTGTCAAAAGGTTATCTGGCACAAACACACACAAATCCCACTATTTAAATAGAATTAGTAATTTTAATAATTACCTCTGAAAGCAAACCAAGTAAAAATGATCCTTTGAACGAAATCCTACTTAGATGCAAAAATTAACTTCTGGAGTTTCTTCTTAGGTGCAGTAAGGGTAGGAATGGTTGATGGAGAAGTTGTTATTAACCCAACTCGAAAAGAAATGTCTTCTAGTACCTTGAACTTATTGGTCACTGGAGCTCCTCATAGTCAAATTGGTAAGTGGTTAAAATTATTCAACTTTGATGTTTAGTTAAAAATAGAGCACTTTCTCATATGAAAATCATAATTCTCTTGAAATACTACCTTTGTAATCAAGACTAGATAGAAACAAATAGTGAGGAAGTATTTTTTCTAGTTTGATTTCTTTAGAGGTCATTAATATATATTGGAATTTCTTTACTGTATTAATGAGATTTAATATCATTTAGATAAAACTTATGTTATGCTCCCTGCTTATTCAATTGAACTGAAACTTTGGAATACAGTATCAATAAATAAAGTCTAAATGTTTTATTGTAATACAGTGAAACTTGTGTCCTAACAGCCAGTACAATTTTCGTCCCCACAGGATCTAACTTTGTGATGCAGAGTTGTTCTGAGAGAATTTAGCTCTCATTTAAAAGCAATGGAAACCTTAAGTTGTAAAGCTGCTTAAAAAGAGAGAGAATTTTTCTTAAACTGGTTAAATTAATTGCCCAAGCCCTGGCAGGAGCCACAGGATAGAAGCCCTGAACTCCAGCAGGAGCTGCAGGGGCAGAAGCCCCGAGCCCAGGCACCCGAAGCCCGGGCAAGAGCTGCGTGCGTGTGTGTGTGTAAGCCTTGAGCCCAGGCAGGACCTGGGGGGAGGAGAGGGGAGCTCCGGGACACTTCTGCATTGCCTGTGGAGGTCAGGTCTGATCTCCCCACATAACAGCCATGCAGGGGAAGGACAATCTATCCCTCCCCAACCTGGCTGAACTAGCAGATTTTGGGGAGATCAGATTTCATAGGGAAGGGCTTATTTCACGGTCCAGGACATATTTTTCATGGCCTTGGAATTGATAGGGATTCAATTCATGAGTGGCCACAAAATTCATCATATACTTGTTTATAAATTGAATTTCCTATTCCATATTAATGTAATCTTACTGGTTGAGGAAGTGTATAATGTATTGTATTCAGTCTGTGGCACGTCTATATTTAAATGCACATTCTAACCATTAACCTATTTTGAAGGCATTAGTTTGACTTCCTTTCAGTTGTATCTTGTGAAATTTCTCCTTACTAACTTATATTTGCAAAATTATTCTGAAATCCTCCCAATTAATTTTTCTTCCATAAGTCCAGCTCTTCAGTTTGCATTTTGAAACTGTTTCTATGATTCTGTGACCTTTGAAATAATAAAATCAACCTGGCAGAGATCAAACAGATTAACTGAGCTATTGTCTTAAAGGCCCACGTAGTTTTGGTAAAATTAGGTTTCCTTTGTGATAGATATATTTTAACAACTTGTTCTATATCAGTTGAAAAACATGATGGTAACTGACTTACTATTTGACTCTGAATTAATAGTCATGTTGGAAGCAGCAGCCGAGAATATGTTGCAGCAAGACTTCTGCCATGCCATCAAAGTGGGGGTGAAGCATACTCAACAAATAATTCAGTGTATACAGCAACTGGTAAAAGAACAAGGTGCTGCCAAGAGAACTGTTCAGAAGTTATTTAGTGCTCCAGCAGAGATTGTTGAATGTGCAAAGCAGTAAGTACAAAAACAAATGGTTCTAATGAAGAGCATTAGTGTGACCAACTTCTGTCACTAACTGACCCTCATTTCTGGGCTTTTTTCATACAAAATATTACTTGTTTTGAACGTTTGAGTCCCTGACTTATCCTCAGCTTTTTCTTCCTTTTGATAGTCAGTCACAAGCCCTGGGCCTCTATACCCGTTCTTTGCTTAGTCACAAGGGCAACGCTACTGTGGCAGCCTGAAGACATGAGGGTGGGAAAGGAGGAGTCAGAGAACCCATCCCAGGCCCTCCTCCCACAAAAAATAAGCAAGAGAGGTTCTCATTTTCCCCCAAATAGAGGAGACATCTTCAGGCTGAAGCACCTGTGGTCCCCCCTTTTTAGAAAGAAAATTGGGGAAAAAATGGAGCAATCTTGAGTGCGGGAAACTCTAACTGGAGGTAGCAGAGAGAATTCAAGGTGAGGATGAGACGGATCAGTACTGGGGAAATGCTGCATGGCTTCCCACTCTCCCTCTGTTTAGAGACCTGTTACCCTATGCATTTGTACAACCCTCCTAGCAATTCTTTCATCTGTCCCTGCTGGGAGGGAAAGCCAGCAAGTGGGGGCAAATACCTCCCCATGAAAGAGGGCTGGGGGGGGAAATGCACAAGACCATGTCTCTCTTCTGCCTAACAGCAGCACGTCAGAACTGCTGAGGAGGAGAATATCAGTTTGCCCACTCCCTGCTTTGTCAGGGAACTGGGAACTTGGTGCTCAAGACTAGCTTAAATGTAATTGACGCACTGAGCTTCCTTGTAGTGCTCTCCCAGCATGCATTCTCCTCTTCCTCTCCCCAGTTTAGAATGTTGTTGTCTCTCAGTTCTCTCTGCCATCTGGGTGGGGTTCCCCAAAGATTGACCCACACATATCTAGTAGGACACATAAGTTTCCCTATCCTGTCAGCACTCTCACATATCTTTGGTGGGAAGGAAAAGGAGTCCTCTTACCCCCTAACTACTATGTATTCAGGGAGGAGGGCACACGGGTTCTTTTCTCTAGCCCCATCTCTGAGGACTTTGGGATTGCTACTGTTTTGAAGAAGCAGCTGTAACTTCTTCTCTCCATGTAGTCTCTACTGTTCTACCCCATGTTGATGTGCAAACTTTTCCCCAAGTTACAGGCCGGGGGACAGGACTTCTGTCTGTAAAAGAAAAATGAGGAAAGCATCAGTCTGGGGCCCCTAAACATCCAAAACTATAGAAATATATATCTTTACAAAGTTCCAAATTGACCACATGCTGGCATCCCCTCACCTTTTTTTTTATAAAGGTGACATCTCTGTGTAGAATTGCATTGTAAGTTGTAAGAAGACAGGCTTATGGATCTGTCGGTGAGGCCCAACTTCCAATAATATAAATGGGGTCTATGTGTGTGTGATTGCTGGGGAGAGGAGAATTTCTTGGGCACTAATTTCATATTTAGACAATCTATTGCTGCAAACAACCTAAGTATTAACAATGGTGTTCTTAATGTAAGACTAATTAACTGAAACCTCCCGCTTTCCTTCCCATCCATCCTCGATACATGCTTTGAAGAGATCTCTCGTAAGCATTATTACTGAGAACTAATGGAATGCAGCCAACAAACTCTGGGTGTTTCAACAATTAAAAGAGAGAGAAAAATCAGAAAATGATTGTACACACGAGAAAGCAGAATTCAGAAAACTACATTGACAGTGCTAGCACAAGTATAGGAAATAAAAGCAGTAAATTGGGCAATCAAGGATGAAAGATAATTTAATAATGCTTTTTAGTGTATCAGGGTGTATAATTCTTTCTCTGGCATGAGTTGAAGACTGCGCCTGCTTAAATCTAAATGTCTTGGGTCCTGTTAGCTTTCAGTCAGGTGCTTATTAATTTTTTGTACATTTCCTTTATAGCAGAAAATTCTAAATATCTTTAAAAAATGTCAATAACACATGCTCTCCCTCATTTTATGCTTGCAGTGTCTGGCTCAATATACACTGCACCATAAAAGTTCCTTTACAGTAGTACTGTGTGAAAGTTCCTTAATTTCTTAATGCATCAGGCAGTCTATGTGGGTTTTGTGGATTGATAATATGTTATAACTGTCAGTTCAGATAAACTGTCACTTAAAATAAATCTTAGATATTTTTTGACTAACAGGGAAACTTAAAGTGTGCAGTACCTGGTTAAATAAGAACTCCACCAGTTTTGTGTTTGCTCCAGCCTTTATAGATGAATCCCCTTGAAACTGTCATTAAAAGCCATTTAATGAAATACAAGGTGGATATGAACATAATTGCTTTTAAATTTTATTTCAACAAAATATCAAACCATTTGCTAAAGAATAGACTTTATGTACCAAGTTTCAACATAGAACAATATTTTTCTGGCCATATTAAACTCTTGAATATAGGGTTTTGTATCAGAACAAGTTAAACTTATTATTCTATATAATGCCGCTTATGAGTATTGCTATAATACTAATATAAATCTTAGATAGTCTAGCAACCTTTTTAAAGTCACCATTTTCTTTAGAACACTAAATGCATTTATGATGGTGACTTGTTCAAACTTTGTACAGGTAAACAAATACTAATCAGGTTAATTACTTTTTTCTCTTCAAAAAGGCTTGCCTCTGACAAGGTCTGTGCTGTATTTGCAGATTTTAGCCATGACAAAGTAAGTGTTGCCATCAAAATCTTGTGGGTTTTTTTTAATGTCGTATTTCAGTCAGTTCTCTGAATTTGTTAATTCTCTAAATTAATCCATGTTTAGATTTAGTTGTACTGCTATCCCCATGACATTTCTTTAAAGAGCCACTAACACTTGACTGTATTTCCTCCTGTTCTGCAAGATGTAGTGTAAGAGAGACAAGGTGGGTGAGGCAATATCTGTTATTGGTGAGAGAGATGGGCTTTTGAGCCACACAGAGCTCTTCAGGCTTGAAAGTTTGTCTGTCTCACCAACAGAAGTTGGTCCAATAAAAGATATTACATTGCCCACCTTGTCTCTGTAATATCCTGGGACCAACTTGGCTACAGTTACAGTGCAGTACTATAAATAAGTTATCACAGGTTCTTCTCTTGGAGATTGTTGTTTCAGTATGTAATGATTCCTTGTGCTTAGATTCATTGCTATGATTATCTCATTGCTAGACAGCTGTGCAGAACTTCAAGATTGTTGCTTTATTGTTAGTCTGCAATATCAGTGGTAATGTAAATCTTATCTAGATTTCTAGAGATGAAGCAGTTAACAAGATAAGACTTGAAACAGAAGAACAGTTGAAAGGTATTGTACTCTGTGTAATATTTGTACAATTTTAATAAAATTGGGCACTGAACTTGAGGCCAGTATTCACTACCATAATATAAATACAGTCCTGTAACATTATTTTGAAAAGAAAGATTACTGTTTATGGAGACCTGCAAAGGATGTAACATTTTTTTAGATTGGTCTTGTGCCCTTTTCTTGATGTATAAAGTGGGCCTGAACACTTTTTTTGCTTTTATTTACATATATAAAATATATAATTTTTTTTTCTGTTTGTAGCTTAGAAACACCAGAAATTTTTGCTTTGGTGTTCCTTGGTTTTGCTGGAATTCCTGTTTGAGATCTCAGATGTTTATTATAAGCCCTTACATCTTCATTGAAGGGACATAAGCGTGCTGAATCTTGAACAAAGGCTTCCTTTATCCAAAATGTTAATTAGTCATAAGTTAAATAAGTTTTAAGAAAACCTGTTTTAAATTGTCTTTGGACCCCAGGTTAAAAACCAGTGGTATAGCACAAAGATGAGCATAGTATTTTGTTACTGAAATTCCAATTTAAAACTTGATACAAAATACTGAATTATAAGAACTAACACTGAAATAATACTGCATTGCATGAAATGGTCATGTGTAGTATATAACACAGGATGAGGCCCAGTACTTTGTGTGTATGCTTCGGCTTAGCTCTGGCCAGTTTACCTGAAGATATGTGTTCTCGGCATGTAGGGGAAAGAAGGGGATTGCCATTCCCCTGTTCAACAGGTCTATTATAGTGTCTTTATACTTCCAGTCTCCCACATGAATGCATAGTCCCATTTGAGTTTATTAGAGTGTATACTCCCAAGGGAAGTACAATAAATGCTCTTTGTTCTTGGAGCTGGCAAACTCCTGAGTTCTGCTCACTTTTGCATAAATAGTTGAGAAAGAAAAGACTCTTATCAAGTCTGCTCCCTTTGCTTGGGAGCAGAGTACTGAACAGATAGCAGTTATTACTGAGGTAGTTAGAAGCTATATCACTGCAGTAATCAGCCTGTGTCTGCCTCCTCAAACTCCTAATGGTGAGGAGGAAAGATATTGCCACTGAACACCCCTTTTACACATGCTGGGGCGGGGGGGACATAATAGAAAAAAGGCTTACTTCTCCTCCTTCCCTACCTTCACATTGTAAAGGAGCACAAGAAAAAACTAATGTATGTGAAAGGAGTTGAGGATGCACCTCAGGTTCTCACCTCCCCATCCCTACTTGCCCCTGGAAAAAAAAAATAAAGCTATGTGTCTCTGTAAGCGGACCAGCCAACTGTGAAATCCTCAAACCTCAGGGTATGGAAGTCTGAGGTGGTATTGTGCACGTCTTACTGACTTAGACCCTGTACCGCTCAGGATTGGCACTGTTGCAGTCCATTTGTTTTTACTCTTTTGAAATGTTTGTGTTTCAGCAGCAATAGAAAGCAAGTCTTCTTATTCCTCTTGGTCCTACCAGTCTGAGAGTAGTGGAGCACCGACTTCTGTAGCTGCCAGTATTAAAACTTTGTGTTAATTAGAAGGATACTCTTTGAGCAGTAGACCTGGTAATAGATCTGGAACCACCTATGTGATTTACCCAATTTCTAACCGTTTGGAGAGTGCTCCCAATTGTGAATAACATGTATAGCAACACAACGGGCTTCTGTTGTACCCTAATGCTGGCCACAGTGCTTATTACAGAGCTTCTTTTCCAACTTTAGAAGCTTGGAGTTCTAATTTGTGTTTGGTATCTCTAGAGAAATTTCCAGAGGCTGAGTCTTATGAAATTATGGAATCCTTTAATGTTATTTCAAAGGATATTTTTAGAAGCTTTATTCTGAATGAATACAGAAGGTAAATGCACAGAATCCTTTTTGAATAAACTCTTTGCAAATATTTCCCCATAATTAAGGTTTTCTTGACTTTATAGTTCATATTTTATTTCTATAGGTGTGATGGTAGAGACTTGACTTCTCTCAGAAATATCAGTTGTGAAGTAGATATGTTTAAAACACTTCATGGATCAGCATTATTTCAGAGAGGTCAAACACAGGTAATACTTTCAAACATCAGAGTTGTAGTTTTCATAACCTGAAAGTTTCCATTAACCATGACATTTGTTATTTCTCAATCAAGTAATTATTGAAAACACCTTGCATACCTTCCAGTGTAAGAAAGTATAAATGCATTGTGTGCTATTCACGTTCAGTTTAATATTGCCTGGCTCCCATTAGAAGAAACAATGTATAGAACTAAACTGTTTGCTGTTCCAGTGGAAACTTCAAAATAACATTGCAAAACATAGTTACCTAGAAGTATTCCGTTAAGCAGAATCACATGTCCACTTTCAGCCTTTTTAAAGTTCCTGAAGAAGGCCCAGCAACTGAAACTTGGGCCTGCAAACATGCTTTTCTGTAATTCCATTTAATAAGTTGTAATTTCCTTTCAGAGTGGTTCACAGTAATACTGCTTATTACTTTCATTAATACATAAAATACTTATTTTTAACCCTCTCTATGCATTACTTATAAAAAGAAAGTATGTGAGTTTTACATTAAAACTATTCTTTGCCGAAAAACAGCAGTGTGTGTGCATTGTTTAGTTCAATGATCAGGTTCACTTAAAATAGAATTGTCTAGTTTATCTGAACTACTACTGTATAGGAGACTGCCAAGCAGTTTTTCTGCAAATCTTTTTAAAAGTTATGTATTCAGATACATTTTATATCAAAGTTCAGAGTGGTGTGGAGGGGAGAGGGAGTCCTTTCTAAAACAGGCTAGAGGATCTGCATGTTGAGTTTCTGATCTGAGACCTCTTACTAGACCTCTGTTTCACCGCCATCTTTCTTCTGGGGATGGATTGATTCTCATCTGTCTAGCTCAGGGGCAACCTTTTAGAAGTGGTGTGCCGAGTCTTCATTTATTCACTTTAATTTAAGGTTTTGCGTGCCAATAATACATTTTAACATTTTTTAGGTCTCTCTCTATAAGTCTATATATTATATAACTAAACTATTGTTGTATGTAAACAAGGTTTTCAAAATATTTAAGAAGCTTCATTTAAAATTTAATTAAAATGCTGATCTTATGCCGCTGGCCCGCTCAGTGTGTTTCCGGCCTGGGGTTCCATTCACCTAGGCTGGCAGCGGGCTGAGTGGGGCCTGTGGCCAGGACTCCGACTGGCAAGGGGCAGGCAGCCAGAACCCCAGACCTGCAGCGGGCTGAGTGGCTCAGCCCACTGCTGGTCTGGGGTTCTGTCCGCCGTCTCCTGTCAGCCAGGGTCGCAGCTGCTGGCCACGCTCAGCCTGCTGCGGGTCTGGAGTCCCGGCCCTCTCCACATAGAGTAGGTACCTACCTTCTCCCTGGTTCTAGCCATTCTCTTCCTCTCTCTGCACTGAGATGAGGGTGGGAGTGTGCTGAGAACAGGGCTGGGGGTGAAGGAGCAGGTTGGGGTGCAGGGCCTGGCCAGGAGCTAGAATGAGGAAGGGGCCTCAGGGTTGGGGCAGGAGGTTTGGGTGTGGAGCGCTTACCTGGGCAGCTCCCATTTGGTGCTCAGGGTGGGAGTGGGGATGTGGGGCATGGGGTGTGGAGGGGCTGGGTACGTGTGGGGGTGCCGGAGTCAGGGCTGGGGTTGTGGGGGGGGGTGCAGGGGTCAGGGCAGAGGCCTGGGTGTGTGTGAGGAGGGTTCAGGGGTGAGGGCAGAGGGCTGGGGGTGTGGTCTGGGGTTGTGAGGGTGCTCCCAGCCCCCTGCCCTGAGTGGCTGACGGCAGGGGGCTGGAGGGGATATGTCCTGATTCCATCCCCTTCCCCAAGGTCCCCGGAGCGGAGCGCGCTTCAGCTCCACTTTTACCTTTCCCGCTCGCTCCAAAGCAAGGGCTGTCAGCTGATCGGCGGGCCACAGGGAGGGAGCGGAGGAGGGGCAGGAACGCAGCATGCTGGGGGGAAGAGGCGGGGGGAGGGGGAAGCTTGCCTGCCCCACAAGGAGAGAACAGTGGGCAGGGGGCAGAAAAGAGCGGGCCGGGCAGGATTTTTAGTGGCATGCTGCTGTCTGCCCGGGTCCGGCAGACAGCAGCGTGACATTAAAAATTGGCTCACGTGCAGTCTTTGGCACGCGTGCCATAGGTTGCCGACCCCTGGTCTAGCTCTTTAACTGGTTAATAGGGGAGTCATTAACTGAGATAATTCCTGTCTCTTAAGGTGAAAATGCTACCTCTGTAGTACTCCATACTTTTGCTAGGCCAGGCAGAGAGAGCCAGGAATCAATCCGTTTCCTTACAGACTGGTGGACATTTACAAGACCAAGTTCTGATTCTATCAACGTCTTTATTGTAAAGAAACCTATTGAGAATTGATGTTTGACAAAAATCACAACAGAAACTTTCCGAATCAACTCTCCTTAAATCTTTGTGCCCAATATAAATAGCTTTAAATGATCATAAACTGTGTGAGTTTTCATTGTCCCTTTTTTTGTTCTAGGTTCTCTGTACAGTTACATTTGATTCACTGGAATCAAGTGTAAAATCTGATCTTATCACAACAGCTGTGAGGTATGTGCCTTCTTATCTTCTATCGCTTTGTTGCTTTTATAATAAATGAGCATGGGTAATTTAAACAGTTGATAAATGGTACTTGAACTGAATATGTATTCATCAAGATTTTCAAAAATGGATGTCTAAAATTAGGTTTCTAAATAAGTGGCCTGATTTTCAAAAGTGCCAAATGCCCAGCAGCTCTTTGGAATTGCCTTTAGTCATTGGTTATGATTATAGTGGCTCAGTAGTTACAAACAATAAATCAGAATATATTGCAAGAAAATATTCTCTTTTAAATAATGAGACCAAGTAAAAAGATTACTAAATGTGTAAAAACTCTACATAAATGTGCCAAATTATAGCATTTTTAAAAACAGATTTATAATTTTTTCCAAGTATTAATGTAATAATGAAAACAGTGTACACCTTTTACGCTTTCAATGTATGTTCTCTACAGATAATGTTCAGTAATGTGCTGTTGTGTAGATTCAGTACATGCAACACGTGGAGCAACATATTTGTACATGTTAGCAACTACCTTTCCAGTGACTTTAGGTGGCGCTAGCCAAGCATAATGTAGTTTTGACTCACCCAGAATAAATAAAATTGTCAGATGAGTGACAAGTAGATTACTTCAAGTAATCTATTCCAAAGACCCTAATTTGTCAGAAGAAAAATCTTCTTAGCTGGTTAAGAAGTTGGTCATACTTCAGTTTTAATTACCTCACTGATAGGGTTGCCAGTTTTGGTTGGAGGTTTCATTACATGACATCTTTAATTAAAGATTAATCTTTAATTACTAGAGATTCCAGGACAATCCTGGAGGGTTGGAAACCCCACTCACTGAAATGAACTGAGAGTTAGTCTGCATTGTGGGGTAATGTGTACTACATGGGTGTGATTTCTAAAATGCACTAACATGCTGTGTATTAATTGGTCCATAGTGGTGCCTTATACTGATATAGTTTATTCCCCTTCCCCATGGTAGATCTTACTCCTTGGGGAATTCTGCACCACTGCACACAAACAGAATTCACAACCCTCGCAGATTCACACAGCGCCCCCCCCTCCCCCCGATAGTACATTCTGCGGGAAAAGCACCAGAAGAAAGGGCAGTTAGCTGTGAAGAGGGAGGGGTAGAGGCTGTCTTCCTCTCAGCACTTTTCCCACGGGGCCAGGTGAGGAGGCATGGGATATGGGAGGGAAACAGAGCAGGGCACACGGGACTGGGGGGAGGGGTCACACAGACTAAGGTTCAGAAGGCCTAGTGTGGGAGCAGACTGGGATGGTGACACAGGAGCTGGTAGGGTGACAACACTGAGCCAGGGGCTGAATGGAGTGGGGGGAGGGGGTTGGGAGCAGGGACATATGGGGACAGAGGAAGTGGGTTGTCTGAGTGGGGGTGCAGGGGCACTTGGGGATGGGGGGAGGAGGGATGGTGGGGTGTGTGTGTGTGTTCAGGGACACATGGGGACAGTGGCAGATGTGCCTGTCAGGCACGGGATCAGCCAGGGTCTGCATAGGAGAGGCTCCACAACTCCCTAACAATGTTTCTGGTTTTTTGGGAGGTGTGAGGCAGTTCCATACTTCTCCCAACCACACCAACAACCCTCCAAGTTCACTGCCAGGCTCCTTCCCAGCAATTACTTCCCTCTCCCTCAACTCCTGCGTTATCCCTAACTCCCCAAAGCCTTTGCACTGCTTCTGAGGGGTGTGGGAAATACAGTTCTGTAATTGAGTAATAATTCATTTAAACTACAAGTTCTGTATTAACATGCCTAGTAAGGAATCTATTTGTCAAAAAACATTTCCTGAATCTTTTTTGTTTCAAACATACTTGCTGACAGGTATTTTGAAATAAATTACCAAAATAATTGAAACTGTCATGATTATACTGTCATTTTGACAAGTGAAATATGCAGAATTTTAATATTGTGTGAAGAATTTGTAAATATTTGCTGCAGAATTTTCCCAGGAGTAAGGAGCTACACAAGAAAAGCATCTCTTATACCAATTTAACTGTGTCCAAACTGGGAGGGGGGCTTTTACTGTTTTATCTATAGCAGTGTAGTTAAAATGGTACAATTTTTGTGTGTAGACAAGGTCTTCAATTCATGTACTACTGGGAAAAAGCAATAGAAAACGGTCTTGCTGTTCAGCTGGTTCATTGAAACACTTCCCCTGCTTCACTTCCATGTTTATAGACATCTGTATTTAGTGATAATGGAGCTATGTAACCTTTTAATCCTACTCTAAATGGAAGCTGATGTCAGTTGCTCCTGTATGATGCTGTCTTATTTTTAATTTCTAGTGGAATAAAAGATAAAAACTTTATGCTGCATTATGAGGTAAGATAGCTTTGCTGTGTTTCACATGTTCTGTTGCATATTTCACAAACATTAATATGCATAAGTTTATTAATAAAATTTTAAGCAAGCTCTCTTATACCATAAGCAATTCTCATTCTTTGGGATTTGCTCAAAATATTTCACAAAGCAGATATAATTTCCAAATCTGTTACATTACAAGTGCTTTTGGTGATTTTTGCTTTATGAATAAGTTTGTGATTGTATGATAGAAAAATGAAGATATAGTTTACTTGTGGTTAGCTTGCCTCCCTTGATCCTCTGTTATCTTGCAACTGCGTTACAGTAGAAATTCAGAGTTACGAATACCTTGGAAATTCAGGTTGTTTGTAACTCCAAAATGTTCCTAACTCTGAATAAAATGTGGTGGTGGTTGTTCTTTCAAAAGTTTACAACTGAATGAACACTGACTTAATACAGCTTTGAAACTTTACTATGCAGAAGAAAAATGCTGCTTTTCTTAATTTTTAGTAGTTTATGGTTAACACAGTGCTGTACTGTTTGCCTTTTTTTTTTCTTTCTCTGTGCTGGTGCTTGATTGTATACTTCCAATTCCAAATGAGGTGTATGGTTGACTTGTCAGTTCGTAACTCTGAGGTTCTGCTGTATTCTTTGACCACAAATGTTGTTTTGCATTAATTAAATGCAAATCCAGGATATATCTGGGGTGGTCAACTATCAGGGAGTAATGGTGCCGGAGAGGAAATGCTTTCGCTGAATTTTCACTGCCTCCTAGCACCTACTATTAAAAGTAGAGAGAATGCAGAAAAGGAAGAAAGAAAGAAGGTGGAGGAAGTTTTAAAAAAAAAAAAAAGAAAGGTCGAGAGATGGGAAGAAACAAGACTAGTGTAGGGATGACGGGTAAAGGCAAACACAGGAATGGGGGAGATAACAGTTAAGGCATTAAACACTGGTGATCATACATAATAAATTTGAGTTTGTGTATTTCAGAAAATTAGTATCATTTGCTTGGTGGAGTGAAATTGACAGCAAACTAGAACATTATGAAGTAAATCAGATTACCCCTGCTAACTAAAGCCATGGAACATAAATTGGACTAACGATCTATCTAGTTCATTATTGTGTCTCTAACAATGTCTAGTATCAGACACTTCAGAGGAAAGTGCAAAAATCCCCCAAATAGAAAATGTATAAAATGAAATTTCTTTAGTTGATAAAGAATTTTACAGTTGATGACTTCAAAAGTTTATACAAAAATGTGGAGTCCGGTGGCACCTTAAAGACTAGCAGATTTATTCGGGCATAAGATTTTGTGGGTAAAAAACCCCACTTCAGATGCATGGAATGAAAATTACAGATGTAGACATCATTATACTGACACATGAAGGGGAGGGAGTTACCTTACAAGTGGAGAACCAGTGTTGACTAGGCCAATTCAGTCAGGGTGGATGTGGTCCACTCCCAATAATTGATGAGGAGGTGTTAATACCAAGCGAGGGAAAATTGCTTTTGTAGTGAGCCAGCCACTCATAGTCTCTATTCAAGCCCAAATTAATGGTGTTAAGTTTGCAAATGAATTGTAGCTCTGCAGTTTCTCGTTGAAGTCTGTTTTTGAAGTTTTTTTTTTTGTTGTTGAAGGATGGCTACTTTTAAATTGTTCCAGGGAGACTGAAGTGTTCTCCTACTGGCTTTTGTATGTTACCGTTCCTGATGTCCATTTGTGTCCATGTATTCTTTTGTGTAGAGACTGTCCGGTTTGGCCAATGTACATGGCAGAGGGGCATTGCTGGCACATGATGGCATATATCACATTAGTAGATGTGCAGGTGAATGAGCCCCTGATTGTGTGGCTGATGTGGTTGGGTCCTCTGATTGTGTCTCTAGAGTAGATATGGGGACAGAGTCAGTAACGGGGTTTGTTACAGGGATTGGTTCCTGGGTTAGTGTTTCTGTGACGTGGTGAGTATTTGCTTCAGGTTGTGGGGCTATCTGTAAGCAAGGACTGGCCTGCCTCCCAAAGTGTGTGAGAGTGAGGGGTCATTTTCCAGGATAGGTTGTAAATCACTGATGATGTGCTGGAGAGGTTTTAGCTGGGGGCTGTGCATGATGGCCAGTGGTGTTCTGTTTTCCTTGTTGGGCCCGTCCTGTAGTAGGTGACTTCTGGTTACCCATCTGACTCTGTCAATCTGTTTCCTCACTTCCCCAAGTGGATATTGTAGTTTTAAGAATGCTTGATAAAGCTCTTGTAGGTGTTCGTCTTTGTCTGAGGGATTGGAGCAAATGTGGTTGTACAAGTGTACATGCGGTTTATACAAGTGACTAATGTATTTTATTTTCTTGATACTCGTGTTTTTGGGAGGGTATTAATGCTTGTTTTGAGGCAAACAAGCAATCAAAGAAGGAAAGGGTACCACATGCTACTTTACTTGCTATATGAAAATTACATTTTTCTAGTTTCCTCCTTATGCAACTAATGAGATTGGCAAAGTTACTGGTGTGAACAGAAGAGAACTTGGACATGGTGAGTGATATCTAGAGAAGTTAAACTTTATTATTGTAGTACTCCGTTTAATCACTTTTTGTATTGATAGAGTATTTTGTACCTTTAAATACAGGTGCACTTGCAGAGAAAGCTTTGAAGCCAGTTATTCCTCAAGATTTCCCTTTCACAATAAGGGTTACTTCAGAAGTCTTGGAGTCAAATGGTATTAAAATTTCATTTTCATTTTTTTACCTAATGGCAAAGACCAAATATGCTTTTTTTAAATTCCTTGTATTAGATGAACTATGCTAACAGTTCTAGCTAATTAATTTGGTTTTCTATTTAATGATGCTAGATGGATTCTTAGTTGAAATTCTGAAAATGACATGGATTCGCATGTTTCTGATCCTCAGTTATGGTTGTTAAAGAATTGCTTTAACTTGCAAAGCGGTAGACCTCAAATAAAAGAGGAAGACATAAACTGAAGATTAATACATTGCATATTGCCCACAAATTTTTCTGATGAAGTTCACTCTTCTAAACCCTTTGTGATAGGAAGTGTATTCCATTGAATTTCTGGGGAACCCTGTCACCTGGCCAGTAAGGGGTTTAATTTTAGAATTACTGAAGAACTTCTCTTGCTAATTTTGCTTGTTACTTTTGATCAATACATCTCCATTCTCTGACTCTCTGTAGGATCTTCTTCAATGGCTTCAGTATGTGGTGGAAGTTTGGCATTAATGGATGCAGGTACAATATGTAAAATGCATACAGAGGATAAATTCATTAATTTGTTAAATGGCTATAAATTTGAGCATGACAAGATAATACAAATAATTTAATTTATTGCTATTAGGAGTCCCAATATCAGCTGCTGTGGCAGGTGTAGCAGTAGGATTGGTTACCAGATGTGATCCTGAGAAAAATGGAGAAATTGAGGATTATCGTTTGTTGACAGACATCCTAGTGAGTGTTTTTAGTAGGTTCTCCGCCCGCCTTTGTTTCCTCCTGTCAGATAAAGCTTCCAAAATCTCTCTTGCAATATTTCTCCAGAATACTTTGGGAACATGTAATACCAAATTACTGAAAAGTTGTGGATGTATTTTCTGTTTTGGGGGTTTTCCCCCTTTTTGCGGGAAGATCTCCTTAAGCGTATCTATTAACCATATCTTAATTGTATGCATTTCCTTTAAGCTCAGTTAACTTCTCCACTTCTAGTGAGTTCTGCCTCTTCCATTTGGGGGAAGAGGCGGCACAGCTTAGGTCATGCCTACACTAGCACTTACGTCAACAAAACTTTTGTCACTCGGGGGTGTAAAAAAACACATCCCTGAGTGACATACATTTTGCTGCCATAAGCGCTCATGTGCACAGTGCTATGTCGGCAGGAGATGCTCTCCCATGACATAGCTACTGCCGTTTGTTGAGCTGGTTGTATTATGTCGACAAGAGAGCTCTCTCCTGTTGGCATAACGCAGCTATATGAGCAATCTTGCAGCGGCACAGCTGTATTGGTGCAGCTGTGCCATTGTAAGCTTGTAAGTGTAGACATGGCCTTAGATACCTACCTTCAGTGCCACTCTGTTTATTGATTGACAAGCCGTGTGTTTTGAGTAAGGCTTCTACCTTTTCTTCTCCCCAGATAGCTGGTTCTTCAGTGAGTCTGGAATAACTCATAGAATGCTCGGGGGAAATGTTCAGTGTTAATAAAGAATAGTGAAATAGTACTAAAGAAAGGCATTGAAGTCTTAAAAGAAGCAACTTTCAATCTAGCAAACAAAAAACTGTGGCTTATAGGTATGAGGGTGTGACCTAGGAAATGTTAAGCATGGCCCTTTACTGCAGTATCAAATGTAGATTTAATTTGGCTTGTTTAAAGTACTTGTTTTCATGTACCCCTATAGGGAATTGAAGATTACAATGGTGATATGGACTTCAAAATGGCTGGTACGAATAAAGGAATAACTGCTTTGCAGGTATCTTAATTTATTACATCTCCTTAAAATGAAATATAGAAAATATCACTGGACAACAGCCCTTCCTTACATATTGATGTCACTTAACTCTTTTTCCACATTAGGCTGATATAAAACTACCAGGGATACCACTAAAAATTGTAATGGAAGCCATCCAACAAGCCACAGGTAAGTCCATATTTATATGTTGTACAAATTTTAACAGACTAATTCCTAACTTTTTAATATTTTCATACCTACGAAACTCTCATCCTATCTGAACGATCAGTGTGCTGTGGATTGCTAAGATTGAACTTCTGTACATGCTCCTGTATAAAAAGAGTTAAATACTTGAACTCACATACTGTCTCCAGAAAGTCTGGCAGTTCCCAGCTCTCTTATAAATTCCAAATCCTGTCAAGAGCTAGGTAAAATATTTGTTACTTGTTCACATAGGCTGCAATTAATAAAAGAGAATGTAAAAGTGCACTGCATGCAGACAATGGGATACTAATGGTTACCAATCCATCACAATATAAATCATATATTGTGGCAGAAATTCAATGATTATATCAGACTATTAAACTAATACTGAATTTGAAATATTAATTTTTTTCCTGGAAGATCTATGATTAAACAGTTGCAGCCTACGTTTGAGTTTGGTTGGTCTAAACAAAGGATTTAGGAATCAATATTTCTCCTACTCTCAATTGGCTATACGAAATTAACTTTCTTCCCTTTATTTCAAAATGACTTGCTGGATCAGAAAAATACTAAATTTGTCTTGAGTTGGCCATATATCAAGGGGAAAAATGAAAGTTTTGGTAACCAATTCTATTTCAGACCCTACCACCCAGGTACCAAAAGGAACTCTAAAGGAATTTCAAATAAAAATTGTGTGGAAAAATAAGTTCCCAAGAGTAAATAAGAAAACTCTCTGTGGACCCACTCTGAAAGGCGGAATATTGATATTCTAGTTTTAGCTTATTTGCAACTAAATCATTATATCAACTCCCAGAGCATTATATCAAATCATATGTAATAAACCCAAGTTTCAGGAGACAATTAAGAAGGATAGAAATGCTAATTACGGGAAAGGCTGCCTCAGAGGGCCTGATCACTACATGATGCAACAAATTCTTCCTGATTGACCTAGAAGGCTACCATTAGGGGTAAATGGGAAAAGGCTCTGAAAACAGATACCACTTTGGAGCAGAGGAAGATATCTGAAGAAAGGACAAAACTTCATCTATTTGTGTAAATGTTAAGGAAATTTGTTACAAAATACTGTACTCCATTTAAGCTAAAAAAAAAAAAAAAATTGGACTAATAAACGCTGAAGAGAATGTGGATGAATAGGGATCTTTATAATGGGAATGCCCTAAGATGATAATTTGGAGGAAAATAATATATAGAATTTTCAAAGTAACTAAAATTAGGCTACATGTAGAACCCATAGTGATTGTTAGTTTACGATCTGAAGGAGATTATTGATTTTTGGGGAGGACCTATTGATAACACAGTTACTATGAACAGCCAGGTGTGTGATGGCTTATTTTTTTGGAAAAAGACAGATCCCCACTCCAAATTGGCTTTAAAAGATGTGGCTCCTGCCGCGAGGCAGTGCCTAGATCCAGTGGTCACTCTAAATGTGTGAGGTGCCTTGGAGAGATGTGCATTCATTGCAGCAACTTGAAGGCACGAGCCCGCTGAGACCGGGACCTCCGCCTGAAGATGAACCTAATGGAGAAATCACTTCTCCCAGGATCAGACAAGGACGACCACAGGTCCTCAGGAAAGTGCTCACCAGAGCGGTCTGAATCGTCAGTGAGCACAGCTCCGTCCTCCTCAGAAAAGAGGGAGAAAGCCTCGATCTCTCTGCAGTGGGAACCACAGAAAAAGAAACGGTCCCCTGCATGGTCTCTACCCCCGGTGCTGACAGCTAAGAGAGTGGGTACATATGACTCTCCCTGCTGCAGAGCCAAAAGACAAAAAGAAGTAATTGAGACCTAAACCACCAAATGTCTTCTTCACGGCACTGACACATACGCACCGACAATTGAACCGGCACCGACCAGGCTCCCGCCCCCAGTACTGTCCACGTCGTTACTATCAACATCTATCTTGGCACCGACATTCATGGCCGGCACTGCCCAAATCGAACCACAAGCCTCCTAGTCAACAAAACAATACGACTGTGCCGACACCATCAGTACCGCAACACTTCCTTGCACACACTGACATAACCATACCATCGCTACCACAGTCAACCCTCAGCACTGAGGGATCGCCAGTTTTAATGCAGCCAACCTCTCCAATGGCCCTTATGGATAGTGTCAGATGAGCAAAAGGAAGGAGTCTTCTCTCCACACCTCTCACCCATATCCCAAAGGAAAGAGGCGCAGGGCTCACTGAAGACCAAAAGAAAACAAGTGAAACCACACTTTCCATGGTTGGGACAACCATGGATGCGCCCCCCCCATGCCTTTCCCCTTTCAGTGACCTATGTGGAACTCATGGGCAGTATATAAGGCCCAATACACCGCACCCTCCTCACCACAAAGGGGAGAATTACAGTCCCCACCAGGATCACCAGTTCCCGCTACATCACTGGGACCAGACAACACAACATAAGAACCCGAGGGGGACATGGGCAATGAAGATACCTGGCCCGCATATAACTCATCTTCCTCTCCGGACGAAGCCATCATGCCACCTCCACCAACAATGGTGGATTATGTCAAACAATTCCAGGAATTGTTTAAAAGGGTAGTAACCAGTCAGGACATCCCCCTGGAGGAAGTCCAGGAAAACCAGCACAAACTACTGCAAATCCTATAGCTATCAGCCACCTCTAAGATAGCTCTTCTTATAAATGATGCGATTCTCAAACCTGCCGACACAGTATGGCAAACACCGGCATCTACCCCTCCAACATGCAAACGTGCAGACAGGAAGTACTATGTACCAGCCAAGGCCATGGACTTCCTATACACTCACCTACAACCTAACTCATTGGTAGTGGATGCCGCAACCCACAGGGTGAAACAAACCCAACAATGAGCAGTGCCACAGGACAAGGAACACAAGGGATGGAACTTACTGGGCAGGAAGGTATACAGCTCATCCACGCTACAGTTTCACATTGCGAACTATAGTGCCCTTCTTGCTAAATATGATCATGATAATTATAATAAGCTCTTTGAATTTGCCTCAGAATTTGCTCTTTGAATTTGCCTCTCGTGAGGACAAGAGAGCAGAACTAAAGACAGTATTTGTAGAGGGTTGGTTAGTCTCCAGGATGGCATTACAAGCTGCCCTGGACATAGCCAATATTGCTGCATGTTCGACTGCGAGGACCATCGCAATGTGGAGAACATCGTGACTCCAAGCATCTGGCATACCTAAAGAGATGCAATTAGAAGTGGAGGACTTACCATTTGATAAAGACAAACTTCTCTTGGCGAAAACTGATTAAGTCCCTCACACAATGAAGGACGCTTGTGCCAGACTATGCACATTAGGCATTTATACTCCTCCCCCACAAAAAGAGGCGTTACCAGCCATACCAGTGCTCACAAGACACTCAGTTTAATCGCCCGCAATCCAGACCTTCCAAGGCGACCAGACAGAAAAACAGACCGCCAAACTGGAGACAGACGCAGCCACAACATGCAGTGTCCCAACCTTCAGGCAACAAGCCTCTTCAGGGACCTCTCTCATGAGCATCTTCTCAGACTGGAAGTAGAACGCCTACTACAGTTAGGAGCCGTGGAACCTGTACCAACAAAATACAGGGGGAAGGAATTTTACTTCCATTATTTTTTGACACAGAAGAAAAGCAGGAGATGGCTCCCAGTTCTAGATCTCCAAAAACTCCACAAATTTGTTCCCTCCAAAAAGTTCAAGATGGTCACTCTAGGCACAATAATGCCTACACTGGAACAGGGGAACTGGTTTTCATCCCTCAACCTGCAAGACGCATATTTCCTCATCACGATTCATCCAGCCCACAGACGATTCCTCTGATTTACAGTCGGACACGAACATTTCCAGTACTGTGTACTCCCATTTGGCCTTTCCACGGCACTGAGGGTGTTCTCCAAGACCCTAGCAGTTGTCACAGCACACTTACACAGATGTGGGATCATAATCTTCCCCTGCCTCAACACCTGCCTTTTCAAAGGATGCACCTATGCAGAGACAGAAACATTCACCCGACTCGCCTTTGAACTTTTTCTAGAACCTGGGACTCCAAATAAACATAAAGTCCACACTAATACTGACTGAACACCGGGAATTCGTCGGGGGACACCTCGACTCAGTACAAGGCAGAGCGTTTCTTCTGAACGCCAGAGTTCTAACCATAAAAAAAATCTGGTAGACACAATCTCCTTCTGTTCACAAATCGAAAAAAGAACTTGTCTACAACTATTAGGACACATGGCCGCTACCACATACATTGTAAAGCACACCAGGCTACATGTGGTGCCTTCAAAGCTGGCTGAACTCAGTGTACAGACCCACTAAACACAACATACACAGACTAGTCAAACCACCCCACAAGATCCTGGATTCTCTCAGATGGTGGACGGCATCGGCAAATCTAATGACAGGTATTCCCTTCCGACAACCCACAACCTCAGTACTGATCTATTGGGCTGGGGAGCACACTTAGACACCACGCAGCACAAGGCAAGTGGTTACCAGCCGAAACACACCTCCATATAAATCTCCTGGAACTCAGAGCAGTGAGAAATGCCTGCTATCACTTCCTCCCTCCAATAAGGACCAAATCCATCTGAGTCATGACAGACAACGTAGCATGCATGTTCTACATCAACAGACTGTGGGGGCGCGATCCCACTCTCTCTGCACTGAAGCCATGATGCAGTGGAACTGGTGCATCTGTTACAATATAGACATCTTAGCCTCTTACCTTCCTGGATGCCAAAATACCACCGCAGACACCCTTAGTAGAAACTTCTCATGGGAACACGAATGGGAAATGAACCTCACAGCCCTCCACAGAATATTCAGACATAGGAGGTTCCCTTCCATCAACTTATTTGTCACGTCCCAGAACTGCAAACATACCAGGTTCCGATCCCTAGGGGTTGCCTTTCTATAATCCGGTGGGACACATCACTTATGTACAGTGTGACGGGGTCTGCTTACCCCGCATTAGCCCGGACAGGGTTAAGCCCATATTATTGACAGAGGAAGTCCCGCCTCCCAGGAAGGACTGGGCATGCTCCAAATGCTGTAGCAGTATAAAAGGGGGAAACCCAGCTCATTCTGGGCTGGAGGCTGCAGGGGAAGGACCTGTTTGGGAAGCTCCTATGGAGGAACAGCCACAGCCCCTGTCTGCACAGGGAACCAGAGCTTCCCCGGGCCCGCTTGAACCCCTGCAACTGGAGGAGCCGCAGGAGGTGACCGGCACAACAGACCACGGAGAAGCCGAAGCCTCATGGGAGACCTCAACGCAGATACTGGTAGGAAGTGACTCAGGGACGGTGACACAGTGGTACATCCCTCCCAGGAAACCACAGCATGTTTTGGTAGGACCCCCTTGCTGAGTCAGTGGCAAATTGCTCTGCCACTGTTAGAGCCCTGGGTCGAGGCCGGGTGGAGATGGGTGGGCCTACCGGGGCCGCCACACCCCTTGGTGGGTGCCCCCCACCCCCATTGAACTACGGCACTATGCCACGCTACCCTGCATCCCAAGGGTGGCTCTATTGGACTCCGGCCTCTAGACCATGCTGTCCTGCATCCCACAGCTGGCTTTATTGGACTCCGGCCGCAAGGCCGCACTGCCCCAATCCTAGGGGCCGTCACCTGTGGTTCGGACTTTAGATCCTGACCCTGTCATCTAGAAAGCCTCGGAGAGGACTCGTAGGCAGTGCGCTTCCACTGCCTACCCCCTGTTTGTGTGACGAGGGTGGGGCATAGACCACCACACGTGGTGGAGAATGTGGGTAGCGACCAGGATCTGCTGAAAGGTCCAGGGGAAGGAATTTAGGCGACGAGTGGCCCACCGCCGCCCAAAATGGATACCAAGAAGCTTCTAAAGTGGATGCCGGAGAGTCAGCAAGAGCAGGCGGCCCAACAGCGGCAGCAACAGGCTCAGATGCAGCAGATGCCCAGCCAGCAGCAGCTGCAGATGACCCAGCATCAGGAACAATAGTAGCAACTCCTTCGTGAGTTGGCTGCCCAACAACAAGTACAACAAGAACTCCTGGTCCAGCAGGTGGCAACTCTATAACGCCCGCCGGGAGCCCTAGGCTCTGCACCCACAGGGGCAGGATCCGGAGAGGCTGGTGGAACTGCCGATATGCCTCACTAAGATGGGGCCAGGGGACAACCCCAAGTAGTTCCTGGTCACTTTTGAGCGGGTCACTACTGCCGCCCAGTGGCCCCCGGATCACTGGGCCACCTTGCTAGCTCCGTATTTGGCTGGACAGGCACAGACGTAACTTCAACTCCCGGGAGGCCCTGGAGTATCCCCGAGTGAAAGCGGCTATATTAGACCATACCGGCATTAGCCCAGAGACTTACCACCAGCGCCTCCGCAAAGGACAGTACGCCCCCGGGGCTCGACCATGGGCCTTGGCCCAATGGGTACGGGACCACTGTTGTAGGTGGTTGGACCCAGAAGGCTTGACCAGGCCCCAGGTGGCGGAGATGGTGGCGCTGGAGCAGTTCACCCAGATCCTCCCGGCAGGAGGGAGAGAATGGGTGCAACATCACCGACCGTCAACCTTGTCCTCGGCTGTGAGCCTGATGGAGGACTGTCTGGCAGCCGAGGGGACCAAGGCACCACCCTGGGGGTCTGGAAACCTGAGCAGAAGGGACAGGCCAGGTAAGGGAAACCCACGGGGAGCAGAGACCTGGGAACCCCGCACTAGCCCAGACAGGGTTAGGCCACACTGCCCTGATCCTAGGGGCCATCACGTGTGTTTGGACTTCTCTGGTCGTATGAGAGAGGGCAAAGAATCACTCTAAATACTCGGCTGCACAAGACTGTTGGCACTGGAAATATAAATAACACAGAGATCCATTCAGTGGAGAGCCTGAGAGGCTTCTGGGCATCAGAAGACATGCCCCTTTACAAGGATACTAACTGAAACTGCTAACTCAAGGTTTTGAGAATCTGCTTTTAAAGCTTAACCAAACACTTTGCGGGAAGTGACTAAATCATGTTAACTGTTACACATGGCCTATGAACTGTGCCACCCAGCCTTCCTTCTTCCTAAAGCATGTAGCCAGGACTCTCCCAACCTCCTTGTGGAAACCTTCACTACTCCACTTTGGATGAATAGTTTTTTGGAAAGTATATTGTCAAAACAGAAATGTTTGCTTTGGCCTAAAGGTGTGACAAATGCTGAGAGAACATCTTTATTAAACTCAATTGCTTTCTGTGAAAAGAATTTTTTAGAGCATCTTTATGTAGCTCATGAAAGGTTAAAAGCATGGTACTGCCTCTCCCAAATAGAGTATCTTATCCTTCCTGACTAGTAGCTTGAATTAAACAAAAAAGTACATTTTAAAAATGTCATCGAAACATTTTATTAACAGATAATACAAAGAAAAAATGGCGGGGGAAGTGTTACACAAACAACATGAAGAGAATCAAACAAGAACATTATTTTTGGGGTACACTAGAGCTTCTATAATCTTTTGAAGGTCTCTAGTTCCTTTGACCTGAGGATCTTTATATAATTTTTAGCACACTGTGCTATTTTGGACACTTCAGATTTGAGGCTGAGTGTACCAATAAATTGTGCTGAAGGTGCAGGGCTCTTATAAAGAAGAGAGACTACAGAAAAATCTGTCTAGAATAAGAGGTCATTATGGAGCCTATACTATCTCTATAATTTATGTCACATCAGTGGCAAATACTATATTTGTCATACTAGATGCTCACGTTAGGTTAGACAGCCTTCTTGTATCTACCTCTCAAATTTAAAAGCAAACATAATGTAAGTTTATTTTCACTTTAAACATAGTACTGTCTTTTTATTCCACAGTTGCAAAGAGAGAAATCTTGCAAATTATGAACAAAACAATTGCGAAACCCAGACCAAACAGAAAAGAAAATGGACCAGTTGTAGGTAATATTTCATGTACATAATTATGTATTGCTAACTTGTAAGATGAGATATTTGAAATAAGCTTCTGTTTAAAATATTTTGTTATAATGGTCTTCAGTTATGAGTGTAGGTGGTTCTGTTTTTGTTGGCTCAATGTTTCCCTCTCTCCCACCAAGATTTGTGAAACTTGGTTAAATTTAAGGATTTCAAATGTTTTAAGGGTGGGAAAATATTACATCATTCTAACTTTAAACTTCCAGTTCTATCTGTTTGTTCCACTCTCATTAAATCTGTAAGTTATGCACATGTTTGAGTGCTGGCTTTAACCTTTTGTGTGTTTTTATATCTGCTAGAATTCCTGATCAAAAACTTATACTGATACAGGTTCTGATATTCTTTGTAATTAAACTTCATTCAGTCATTGAGAGAGAAACATATTTCATTAGCATATTTAGCAAATATTTACAAAGCAGGCGACTAAAATTAAAATATCACTTGATTTTAGAAATACCACAAGAATTTATAAACTCTGCATTTCAGACTGTGAATTACATGCTATCTTTCAGAAACTGTTCAGGTACCCCTATCAAAAAGAGTGAGGTTTGTTGGCCCAGGTGGCTATAACTTAAAAAAACTTCAAGCTGAAACTGGTAAGAGAATGTGATTTTTTTTTTTTTAATTGAAATTATATAGATGTGATATTGGCTGTCTTCAGTTTATGGGAAACCCTTACTCCATGGGATTTCATTTTATTGACAGTAGTAGTACACTAGATTATTAAATGCCTAAAGACTTTGTTAATGCAAAGTTAATATTGCCCAGTGATGTCTTGTGCCCTTGTGATATCTAGGAGTGGCTAAAGGTAGACCTCAGAAAACCAGGAAATTTAATGAAGGTACGCTTCTCCCCCACAAGGCAACCTTAACTGTGCCCCTGGAGTTGGCAATAGTCTCTGAGAATGGTTCAGTAAGTGGAGTGGGATGTGGATTGTTTTGTCATAATAAGTACACATGATGAAGTTCTAAGAGAATGTTCTATAGTGTTATGCTTCCAAGATTTGAATTTCAGCATTTGTGCACATTCCAACTGCCTTCACTGTTGTATAACTGAATTGAATGGTGGAGGGATGAGTTGGAGCAACGTGGCAGAACTCTGACTGTGAGAAGAGAGGTGCATGTGTACTTTGAAGGATGAAGTGTGCCTTATTTCAGTTCTGAGATTTGTATGTTGTGCTACAGAGGTGCAGGAGGGTGTCATTTTGCTATGGCGATTGTCAGCAGTCCAGCAGCATTCATGCCAATGGACTCCCGGGCTCACTGGGGGATAATTGAAGGTAGTGTCACAGAAGAAATCTTTGGGGCAAAGTTGAAGGGAAGATAAAATTTAGCAGGTTGGGGTGTGTTTAGTAGGCTCAGGGCATGTGTTGACTACAAAATTAAGTCAACCTGTATTCAGTTCAACTTTACAGCCGCTGCAGTAATTGCGGTTTTTCATGTCCACACTACCCTCCTTATATCAGTGGTGTGCTTGCCAGGAGTGTTTTCACCAACTTAAATGGAGGCAGTGTGGGGGGCTGAGAGTCCAGGCTCCCAACTCTGCGCAGAGCTAAGTGCAGGGAGACTGGTTGCTGCCTGGGCTCTCAGCTCCACTTCCTACACTGACATAAGCTCTACGCTTCTTGTGGAGGTGGACTTATGTCAGTGTAGTAGGGCTCTAACATCACCTGGAGCAAGGCTGTCAGGTAGACACTGGCACAGTTAGGTCAACATAAGCTTCCTTATATCTACCTAACTCTAGTGTAGACCAGGCCTCAGTGTTTTATGTGTAAGCAGCTCCTGTTTGCTACACCTGACCTAAGCCCAAATTTTGCTGTAGCAAAGAGAATTTGTTACTATGTCCTTCAGTGGTCACATGCTCTGTTCCTAAAATGTTCTGTAACATCTGTAAGGGCAGTGGTACTATGTATGGTGTTGGCATACTGGGTGTTGCTGAAACAGGACAGAATTTAGATTGTGTTGCAGGATAGCATGTATCTTGGGCTCAGACTCACAGTGCCTGGATACAGCTTGGATTCTATGACCACAGCATAACACTTTGAGCCATCCAGTTACTGTGACTACAGCCTTCCTGGAAATCTGTTGCTTCAACAGAGCAGTTCTACACAATGTTGTCTAATCCAAAATATAAACAAATGAATGTAAGCCCTGATTACACTCAGCTTTTGTAAGCTTTTGACACGGTCTCCCACAGTTTTCTTGTCAGCAAGTTAAAGAAGTACGGGCTGGATGAATGCACTGTAAGGTGGGTAGAAAGTTGGCTAGATTGTCGGGCTCAGCGGGTAGTGATCAATGGCTCCATGTCTAGTTGGCAGCCGGTGTCAAGTGGAATGCCCCTGGGGTCGGTCCTGGGGCCGGTTTTGTTCAATATCTTCATAAATGATCTGGAGGATGGTGTGGATTGCACTCTCAGCAAATCTGCGGATGATACTAAACTGGGAGGAGTGGTTGATACACTGGAGGGCAGGGATAGGATACAGAGGGACCTAGACAAATTGGAGGATTGGGCCAAAAGAAATCTGATGAGGTTCAATAAGGATAAGTGCAGGGTCCTGCACTTAGGACGGAAGAACCCAATGCACAGCTACAGACTAGGGACCGAATGGCTAGGCAGCAGTTCTGCGGAAAAGGACCTAGGGGTGACAGTGGACGAGAAGCTGGATATGAGTCAGCAGTGTGTCCTTGTTGCCAAGAAGGCCAATGGCATTTTGGGATGTATAAGTAGGGGCATAGCGAGCAGATCGAGGGACGTGATCGTCCCCCTCTATTTGACATTGGTGAGGCCTCATCTGGAGTACTGTGTCCAGTTTTGGGCCCCACACTACAAGAAGGATGTGGATAAATTGGAGAGAGTCCAGCGAAGGGCAACAAAAATGATTACGGGTCTGGAACACATGACTTATGAGGAGAGGCTGAGGGAACTGGGATTGTTTAGTCTGCAGAAGAGAAGAATGAGAGGGGATTTGGTAGCTGCTTTCAACTACCTGAGAGGTGGTTCCAGAGAGGAAGGTTCTAGACTATTCTCAGTGGTAGAAGAGGACAGGACAAGGAGTAATGGTCTCAAGTTGCAGTGGGGAAGGTTTAGGTTGGATATTAGGAAAAACTTTTTCACTAGGAGGGTGGTGAAACACTGGAATGCGTTACCTAGGGAGGTGGTGGAATCTCCTTCCTTAGAAGTTTTTAAGGTCAGGCTTGACAAAGCCCTGGCTGGGACGATTTAATTGGGGATTGGCCCTGCTTTGAGCAGGGGGTTGGACTAGATGACCTCCTGAGGTCCCTTCCAACCCTGATATTCTATGATTCTATTATTAGGGTGTTAATATTCTGTTGACGGTACATTGACATGATTTACAGTTTTGGTGTAAATGAAGCTTTTAGGTAAAATTCACTATAAAACACCAGGCCCACACAAGATCACATGCTCCACATAAGTCTTAATATGGGTCTGCAGTGATATGAATTTGCTCCTTATTGGGTTAGCTGTAGCGGAAATTCTAATTTCATGTTTGTCATCAGTGTTTAATTCCATGTGCATTTTTATTTTTAAGGGGTAACAGTGAGTCAGTTGGATGAAGAGATGTTTTCTGTGTTTGCCCCAACGCCTAATGCTATGCATGAAGCACGAGAGTTTATTAACGAAATCTGCAAAGATGATGTAAGGACAGACTTTCATTATTTGCTTTTTATTTCTTTATTTTATGAACCTTTGTCTTACACCTTTTTTTTTTCCTGCAGCAGGAGCATCATTTGGAATTTGGAGCTGTTTATACAGCCACAATAACTGAAATTAGGTAAGATATACTTCTAAAGTTGAGATGAACTCATACATATGTATATACATTTCACTATTTCAGGAAGTCTAATTAATACCAAGGATTTTTTTTTAAGTGGTCACTTACAATATAATTAGAGAGACTTAATTTAACTCATTACATATTTCTATCCCTTTAGACCCCAGAAATCCAGATTCTGGGGTTGTCTTACAGCTATATGAAACTGGAAGGTTCAGTGAGGCATTGGCCTTGAGAACTCAGGGGTCATGGAAGGATTATTGTTTGGGAAGAGTTTGAGCTGTCTACTAATTCTTTAGGGAAGGAAATTTGAAGTCCTACCTTGCATACATCATCTTGTGATACCACCAGAAGGGGATTCTCTTCCCAAGGAGCAGGCAAGCCGGGCAGACCTGAATGTAGAGTAACTTAGTGCCGGTTCATCTATGTAGACCCATTGCAGAAGATTGTTAGGCAGTATTAAGAATGCAGAGGAGCAGACCCTTTTATAAGTGGGAACCCTTATAAAACTAGATACTGTTTGATAATATATATTTCTTTTCTGACAAAGTTTTTTATTTATTTTTTTTTTTTTTAAGTAAGTTGTAAAAGCACTGCAGGACAGATGTATTACCCTCCAAGACTTACGTAGAAAATCATTGTGCTGCTGGTGACATTGCTGTCAGCTCCTCTCCTAGAATTTTTCTATTGAAAAAATTATCCTCTTCTCCTTTTCTCATCAGAGCTTTTCTGTACACTTTGCTGTATCTGTCTTACGTATTTTTAAGGCCTCTAACACTTGGCACTCAGATGGAGTGGTAGTTTGCCTTTCCTTTACTACAATGGTATATATTGATAAACCTAGAAAAATATGTACTAGTCATTTGTTATTGAAAATGAAGCTTGCATTTCAGGACAGACAGTTCAAATAAATGTGTGCACCTCCTCTGTTCTGGTAGGTAAACAACAAAATAAAAGGACCAATAAAATCTTACTCAGGAAATTCAATTTATGTTTCCATTGGAACCATGAGCCAGAATAAATGTACAGCTGTCTAGACAAATTATTTTGAAATAACCAAAATCTTTTATGATGCAGAGATATTGGAGTGATGGTAAAACTGTATCCGAATATGTCTCCAGTGCTACTTCATAATTCACAACTTGATCAAAGAAAGGTAATAAAAGTTGTTCAAGTTAATAGGAAAACAGTGAGGCAAAGTTCTGGGTTTCCAATCAAGATTTCCTCCTATTTTTTTTTTTTTTTTAATTACGTTGTTCAAATAAGCTGGGAGAGGGGGTAGTGTAGCAATCTATCCTCGTTGCAGCGCCGGTCTGTAGGGTTAAAGGGAGATTATATTGCCTTTCCTAACAGCAATCAGATGTAAGGAAATGTATGTGGAGAGGAAGAGGGTAAGGGCTTCAAATTTCAGACTTTTACTAGCTGGAAGCTCATCAGAAAGACAGAGGCACAGCCAAGGTCCAGGGACATCACCTGAGTAAGAATCCCAGCAATCTGACTTTTACCTATGAATGGGTATGTGTGGGTGGGGGAGGCTGGCATTGCCCCTGGATAGTAAATCTCCTTCCTTGTCCTTCATGCTGGTCTCGACCTGTAGGTTTTGTGTATGAGGGAAAAGCGGGTTTAACAAAAACAGACGTAGTAAGTAAAATTTTAAAGGATTATATAATATAAAATTAACAATATTAAAAATCAGTATAGTTTGATAAACTGTACATTCTGATTTTATTTCATTTAATTGCATGTGGTTTACATTGGGGCATAGCAGCAAAGTTATTCTCTTCCTAACTAATAAATCTTGGGTACCTCAGTTTAGAAGCTGGCAGATAACGATCAGTCCCAGGTCCTATGCGTGATATACTGCTGAAAATCTTGTCTCTTGCATTGGCTACCATGAAAAACTGTTTCCTTATTTTCTGAACCTTCTATGAACTGACTGCATGGAAGTAGTTTTACTTTGTGTAATGACACATCCACTCCCAGTCTTTATTCAAGCCTAATTTAATGGTGTCCAGTTTTATGTATGTGCTGAATACCTCTCTTAGACTGGGTAGTTCAGTATTTAGGACCAAGTTTTTACCCTGTATACTGAAGTACAGCTCTGTTGAGATCAGCTGTTACTGAGAGAAGTGTATTGCCCTTGGAGATCCTGAATGTTTGGCATTTAACTTTTGCTTTTCACCATAGCATAGTGTAAAACAAACGTGATTCTGCCAGGGTATCCTGAACCTTTTAAATTCTCCATTGTAGTTGGAAAACTTGACCCCATTTAATTCCTGTTAAGTCGCAATGCTATATTCTAAGTAAAATAGAAGCCTTTACAAAAAGCTTTTATGTACCCATTACTCTTAGTAAAGCTAACTAACTCTTTCTATAACTTTCTGAATTTAAGAACATTTTGTTTAATTATGTAAATATTGTGTTCTAGATTAAACATCCTAGTGCCCTGGGATTAGATGTTGGCCAAGAAATTCAGGTATTTATTTAAACCTTGAAAGTGTTGAAAAAAATCGTTGTAGATTTTGGTTCATTATCTGAAGGTATAATAGTTTGCATATCGTCCTTGTTTTGTGTTTGCATAGGAGGAATACGGCTACATCTGCTAAAAAAAAAAAAAAAAAAAAAAAAAAAAAACTTCAGTCCATTATACTTGATAACTTTGTGCCCTGGTTAAAAGCCTGATCCTGCTCCCTTGGAGTAAATGGGGTTTTAGCTATTGACTTCAGTAGGAGAAGGAATTGATTGTGCAAAATAGATTTAGTGATGCCCAACTTTATTAAACTATGAAGACTTATGTTCTAGCATTCACCTTAAATTTTGTTTCTTCAGTTTGATATGGTTAATTCTTACACTGAAACTTAATGTAACCTTGTCACAGTCTGAAAGCAATCTCATTTCTTCTTAGGTGAAATACTTCGGTCGTGATCCAACTGATGGCCGAATGAGGCTTTCACGTAAAGTACTTCAGTCACCAGCCACAACTGTGGTTAAAACTCTAAGTGATAAAAACAGTATTGTAATGGGAGCTGCAATTCCGGAGTCATCTAGCTCATCCTGTTGACTAGTAAGATCATAAGAACTGTTATGGACATATTAGTTCTGAACTTTTTAACGATTGAAAACATATTGTGAATGACAAGTTTGTATATTGTACAGATAACATTTTAATTGTGTATAAATACTGTTTGATGCTGGTTACTATTGAAATTTTCATCCCTATCTCCTTGGCTATTTCATTCTGTGTCACAAAAAGCTTAGTTTCATTGTAGTATTGTTACAAATTATATAAAATTGCCAAGGAAAAACTGACAATTCTGGATTTCGGGTTGGCTACCGTATATAAGCTATCAGAAAAGAACTATGTTTATTTTTGAGAAGTCTTACTCATAATGCCAAAGAGCAGATACAAACCCTGTTCAAAGAAATGTAAAGTTTGCTGCTCTCTTGGAAGTTCTGACCCACACAGTGGAATGCCTGAAGTTGTCACCCTTACACAAAAATGTTTTCATAGTGTCTCCCTAACGTGCATTTGACTGTAGTCTTAATTTAAGATTTTTCAAAGAATATTATGTGCGTTTTTTCTACAGAAGCCAATGGGACAGTAGACAAACCTGACTGTTTATAAAATGGAGGCAAAAGCATGCCATGTCATTGGCAAATCAATTGTTTTAGTAGTAATCACTTAAGATATTGTCACTGGTTTAGAACAATCTTATTCTCTAGATTGGTGGAGCTATGTGCTGATTTAGAGGAATGCAAAAATAAACTTAATTTAGTGCATTTTTAACAAACATTTGTGAATGTGCAACCTTTTTGATTTAACTCCTATTTTGTCAGTTGGTCCCTGGAAAAGAATGGTATCTTGCATTTTCTTTGGAAGATAACATGGTAACCAAATAATCCAACTTTAATAAAAGCATACTGTGCTAGAACCTATAGACTGACAGTGAATCAAATAAATATGTAGAGAAACAAACTATCAAAGCTAAGAGGTGATGTAAAGTCTCATAATTTTAAGATGCTGTTAGAAAATTTGGCTAAAATTCCATCAGTATCTTATGCTACTATTCAGAGTAAGCATAGAGAGAATCTAAAACCCTCCAGTTGCATAGGTTGGAGAGCAGACCTCTGTAGCTCCTTAAAACAGACATTTTCAGAGTTAATGTTTCAGGAATATCTGATAGCATTCCAACGTAAATGGTAAAAGGTGAGAAGCTCTCTTTCACTGATAGTCCTTTACATAAGGCAAAACTAATTCCACAACTTCTGATTTTTGGGATGTTCCACTTTTAGTTTAGCACTTAAATTAGCACAATGTACCTCTGTTAGTCAAAGCCCAACTGCAGGACACAACCTATAATGAAGGATATAAGGAAAAAAATTTCAGCAATCTGCAAGATATGTAGAATTCACTACGTTAGCATGGGTAACATTTAACCTCAGTTTCATGGTTCATCATTTCAGTTACAAGTATTGTAATTCACAATAATTTGAAGTGAGAGCACCACATTTGTATAGAACACTAGAAATTTTATAATACTAAAATGGATAGTGGAAAGGAGTGGGAAAACACAAAGAGAATCTAAGACCTGATAATTTAGAATTAAATGCTGATGAACCCTCCCAAAATAAACAAATATAAGAATAGGAGTATTGAGATTGTAATACATTTGTTTTCCAGCTCTGAGTTAAACCATTGTGTCTGGTACACTTTTCAAAAATCTTGTATTAATTCGGTGGAGGAATTTTAATATTCTTAATGTTCAATCAAGATGATTTCATCAGATTCTCTTAAACTCAAAGGGACATTTTTAAAAGGTTATAAGAATTAACCAACACCATGTGTGGAGGCTTCCAAAATCAGTTAAGAAGACACCCATTCCCATGCTGGTCTGAAACTTTGTCTAACAGTAGAAAACCAAGCCTTCCGTTAGTGGCAAGTAGGCTCGGAAGCTCCCGGAATTTAAAAAAAAAAAAAGTGTGGCGTAACATACAGGGAAATATTTCTCTTAGTACAAAATAAACACTTGTATTTGGGGAGGAGAAATGTGAACATCTGAGTGTGAATGTACAGCCACAATTATTTTGCTATTTTTTATTCTTAGTAAATATTAAAAGAACGTTGATCCAGTTATATTTGTAGTTTTTTGTTCCTCACAGTATAAGCTTGAAATATAGTTTTTTCCCTACCAATCTTTTGTTTGTCCACTTGTCTCACTATTCTAGTATTTCCAGTGAGATACCCTTTCACGTCACTGGTTTTGTCACTACGAATTACCAGCACAGGTAACCAGTGAGCTCACACTCAATGGGTAATATTATTGGAGTAACATATGCTAATGATCTCACATCAACCCTAAACAGAATCTGAGCAGAGAAATGTTTTAGCTTTTCATTTACTTCCTTTAGGAAATATAACCTCAGTCTAAATGTGCCCACAGTTTCTAGTACAGTCTATGTTTGATGGACACTGAAGTTCCGTTTTACATTTTTCTTTTAACAGTTGGCCAAGGAAGTAGTCTGATTACTAATGTGAATATATTGATTTTGTTTGAGGCACTGAATTGTGTCTCAACATCAGAGGTTTAATCAGCACTCCACTAGGTGTCCAGTGAAGCTGATGGTTTGCAATCTGACCTGAATCCAATTTTTCACCCAGCTGTGAAGGTTAATAATTAGATCATTTGAATGGCTAGGACTGATGTGCTTTTATTTAATATGAAATGTTAGTCTATTGTAGATCATTTAACTCCTCAAAGTGTGGTTATATTCTGAAAAATGACACTGCAAAAATGGCATTGTAGCATTCCAAATTTGCTCACTTCTTATTTTTGTAATTGCTAGCCCTGCAAACTCAATGTGTGGGGTCAATTTTAAGTTCTTTCTGGCTTGAACACAACCACCAATAAAGAATTTTCATTTGGAGCACAGTTAACAATTGATGATCCATGAGCCAAAAAGAACCCAACTCCTTCTATAGCTGGATTGGCTTTTCTGGGTTAATAAGAGAAAAAACATATTTATGTTAACGTAAGCAGGTATAAAACTAAATATCAACATGGACCAGATCTTTTGAGTATGGATCTGGTGAGGTTTTTTTTTTTTTACGTAGTCTCTTTTATGACCATAACTCTACTTCAAATAAAGAATATAGATACAAAAAGTGCCTAACATTTTAGGCATCTGATCCTGTATGTCTGAAAACTCTAACTTTTTATTATTTATTTGTATTATTGTAGCACTTAGAACCCTACTAATAGTCATACACAATAAACCCATTGTGCTACGTGCAGCACAGATGACAAGGCTACTTTAACTCTAGGGGAAAAATAAACTACTTTTTGACAAACAAAACCTGGTCGATAGAGTCTGCAGCCATGTCTACACTATAAACTTTAGTTAACTCAAGTTACATTGGTGTTCAGCCACTGAAGGTTATATATTGCTGGGACAGGTGAATACTTCTGCTTGCACTAGAAAATGCGTCTGCTCATCAGGAGTGCTTGTGTCAATATAAAGTGTGGTGGCCCATGGGTGGACCATCCGCTGCAATCCATTTTGGGACATGTTTTATGAGATAGTAACGATTTGCCCAGGGATTGCTGGGAGCTGGCGGCCAAGTTACCAGCATGCAGTTTTCTCCAACTCATGATACCGTCCACATCTCGTAACTTTTGCATTGCTATTTAAAAATCACACAGTCCCTTCTGACACTTTTTGTTCTTTGCCATCTGACAGAAGCATGGAGCCCATAGAGCTCAGTACTGTTCTCATTAACATTTCAAATACAAGACACATGATTCTCCTGAATATGCAGACTTTCAAGAAGTACTGCAATATGCAGGATCACAATGAGAAAGACATCTCATTGTGATATCTTTGAGGACAGTTTGCTTGGGTACATAACGGGAAAAAAATTCCAGATTGCTTGTAGTGTTCACGGAGCAGTTGCAGGTGGAATGTTTCTGGGGCTGAGAAACAAGCACTGACTTGTTGGCTCGCCTTACAGTGTGGGGTTGGGACAATGAGCAGTGGCTTTAGAACTTTTGGATGTTAAAAGGCCACTTTCCTGAATCTGTGTGTCAGGCTCACCCCAGCCCTCCAGCACATGAGCACCAGAATGAGAGCTACATTGACAGTGGAGAAGCGAATGTTAATTGCACTCTGGAAGCTTGTAATGCAAGATTGCTACCGGTCAATGGGAAATTATTTTGCAGTTGGACAATCTACAGTGGGGGACCTTGTCATGCAATTGTGTAGGGCCATTAATTGTCTCCTGCTACTCAGAACTGAGACTTTGAGCAAGGTGCAGGAAATAGTGGATAGATTTATAGCAGTGTAGTTCCCAAAGTGCTGTAAGCAATAGATGGCACCAGCCCACCTTGCCACAGAGTACATCAACAGAAAGGGCTACTTTTCTATGGTTCTGCAACCAGTGGTGGATCCCGGTGGATACTTCACTGATATCAGTGTGACTGGTCAGAGAAGGTGTGTGATGCTCTCTTCTTTAAGAACGCAGGACTGTTCAAGAAGCTGCAAGCAGAGACATTATTTCCTGACCAGCAGCTTATCATTGGCAATTTGGAAGTGCCTGTTCTGATCCTGAATGCAGAATGACAGCTGAATGTGCTTTTGGTAGGTTGAAGGGACGCTGTCAGGGTTTACTCACTAGATTGAATCTCCGTGAGAAAAATATCCCAGTGATTATAGCTGTCTTTTGTGTCCTGCATAATTTCTGTGAGGAAAAGGGGGGGAAAGCTGCCATCAGGGTGGAGGTGGAGCCGGCTGTCTGAGTTTGAATAGCCTGATTTAAAAGAGCCCAATACGGGCTATGTGTTCAAGTGTTGTTTTTCAAAGTCATCCACAGTAGTGTTCTCTCTTAAAGGCTTGAGATAGTATATGTCTTGTGTAACTTAAGTCATGTATATTTTGGTTTTTGCCTTCTGCTATCCTTTTGTGCCATCTGCAAATTATAAATACTGCTGGGCCTGTAGCTTTGCCTGCCACTATGTGCACTCAGTGTGCAGCAGCAGTCAAAAAAGCGAACAGACTGTTGGGAATCATCAAGAAAGGGATAGATAATAAGACAGAAAATATCATATTGCCTCTATATAAATCCATAGTACCTTGAATACTGCGTGCGGATGTGGTCACCCCATCTCAAAAAAGATATATTGGAATTGGAAAAGGTTCAGAAAAGGCAACAAAAATTGTTAGGGGTATAGAACGGCTCTGTATGAGAAGAGATTAATAAGACTGGGACTTTTCAGCTTGGAAAAGAGGCGAATAAGGGGGGATATAATAGAGGTCTATAAAATCATGAGTGGTATAGAGAAAGTAAATAAGGAAGTGTTATTTACTCCTTCTCATAATACAAGAAAAAGGGGCCACCAAATGAAATTAGTAGGTAGCAGGTATAAAACACAAGAAAGTAGTATTTTTTCACACAATGCACTGTCAACCTCTGGAATTCCTTGCCAGAGGGTGTTGTGAAGGCCAATACTATAACGGGGTTCAAAAGGGAGCTAGATAGATTCATGGAAGATAGGTCCATCAATGGCTATTAGCCAGGATGGGTAGGAATGGTGTCCCTAGCCTCTGTTTGCCAGAAGCTGGGATTGGGAGGCAGGGTGTGGATCACTTGATGATAACCTGTCTGTTCATTCCCTTTGGGGCACCTGCCATTGGCCACTGTCAGAGGACTGGATACTGTGCTTGATCGACCTTTGGTCTGAGCCAGTATGGCCAGTCTTATGTTCTTATGAATTCTATGGTTCTTGCTGCACATTTATAAATATGGCTGGGTTTTTCATGATCTGAATTCTGTGGTGCTTCACCTGCATTTATAAATTCTGTTTGATTTCTTTGCTGCCACATTGTGTTCTGTAATATTTGTTGTGAACTAATAAAGGTACTTTGATTATCCAAAAATTAGTACACAAAATCAAAATGCAAATAAACACATACATACAATATTATACCAACTTAACATAATAGGATGAAACTTTTAAAATTCCTATTGAAAAGGAAGTAAACATTAATGTCTATTTGTGTAAACAAAAAGGTAGTTCAGTGTACTCCATTGTGGCTACAGATGCCAATCTGTGATTTTTTTTCCCAGGTCAGTGTATATGCAGGTGTGGCTTTGTTTGATGAGAAGTAGAGTGGTGGTAGGGGTAAGGATGTGGTCTGTGATGCTACATAGTATGCTGGATGGAACAGTGTAGGGAGCTGCAACTGTGGAATTCTCCACGGACTGCAAAGGCTGATTCCAGGATTTTTTTGACCTGTAGGTTAACCAGGATCTGCATCATTTAGGTTTGCTGCCTGAGAAGACCAGTTAGGTTCTGGTGCATTTCACACTCCTTGTCCTGCTGGAACCCCTGGGCCTTTTGCTGGTCCCTCTATTATTCTCCATGCTCTTGGTTATATTGGCCTTCCAAACAGTCTGTTCCTGGTCCAGTGCAGCACTCGCTTGTAAGATCTCACCAACCATGTCTTCCTTTTCCTCATGATTAGGTGTTCTGTGACCCGGAGGGGGCACCTAAGGCCCCACCAGTCCAGAAGCTGTTGATAAAAACAGACAGATAAGCCATTAGATTTATAGTCACAACAGACATGGAGAGGTAAGTTTCAAAACATCCTTCCCTTATTCCCAAAAATACTTTTTAATAAGAAATGCTTATTGACATTTCAGCTTTGTAGCACTGGGGTATAGCACCACTCTACAGCTCCAACCATGGTGATTGCAGCATGGTCTGGAAGATGGGAGTGAGGGTTTCTGTTGCATGAAGCTATAGAATTCCAGCCCTGGTTCCATGATATGGGGCAGTGGCATGTGACAGGGTGCTCCAATCACTGCATGTATGATGCCGCCTCCTGGGCATTATGGGGATTAGATCTGCAAGGTCAACACCCCTTCCTGCTGTTTTATGCCATCACTCCATCTCTCTCTCTGGTCTTCAGCCCCATTCTCACTCTAAGAACTGCAGTGTCCTCTTCGTGACTTGGCCCTCTGACCAGATCACTCTGTGTGCCCCCCTTCAGGGATACAGTCCTTCACATTCTCTGACACTCCCACAGTAACCCAGGTAGTCTTCCAGTTTATTGCCCCACCAGTGCCACTTCCCCAGTGGCAGATAAAGGAACCCGGGCCTGCCCTCTACCCCGGATTCTAGTCCAGGGATCTTCAACCTAGCAGTTCTGGGCTTTACTCACTGCTCCTCCCCTGGACTGCTTCCTATTCTTCTGGTTCCCTCCTTTGTCTTGATGTACTAGGTCCAAACCCTCTTCCTAGGAAGTGACTGCTGCCCCTGTCTGTTGCCAGCTTCCTAGCATTATAGGCCACACGTCTTCCTGCCCATCAGAATGTGCTTGCCATCAAATTCCTGCTCCCCGGCTCTTCCTCAAGATGCAGCTTATGGAGTTAATAGGTCTACCTGGCCGCCTTAACCCCTTTCAGTCCTGTGGGGACACCCCCATCACAAGGCAATATATATTGGTATTATTTTTCATAGACAGTGGTGATTTTGGCTGATTTTTCACTTCTGAGGGGCACAAAACCCAGCTCCCAGTAGCATCCCAAAGCCACCCGTGCTCATGTGCTGCTGGCTTGTTTGCTATGATGGTGCCAGCCAAGCTGTTTGCAGAGTTTGGGAAAGTATTGTAATGTGGAGGAAGAAATAAGGTCGCCATCCCTAGAAATCTTCAGAAGAGGATTGCAGAGTATTTCCAGAGAAGTTTGAGATTTTTCAGGAGGATGAAAGGGAAATCCCTACTCACCCAAATAAGGTGCTCCACAGTTCTCCCTCTGTCTGGCCCAACAAGGGAATTGAAAGCAGATAGCAACTCTACTTTTGTTTGTTCTACTTCTGCCTAAGTACAGGAATTGTTTTTAATATATTTCCTAACTTTTTATATTCTCTCAATGTACCAGTAAAACAATGAAAAGTCAATACTCTGTCTGGAACTCTTTGAGGATGGTCCGGGTACTGTTTTTAAATGGCCAGGGCAGGAGAGAAAAGCAAATAAAATATTGTAAGCACAAATTCGTATACACTCATCTAAGCTTCTTCCCTTTCATCAGCAATCTAATCTGTGCTTGCCTGGGGAGACTGGCTACACTCCTGCAGAGTTTCAAACAGGCCCTAGCTTGTGTCATGGTTGGAGTCCCCTGCCACCTCTCCCTCTTGTTCCGTGTTGTTCACAGCAGGGTTCTCCTTCTCAGGCTCCTCTAAGGTGTCCACAGTAGTCAGTGGGGTGCTGGTGAGGTCAATGCCAAGGATGTCATGCAGTTCATTGTAAAAGCGGCAGGTCTGAGGGCACACCAGATTTCTTGTTGCTTTCCCTCGCCTTTTGGTATCCCTGGTGAAAATCCTTTGTTTTCGCTGTTGCTGTTCCCTGTCATATATCCTGCATCCATGTGCAATTTGCTTATAGATATCCATCTTTCTACGGTAGTTCCATAGCTGTTCTTTCTTGCACAGCCTCTTGTCCCCACAGACCCAAGAGAGCTAATAAGTCTTGCCTGCTCCAGGCAGGTGTCTAGTACCTCTGTGTGCATAAAGCCATGGTTGGTTGCAGGCTGTCCTTAGGATTTATGGGACCCTACGCAGTATTATTAAACTGGTGCCCCTATGCCTGATGGCAGCCCCGGGGTGGGGAGGAGGGATGAGGCAGCAAAGGATACCAAGTTGCCCGGCCCACCTCACCGTGTCGGAGAATCACAATTCCTTGTAGAGACCCCCGTACTCTCTCCCTCATGCAGAATGTGAGGTGCTGGTGCATTTGGCTCTGTGAATACGGCCCCTGCCTAAGGAGACTGCAGCGCAATCTGGGTGTGCGGGAGCAACCCGCTTTTACCTGCTGTCATGGGCAGTGGGTGAAGCTGCTGCTTCAGGAGGCTAGCTCCCTAGCCCACCTCTTCTGCCTGTGGCCCTGCCCATACTCCACCTAGGCCCTGCCCTCTCCCCACTGTCTCCCTCCTCTGTTCCCTCCCCCTCTGTGCTCACCTCCTTCCAGCCAAATCCCTGAACCCAAATGAAGCAAATGACATTTGAAAAAAACACTCTTCTGTAATTTCTGCAAATGGAACATGTTTTCCACTGCATGCCAGATGGTGAAAACTGGACATGCAGAAGGTACCTAATTAAAAGCACTAAACTTGGGAATAAAAAATGTCAGTCACAGGTTTTTTGATATACCCTGAAGTTTGTCAGAGATTTATTTGCAGAAACTTTGTAGTATGGGCAAATCAGCTGTCTTGCTGAATACAACATTAAACATTATGGAATACATGAGGCAGCTCTTCTCTGTTTCACATTTTCTTAATCTGTATTTCTAAGCTGATTTTATATTTTAAATGTACTCTGAAACCTTCAGAAAGTAATCATTCCAGATTACTACATATTTAATTCACTGAAACAAATACATTATTTTAAATCAATCAGTCACAGAGGTTTAGTGTGTTCGTAACAACATTCATTGCTTTTAGAAAAAGGGAACACTAATTTACTTTGCGTGATCTCCATAACAACAGACATGTTTATGAAATTTCACCAACTTTAAAAAATATGTTTCCAAAGATTTTAGGCATAACAAAGGATTTTATATCTTACTAAGGTACTGATTTTGCTAGAGGCTTCTCTTAGAACTAGTTTATCAGAAGTAAAGAAAGGGGAACTTGTTTGTCCAGCTGTCTGGCAGGGAAGGGGTGTTGCCCCTTTAAGGGTTCTCTTCAACAGCCGGATGAAGGTAGAAGGGGATGGACAGGAAGACTTTGGAAGCAAGTTTTTTGTACTATAGTAATTAAAATTAAAATGTGTATTTTAGATAATGGTGATCCTTTGAAGGATTTATTTAAAAAATTATATGTCTGAAGATCCAAGCATTTAAGGCTAAAGATGAATACTCAGATTGTGCATCTAAAAATCTATGCAAGGATTTTTTTAGAGGTGTGATTTTATCATCTTCACCAACATACTAATGAAATATTTTTGAAGCAAATTTTAAACTAAGGTCCTGTAGACTAACATGTTTTGAGTAAATATTACAGTAATGCACAACTGTTTTTGTCAGTAAATTCAGAAACTGACAGTATATACCCGGGGGGTTGGCAAATGCCTGTTAAATGGCTTCATTACCATTTGAATGGCTCTTTAATATTTTCAATGTGCTAATAGGTCTGGCAACCTGGAAAGCTTTTTCACTTTTAAGTTACTAGATACCCTCTGAAGGAAGACTCACCAGGCTGCAGCAGTTAGCTGTGGGAGCCTGCAGGATGGGTCAGAACAGGGATAGGAAGAGGTGGGAGGGTGGACACTGAGACCCAGGGGTGCCCCCAAATTTTCAGGTGCCGTATGCAGCCGCACATGCTGCATATGCCTAAGGACGGCCCTGGTCGGTTGGACACAAACAAAGGTAAGCTGCTAGGTGTGCTTCCCAAGGTGGGCGACTAGGAAAGGGCATCACTGAAAAGGGTTGTGTATGCAAAATTTCTGGCTGAAATATATAGGGAAAGTGTGGGTCAGGGAGCAGAATTTACACATCTTAAATTGCTACACAAATTTTGTTCACATTTTACACACACATGGAAAATTACCTCTGAATTAAAACCAATCTTGAAAAATTTTAGCCCCCAAAGCATTTGTTGACCAAAGTTATGAACAACTGTAAAAAAGAATTATAATAGAAATTGACCTTCAACCATAGTTATGGTAAATACATAACTTCTCTGTACATAATTAGATTCAAAAATAGTTTGAAGAAAAAAGGTCCATTTTGCTCATTTCAGAATCCTCAAATTTCCAAACATGAGCCTAGATTAAATTTTCAGATATATAATGTGAAATTTCTGTGTTAATTCATTTCAACAGGCTGGTTTGAGGAAAATGGTGACTTTAAAAGTCCATGAAACATGTATAATAAGAGAGAAGTTGTATATCTGTTTGAAGCTGCCAGTATTTATATGTAACTTAAATTCTTCAGTATCCCAGATTTATATCTTATTCTTGAAAATTAATATTTGCAGTAGAATCTTGACATTTAGCAGATGATTTTGGATACATGTACAGGATCTGTCCAGCTCCCTAGTGGCACCCTTTTTGAAAAGGTGGTTGCACATCTATTATTCCATCTGAAGGTAGGGATAATTTCACCTTATCTAGCTTATTTTATAAACTAGTCTTTGGCTATTTGAATCCAAATTAGTGGTATAGGTGTACTGATATAAAATTTTTGCTTTTTTGATCAAACCCTGCTGCCTTTTAGAAATTCGTTTGGTCTGCTTTAGTACAGATAGAGCCATTGAAAAATATTCCAGTCGATAGGAGTCTGACAATTACTTTTTACATTTTGCAGTCAAGATAATTAAGGTAAGCTGCTTATGTGAGATCTACACCGTGGATCTAATGAAATAATTTAACCTTAATTCTGTTCAGAAAATGTATGCAGTCACCATGGTATCTTAGTATTTTGTGTTTAGTATTCATGTTATGGTACCTCCTTATTGGAGCACCATTGTGCTAGGTGCTCCAATAAATCCATGGTATGCCCACATCTTGCATACTGCATGCAGATTTGGTTGTCCCATCTCAAAAATGATATATTGGCATTGGAAACTACAGAAGAGGGCAACAACAATGGAATGTCTTCCGTATGAGGAGAGATGAATAAGACTGGGACTTTTCAGCTTGGAAAAGAGACGACTAAGGGGGGATATGATAGAGGTCTATCACATCATGACTGGCGTGGAGAAAGTAAATAATGAAGTGTTGTTTACTCCTTCTCATAACACAAGAACTAGGGGCCACACAATGAAATTAATAGGCAGCAGGTTTAAAGCAAGCAAAAGGAAATATTTCTTCACACAATGCATAGTCAACCTGTGGAACTCTTTGCCAGAGGATGTTGTGAAGGCCAAGACTATAACAGGGTTCAAAAAAGAACTAGATAAATTCATGGACAATAAGTCCATCAATGGCTATTAGCCAGGATGGGCAGGAATAGTGTCCCTAGCCTCTGTTTGCCAGAAACTGGGAATGGGTGACAGGGCATGGATCACTTGATGATTACCTGTTCTATTCATTGCCTCTGGGGCACCTGGCATTGGCCACTGTTGGAAGACAGGATACTGGGCTAGATGTGACCCAGTATAGCTGTTCTTTTATTCTGTGTTTCTACAGTATCTAAGATGTCCCTTGCCCTGAAGAGCTTGCAACCTAATACAAGGTGCACCATATGGGTGTAACTAACAATAAAAAGGAACAGAGGAGGATTAACATGGATAACAGCAATAACATGTCTTACATAGGACAAATAAGATAAATATCAGAAATCCCTCCTGGCCATCTACCCAGGGTAGTCTTTGTTTGCATAAAATGAGAATTAGTTTCTTACTGTTTCATTAACATTAAAATGAGTACTATAACTTGTAATTTTTGTGAAATCTTTATTTCAGCACCGGTAACATAGAAATTCACACATTTCACAGGGTTATATTGGAGTAAGCAATTTTATTCCTTCAAATGTTAAGAAATTTCAGTGTAGATTTCAAAATGTTAATGCTTATTTTATAAAGCCTTATGGCTTTTGAGACTCCAGGGTTAACACTTTCAAACATTTCTCCACCATGTAATCAAAGATTCTTATGTAGACATAGTACTCCATGAATTGGGGCTTTAAAAAAAGATACCAAATATCATGAGGCTCTTGATTAATTTGTGAGAGCTGGCAATAGTGCTCTTGTGGATTTATATACATGCCGGGGATTGATATGGACCAAAATTACTTCACCCCAAGAAATTTCAGCTGCGTTCAGCAATAAGAGTTAATTGCTATTTTTTAGAAATATTTTAGAAGTTAGAGCCCCCTACTGCTTAATTGCTTGACAGTTGACACCCTGTCCTGCTGCTTTTGAGTTCACAAAACCAGAGTTCTTCCTCTTGGTGATTGGCAGTAAGTACTCCATGTGATAGCTACAGCACAGTGGCAGCCAGAGAAGTGGGTTAGTTACATCAAGGGAAATAGATTTGTTTTTAAACCATGTTCTCTTGCTTCAGTGAACCTCACTTTGTGTGCAGCATTTTACAGTTAGGCACCTTCTCCATCCTCTGCAACCCATTCCTATTACAATGATAGATTTTTATAAATCTTTGGGGCAAATCTTGCAGACTTACTGTGGCTAAATTTTTATTCCATACAATAAGAGTTTTGCCAGAATAAGGACTTCAGGAAAAGGCCTCACTGTTTTAATAAATTGGGGACAAATTCTGGCCCCTCCTTTGAAGAACTATTTGGAACTAGTGCAGTTCTGCTGTGCAAAGAGGAGTAAAATTTTAGGGAGCATATAGTGAGAACACCTACACCAGCCACTAGTGTGGAATTTCCCCTTGGAGGGGGTTGTTTTGGGGCCATAGGGCCTAGCACAGCCTCAGGTTTGCTGTGTCAGCCCTAGATTCTCTCCACAATCTAAGGTGAGGGGGCATAATTCCTCTTTCCATTTCCACCTTCTTTGTCCCTGAGAATCTCGCCATTGCCCACCTCAGCTATTCAGGCTGCCACTTTTATGCCCCTATATGTTTTGGTACACATGCTGAATTCTTCATCATCAAACATATTCTTCAAAATTGAGCATTACATTTGTACTCTTTTGCAGGAAAAGACAGAATAAATTAAAAAACTTAATGACTGCTGCATCATGGCCCTTCCTTTGAAAATACAATAAGGCTTTGCAGACGTCCTGTTTTGAAAGGCAAAAGTGTGGTTTTGATTCATGTTAACTCAATGAAGTTAGTTTAAACACAATTTAAATGCTCTTTTTGTGCCTGTTAAGATGAAGGCAAACACATTGGAAGAAGTGGTAACTGGCCATCTTGTGTCTTCACACGTGTTTGCCTTCATCTTAACGGGCACAAAAATGGCATTTAAATTGTGTTTAAACTAACTTCATTGAGTTAACATGATTGAAAACCACACATTTTTTGCCCATCAAGAAATTGCCAGGGGCTAGACAGAAACCACCATCTCAACGATTAGTTACAGCATTTTAGGCTATGTCTACACTGGCACTTTTGTTGGTAAAAATTTTGTCTGTCAGGGGGGTGAGAAAAACACACCCCTGACTGACAAAAGTTTCACCAACAAATGTGTGGGTGTTGACAGCAATATGTTGGTGGGAGAGCGTTTCCTGCTGACATGGCTACCGCCGCTCGTTGGGAGTGGTTTAATTATGCCAGTGGGAGAGCTCTCTCCCGCTGGCATGCAGCAGCTATACAGGAGACCTTACAGTGGCACAGCTGCAGCGGTACAGCTGTGCCGCTGTAAGGTCCATAGTGTAGACATAGCCTGAGAGTATTTAGAGCATGGGGGTTAAAATATGGGAAGCTAAAATATAGTTGCTCTACACATAAAGAAGGTATGTCAGAGCAGAAAGGATAATATTACCTGAACATCTAGTTAAGATGTGTAGATATTTACTACAGAGCTGCTACTAAGGTGTTGTCTACATGGATTTTTTTTATAAACTAAGGTGTGAATTAAAGCCAATATACTTATGCCACGTAGACACTTTATAGAGTGGCTTTTTTTTAGGTTTGGTCTACATTTAAAACTTATATAGCCATAGCTATGTTGGTCAGTTTTTTTGGGAAGGTATTACAGGGAGGAAACATTGTGAAATAGAACCGTTTTTAAAATTAACTCTAATTTCTGGTAACTTCAGAATGTTTCAGGCAATTTGAAACTTTTCAATGATGAAAACAATTTTTATATAGACTGAATAGACCTGTCACTACTTAAGAGAACAACATTGTATTTAAGTAATATATCTATTTAAAAAAAATCCAGAGGCTATTCTCACAGTAAGGAAAATGTAACTAAAAAGTTGTATTTTAAACTTGTTTTAATAAAGGAAGCTGTTGTACAATTTAATTGTGCTGTCATGTACAATAACACTAAATGAGCAAAAGGAGATGTTAGAGGAATGACATGCATAAGAAAAAGTAGTGCCCTGTTTTGCTGCTATATGATATATAAAGAAGGTCTGAACATTCATTTCAAAACAATTATTTTTGTTACTTTAGAACTTGTCTATACTAGAAAGTTGTACAACTTTAACTATACCAGTAAAGTTAGTGGTATAGTTCACCTAGTGCGAATGCAGTTATATCAGTATAAAGGTGTTTTATCATTATGTATTATTTATTTATCCTATAGTAGCACCTAGGAGCCCCAGTTGTGGACCAGACCCCCATTGTGCTAGGTGTTGTACAAACAGAAAAAAAAGACATTTTCTTGTATTTGCAGACCCTCAGGAAGTACCTCAACAATGGAGGACATAAGGATTTATTCAAGGACAGTTTGCTGAGGGACATAGCAAAAAACAATTCAAGGTTTTTGGCATTCACGGAGTAACTGCAGAAAGTGGAGAACCACTTCTGAGCTTGATAAACAAGCACTGACTGGTGGGATTGCATGGTAGCGCAGGTTTGGGATGATGAGCGCTAGGCTGCGGAACTTCTGGATGCAAAAGGCCACGCTCCGAAATCTGTGTGGTAAGCTCGCCCCAACCCTCTAATGCACAGACAGCAGAATGTGAGCTGCACTGACAGAAGAGAAGCAAGTTGCAATTATGTTCTGGAAGTTTGCAACACCAGATTGCTACCAGTCAGTGAGAGATCATTTTGGAGTTGAAAAATCCACAGAGGAGGGCCATTGTCATGCAAGTGTGTAGGGCCATTAATTGTCTCCTGCTATGCAGAACTGTGACTCTCTGCAGTGTACAAGAAATAGTGGATGTGTTTACCATAATGGGGCTCCTGAAGTGTGATGGGGAAATAGATGCCCCTACTTAACTCTATTTGGCACCTGCCCCCTATGGTATAGAATACATCAACAGGAAAAGTCTAGTTTTCTATGGTTATGCAAGCACTGGTAGATCACTCAAGACACTTCATTGATATCAGTGTGGCTGGTCAGAGAATGTGTATGATGCGCTCATCTTTAAGAACACTAGATTGTTCAGAAACATACAAGGAGGAGCATTCTTTCCCAACCGGTGGATTACCATTGGTGATGTGGAAATGCTAATAGTGATTCTGGTGGACCGAGTTTACCCCTTGCTCCCCTGGCTTTTGAAGCTGTACTCTGGCCACCTCAACAGCACCAAAGAAAGATTCAGCTACTGGCTCAGCAGGTGCAGAATGACTGTTGCATGTGCTTGTCGTAGATTGAAGGGACATTAGCATGGGCGGTGGGTATAAAAGGCCAGGGGAGGCTAAGCCTCCCCAAACAGGATGTGGTGCACCTCTCTTTGGAGGTGCACTGGCCCACTGTCTTTGGAGCGCTGCCATCCCGAGGCCCTACTTCCTCTCGTCCTCTTCCCCTGTGGCCCCACCTACACTACTCCTTTTCCCACCCCTGCTCCGCCTCTTCCCATCTCCCCTTGGGTGGAGGGTGTGGGGAGGAACAGGCCGGGGGGACAAACACAAGCGGGGCCTGGGGTGGAGCAGGGGTGGATTGTAGGCGGGGTCTTAGGGGGAGGAGGCCAAGCAGGGGTGGGCCTCAGGATGGAGCAGAGTGGCGGGGCCACGATTCAGGTCCTGGTGCCCACCCCCTTTTCGGGAGCTTCCAGCGCTCATGCCTAGCTTCCCCAAATGCAGGAGTCACTTGCCGCGCATGCTCATTAGTTTGAACTCAGTGAGAAAATATCCCAGGCTGCCTATTGTCCTGCATAATATCTGTGAGGCAAGGGGAGGAAAGCTGCCATCAGGGTTGAGGTTGGCGATGGAGTGGAGGTCTGAGTTTGAATAGCCAGACACCAGGGTTATTACAAGAGCCCAACATAGATTATGCAGTTGAAGGAGGCTTTGAAAAGAGCACTTTCACAGTCAGCCACAGTAGTGTTCTTTCCTGGAGTATTTTCTGGGCCTGGAGTTTTGGGTGCTGCTAAGAACTGTGTAGTGCTTGCTGTACCTTTATAAATGACTGAGTGTTTCCCTGAAGCTATGAATTCTGTGGTGCTTGGTGTGCATTGACAAGTATTGTTTGCTTTGACTACTGCTATGCATTCTGTAATATTTGTTATGAACTAATAAAGATTATTTGATTCTCCAAAAATAGAAGTTTTGGTGGAAGAAGAGAGTGCAGAAAATTAACATGGAAAAACCCCCATAGGCAATGTTATACAAACTTCTAACATAGCTTAATGGCATGAACATTTAAAATTATAAAGGAAGTCAACATTTGTCCCTCAGCAAACAAACGTAGTCCCGTGTGGCTTCACATACACCAGTCATGGCTCTTGCAGGTCAGTGTGTGTGTGTGAAGCTGTGGTTTTCCTTGCTGTCCCCAGGTGTGGAGTTGTAGAGGTAATGATGCGCCCCATGATGCCATGTGGTATTTTGTGGGGTATAGAGAGCAGCAACCATGGAGTTATCCAAGGAGTGCAAATGATTGGGGAGTCTGGGATTTTTGGACCTGTAGGCCAACGACGGTCTGCAGCATTTTGGTTTGAGGCCTGAGAATACCCCAAATTTCCTGCTCCTTGTCCTCCTGGGACTTCTGTCTTTTTTCCTGTCCTCTTTTTCTCAATACTGTTGGTAATATTGGCCCTCCAAGCCTTTTGTTCACAGTATGATGTAGCACTGCCTTGCAGAATCTCACAGAATATGTCCTCCCTAGTCCTCTCCTTTCTCTTCCTCATCATGGTCAGGCATCCTGCAGCCACGAAGGGCATCCCCCTCAAGGCCACTGTGCCAGAAGGTGTTGATTAAAAACAGGTGTGCCACTGGATTTACATCATAAGGGAAAGATAAGTTTTAAAATTCCCTTCCCTTATTCCCATAAATGCTTTTAATAAGAAATGCTTATTGACTCTTCAGCTTTGGAGCGCCTCAGCAGAACATTGCTGTCAAGCCCCAGCCATGGTGAGTACAGCCTGGCAGGGATGAGGGGTAGGGGAGGATTTTGTTGTGTGACGCTAATAAAATTCAGATATCTATTCCATAGATAGAAGTATAGAGCACTGAATATTGGCACTATTTTCCACAGGTGGTGGTGGTTTTAGCTGATATCTTACTCCTGAGGTACCCAAAGTCACAGAAAACCTAGCTGCTACTGGCATTCCAAAGCCGCCCAGGCCTGTATGCTACTAGCCTGTTTACTGCAATGGTGCTAGCCAAACTCGTCAAAGTGGCATAGCAAAGTGTCCTACCACAGAGAAAGAAAAGCAGCCATCCCTAGAAAGCTTCAGGAGAGGATTATCAAGATCTCTCAGGTGGATAAAAGGGACATCCCTATGCACATAAACAAAGTGCTCTGTATGGCCACCCCGCCTAACATAATGGGGGAATGAAAAGCAGATGCCAACTCTACCTCTGTTTCTTGTTTCTCTACCTTCTCCTCCTCGTATAAGTAAAGCAATGAAAAGTTGATACCTTTTCTCTTGTTACCTTGGCAATCGGCCAGGCGCCATCTTTAAATGTAAACATTGTAAGGAAAGTGCATGAAAGCACTGTCATGCATTCCTTTTGCCTTCATCAGGCTCATCCTGTCTTACCTGGGTGGGACTGGTTAGATTGTGGCGGAGTCTCAAACAAGTCTCCACTCACAGCATGGCTGGAGTCCCCCACCGTGTCTCCCCTCCACCTTTCTTCTCACTGTTCATGGCAGGGATCTTTATCTCAGGGTCTTCTGAGGTATCCACAGTGGTCTGCTGGGTGCTGGTGGAGTCTCCACCAACTATGGCATGTAGTTCGTCGTATAAGTGGCAGGTCTGTGGTACAGCACCAAGTCTGTTGTGCTCCCTTTCCTTATGGTATCCATGGTCAAGTTCTTTTGCTTTAACGCAGCACTGCTGCTGATCCCTTTCATGCCCTTTTGCCTGCATTCTTCATGCACTCTTCTTGTAGATGTCCACAGTTCTATGGCTGGCCCATAGCTGTGCTTGCACAGTCTCTTCTCCCCGTAGGCCCAGAAGATCCAATACTTCCTGTCTACTCCAGGCAGGAGTCCATGTAATATCACTATTCTGTTTGCATGGAGCCAGCGTGGTCGGTTGGGTATTTGCACACAACAAAGGTGAGCTGCTAGGTGTACTTACCAAATTGCCAATCAGGAAAAAGTATTTCAAAAACATTCTAGGGGATTGAAAGAGTGGCTTCTTGTCTCTGTGACCCTTGAGCAGTGGAGTTTAAAATTATGACCAGATTGGTCACTGTGGCAGGGAATGGGGCATTGTGGGACAACTGCTGGAGGATTGCTAGGGTTGACAAAGGATTGCAGTGTCTCTACATTTGCACTGCATCAACCTCAGTATGTTGACTGTGGCTCTACCATTTGAGGAGGTGGTTTTACTAAGTCACTAGCAGGGCATTGGTTAGAGACAAATTTGAGTCTGGACATGCACAAATAGGTTGATGCAGGGTGACTTATGTCAACCTAACTTTGTAGTATAGACCAGGTCTTAGTTAACGAACAGATTGGCATGCAGACAGAAGCATGCTACTGTAGATGAGATCAGTGGAGAGGCTCAAGCTAGAGCCTTTTCGAGGGAGCTGCCAGCAGCATGTTCTCCATGGAGGTCGTGACTTTGCAATCCATTCCTCCCTTGGGTCAGCAAGAATCTGGATTTGTTTACTTCCTGGTCAAGCTGTGGGCTGATCTGCATACATTATTTTGGGACAAATTTGTAACTGGTTTTGATTTGTGCACACACTTGCCCCAAAATAACAAAAGGTGCAGATTTCTATTTTGGAATAATATCCTATTTTGATTTTGTTTGTGTGTTTATTTCAGAGTAAGGCCTGGTTTACACTTAATAATTAGATTGACCTAGCTATGTCACTCAGGGTTCTGAAAAAATTTGCACCCTGAGCTCAGTAGTTAGGTAGATCTAACCCTTTATCTACACATGGCTAAGCTGCCTCCTCTTGGAGTGGTGGATTAACTACATCAATGGAAAAACCCCATCCATTAATGCAGGAAATGTCTACACTGTGGCTATACAGCAGCAGTGCTGTAGCCGTAGATTAGACATGGCCTACTGTCCACAAACAGACACCCTGAAATAACAAAAAGTATTAATTTAAACCAATTTAGTCATTTTTGTTGAAGTTTGTGTATAGACTGGCTTAGGCTGTTACAGAAGAGGTGGGCTGAGGATTGATGGGATTTGGGGTTTATTTCTATTTGATTTGCTGGTAGGCATCTTATATATGTTTCAAGGTGGAATGAACAGTCCTTTTATTGTATTACAAGGAATATTTATGTTAATTAGTAGCAGTACCAAAGTCTGGGTATCTACTGAGGTTCTTTACAATCTTAAAATGGTTCCTTGTTGTGGGTGACCTTTTAAATAGTGAGCAAAAGCACTAGAGTTTGGGTCTTACGCTTCTTCAGCTATCCCTCGATGCAAGGATGTCTGCCTACCAAGGGGGTTCATTGGTGGGTTTTTAAGTGGCCGAAGAGCCCAATTTGTGCCCTACAAATTTTCCCCCAGCTTTGACGGGTGTAATCTTGGAGGAGACATAGTTGTTGGCTGGACTGTGTGCCCTTTCTTTCCTCCTCTGTCGCTTCTCTGTCTTATGAGCATATCTGTTCTCAAAGTGAGCTGTGGCTTTTTGATGTATGGTGTGGCACCACTGTGTTCTGTTCCGCACCGAGTCCTCCCAGTTTGTTGGGTTGATGCCTTCCTTTTTAAGGTGTACTTTCAATATGTTTTTGAAGTGCTTCCGCTGCCCTCCACGAGCCCTTCTTCCCTGACTTAACTGAAAGAAGAGTACTTGTTTCGAGAGGCGAGTGTCAGGCATACATACACAGTGGCCAACGCAGCAGAGCTGCATGACCTGGACTTCTATACTGCTGATGTTGGCTGCAGAGAGAACACTGATGTTAGTGCATCAGTCTTCCCAGCTGATCCTGAGAATCCACCTGAGGCAGCGCTGTTGGAACCACTCCAGCTGCTTAACATGTTGTCTGTAGGTTACCCAAGTCTCTCTCACCCATAGAGAAGGGTGGAGATGACAACTGGCTTCTAAACCAAGATCTTGGTGCCTGTTTGCAGATCCCTATCACTGAAGACTCATTTGAGTAGTCTTCCAAAGGATGTGCTGGCACCACAGATCCTGTATTCAATTTCTGTGTCAATGCTGGCTGTTTGGGAGAGGTGGCTGCCAAGGTATGGAAAATGGTCCATGTTTTCCAGGGTTCTCCACTGATGGTGATTTGTGGAGTACGAAGAATAGTTTGTGCAGGCGAGGACTAGTAGAGTACCTTGGTTTTCCCGATGTTGAGACAGACACCCAGGCTGTGATAGGCATCTGCAAAAAGATTTAGGGTACTTTGCAGGTCAGCCTCTGTGTTTCTGAGAATGACGTAGTCATCTGCATATTGATGGTCAATGATGCCAATACTTGTGATCTTAGATTTTGTTTAGAGATGTCAGAGATTGAGGAGTTTGCCATCCATATTCCATTGGGAAGGAGATCATGGATGAGAATCAGGACCATAGCAAGGTAAATGGAGAAGAGTGTTGGAGCAATGACACAGCCCTGCTTGACACCAGTGTGAATGATGAATGGTTTGGTCTCTGAGCCGTTGCATCTCACAGGTGGCTTGGTCCTGAAGTGCTTTGACATTGCACCGCTTTCGCTTAGTCTTTGGGTGTTTGCGGTGTGGTCGAGCAAGCTGCAGGTACATTATTGATCTTACTAATCAATGGTCTGTCCAACAGTGATCTCTACCTCTCATGGCTCGTGTTATACAGACGGCGTAATCTCAAGCTCTGACTATAACATAGTCAAGGAGGTGCCAGTGTTTGGACTGAGGATGTTTCCAGGTGGTCTTAAATTTGTTACTCTGCCTAAAGACGGAATTTGTGATGAGCAGGTCACGCGTCACACATTTTCTGAGGAGGAGAATACTATTGGGGTTTACATTTCTCACCCCTTCTTTGCCTATTGTGCTGTTCCAGAGTTGGGAGTCCCATCTGACTCTGGCATTGAAATCTCCCGAGATTGAGTTTGTCTGCCTTAGGTGTGGCTGTGAGGACTGCATCAAGAGCACTATAAAACTGTTCCTTGTTGTCTTCCTCATCATCAGGTGTTGGGGCGTATGCACTGATGACTAGCATATTGGCTGTTGCTGAGCTTGAGCTGAACAGTCATGAGACGCTCGCTGATCCCCGCCCGGGAAGCTCCAAAAGCAGACTGGCTATGTTATTTTTGGTGGCAAAGCCAATCCTGTGAATGCGTCTCTCTTCAGGTGGCTTTCCTTTCCAAAAGAAGGTGTAGCCACCTCTGTCCTCTTTTAATTGGTGCTTATCAGCCCGGTGGGTCTCACTAAGAGCTGCAATGTCAATGTTGAGTCTTGCCAGTTCTCTGGCAATTATGGCAGTTCTTCTTTCTGGGTATTCACTGTGGTGAGAGTCCATAAGAGTGTGGACATTCCAGGTGGCGAAATTCATTGTCTTATATCTTTGTTTCGGCTGCAGAGTTGAGTGATCCCACGGGATGCGTTGATCCAGTCAGAAGAGTATGAGACAGCCTATGTTTGGGTGTGCAGAGGGGATCCGAAAAAGGCCTGTTCAGTCACAGCCTCTGCTGCCGAAATGCACTTCTGTCTCATCCAAGCGCAAGACTATTGTCACATGGCTGTCACCTATGTGCAGATTTATGACTAAAGACTCCCAGAGATTACTGCTCTTGTCTTCACCGACACTTGTCCGTCGCCACAGAGATTGTGTGGGTATGAGCCCTTTGGCAGAGGCCTGCGTGTGAAATCTTTTAATGTGGGGAAACCGGTGTGCAGGTGGTGACCACATGAGACTTGGCAGGAGGAAAACCCTGACCCAGGGACAAGGAGATCCAAGACAACCAGGGGCCTCCCTCCTGCTGCAGCCCTCACTCACCTTCACAGCTGCAGAGTACTAAAAGGTTCTCTATATGCACCTGATCCACCCTTGGGATCTTGTTAAGTTTGGACAGGTGTTAGGCAGGAGCTTCGCCTCAGACTTGCTCACCAAGCGGGACTCTACCAGGAGTATGATAGCCCTGAGGGTCTTTAGCCCATATAACCCTCTCCACCATGACAAGGTTACGGTCCATCAGAGCTCTGCTCTCCCGCTCCCCCCACCCCCCATGAAGTGGAGAGAGGTGGGTCAGCAAGTGTCTCGGGGGCTGGTGTTAGATTCCATTAGGGTCCAAGCTGAGGGGGGGGGGTGTCATTGGGGGACTTAGTTCATGGGAACAGGGATAGCTTATGGGGGAGGGATAGCTCAGTGGTTTGAGCATTGCCCTGCTAAATCCAGGGTTGTGAGTTCAATCCTTGAGGGGGCCATTTAGGGATCTGGGGCAAAAATTGGGGCTTGGTCCTGCATTGAGCAAGTTGTTGGACTAGATGACCTCCTGAGGTCCTTTCCAACCCTGATATTCTATGATTCTATGACAGTGTGCTCAGGGCCCTAGGAGCCATTGAACCAAATTGTGAACCCTATGTGATGGAAACAACTGCTGGAAATGGCCCACCTTGATTATCACTACAAAAGGTTTTTTTTTTTTCCTCTCCTGCTGGTAATAGCTCACTTTACTGATCACTCTCATTGCAGTGTGTATGGTAACACCTATTGTTTCATGTTCTCTGTGTATACAAATCTCCCCACTGTATTTTCTACTACATGCATCCGATGAAGTGAGCTGTAGCTCACGAAAGCTTATGCTCAAATAAATTTGTTAGTCTCTAAAGTGCCATAAGTCCTCCTTTTCTTTTTGCGAATACAGACTAACACAGCTGCTACTTTGAAACCTACTTCAAGACAGGGGTGCTACTGCATGCTTAGTTCCAGCACCTCTGAATGGGGGACAGGGGTCGATTCTGTCCCTGGACTCAGAAAGGGGGGAAGGGGCTGAGGTCAGTGGTGGGAGGTTGCTATAGTGTGTTGGAGAGGGGAAGGCGGACTCAAGGGCGGCTATTATAGCCCGCCCCCTCCGTCCTCTCAGAAGCAGCGCGTGAGCTCTCGGCCACCGTAGCCCCTGCGAGTGGAGCCCGTGGCACGCGCTACTGAAAGGAAGAGAAAGACAGGAGAGTCGGGTTACAAGATGGCGGCCGCGCTGTGGTAGCTGCTGAGGCTGCGGCGAGGAGTGAGGGGGCCGGGCTGGGGGCTCAACTTTCCCCTCTTCAGGGAGCCATGAAAAGTGGAGTGTTAAAGACCCCGCTCTGCCCGTGAGCGACTCCCCGACCCCGCGGAGGCGGCGAGCCGGCGTGGAGACCCTGGTCGGGCTCCACCATGTCGGACACCCGGCGGCGGGTGAAGGTCTATACCCTCAATGAGGACCGGCAATGGGACGACAGGGGTACCGGGCACGTCTCCTCCACCTACGTGGAGCGGCTCAAGGGGATGTCGCTGCTGGTGCGGGCCGAGTCGGACGGTGAGAGCGGAGCCAGGAGCTGCGGGGAGGCCTAGGCCCTGCCTGCCGGGAAGGGGGCCTGCGGCTTGGCCCCCGTGGTGCCCTTCCCACCCTGTCCGGTCGTTACCCGGCTTACACATTCACAGGGTTGGGCCTGGCTGCTGGGACAACGGGTCTGGGGAAGGGGAGAAAATGTGACAACTCCCCCGTCCAGCGACCCGCAAACACTGACCCCGCCACAGCCTCCTAGTCTGACAAAGCCCCAGGGATTGACACTCCATTCCTCCATGGGTCGGGCTTATGAGAGGGAGTCTCCCCCGTTCCCTGAGAGGCAGCGTCTCTATGGCTTCTTCCTCCTGCCTCCAAACTTTCCTTCTCCAGTGAGGCCGAGAGTGGTCTACACTGAAGTGACTCCAAACGCTTCCTTAACGTTACCACCAGTGACTGAGTCTGCCAGCCCTAACCTAGCAGTGAGTGACGAAGAAGTCTATTTAAGTGACACCCCTTGTTCAATTTTCTTTTTTTTTTTTTTTAACATTCCCAGATTAATCAATATTCTGTGGGGGGTTCCCCATCTCCCCAGTGGTTTTCCTTTTTTCTGGTCCATGCAGGGAATATCTTTTTGTAAATAAATTCTCTGTTTTGGAAAGGTGAAACTCCTGCTGGTGTGGGTTTTTTTTGTTTACTTGCTTTTTGTTTTTTTCACTTGTGTATTTCAGTTCACCTAGAAAAATATCTTTTAAGAAGAAAAAAATCATAGTGTCAGCTTTGTCAGCTGACAGGTGCTAATGTGCTAAATAAACCTTCTGAGGTCTGGTATAGATTACTCTGGACTTGTTGCCAGGATACATATGTTACTTACACAAAATAAAGTCTTTGGGTTTATAGAGTCTAGATTTTTCATTTCTGAAGGGCACCTCAAGGAGATATGAGCAAAAAAATGCACATTCGTGTGTGGGCAAGTAAATTTTTATTATAAATTGCTTGTTGTTTAGTAGTAGTTAGCATTGATTTATAAAACGTTCTTCACAATTGTCAGATTACTATACAGGATAGCAGAAAAATAGCAATACACAGAACATGGAGTCTAAAGTAAATGAAATTGTGTTTTAAATTTAAATCCAAATATTTTATTTTGGCTTTGCCTGTTACCTGGCTTATTCAGAAGGTGTAGAGATTTCCATTAAAATGCAAAATATTCTCTTGGACTGGCTAGAAGATTTGGATTAATTAGAAAATAATATATTTATTGGCACATGGCCAGTTGTGAGGGCCATGGAGATGTTTGTTTTATTAAACTTCCTAAATATAATTCCTTATTACCTTTTCAGGTTCTCTATTGTTGGAATCAAAGATAAATCCAAACACTGCATATCAAAAACAGCAGGCAAGTACCAGCTTCCTTTGTCCTATCATTTTGCACTGAATTTGGCACAAAAATGAATGCTGATTTACAGAAAAGGGCAAAAGGTTCACTGTATAGATTTGCTGATGTTTGTTTTCTGTGTAGGTTGAAAAATTGTTTGCAAACTTTGAAAAATTGTACTTCTATTAATGCTATAATTCAAGGTGTTTGGTGAAAGGGGCTGTTGGTTGATAGGCATTTTGGGGAATATCTTGAACTCATGAAAGGAAGGATACTTAAATATGGAGTATACATATAATTGATTCCTTTTTTATTTTTGCTATTAACCCAATATTGAATTAAGTGATTATTTCAAACAGGAAAATAAAGCCGCCACCAGCAGCATTTCAACATACGGGTTATTTCTTTAGTTCTTTTTCTGAAAATGACATCAAGGAATCTGCCTCTACAATGTGGCTTTTTTTATTATTGTTCAGGCCCACCTGCTAGCCTGACCAAACTAAGCTGACTAGCCAGGGTTAAATACACTTGCACACCACCATCTTTTGAAGGCATGCCTTCTGTAAATCAAAAGAATAAAACAGTTTGGCGCTGAATTTAACATATTGTCAACCTTCTAGTGATCCATTAAAAAAGTCATGTACTATGTTTCTCTTGCCTTTATTACCTGTTCTTTCCCCTTCTATTACTTCCCTTTTTTCGTTTGTCTTTTCCTATCTGTTATAGAAAATGTTGTCCTCATTGGTTTTTTGCTGCTTTTCTTTTTCCATCCGCCCCCTTTTTCTCCACAGTAGATTCTCTACCTCTTTTATCCAGGTTCTCATATTAGTATCCATTACCATAGTTTCTGAGCACTTCCCACCAGTAAAAAACAGTAATACTTTTTGACCCTTGCCACAAAGAGGCAAGCTGAGGTTTTCTAATTAATCCAAAATATCAGACTGTCGGGTACTGTTGCAAGAGAACTTGAATAAACAGGTTTGCATTAGTTCTGAATGTAGCAAGATTATTGATCAACATTATTTGATCTGGCAGTGAGCTCCATAGTCTTGGCTCAAGTTCCCATGAAGGTTCTTCATCTCCCATGGTCACAAGTTTCTACTTACTGAATGGTGGTTTAATTGCTTCAGTGGAGTATAGCTGTTGTGGGGAGGTCATGATTGCAGAGAAGAGGGATGGTTTCTAAGATGGGGGGAGGGATAGCTCAGTGGTTTGAGCATTGGCCTGCTAAACCAAATCCTTGAGGGGGCCATTTAGGGATTTGGGGCAAAAATTGGGGATTGGTCCTGCTTTGAGCAGGGGGTTGGACTAGATGACCTCCTGAGGTCCCTTCAAATCCTGATATTCTATGATTCTATGATAGTTGAGTCCATTTTTATGCTGCGTTTTGAAAATCAAGATAGCCTTGGAGTGGACTCTGTGTTCAGTAGAGATAGTGCACAGAGAATTAATACTGAATGCAATACCGAATGCAGATTGTATTGCTGAACAGGTGTGTTGGTTTGTTCTGAATTCTCTCTTTAAGATTTCATATTGTCACCTATGATTCTGGCGTCTGAGAACCTTCCATATAAAATCAATAGGACTTCAGCCCTGGGGACTTCAGGCGGCAGGGCTTGGGCAAGTCTACACACCAGCCCGCTTTGGGGTCCCAACCCACAGTTTGAGAACTGCTGGCATATGCTGATGCGCAATTGTTTACTTCTTGTACAGTGAAAATATTTGCAAACTCTTAATCTGTTAAATACACAAATAAAATATTTAACCTTCTGTCTCTTCTTCTAAGGGTATGTATGTATGTACTGCAGATTAAGGTATAACTGTAGCACGGGTAGGCATATCTATGCTAGCTTGGGTAACAATAGTAGCGAATGTGTGGCAGCATGAGCTTCAGTGCAGCTAGCCACTCTAGCACAAGCCTGACATGGACCCTGAGTAAGTACTCAAGTTGCAACCCCATGCCAGGGTCCATGTCTTCATTGTAATTATTACCTGAACTAGCTAGATTCAACTTAGCAGTGATATCTCTACCCACACTGTAGTTACACCTGCATTTGTGGTGTGGATGTACCTAAGTTTGTATTGACACATGCTGCAGAAAAAATTATCTTCAAATTACAGTAGGCAAAAACAAATTGTAGACTTGAGTTGAAAAGGCCCAATGCTCATTTTGCTGAAAAAACACATGTAAACTTGATTTTTAAAATAAAATTTAAAAAATGCTTCCAGGTTAATTTTTAGAGGAACTATTGCATTTAATATATTTAGGGATATTTTCTCTTTATGAAAAAAAATTTGTCATGTGAAAAGTGCAGATTGACTACAGAATCTGAAACAGCATAGGCATCAGCAATGTAGAGTACTCCACACTGCTGCAGGAGTGTGTTTAACCATGATTTGGGGTATGTCTTCCATATAGAGTTAAGTTGATTAATCTTCACTCAAGTTACTCCTCTCAAGTTAGCTCTAGTGAGAGCGACCACATTGTGAAATAACACTTGAGTTGTCGTGTTTGTAGTGGCACAGTATTCGTGTATGGCACTTAGGCTTCTGGGGGCACATCCTATGGTTCTTAGTGCTTCAGTATGCTGAGTCACTCTATAAATTCTTTTTCAGTGTATTGTAGAAGAACTTGTCTGTTCTTTCTGGGCATGTGCGCAGAAGTGGTGTTAGTCTGGCAACACTACATTAAAATTAGTTTATGCCAGAGATTGGGCATGGGACTCTCCTTTTGGAAGAAGGAGGCTGATGTAGGGTATGAGATGCAGTGGTGGACATTTTTGTACTGACTTGTTCCCATGAGAAAGCAGCAGTGTGGTTTTTTTTTGTTTGTTTTTTTTCCCCCTAAGAGGAGTGCACAGAGGTGGAGGGGAGATAGCTGGGGGATTGTGGAAAGTATTGGAAGACTAGCTGCGTTTGAGTCGCGCTAGCCTGTATCCACACTTCGAAGTGGTCATGTTAGCAACTGACGATTTGTGTTCATTTGGGTTTTAGCCTACACTCCCTGTTGTGCCCGCCAACTCAAGCAGCACTGTACTTGAGTGAAGGATTTTTTGTGTGTGGATCAGCGTCAAATTAGGGGCAACATTCAAGCTTCAGCAGGAATTAACTTTGCATTGAAGAGAAGCCCTATCTTAAAATGAGAAAGTAATTAAGTTTCTGTGCCTCTTCAGTCTTTGGCAATGATGCTAAGGCCTTAATTAAAAGTTAGGTTGACATAGCTGGCTCTCAGGGGTGAGAAAAATTCATACCCTTGAAAACCATAGCCATGCTGACCTAACCTCTGGTATAGACACAGATAGGAAGAATTCTTCTGTGAACCTAGTGACTTCCTCTCAGGGAGGTGGATTATGTACAGCAACAGAAAAAAACATTCTACATAGGACCAGCACCACAGCTATGCCACTGTAGCAGTCACTGTGTAAACATGGCCTAAGTATGGTAGTTGTGTGCTCTCTTTATGTTATGAGGAATCTGTCTGTCAGGGACTAAATAGGTGGCCTTCAACATAATGAACACCTGTTAAATGGTGATGGGCTTGATCATTTTTCTATTCTATGCACAGAAGAGAGCTAGATCAGGTGCTTCTGAGATAAGAAGGCAGGGAGGAGCAGTGACAGCTCTATGGCATTCTTTCCTTTTCTCCTTTTTCATTCCCATGGAAGACACCCAGTGCATCTCTGGAGAATGTCAAAACTAGGTAGCCCCCCACCTGTTTTTTTAAACCATGGGTTAATTGCTAAGTTATTTTTGTAAACTCCCCGGACAATTCAGTGATCCATAGGAAGAAGAAAAAACACTTAGCGCCTCACTCAAATGTGTTTGGGGTGTCCAGCCTAGCCTTTACAAATGTTTGAAGTACCTCAAGTTAACTGGCAATGTCTGTCTTGTCTACACAGTAAAATTATACTGGTATAAGCTAAGGAAAGGTATAAATTTAAACTTAGGGTATGTCTGCACTGGCAAGTTTCTGCACCACAAGTTATACACTTTTATTAAAATGCTGGAACTAAACTGCTGTTGTGTGTCCACACTGCGCTCCTTGTGACGCTGGAGCGCATCCACATTAGCAGCTCTTGAAACGGCAAAGAAAACAGTGCATTGTGGTAGCTATTCCACTGTGCAACTGGCCGCAGGGTGCTTTGGGAAGGGTTTGCAATACCTCATGGGGCGGGCACAGTGTCACATGATGCAGGTTTCCCAATCCTATTGTTCCATGGGCATCCTACTACATTGCCAGCTGCTTTTCAACTGAAGTGTGGGAGGGGGAAGAGTGTGTGTGTCTATGAATGAATGAACAGGGAGAGGGACAGAGTGTTTGTCAGTATGCTGTCTTGTAAGTTCAGACAGCAGAAGGAAGCAACCGGTTCTGGGACGGGGCAGGCGTACGTACACGCACGATGCTCCTCTGTGTTCAACAGCACGAGCATTCCACAGTAATGGTGTGCTTTGTGTCCCAGAGCAGATCAGCAGACAAGGGCTGTCAGAAACAGTGCTTTGAAAGGGGAGGGGAGCATGTCTCCAGGGCAGCCAAGTTCATAACAATGAGCAGAGCGGTTACTTGAGGCATTGTGGGACAGCTCAGGAGGCCAATTACAGCACAGAAAGCAATCAAGTGTCTACACTGGCAATAGAGCGCTGGAGCCTCTGCGCTAATAGCCTTACAACTCTCGTTGAGGTGGTTTTTATGTTTTGGTTTGGTTTTTTTCCTCAGCACTGCAACTGAGGAGTTTCTGCACGCAAAGTGGCTTGGCAGCGTGTACACGTCTTTAGTTTGAGCACAAAAAGCTGCTTTACGTGCAGAGACTTGCCAATGTAGACAAGCCCTTACATAGTTATACTAGTATGATTCCGTGTGTGGATTTTCTGGAGCAATAGTGGCTTTTTGGGTTTAGCTAACGTTACTTTGGAAGTGGTTTAAACCAAACAGGAAAAAGCTTTCAGAATAAGAGTGTCCATACAGTGAGTTATACCACTATAACTATATTGGTTTAACTGTATTGGTCTGAATTAACTGGTAAACTTTCCCAAAAAGAGAAGCCCTAATTCAAGGCAATAAAGTCTAGTGAAGTCAAACACACTGTAGGCAGACATCTGCTTCAGCCCAGTGAGAGTGGTGTACCAAAGATAATGTTGACCCACTCAGCAGTGTCTTGTGATGGCTCCACTTTATACTGGAACACCTCACAAATAGGGTTTCGGAAAGTGCTTGATGGCCAGAGGAGGGGGAGCTGCCATGGCTTCACAGGGTTCCGTGCTGCCCTCTGATGGAGGCCAGGGCTGGGCTGGTTTGGTCTATGACCTGTGGCTGGTACTCCGCCTCTGCTGGGACATCTATTTGTGGGCCAAACAATCAACCTGTTTTACTGCAAGAGACATTATGTTGGTTTGGCCCAAGTAATTATTAGGGAGAAATGCTATAAGATGCCTCAGTTTCCTGTTCCTGGTATGGATTTTCCCCATGTTGAGTTTTGGTCACTATTAATTCAGAGATGAGACTTTAGGTGGTATTACCAACTCCTGATCTATTCAGTTCCCTAAATTTTAGTATGTAGTTCTACTGCAAAACTACTTAACTTCTTTGCATAAGTTTCTCTGTTTGTCTACCGTTAGAAGGCCTGTTTCTTTTTCACGGTCTTCAAAGTTGCAATTTCTTAATATATATCTCCACATCATTAAATATATATTATCACCACAGCATCCCCCCAAAACCAAGAAAAACTAGGTATCGCCTCCTTATAAAGTAGCTAGCATTTTTGTAAATGGATGTCAGTGGAGCTGAGCTTGATCCTAGCTATGGCTGGACTTAGCCCTCTGCAAAGGTTTGTCTTCATCGTAACAAGAAACTTTTGCAAGGATTATTTTTCCTTGAATCTGTCCAGTAAATTAAAAGGATCCCTCTACTCCTTTGGGTTCACTGTTTGCTAACACGAGTGGGCAGGATGAGTTATTACAGAGGAAAAAAATCAACTAGGGAACTTGTAGAGTACAGTAGCAGCGTCCACATGGGCACTTAGGGCGTGGCACAGCTGGGTAGTGTGAGGTAGATTTACACCGCAGACTGCCATGAACTTGTGTTTGTATAGACAAGTCCTGACTAAAAATACATAACTCCAGTATCATCGTAGAGTAACTTAATGAATAACTTGTTAAAAAATATATTGTACAGTATATAAACTTGTAGTTCTAAAAGATTTGCCTCTTCACAGGTGGAATGATTTAAATCAAAGCAATTTTAATCATTTAAATAATTTATTTTAATTGTATTTTGCATTTGTACTTTGTAGTTATTTTCCTAAAGAAAGGTTGGTTTTCTGCAAACCAGGAAGAAACACTATATTTGTACACATTTATTTAAGTCGTTACACCATTCATGTCATGGATTCAGATTCTTAATACATTTGTTAGAAAACGGTGAATAATGCATTTCTAATTTACTAGATTAATTTTTTTACTTGTGCTTTGTGTCAAGCACCATTTGAATGGGAATTTTAATGAAATTAAAATGCAAAAAAGGGGGATGTTAAAGTTATTTAAAATTAGCTAAATGAAAATACCTTAAATGTGCTGGATACGTTTAAAAAAAGATGATTATTAATTTTTAAATGAAAAACATGTTTTAGCACGATACGTCTTATATGCAGTTAATGAATTGAACTGATTGTTTCTTGCCACCATGTGCTTTGAGATTTTAGAACTAGTAGGTCTCATTCTCTCACCTAGTTTTTTATTCAGAAAGGAAAACCAGCTTTCCAGGTTTCTCAACTTATTAGTCTTCAACTTTTGAATGAACTAATTGAACTGAACTAATTAAATAAACTGAAATGAAGAAAATATTCTCTTTGAACCTGCAGAAGAAGGGCTGTTGTTGTCGAAAGCTGGTTTAGCACTTTGGTAGACTCTGGTTACAGGAGCTTAGAGAGGGCTTCTGCTAGTTCAGTGATTTAATTGTCTTTAAAACTTTAGTAGTAAATATATACTGCTTTTATTTTTAATTAAAATTAAATTAATTAAAATTAAAGAGTGAGTTTAAACCATAACAAAGGTTGCTATAATTGCAATTTTAATTTTAAATAGGTTTATTTTTAAAAATTTTAATAACATTAAAATCCTCTTTTTAAAAAAAATCATTTTTATCCACCTTGTTTCTTTGAGTTAAAGTTGATCTGTGTTTAAAGTTATACATTTGGAACATGTGTGGAATTATTTCCCAAATTGTGTTACATTCATATTTTCATTTCAGAGAACATTTAATCTCATATTTGTGTATTTTTATAAATATGGAAAAGTTTTTTTTCATTTCCATATTGTAAATAAGTTGTTTACTCTAATGTGTGCATTCATCTTTACGACTACCTTAAATTCCAGGGTATTTCTGTTGAGAGGAAGAATGTTAAGTCTTTTTTCATGTAAATTTATTCTGAATGTTTAATAAGATTTGATCAAATTATGTTTTGGGTGGTAGGACATGAAAGAGACTGTCAAGGCTGATTCCCCACTCTAGCATGTTGAGTGCAGAAGGTGGGGGCCTGCAAGGATTCTAAAAATTAATACTGCCCACTCCAGTTTGATATTAAACTCCCAAAGTTACAGCTTTTCTCTGATCTTGGATGGGTAGATGCTGCCGCCACCACCCAAGTGCAAAAAAAACCTCTCCCCTTTTGACCCAGGAAGGCACACTTGGGAATTCCTCCCTGTGGGGTACCCTCAAGCCCTTTCACGCCCCCCGCCTCCCCCCCACTACCCCTGGAGAAGAGCTGAGAAAGAACACAAAGGAAGTCAGTTGTTGCCACCAGCTAATTAAACAACATATGCACAAACCTCTTAGGACACAAAAAAACCCAATCCTGTTCTTAAAAAAGGTAAATTTTATTAAAAACAAAAGGAAAGAAAATACATCTGGAACTTAGGGTATTGCTGGATTTAAAAGAGCAAATATAATTAAGCATCAAGAATGGTTTTCTTGAGGTCCAGCTTAATGGTTACAAGCAAAACAAAAGCATTTGGGGGTTAGCACAGAGGAGTCCACAAGCCATAAAGAAATAAAAGAGAGAAATCCAATCGTGTCTACCTAGACATTCCCTGATCTACTTACATATCTGGGGTTTCAGGTAAGTAGGTTCTAGGTATGATTTTTCATACCTGGTTTAAAGCTTCTTACAGCATTGCTGCTCTGTCTCTCCTCTCTCCAGAGAACAACCACAGACAGACAAAGGGAAAGTTTTTTCCCAATTTTAAATAATTCTAGCCCTCACATTGGCTCTTTTGGTCAGGTGCCCCTCCCCTCCTTTTACTTATGGGCTTTTTTAACCCTTTACAGGTAAAGCAAGTAAAGAATAGCTACTAACAGGGATTTTGTAGCTAACTGGCTGGCTGGGTGCCCCTGCCCTCCCTCCCCCACCACCCCTTTCATTTATCAGAGATACTGTAAAGAGTCTTATACTCATAGCAGAACTGGTCATTTCATCCTCCTTGATGTGATATGTCATTCTGTCTTGACAATTTTAACACCAGTTCAAGTAGTAATTGCGTCCTTGGATATATTACTTATTGTATGGCATTCAGTCTATTTTGTATTGCACCTGAATTTTTTTTTTGAAAATCACAAATATTTATTTTTAAATAGGACACCTTGATTGTTTGGTCAGAAGCAGAGAATTATGATTTAGCGCTGAGTTTTCAAGAAAAAGCTGGCTGTGATGAAATTTGGGAAAAAATCTGCCAGGTACAGTTAATTTTTAAAATTCTAATTTTCAAATTTTGATGTGTCCTGTCTGCTTGTTTTGTGTGCCATAATTTTTAAAACAAAGTATAAAGTAAAATCATGTTTATATTTTTAGGATTCAGCTGCCTGTTACAGTAATTCTGATTCTTTGCTGTTCACACTGATGCCTGTAGTTGCTTAGAGGCCCATTAGAGCCATATTGTCAATTCCTACTAATTCCCAGAAGGCAGCTTCAGTTTGACAGAAAGTATAGATTTTTTTTTTTTTCTAAAGACAGCACATATTAAATAAAATATAAATTCTGTATTTTTCAGTATGTCTCTTCAGCGATTGGGGCTGTTGTCTCTTTTCAGCTGCCATTTTAATTATACTTCCTAGAAGAGGTGAAGTTTGAGATTAAGACTGAAATAATCAACTTTCCCATAAGAAACATTTTAAATCTGTTTCAAAGTTCAACAAAATAAATGGGCAAAAACTATAGAACTTACCTTCTAGCATTGAAACTCTGATTTCCGGTACTTTCTAATGTGGAAAGCTAACTCTTACAGTCCTAGTTTGCATATCAGATTGTCAAGCCTGAATCTTTGTTTAATTATCCATTATTATATTTGGCATTTAACTCTGGTCTTCAGTGGTTTACTCTCCTTGTGATTATGTATGGTTTAAAATATCTTTTATATACCAAATTGTTGTTTGTTTAACCTGGAGTTTTCCTTAAATTTAGTAACCATTAATTACTCCTGGGGGAATTCTGCATCCAAAAAGTCTGTGCACAATATTTTAAAATTCTGCATATTTTTTGTCAAAACACCCTATAATCACACCAGTTTCAGTTATTTTGGTAATTTATTTCAAAATGTGTGTCAGCAAATATGTCTGTAACAATACAGACAACAAAAATGATTCAGGGAATGTTTTTTGAGAAGTAGATTACTTAGTAGGCATATTAATACAGAACTCTGAATAATAATTCAAACTAAAATACAGAAATGTGTATCTCGCACCCCTCAGAAGCAGTGCAAAGGCTTGGGGGAGTCAGGCGTAATGGAGGAGTTAAATGAGAGGGAAATAATTGCTGGAAAAGAGCCTGGGAGTGAACCTGGAGGGTTATTATTGGGTATGGATGGGAGAAGAATGGAACGGGTGATTTTTTGGGAGGCGGGGGGAAGAATGGAGGGATTGTTGTAGTGCCTCCCCAGTGCAGACCCTGCCTGACCCCTAGCCTCTCCCATTCAGTCAGGCATGTCTTCTCCCATCCCCCTGTGTCCCTGCACCCCCTTCTTCCTCCCCCATGTAACCCTGCACCCCACTCAGCCTCTGGCTCAATGCTGTCACCCCACTAGCTCCTGTGGCCCCACCCCAGTCTGTCCCCCCACTAACCCTTCTGAATCCCAGTCTTTGTTGCCCCCCCCCAGCAGCCTCCTCTGTCCTCTTCCTCCTGCTTTCTCCTCCTCCCCCCGCACACCTATGTCCCTTGCTGCCTCATCTGGGCCCACAGGCAGGGTGCTATGAGGGAGGCAGCCTCTGTCCCTTCCTTCTCCGCAGCTGGCTGCTCCGGCTCCTTCTCTTCTGGCACCACAGCAGCCCCTGGTGGGTGAAAGGTGTAATTGCAGCACCTTCCCAGCAGAATCTATTATTCTGTGGGGGACATGAAATCTGCACTTACACAGTGGTCCAGAATTCCCCCAGGAATACATTAATATCAATGTAGGAAATGCAGCATTTTGACAATGCTGTTTACCACTTCTGGAAAAAGAAGAGAAAATAATTCTTGTAGTGACTGTTGACTGTGGGTTGAGGGAGTCCAACACATTGCTGCATTAGGCCCTAAATATTACTGAAGAAGAGAATATTTTGGTAATGTAATCTTTTCAAGAATTAGCAACCTTTCAGTCCACTTTCAGATTGCTTTTCAGTTCTCTTCTTGGAGTAAGTGAAACAATAACAAATAATGAGCCAACCGTGTTAATTTTTTGATCAGTTCAGTATACTCATTGGCTTTTGTTTAACTGTTCTCTATAACAAAGATCAGAGGACCTAGCCACTGATCTTCATCCAGAGGTGTGTTCTGTGTATTACCCCATTAACTTACATTCCATGTGTCTAACTTCTGTCTCAGGATCAGGCTTATAGGGGGATAGCCTCATATTATAATAATCCTTAATTATGAAATTTATTTTTTAAAAACATTTCTGTATGTGCTCTTTAGATATAAAAAGACAGCTAAGCTTTCAGATTTTTAAATGCTATACTAACAGAAGTTATTTATGCCATTGTAACTTAACTCAAAAGTGTGTAACAAACTAAATTTATTAGGTCTTTGTTACTATTTTGAGCAAAGTGTCTATTTTTCATGATGGAAGTCCATAGTTTTGTAAACTAAATGTAATGGTGAATGTTGCTAAAGGGAGATGGGTCTCTGTCTACCCGTGACACAGCTGATTTGCCTCTCCAGGTGGATCAAGTCATGTCACTAAACCAGGCCTCTGAGGTGGTAGCATAACATCCTTTCGGACAACCAAGGGGGAACTATAGAGTGAGTGAAGCTGCAGAGAGAGAAAGCGTCCCCCTGAAGGGGCTTGGGAGAGAAATAGAAGTTCCAGCTGGTTCTTTCTTCTGGGGAGAAAGCTGGAGAAGACAGGCCAGGACCTGTCTTCTCCAGAGGTTTAGAAAAGAGAGGAAGAGATAGTATATCATGGAGAAAGGGCTGTGTCCAGGCTAAGGCCTGTTTGTGTTCATTTTGGAACTTTGTTAATAAAACCAGACCCCAGTAAGGGCTGTTGTTGGGCTTGTGGAAGCCTCTTTTTGAGTTATCAAGGAAGCAAGGGGGAAACTTGAGTCTGGGCAGTGCAGAGCCACCTCTGGCCATGAGGGGGCATAGGGAAGGTGGCTGACCCTATTACAGCGTTATTCAAATGTAAATATAGAGTAAAACTTCTAAGGGGCCTAAGTTGCATTTTCAAAAATGACATTGACACTTAGCCTAAGACTCATTTTTTTTCAATGAGACTTAGACTCCTAATTGCAGAAGTTACTTTTGAAAATTTGATTTAAACACTTCTTGGTATTTTACTCATCATCCTTGATAGTGGGTTTTTAGCATACATAGATCATTTAGATTTTGTAGGACTTATTCTGGTCACTTCCTGGCTTATAACTGTAATAACAAGATAACAGAATTGCACCACTGTAAAACTAATACAAGAAGAGAAGCAAACTTTAGATCAGAAACCTGTTTTGAGATTGACATTTACATTGGCCTTTTCAATTGCATTAATTTGATAAAGTTAATAAGAGACCATGTTATGATCCGTGATTGGATCTTGTCAGGGAGAATGGAAGGAAACTAGGAGTGCCAGGTTATGCAGTTAGCTCAGCCTACAGAAACAATAAAATGTGCAACTTCCTAGATGCATGTTTTAAATCAAGATGGGATATTTTTCCACAAAATATGCTCTAGTTCAAATGTTAACTAATTTAGGGAGGGCTTATGGTCTGTGTTACCCGAGAAGTCATACCGGAGATGATCACAATAGCCCTTTCTGGCTTTGTAACTTGTGTTTTGCTACAAAGTCAGATTACAGTGAAAATCTATAGAAATCCTATTACAATGTAGAAGTGAAATAAAATGATGTAAAGTTAATACACTCATTTAGAATAATGCTCATCAAGGTTTTTTGCTTGTGTAGGCTTAAGGCTTACTCTGTGCCTGCTATTGACTACATATATGGAGTGAAAGGGAACTCTTCCTCCCCCTGCAATCTGACCACAGTGATGCATTGCTTGGGCAAAATTGTGTTTAATGGGGTTGGGTTTAGTTTTCTGAGCTCATTTTCTTTGGTGTTTTAAGACTTATCCTCAGTATAATTATGGTTCTCAAATATTACTATAAGTACATGGGCAGAAATTAATATCGCAATTCATTGACTAGGTAGTGCTTTGGGTTTTTCTTTGTTCATGGAAAGGACAAGGGTTAGTGCACTACTGACTTCGCACTGTCAAAAATAGTAGAGTACCATTCTTGGCTTTTGTTGCAAAGGAAATTAGTTACATGAGTGGGATCAGATTAGTAGTGACTACAAAGTACTCTCATAAATGTTTAGTGGTATGAAATGAGAATCCTGCACCTAAAAATTCTGTGCATATTTTAAAATTCTACAAAATTCTGCATATTGTCAAAATTACACAATATAATCACTCCAGTTTCAATTACTTTAGTAATTTATTTCAAAATACCAGTCAAATAAAATTGCTGTGTGACTATTCCTGCCCATCCCAAACATTCTATGCAGCGTGACCCCTGGTGGCAAGTAGGGTCAGACTTTTGACTAATACCTTACTGGATGATTTGTCAAAAGTTGAGGAATGGTCAACATTCGCTCATCTGGGTTTCCAGGATCGTAGGCAGAAAAAGTCAAGTTGGAATCACTGTGACCTTCCACTGGAAATAAATCTGGACCCACTGATTTAATATCAGTCTTTGACCTTTTGAATGAGACCATTGAAAACAGAACTCCTATCCGTTCTCAATATTAAGCATTCTGTGGCACTTTTTAAAAAGTAGCTTTCCCTGGTCTTCCTTCCTTCCTTTCCCCTCATATTGTGTAGCCTGCCTAGAAATAGGGATGGCTGTCATGCTGATATCAAGTAAAACCAGTACAATGATTGCTTTTAGATTGCCCCTTACCAAAGACCACCTCAGAGAATCCTTAGACACATTTGTTGAGAGCAGTTCTGCTCCACCTTTATTAGAAGACTTCCTCTCAACAACTGAATGTGTTGGTCTCTTTACTAGTTGCTTTACACATGTTTCAAAACAGTTTGTAAAACAATGCAGGAAGAATTGTGCTATGTTATTTAGGTGTATTATATTTAGGTTTTGTATAAAACAGTCCCATGGAAGTTTTTATGTGGAGAATGAACAAATTAAGTTTTCCTTCACAGCATCTCATAGTGCTGCTGTGGTTGACCTTCCATATTTCCATTTTAAACACTGAGTTTTTAGGATATACAGCTCTTCCATAAAACTTTAATTTGTATATCTTGGATACCCTGAGTTTGTTTAGCTAAGTATTTTTCAGCTCAGCCCCTGCTGAGGCTCTTTTTAATTATTTATTTAGTTAGTTATTTAAACTAATGGGATAAGTAGCTGGGTGGGTCTAGTCTCTGTAGCTGCCTCTCTACCCCTAGAACTCTACTAGGCAGGGGAAGGCCTACTGCAGAACAGACTCTTTGTGTATGGGGAGAACAGGAAATGTAGGAGAACATGTAAGACTTTGCATATTCTTCATATTTTGTCAAAATAACACTCTATAATCATGCCAATTTCAATTACTTTGTAATTTATTTCAAAACACCTATCAGCAGCTATGTCTCTAACAATCGACACACAATTTCCCTCAAGAAGTAGAGAGTTAAGGAAACCCCTATGACAACCTAGTTCCTGCTTCTTTGCTTCCTCCGCTACAGAGCCCAGCAGGAGGGGCAGACACCCACACCTCTATCCCCCAAAGCCCAGCTGCAGGGACCCCCCCCCCCCCCGCCCAGACACTTGCACACATCCCCTATCCCCGTGAGCCCTGCTCCCTCCCTCCCCAGCCCAGACACTTGCAGACCTCCCCCAGACCCAGCTGCAGCCTGCCCCTCAGCCCAGATTCCCACACCCCCGACACACAACCCCTCCCCGGAGCCGAGCCGCAGGCCCCTCCGCAGCCCAGACACTCTCACCCCCTGCCCACCAGAGCCCAGGATCCAGAAGGAGAAACAGCCTGATTCTGGGTCCTGGGCTAAAATGCAGTTTCCTGCACTCCACCTCCTTCCTTCAGGGCATGGTTAGTACTGCAGCTGCTGGGAATCCTGCAGCTCCCTTCTCTTCTTCCTCCTCCTCCCCTCCCCTCCCCCCCTGCCACCCCCCGGAATTTCTGCGCCAAGTGTATTCCTAGTTATGTAATCCAAATGCTGTCTGAGCTTGCACTTGTATTTTTAAGACTTTATTTGTGTTTATTTTGCAAGTCACTTTCAGACCAATGTCCAAAATAGGAAAGGAAACAGTTGTTTTTTAATAATTGGGTTTCCCTAGTGCTTCTGCTAGCCCAGCTTACAAAAAGGATTGTTCTTTTTATGGTATTCATTATATGCCTACTGTATAAACTTCACTATCTCTATGTACTTGGACATTTTAATTACTTCTATAATATGACTTCAGTGGAATTACGAAGAAGCAAAGAGCTTTAAGATTTAAAAAGTTACTTTGTTTTGAAATAAGTGTAGAATTTTTAAATGATCATTATTTAAGGCTAGTGACTTTATTTTCATACATGGTTGTGAAGTGCCTAGCAAGCTGTTGGCATTACAGTAGAAACTGCAAAGTTACGAACTGACCAGTCAATGACACACCTCATTTGGAACCAGAAGTAGGCAATCAGGGAGCAGCAGACATACCAATAAATACATATATATATATATATATTTTTAATTTTTAAAAAGCAAATGTAGCCCATACTTTGTTAAACTACCTAAAAAAAAGGGAGGGTGGGGCAGCAGCATTTTTCTTCTGCACAGTGAAGTTTCAAAGCTGTGTTAAGTCAATGTTCAGTTATAAACTTTTGAAAAAACAGCCATAGCATTTTTTTTGGAGTTACATCCATTCCCAAGTTGTCACTCCTGAGGTTCTACTGTATATAATTATACATGAGTTATTTAAATTACCAACTTGAATGTTTTCTGTAAATCTGTGAATATTTTGGGATAAGACAGTAATTGTTTACACTCCATTTTTAGGTTCAAGGTAAAGATCCATCAGTGGAAGTCACACAGGACCTTATTGATGAATCAGAAGAAGAACGCTTTGAAGAAATGCCTGAAACTAGTCATTTGATTGATCTTCCTACCTGTGAACTCAACAAACTTGAAGAGATTGCTGACCTAGTTACTTCTGTTCTCTCCTCACCCATCCGTAGAGAAAAGTTAGCGCTTGCCTTGGAAAATGAAGGCTACATTAAGAAACTATTGCAGCTTTTCCAGGTTTGCGAAAATCTAGAGAACACTGAAGGTTTACATCATTTGTATGAAATTATTAGAGGAATTTTGTTCCTCAATAAAGCAACTCTGTTTGAGGTAATGTTTTCTGATGAGTGTATTATGGATGTTGTGGGATGCCTCGAGTATGACCCTGCTTTGGCTCAGCCGAAAAGGCACAGGGAGTTCTTGACCAAAACAGCAAAATTTAAAGAGGTTATACCTATAACAGACTCTGAACTTAGGCAAAAGATTCATCAGACTTACAGGGTACAATACATTCAGGACATCATCTTGCCAACACCGTCAGTTTTTGAAGAGAATTTTCTTTCTACCCTCACTTCCTTTATTTTCTTCAACAAAGTTGAGATTGTCAGTATGTTGCAGGTAAGTGAATCGAAGGAGGTGGGGCGGGATTGTAAATTGAGACTTCCAATTATGATTTTGAGGTTAATTGTACATCTTTAATTCAGTGTTGTGTAATCATGTATATCTTTCATTCTGTTTGCACAGTATCCTTGGTGCTTCCCCACACTTCAAACAGATGTTAATTTTATGTTTTTTGTAATATAAATTGAGTTTAAAGTACATTACAACCATCTGAAATGTATCATATACTTCAAAAACTGATTATAAATAGCAAAATGATGCAGTGGAAAATGGTGAATAGACTAGAAGTACCATAATAACTTTCACACATCTATAGTGTGATCCTCAATCTGTGAGTGAATTACAACGCATTTTAAACTGTTTTCATCAGACAGCATGCAGTTTTATTTCTCTTATATTAATGGATAGCAACACTTCAGTGTGACAAAGTATTTTCACAGCAGATCATTAATCCCCCATTTGTAATAAGTATAGCAGGAATGTTTCTGAGCATGTTATCTACATTAGTGCTATTCATTTGTGGCACCAAGTAAGTGCTCTAAAATAGTTGCTCTCAATTTTTCCAAACTACTGTACCTTTTTCAGGAGTCTGATCTGTCTTGCATACCCCTAAGTTACACCTCATTTAAAAACTACTTGCTTACAAAATCAGACATGAAAATACAAAAATGTCACAGCATACTATTCTGAAAAATTGCTTGCATTCTCATTTTTACCATATAATTATAAAAGAAATTGACTGAAATATAAATATTGTACTTACATTTCAGTGTATAGTATGTAGAAAGTATAAACAAGTCATTGTCTGTATGAAATTTTAGTTTGCACTGACTTTAGTGCTTTTTATGCTTTTTTGTAAAACTAGGCAAATATCTAGTTGCGTTGATGTACCCCGTGGAAGACCTGTGCATACCTTGGTTGAGAACCACTGTTTTACAACAACCAACTTAATTTGATTAGTGCTTCTTGACATCAATGCCCCATGGTGGTATTTAATAATAAAAGCAAAACTGTCGTTGGGTAAAGGGCTTAAAAACATTTATCAGACACTAGCCAGAAGTACTAGAAGAATAGCTTGGAGCATCACCAGGAGGTACCAGAGGCAGTGCTTTGGTGAAAGGCCATTTATGCTTCACATAAAATTGTGGGTAGTCTCTATTTTCCAACCCAAGTTCTGTTGCTGTATTATGCTAGCACCAGAGTAAAACTGACAGATACCTAATTGGTTTTATTCTGCTCCTGCTCTAGGCCGTTGTGCAGAGAGGGTTTTCTCAAAGGGTGAAACTGGTTAATCTATGGGCATGGTTAGCCTCCAGGAAAGGTGAAGGGAATCAGAAGATATACTAATGAAAGTGAGGGATCAATAAAAATCCCAGAAAGAGAGCAGAGAAGAGGAAAGCATAAGGGATGGGGTGAGGAGTGAAATTCCCAGAAGGTGCACCAGAACACTGAGACACAAGAATATATATAAAGTGAATTGCTTGCTTTTAGGTTGTGGATTGTATGAATTTCTCATACTTAGTTAAGTTTGACATTTAGTTAACTGATTTGGTAGCCTAAAGAAACTCAAAAATAAAACCGTCGACTAACAACATTAATAGAAGAACTTGGGTTTGATACAGGTTTCTCTTAAAGATACAGGTTTCTCCCTCATTTATTTTTGTGTATATGGGATCTTGCTACAGATAAAAATGAAAGCTCTTGATTTTCTGAGACACCATCTCAGGACGTTGTGGTCATTGGGTTTTTGGTTTGTTTTTTGGTTTTGTTTTATTTCTCTTCTTCCCACCTCCAAACTCTGTTTCAGGGTGCTGTTTTTCCAATTTAGGTTTCATCAACTTATTTGTGAAAGTCTGATTGTGTCTTAACAGAAAACTCTGATCCCTGTGCTGATTAACTCCTTTCTTTACTGGCCCCTGAGGAGTGCTTGAGGCCTTGATGTGTTCTGTCACTTCTCCATTACTCTCAGCTATAGTAATGAAAATTTTGCAGTCTTGAGTTTACTTGATTTTTTTTTCTTTAAGTAAAATTAGATGGTAGCTGTAGTTGCACACATTTCAAAACCTGGCTACTTGTGCGAGTGGGGCATACTGACATGTTCATCTTTTAAAAACTACTTTCCGTAGGCCACCTATTCCACATCAGGATGGCAGCAGTGGGAGCTGCTGCTGCTAAAGGTGTATGTGAATGAAAACAGTCCCTTCACATGGGAGGGAAAATCTAAATTGTTGTATTACCCCCAGTAGTAAAGACATGCTTGTCTCAGTCCCTGGAAAAATCATGGAGCAGGTCCTCAAGGAATCCATTTTGAAGCACTTGGAGGAGAAGAAGGTGATCAGGAACAGTCAACCTGGATTCACCAAGGGCAAGTTATCCTTGACCAAGCCTTCTGTGAGAGATAACTGGCTCTGCGGATCTGGGGAAAGCGGTGGACATGATATTCCTTGATTTTAGCAAAGCTTTTGATACAGTCTCGCACAGAATTCTTGCAAGCAAGTTGAAGTATGGGTTGGATGAATGGACTATAAGGTGGATAGAAAGCTCGCTAGATTGTCAGGCTCAATGGGTAGTGATCAACAGCTCAATTTCTAGTTGGCAGCGGAGTGCCCCAGGGGTCGGTCCTGGGGCTGGTTTTGTTCATTATCTTTATTAATGATCTGGATGATGGGATGGATTGCACCCTCAGCAAGTTTGCGGATGACACTAAGCTTCGGCGTAGATATGCTGGAGGGTAGATATGCTGGAGGGTAGGGATAGGGTCCAGGGTGTCCTAGACAAATTGGAGTATTACACCAAAAAGAAATCTGATGAGGTTCAACAAGGACAAGTGCAGAGCCCTGCACTTAGGACAGAAGAATCCCATGCACTGCTACAGGCTGGGGACTGACTGGCTAAGCGGCAATTCTGCAGAAAAGGACCTGGGGATTACAGTGGACACGAAGCTGGATATGAGTCAACAGTGTGCCCTTGTTGCCAAGAAGGCTAACAGCATATTGGGCTCCATTAGTAGGAGCATTGCGTGATTACTTCCCTCTATTCGGCACTGGTGAGGCCACATCTGGAGTATTGTGTCCAGTTTTGGGCCCCCCACTACAGAAAGGATGTGGACAAATTGGAGAGAGTCTAGCAGAAGGCAATGAAAATGATTAGGGGGCTGAGGCACATGACTTATGCGGAGAGGTTGAGGGAACTGGGCTTATTTAGTCTGCAGAACAGAGGAGAGGGGGGATTTGATAGCAGCCTTCAACTACCTGAAGAGGGATATTAAAGAGGATGGAGCTAGGCTGTTCTCAGTGGTGGCAGATGACAGAACAAGGAGCAATGGTCTCAAGTTGCAGTGGGGGAGGTCTAGGTTGGATATTAGGAAACACTATTTCACTAGAAGGATGGTGAAGCACTGCAATGGGTTACCTAGGGAGGTGTTGGAACCTCCATCCTTAGAGGTTTTTAAGGCCTGGGTTGACAAAGCCCTGTGTGGGATGGTTTAGTTGGGGTTGTTCCTGCTTTGAGCAGGGGGTTGGACTCCTTTCTTTTTAAGAGACCAGAGTGGTCTTTCCCAAGAGTGGGGAAGACTAATAAATGATTTCTTCTTTTACTGTGACTGCTCTGGAGAACACTTTTTTCTTTGTAAGTTGTGAGTTTCTGACAGCCTCATTCACTTGATTGAAGTGTGAATTTCATTAAAGTGAATAAGATTTCAAATTCAGGAGTTAATTTCTAAAGCTAATCATAGAAGTGGCACCAACTGCCTTCCTGAAACTTCTAGTTAACCTAGTAAATTTATATTAACAATTGCAAAGGGTGTTCATTGAAGTTGCCTTTGAATTATTTATTCACTTTGGACAGAACTTTGCTAAATGTAGATACTAGGTATTGCTCAGTTATAGTGCAAATAACATGCACTAGTTACATGTATTCATTTTTGTGGTGGGTCTTCAGAATTAATTCAGGAAGGTTATCAAATGATTTTGTAAACCTTGGTGGGTAATTAGTACTGTGTAAGTCAGTGATCTTGCAGCATGATTTGGATCTAATATACTCCTTAGTAAAAGGGGTCATAATATAGCAGGCCAAATTCAGAAGTGAGTCAGTCAAGTGTAACAGTACAGGTTTGTTTTGTTTAAACTTACATTATTAGTTTTCTCAATGTTCACCTGTTCAGACTGTAAGTCTCCCTTAGGCTCACTGGGTCAGACTCGGAAGAGTTATACAACTTGCATGCAGAGGAGCTGGAGAAAGGTGTTAGAAAGTGTAAGTGACTCCTTAATGAGTTACATCAGAGATGATGACTTACACAACCACTCTAATGTTGCATAACTTTAAGGGGCTCTAAGGCCTGGTTTATACTTAAACAGCTATGCCGGCAAAGCCTTGGTTAGAAGTATGAAGAAAAAAATTACACCCCTAACTGATATAGCTGTACTGTGCCCTACTGTAGAGGCTGTCAGACCATCAAAAAAGTCCTTTTGCTGGTATAACTTATTTCATTTGGGGAACTGATATAAGCTATGCCAATAAAAATCTCTTCTGCCTGTGGCTATAAGCTGTGTCTCCAGTAGGAGGAGGTTTGCCAGAAAAGCTATACTAGCAAACCCTTTCTAATTTTGAAAAGGCCTAAGGTACGCTTCGCCTCTGTATTTCACCCTTAGTGCCTGTTACATTTGGAAGACACTTAAACTTTTTTTCAGGTGCCTTTATAGGTTTCCAAAAAGCAGACTGACATGAGGCCAGTCTACACTTAAAATTTAGGATGACATAGCTATGGCTTTCAGAGATGTGAAAAAATAGCACTGTAGCGATGCCAGCCTAACCCCTGGAGTACATACGAACATAAGTAATCTCTCTCCTGCCATCCATCTCCACCCTCTGACAAACAGAGGCTAGGTACACCATTCCTTACCCATCCTGGCTAATAGCCATTAATGGACTTAACCTCCATGAATTTATCTAGTTCTCTTTTAAACCCTGTTATAGTCCTAGCCTTCACAACCTCCTCAGGCAAGGAGTTCCACACGTTCACTGCACGCTGTGTGAAGAAGAACTTCCTTTTATTTGTTTTAAACCTGCTGCCCATTAATTTCATTTGATGGCCCCTAGTTCTTATATTATGGGAACAAGTACATAACTTTTCCTTATTCACTTTCTCCACACCACTCATGATTTTATATACCTCTGTCATATCCCCCTTTAGTCTCCTCTTTTCCAAGCTGAACAGGCGTAGCCTCTTTAATCTGTCTTCGTATGGGACCCGTTCCAAACCCCTAATCATTTTAGTTGCCCTTCTCTGAACCTTTTCTAATACCAGCATATCTTTTTTGAGATGAGGAGACCTCATCTTTACGCAGTATTCAAGATGTGGGCGTACCATGGATTTATATAAGGGCAATATGATATTCTCTGTTTTATTCTCTATCTCTTTTTTTAATGATTCCTAACATCCTGTTTGCTTTTTTGACTGCCGCTGCACACTGCGTGGACATCTTCAGAGAACTAGACATGATGACTCCAAGATCTCTTTCCTGATTAGTTGTAGTTAAATGAGCCCCCATCATATATTATGTATAGTTGTGGTTATTTTTTCCAATGTGCATTACTTTTCATTTATCCACATTAAATTTCATTTGCCATTTTTCAGAGTAACAGCCGTGTTAGTCTGTATTCGCAAAAAGAAAAGGAGTACTTGTGGCACCTTAGAGACTAACCAGTTTATTTGAGCATGAGCTTTCGTGAGCTACAGCTCACTTCATTTGCCATTTTGTTGCCCAATCACTTAGTTTTGTGAGATCTTTTTGAAGTTCTTCAGAGTCTGCTTTGGTCTTAACTATCTTGAGCAGTTTAGTATCGTCTGCAAACTTTGCCACCTCACTGTTTACCCCTTTCTCCAGATCATTTATGAATAAGTTCAATAGGATTGGTCCTAGGACTGATCCTTGGGGAACACCACTAGTTACCCCTCTCCATTCTGAACATTTACCATTGATTCCTACCATTTGTTCCCTGTCTTTTAACCAGTAAAATCCATGAAAGGATCTTCTCTCTTATCCCATGACAACTTAATTTACATAAGAGCCTTTGGTGAGGGATCTTGTCAAAGGCTTTTTGGAAATCTAAATACACTATGTCCACTGGATTCCCCCTTGTCCACGTGTTTGTTGACCCCTTCAAAGAACTCTGATAGATTAGTAAGACATGGTTTCCCTTTACAGAAACCATGTTGACTTTTGCCCAACAATTTGTTCTTTTATGTGTCTGACAATTTTATTCTTTGCTATTGTTTCAACTAATTTGCCCAGTACTGACGTTGGACTTACCTGTCTGTAATTGCCAGGATCACCTCTAGAGCCCTTTTTAAATATTGGCATTATGTTAGCTGTCTTCCAGTCATTGGATACAGAAGCTGATTTAAAGGACAGGTTACAAACCATAGTTAATAGTTCCGCAATTTCACATTTGAGTTATTTCAGAACTCTTGGGTGAATGCCATCTGGTCCCGGTGACTTGTTACTGTTAAGTTTCTCAATTAATTCCAAAACCACCTCTTATGACACTTCAATCTGTGACAATTCCTCAGATTTGTCACCTACAAAGGATGGCTTAGTTTTGGGAATCTCCCTAACATCCTCAGCCGTGAAGACTGAAGCAAAGAATTCATTTAGTTTCTCCGTGATGACTTTATCGTCTTTAAGTGCTCCTTTTTTATCTTGATCGTCCAGGGACCCCACTGGTTGTTTAGCAGGCTTCCTGCTTCTGATGTACTTAAACATTTTGTTGTTACTTTTTGAGTTTTTGGCTAGCTGTTCTTCAAACTCCTTTTTGGCTTTTCGTATTACATTTTTACGTTTTATTTGGCAATGTTTATGCTCCTTTCTATTTGCCTCACTAGTATTTGACTTCCACTTTTCAAAAGATGCCTTTTTATCTCTCCCTGCTTCTTTTACATGGTTGTTAAGCCACATTGTCTCTTCTCTAGTTCTTTTACTGTGTTTTTTAATTTGGGGTATACATTTAAGTTGGGCCTCTATTATGGTGTCTTTGAAAAGTGTCCATGCAGCTTGCAGGGATTTCACTCTAGTCACTGTACCTTTTAATTTCTGTTTAACTAACCTCCTCATTTTTGCATAGTTCCCCTTTCTGAAATTAAATGCCACAGCGTTGGGCTGCTGAGGTGTTCTTCTCACTACAGGAATGTTAAATGTTATTATATTATGGTCACTATTTCCAAGCAGTCCTGTTATAGTTACCTCTTGAACCAGATCCTGTGCTCCACTCAGGACTAAATCAAGAATTGCCTCTCCCTTTGTGGGTTCCTGTACCAGTGCTCCAAGAAGCAGTCATTTTAAGTATTGAAAAATTTTGTCTGCATTTCGTCCTGAGGTGATATCTACCCAGTCAATATGGGGATAATCCCCCATTATTATTATTATTGAGTTTTTTATTTTGATAACCTCTCTAATCTTCCTTAGCATTTCATCGTCACTATCACTGTGGTCGATAATAGATCCCTACTGTTTATATTCTTATTAGAGCATTGAATTACTATCCATAGAGATTCTGTGGAACATGTGGATTCATTTAAGATTTTTCCTACATTTGATTCTACATTTTCTTTCTCATATAGTTCCACCCCCCGGCACGGCCTTTTCTGTCCTTCCGATATAGTTTGTACCCCGGAATGATTGTGCCCATTGATTGTCCTCACTCCACCAGGTTTCTGTGATGCCTATGATATCAATATTCTCCTTTAACACGAGGCACTCTAGTTCACCCATCTTATCATTTAGACTTCTAGCATTTGTGTACAAGCACTTTAAAAACTTGTCACTGTTTATTTGTCTGCCCTTTTCTGATGTGTCAGATTCTTTTTTATGTGAAAGTTTCTCATCTGATCTGGCCGACACTTTATCCTCTTCCATCCTCTCCTCCTGACTAAAACTTAGAGACTCTCTCTCAATAGACTCTCCTCTAAGAGAAGTCTGTCTGATCCACGTGCTCCTCTGCTTTCCCCCATCTCTTAGTTTAAAAACTGTTCTTTAACCTTTTTAATGTTAAGTGCCATTATTAAGAGTATAGTGCCTCTGACAACCTAGCATTCCTACAATAATGGAAAAACCCGTATCATCGCTGTAGTCTGTATTCACTCAATGGGGTTATGATAGCATAGCTGTGGCATTGTAGCTATGCTGCTATATCATCTGTAGTGTAGAGATGACCTTAGGCAGAGTGCCCTTGTGCTGTATGGAATTTCAAAGACTTTTTGTAATGTTTTTATAATGTAATAATTTTTAAATTAAATTTCTTAAGACTATGGTTAGAATATTTAATTATTATCATTAGAAAATGTTGTTCTTTTTTAATAATCTCTATCTTAAGTGGGTAATTACCACCAGTAGGTTAACTTTCAGATCAGTACATAAGGCAAGTTATAAAATTAATAGCACAGTTATGTACAAGTGATTATTTTATATTGGGTAGATGTTTCTTGGTATGATGCTGCTTTTTACAGGTTGGTACATAGTAAAGTGCTTTTGCATATTTAAATCGGTGTACTGGTTTACAACTTTTGTAAATGCTCTAATGTTGTCCCTGTATTTTTAAAAACTTGGTTAGTACTTTTAAACCAAAGGCACCAAAGTGACACAGTGGTATCATGATTCCTCAGGACTTGTTTCCCATACCAAAAAATACAGAGAACAGTGTGTAGAGGGAGAGTGGGGAATGGCCGAACAGCTGAGGGATGGTACTGTTCACACTCCTGTTGTCTACTCTTTAGCATAATCGTAAAGTGTTTTTCTAGTTAGTTATATGCTTTTAAAAAAAACCCTCTTCAATATAAAAGGAGAAAAAGCAGACCAAATGGGAGAAGTAAATGAAAATCAGGGAAGGTTACTTAGATCCAGAGCTTCCATGGGGGTTGAGGTGACTGAACTTAACCCAGAAGGAAATCTATATTTCCAATTTCATGGGTTTAGCTCACTGGAAGTCAAACAGTTGTGGGCAAGCCGATAGAAGGCACAGGACTTCTGACCCAGGACTTGTCTACACTAGGAAGGTTTTGCTGGTATAGCTAAACTGGCAAAACTCTTTGTGTGAACATGGTTATACCAGTATAATTGAGTATATGGGGATGGGTTGGGAGTCATGAGCCATGGAAAGAGCATTAGAAAGAGAAGTGAGGGATAGAGTGTGGAGTAAGGGAGATGGTATTTATGTTAAGTTTGATACTTCAGGAAGCAAGCTTGGTAACCTCTGTTTTCTGCGGTAACATGTTGAGAGATGGTATTGATTTTCCATGCCAATCTCTTGTTCTGTAAAACAACAGGATTAAAAAAGCTTAGCATTTGAACTTGAGAGGTTTTTACTGTCATGAATAAAGGTATGCTGTTACTAGGCTAAAACCTTAAATCTAAATTTTGTTCTCACTTAAATCAGTAGGAGTTTTACAAGTGTATTTATCTGAGGGCGAAATTTGACCCATTAGTTCTGATAGAGTTTAGTTTCTGTGAAATACTATAAGTTTAATATAAGGCATTTCACATCAAATAATGCTTAATACAGTAAAATCCATTAGAACACACACTTCAGATCTGCAGGCTTGGATTTCCTTATTCATGATGAAAATGTCAAAGTACATGACCTGTAACTTAGCTAGCAAGACCACCAAAGCTAATATGCTAGATTCTAAAGCACAAGCACATAGCTAAGTAGAAAATTTTATTTTATGACTATATATAAAAATTGGCTTGAGTATAGTATAGTACAACGCCTTTTTAGTTTTGACTATTATGATGTAATAGTAATTGTTATATAATGTGTTATGCAGGAAGACGAGAAGTTTCTGTCTGAAGTTTTTGCACAATTAACAGATGAAGCTACAGATGATGACAAAAGACGTGAACTGGTGAGTCCTTTCTTTGCATGTGAAACTTCAGAGGCTTAAGTATTAAACTTGTACTGCAAACCTTCCCTTCAGTTACCTTTTTGCAGTCATTAAGCCATATTCCTAAAATGAAGTAACAAATTCTTGACTGAGTTCTCAAACTCTAGTAAAGAGTAAATTGTGGTTTTTTTTATTTTACTATTGACAATATCAGCTAGGACATTAGAATGTAGACACCTGAAAATTTTCTTCGCCATTACGTAGTTGTAATATTGTTTATCCTACACAGTACTGCTGAGTTCCACAATTCTGGCTGTATCAATGTGTCCTTCACCAAAGGCCTATTGTCAGAGGTCCTGAGATTGTTGAAAAGTCACTGTGAACAAATTTAACTTTAATGATTTACAGGCCACTGGGACTGCCTGCTGATCTGTACTTAAAAATCTTGGACTTATTTGTAACTGAAAGAAGGATGACCTCTGGAGTCCCTTATTTTTGTATTTATAGCTGCCACCCTGATTCTCTACACCATGTTGCATAGCCAGCATTTCTCCCTGAACCTGTTTACCTCTCACTAGAATGAACTGCGGTATTGGAGAAAAGAACATAGTGGAGAAAAAGAAATAGTTATTGTTGTATTTAAACAACAGATATGCCAGACAACAATTTAAATCCTTCATATACTCAGTTCAGTAAGATAACTAGGTGCTCACTTTCATTCTTTCAGGAGGGTTTTTCTTCTATCTTTGTCGAATAACACAATTTGAGATTCAAGTTGGACAAGTCAGATTTTTTCTTAGCTGCCTTTTACCATTATTACCTAAGAAGTATAACGGGTTTCTCAAGTGTTTTTATCCAATATAGTTCACTATTTTTCTTTGATGTACTAGGAATTTAATTACACAAATGTTTTATTTGTTAATATATCTTTCAAATGTTATAGGTTAACTTTTTCAAGGAGTTCTGCGCATTTTCTCAGACATTACAACCTCAGAACAGAGATGCATTTTTCAAAACTTTGGCAAAGTTGGGAATTCTTCCTGCTCTTGAAATTGTAATGGTAAGTGAATCTCTTGCAGACAAATTCTTTTTAAAAGGATACTGAATTCTGGTGTCACTTTGACACTCTGGGCTGAATTTTTCAGACATATTGAGGGCTTGCAGCCCCTTTGACTTCAGTTGGAGCACTTCTGAAAATCAAGGTGTCTCAAGTGGAGCACCCAAAATCAATGACTAATTTGGAAAATTTTGGTTATAATTTAGAAAAATATATTTAAACTTGTGTGGTGGAGAGGTAAGTGAATGTGGTGAATGTCTCTGGTTTTGATAATATGAGTGCAGAATTAAAAATTACATTTAGTTCTTGATCTCTTGACTCAACTCTGGTATGCACAGTCCTGAACCAGTGCAACTATACATAAGCTATCAGTGACAGTTTTGTGACTAGAAACAAAGGATTTATATGCCTTTGGAAAGCTGGGAATTCCGTCTTTCTACTGGTATGAAGCATTTTTAATCATGACAGATTGAGACGTTAGAACATAAATATTGTTTTCCAATTTGTTTTCCTTCATTTCAATTCTGAAGTGATTTAGCAGTTACCACTCTACCTAAAAAAAAATGCTTTGTACCACCTAAAAATTCTGAATCCCAACTTTCAAATGCTCTAGAGTGTTTAGTCTCTCACTTTATAGCAGCTCATGTCTACTGATCTGCTAAACACATCACAAATTAAGTGGAACAAGAACATCAGACTAACACAATATTGAAGTCCTAAAATCTCATGATCTTTCAAGGCTGTAATGTGCCTTTGTAGATCAGTACAAATATTTCTAGAGCCACTGAATTTTTTTGGCTCTGGTCCAGGACCAGTTAGTTATCAAGAAGGAAAAAAGACATTCCCTGAAGAAACGTATTCATGCTCTAGATGAGTAAACAGTAAGTGTAAATAGTTGTATGTGATTGGGATAAGTTTGTAAACCTTTATACTGGCCCTTTTGTACTAAATTAACTCAGCTGTGGTAATAAATAGAGAATATTTGCATCTAGATATTAAGTAGTGCTATGTGGACTTTAACTGCTAGCTGCCAAAATTGTGGCCATCAAATTCACACAAATCTTTACGCTCTTTCTGGGTAGTGTGGAAAGTTTTCTTCATATTTATAGTGGGACTATTGGACTTGCTTAATGTACAGTATGACCTTGCAATCAAATGTTAGTTTTATCATAGTCCTATGCTACTGTACTTCAAATGGTTCATCTGTAATAAACTGACTTTACTTTTTTATTAGGGTATGGATGACTTGCAAGTTAGATCAGCTGCTACAGATATATTTTCTTATCTAGTAGAATTTAGTCCATCCATGGTCCGAGAATTTGTAATGCAAGAAGCCCAACAGAGTGATGATGTAAGTAAGAATATTACAGGACTGTCTAATAATTTGTGTATATGCTGATTATACTTGTTAAGACAGTACTCTTTGCCTTTTTTGCAGAATTGAGATCTTTTCAGTCTAAATATAAATTTTCTTAAATGTGTTACAGCCTTTTTTTTAATAAGAGTATAGAAAATGTAGGAAGAAGACAGGGAACAGCATTCTGATTGTGGTGGGAGGGAGATATGAGCACACAAAACCTGTATTTTGCTCATTATAGAATGGGTTCCCATCAATTGCCAGGTGAAATCCAGGGTACTAGGTGGTATATTACTAGACAAAAACAACATTAAGATGGAGTTAAGGTTGAGAGTACATATAGTTACATAGAATATGAAACGTTAGAGGGATGTTGTTGTTATTCTCCCAAAAACAAGCATTACAAACTCAGGAGGGTTCAGACTTAACATTAAATGTAAAAGAAGTGCAAACAGGTTCAAGTATGGAAATGCATGGTTAAGGCACTGCCTTGGAGTGACACTTTGAGGGAGAAAAGTGCACCTGATTTTTAAAGACATTTGATTTTTTGCATCTAGGCTCATTTTCAGGTTATCTTTATTTTTTCCATTCTACTGTACTGTTTTAATATTTGAAACTCAGGTTTTGCATTCGCTTTCAGTTATTTTCTCACGTGTGAGCTTTCAATGGCAGCACCTAGAGACCGAATAAAAATCAGTCTAGTAGTATTTGTATTGCTGAAAACTTATATGTAATTGATTTGCTTTGTTGCAGGATATCCTCCTCATCAATGTAGTTATTGAGCAAATGATCTGCGATACTGACCCTGAACTTGGTGGGGCTGTTCAATTAATGGGACTCTTACGTACTCTGATTGATCCAGAGAATATGTTGGCCACAGCTAATGTAAGAAAATGCAAAGGGGTAATGAAACTTTACTGTCTATGCACATTTAAAAAGTCGTCTTACTCTTTCTAACTGTCTTCTTTGGTTGGAGGATAGTAGGAACGAAAAGCATTTTGGCATTGTCCTGTTTTGCCTGATGATTTTTGTCAACTGGAAAATTTCCATAAAATTATTGATAGTGAAAGGCACTGATTTGTAATTACTGTATCTAATTAATGCTAAGAAACATGGCATTGTCTAAGAAGTTCTTAAAATTGGCAATCTTCTCCCCAGACGCATGGGTATTAGATTCCTATTGGCTGTGTGGGCCACGTCAAAATATGGAAAAAAGAGTCCAATGTGTCTGCATGAAGCTAAGACAATGTTTAATTCCTACAGCATAATGCAAATCCACCTTGATAGAGCCATTCCCGTACTACAGAATGTACTTTATCCTGATAGAATACTTGTTCATAAGTATGATTCTGTTTATATTGTCAGAAATGAACAAAAATCCAGGACTCCTTGAAATTTGTTTAAAACTTTGCCCAGAGTTCTGATAATTCCATTTAACCAGCATTACATCGAATCTAAACATTACCTTTGGATTAAAATGTTCTATAAAGTTTAGGTCTCCAGGGTTTGCTTTGTTATGGTGAGTAGCTGTTAGTTTAAATTCTTTTTCTCTAAGTGTATATAAAGTACAATGTGCCTGTGTTGGTTTGGAATTATAGTCACCAAAAGAAGTATTTAAAGTAAAATCTAGTAACCTTATGTACATACAACAATCCTTAAATGTTTTATGCATTGTAGAGAACAGATGAGGATAGTGGTCCCTCCGTTTTGTTTCGTTTCGTTTCTTTTCGTTTGTTTTCTTCCCAATATACGGAAGCTTCAGGCAATATATGCAAAATTACTGGTCGCTTCTTTTCCTTTTTGATTTGAGTTCATGCTTTTGCTTTAATCACAAGTTATGTAAGGTTGATCTCATCCTAGTCCCTCCCACTCTGCTCTACACCGTTGGGTGTGATGGGTTCATTCTACTCTAGAGAACACCTGGTGTGTTGCAAACCTGTATCAAAAGATACTATCAGGGCTATGTGAGGTAGCTTATGTCTTGCCTGTGCTGTATTTTACTTAAGTGCTATTAGTCCTCACTAGCAAGGGCACTAAATTCACACCAATGTTCAATAAATAAATGTTTGTTTCAGAAAACAGAGAAAAGTGAATTTCTCAATTTCTTCTACAACCATTGTATGCATGTTCTCACCGCACCACTCTTGGCTAATACTTCAGAAGACAAATGTGGAAAAGGTAGGATTAAATGTTGGATTGACTTTTTATCTTGCCATGCTTACCAACTGATCATCTAGACAAATGATGTCACTGATTTGTAGTGTGAGAGCAGAATGTGCTTGTTGGAGGCTATTGTTGCCTCTCAGATAAGAATAAGCATAACTTGATATACAAAAATATTACTAGTCCATGGATTCCTCAGAAAGTGTTTGAGTTACTGATGTGAATTGTAGTAATATGCCTTTTGTGCTCTGCAGCCTTGGGAACCTGGACTGTGCTTACTAGGTCATAGAAAAATAAGCAGAACCATGGAAATGTAGTACATGCCAAGTCTGAAATATTAATAATTTATTAACTTTATTCTTGTCAACCTTTAATAAAAGCTAAAGTATTGCTATATAATTCCTGCTCAAACTGCATGTCCATGGTAACTCCCAATACACACACTTCTAAAACTTTCAGTATTTGGTACATTTGTTGGCTACTGATGCAAAACTGCAATCATAACTTCTGTTGGTAGCAGCAGACAGTTTTTCTTGGTAACTTTTAGAATTGTTGATGTGCAGCAGGAAATGTGTTCAACTTCACAAGTGTTTCAGAGCCTTTACAAATTGCTTTGTAACTTACCAAAGAAAACACGATCCCAGGATTTGGCTATCTGCAGGGTATTAACTCCAGAGATTAGTGTTACTTTGAAATTTCCAGTGACACAGAAATGCTGAAAGTCATAGTCCTTCTTCAAGGAGTGTCCCTGTGGGTGCTCCACTTTAGGTGTCTTGGCGCCCTGTGCTTCTAGTCGGAGACTTGTGATAGCAGTGCCCCGGTTGGCCACGCACGCGTGGCAGCTGTCTTGTGCCGCTCCCCCACGAGTGCAGCCAACCGCCACCTAGTTCCTTCTCTACTGCCCTTGGTTTCAGTCAGAATGACAGCGGTGCCCTTATCTACTCTCATATTCCTTTAATCTCTGCCCTTTTTTCAGTTAGTTTTCCTCATTGTTTATCTCTGTTCATTTTTCTTTCATTTTCACATTTAAAAAAAACCACACTTTCACGTTTTTTCTCCCTGCCTCAGGCGGGCAGCCGCTGAAGAGGCATTAGACCAGGACTA